>NC_142224.1:5481428-6164214 GCF_049639895.1 Pseudopodoces humilis | reverse complement strand
AAGCTGCTGCCCTGGTGCAGGAAGGCAGAGAGCCACGAGCCATCCGCACACCTGGCACCAGCTCATTTCCTTGTTCCAGCCCATAACTAACGAGCTAAAGCTTCATCAGCCAGCCAGACAGGCCCCACCGCTGGAGAATCCACTGTCCCCATCCCAGGGGTGATGGAGAATGGCCACGTCACCCCAAAGCCCCAGGGTTCATTTCCTGCCACCCTGGTTCCCGTGCGCGGTGGCCGCTCCTCCTGCGGCGCTCGCAGGCTGGCAGCAGCCCAGCCCTGGGCAGAAAATGCTTCCACTGAGCCTTGATGGATGGCCTCACATTTGGCTCCTCACCCGCTGGGTTAACGAGCCGTGGGATCCAGGATGTGCCAGCGTGCTCTTCCCCACGGCATCGCCGTGGCCTCTCTGCCCGCGGGTGACCCTGAGGGGACGCTCCAGCCCCGCGTGCCCGTGGTGGAGTGCCCTTGGCAGCCCACCCTGCTCCCTGGGCACTGTGCTGGGGAGCTGGGGACGGCTGCAAGGGCTCAGGACACCTTCAGAGAGCCGGCGTTTGGAAGGCAGGAAGATCCAGCATGGGCTCAGCACCTGGACGCTCCCGTGTTTCTCTCCCACCCCTTTCCACATTTCCAGTTTTGTGCCCCTGCTCGTTACGGCCCAATTACAGCACAGGCCAGACAGAACCACCAGAAGCCCAAAGTACCCATTTCATTATCTTTATGCAGGCAAATGTTTTTCTCTGCCAACACCCCCCGCTGCACTGGCCCTCGGAGTGGCTCCACAAATCAGACATTATCATCATTGGGATAAATGATGTAAGGAAGGAAAGGGATACAACAGTCTGTGACAAAGTTACCATCAGGCTCTGCCTCCCAAATTGGCTCAGAGAAATTAGCAGGAAGGAAGGAAGGATCAGACAAAATGATAAACCCGCTTACCTGCTCATTAATTTAATCTCTTCTTTTTTCCTCCCCTCTTTCAGCCTTGTGGTTTCTGTAACTGTAGTGAACAGCAAAGTCCTAGATGAAAGAGAGACGACATCTGGAAGCCCAAAGATTAAAGGACAGTTTTTAGGATTAGCCTTTGATTATTATTTTTTTTTTTTCTTTTTTGTCTTTGGGTTGTGGTGATTATTGCTGCTCCTCTCCGAGCAATCCTTCTGGGTGCATCTGAGGAGCACACGGGCTCTCCAGCAAGTTCTGGGTGTTTTTCCAAGGACACAGCAGCGAACGTGCATCACCCCTGCTCCCTTTCCCCCCAGGACAGCCGGGAGTGTTCCCCTGGGGCAGACGGTGTGCTGGCAGTTTGCAGGGGTGGCAAAGCCGCTCCCAAATCACTCGGGATCGGATTTATGAAGCAGGACCTGGCTGGGGATGGCAGGAGAGCCTGGCCCGGCCAGGCAGCAGCCCTGGGGCAGGAGGGCTCCTTCCTTCAGCACAGGAATGTTCCTCATTTGGAACAGCTTTTTCCTGTTGAATCAGGCTTTTGAGTCGTGTCTGGAAAGCAGGCCGAGCCCAAAGGAGGGCTCTGGAGCTGACTGTGCCGTGCCAGTGGGTGCTGTGCCCCAGCAGGCACAGGCAGGGTGAGGAGGGTGACTCCCCCCAGCTGCACGGCCCCACGGTGGCCAGGCAAAGCCAAGCACCACCAGCTGATCAGCTTTTGTTTTGCCAACATCCTTGGAGTGTTTCCAAAGCCAGCACCAAAACAAACAAACAAAGCAAATGAAGCGGCAAACCCTGGTGAATTTCCTTCCTGGAAAAGCAAACTATTTCCTTGCTAGGGAAAACAACTGCAGGCAATTGCTGGGAGCCTGGAGCAGCACCTGCCCAGCACAGCCCAGCTCAGCTCCCGTGTCCTCGCTGTTCTCCTGCTCCCTGGTGCAGCGGGAGCCGCGGCACCGGATCGATGGAGCACCGAGACGCAGGGGAGGCTGTGCTTTGTGTGATTTATGATCTCACAGCCAGCCTCAAGTGCTGCGGTTGGGCTCAGGCTGTGCTGGCGCTCGGTGAGCAGCCTCCAATTAGGTGACCCCCCAGGTCTCCCTATTGATTTTGGGGGGAAGGTGTACTTTTCTCATTACGCCTTTGGCAGCAGCGCTAGCAGGGCTGGGGCGGGAGGCCCTGGCAGGGGGCGGCTCTGGAGTGCAGTTCAGGGGTCTCGGGTGGCCTGGCAGGGTGGGGGTGCACACAGGATGCTCACCAGGCATCGCCCCCTCTCCCAGGGCTGGGAGAGATGGGCACCGATGGGTTCCAGCCCCCCCCTCACCACCTTCACTCCTGCTCGAGATGTCCCCAGCTGCTCAGGGCCAGACCAGGCTGTGGTGTCACCTCTGCTTCCACAACAAGTCCCCCACTTGGAGCCTGGGAGTAAAAAGTTCATTTCTCAAGCAATGCTGCCTCCCCCTCGCTCATTAAACAAAGGAGGGGGAAGAGCCTGAGAAGACAGAGTTCCTAAATTAAGCAGCCCAGTTTCCTAACGAATGCCCTTTATGTTTTACATAATAATATAAAGCTTTTTTCAGAGACAAGAGCCTCCTACATCAAAGATCCCTCCCTCCCATTCTGAACTTTTGAGCCCTTCTCCTTGGAATTACTGTGGAAATACCTAAAGAGAGTTTGAGAGCAGCTCAAGAGCACATCTGGAGCAAGGAACAGGGCTGACCCTGCTCAGCAGGAGCCTTCCTTGGGCTGTGTGTGCCCACAGAGAGAGGAGGAATTGCTGGAGCAGCCAGAGTGACCAGGGACAGGGAGCTCTGTGTCCCCCTGAGCTGGCATCGCCCCTGGGGAGAGGCGGCTCAGGGGAGGAGGTTGCATTTGATTCTGCAATCCCCAAGCCTGGAAGCTTTGCACCGTGGGCTCTGCAAACACAGCGGGACAGGCTCCAGTGCCCGTATTTACCCTGCTCCCAGGCCAGCCTGGAATGCTTTGAGAGCTCAGTGTGGGATGATGCCAGAGGGCCGATGATCAAGGGCATCCACAACAGCCCTGCCAGCCCTTCCTTGGCTGGTGTGGGTACCAAGCTTCGCAGTGAATTTGGCATTTCCCTTTGGAGGGGCACGTGCAGGACTCGGGAGGGCTGAGACAGCTCAGGAACAAGATCTGCACGGTTTAGTGACATGGTGGTGTTCAGTCAGAGGTTGGACCCGAAGTTCTTTTACAGCCTTAATGATTTTGTGGCTCTGTGATCTCTCCAGCCAGGATGAAGACTCTCACTCCTTCCCCTTCTTCCTTCTCAACATGTGGCATCCTTTGGGGGAGCCCGGCCATCCCCAGCTCCTGGGGACCGAGGCTGTGCTGGGCTCCTGAGCCCCCTGTGCCCCGTGCCGGGATCTCTGTGCCTCGTTCCGGCCGGATGAGCTCGGCCACCGCTGCTCTCGGCTCTGCAAAATGCAAATTGCTGCGCTTGACCTCCCCTGCATAACGAGGGGAAACCTCCCCTAATTAGCACTGCAGTCTGTGGGTGAGAGAAACCAAATGTTGACTGTAGAGCGGCTGCACTTACTGTAAATTCCAACATATGCTGTGGAAAAACGCCGCCCAAATAAGGCTCGGGAAGCACGGGGTGTTTAAATAATAATGAACACTCAGTGCTGTTTATTGCAGAACACAACGTAATCAAGGCAAAGCTGCGGTGCAGCGTTCTCCTCCCTGCCAGGACACCCTGAAGAGCCAGCGGTGGAGGCACGGGAGTCCCCGGGACACAGAGAGGACAGCAGCAATTCCAGGGGTGTGCACACAGGATTTACAGGCATCAGTGACAAGAACCGTGGTGTCCTTTGAGGGGACCCTGCGGGACGGCTGCAGCAAGGATTTGCAGCTGGTGAGGTGTTCTCCACCACTCAGAGCTTTCTGCTGGTCACTTGCAGTAGTCCAAAGCATATAAAATATTTATTTGCTCCTAATTAGGTGTAATTACCACTTAACCCGGAGGAGGGATGTACCCAGCGTGCCCGGCAGCTCGATACACTCGCAACTGAACAGCCTCCACCGCAGATAATTAAAAGAGAAGGGCTCCTGCCTGCCTGGCCTCGGCAGCCGAGTGTTTGTTTTAGTGAGGAGAACCTCGTGTGCCTGAGCTCATCCCAGGGCTGCCGGCTCCTCTCAACGGCGCCCGAAAGCCAAGCCGGCCTCATCTCACCCGCAATTTCCATGTGATTATTCACTCCTCGGTAATTCAGCTCAGGCTGTCCTTCCCTTGCCTGTTTCCAGCCTCCAAGGAGACCCGGCTCCAGCCCGGGGGATTGGGATCACGGCTGCTCCTCGCTCACTGCTGGCCTCATCCCTCATCCACCCTGCTGAGCTGGGAGGATGAGAACAAACTGTTTATAAGATGCCCAATTAACATTTCTGCTATCAGAGTCATGCCAGGAAAAAGAAACAGGCTCATTTCACACAGCCACTGCTTCCCTGCTATCACTGTGTCCCACAGAGCGACCAGGGACCGCTTCTCCTGTCCTGAGCTCTGCCCGAGCCCCAGCTCCAGGGGGACAGCAGGGTCACCCACACTGACCTTTTCCATCCCCCCTCCTCAATGACAACAGCAAGAACCGCCTGAGTGTCAAGGACTTCTGCATGTTGGGGCAGAGCTGTGCAAAGAACACTCATTGAGAGCGATGTGTGCGCACAGCGGCTCCGGGAACCTGCGGGAGCAGCCTGGAGCAGCCTGCGGAGAGCTGGGCTCAGCAGCTCCTGGGCCCTGGAGCCAGCACATTCCAGCCCTGTGCCATGCCCCGTGGCAGGCTGCTCCCGTGGGGTGGCACGCAGGGCAGAGGCTGCAGCACCGCTCGCTCCGGGACACCCGGGCAGCCCTGCGGGACAAACCCAGCACCGGCTGCTGCCGACAGACAGAGGGTTTGCAGCCTTGCTGGACCCAATAAACATCTGTTCTTCCCCTCTCCCAGCCATCAATCACAGCTGACAGCCTTCCCCCCATGGTCAAGAGTGTGCTTTTCACCTTAATTTCTTAGAAGGGCTTTTTCACCGGCTGGAAACTCATAAATACCACTTTGCAAGCCCAGGTAGGGCTAATGATGGATGGCTGCTTCACAGATATGCCAGAGGCTGTGACCTAATTGTCACCGAAATACTTCCTGATTAACTAATAGATAAAACCCAATTAAAACTTCTGCTCTTCCCAAAGTCCCTGGCACCTACTATTTCTCCCCTTCTCAAACTCTGCCTTAAATTAGATCCAGCCTGACTGGACTGCTCTGAACAGATGAGGATGCTCTGCCCACCACCTTCCCTGCAGCCACGGGGGCTTTCATAGGAGTCCCAGTGGGCCTAAAGAGGGATTTGCAGCCAGTCACAGGTTTAAAATCGCTCGGGAAAGGTCCCTGAGGATAGTGACAGCAGGAAGGGCACACTTCATTCCCCCTATTTTACCTCTTTCTCCACTGAATAGAACTGCTGCATAGAAAAGCTGCTTTAGCACATTTGCTTTGATGTGCAACAAGTTAATTACTGTAATAGGTTCATCCTTCTCCCCCAGTATTGAATTCTGTAGAACATCCATATAAATTGTTATGGAGTTCCTCATTTTGACTCCATTTATTCTTTAAGCAGCCCTAGCAAGAGTGTGCCTGCAGAAGGATTTGTTCCAAATCCCATGTACCAGGTGTATCCACTATTATTTGCTCTCTCGATACTCATCTCAATCCACCTTTGGAGGGATGGGGCTGGTGGATGCCTCATCCTGCACCTGCTGGGCTGGGGAGCCATTCCAGGGAGCACGAGGCTCCCAAGCCCACCTGGCTCCTGGCCTGGGACCCTCTTCCATCCACAAGGGAAACCCAGTTCCTCATCTCGTGTTTTCAGCAGCAGCCCCTCTGCCCAGGGGGTGGATCCTGGTCCAGTCCAGCAGCCGGAGCAGAGCTGCATCCCCGTGTCCAGGCAGCTCCCGGCTCACCCAGCACTGCCCGCAGCTGCCCTGGCACCCTGGCCAGCAGCCCGGCACCCCCACACCCCTCCCGAGGCAGAGCTGGGAGCCCTTCCAGCACACTGCTGGGGCCAGGACACCAAACTGTCACGTTTCCTCCCGTTTCCTGCCCTTGGTCCAGCTCCACGGGCGGGATCAGCCCGGCTTGGCTCCTCGCAGAGCTGCAGCCTCGGCAGCGCCGGGGAGATGGGGAGGGAGAGGCCGGAGCTCCGCAGCTGCCGGGCAGCGGTGGCACATCAGCTCCGAGGCAGCCCGGTGACCTTGTCGGAGGAGCAGGAGGAGCCGGAGGAGCCGGCAGGAGCCGGAGGAGCCCAGCAGTGCCCTTGGCTGCTGTCGGTGCCGAAAGAGCCGCTGGCTCCCGGCAGGTCCCTCCGCTCCTGCTCCGGCTCCCCTGCGCTCGGCCCCAGCCCGGCCAGCGAGGCTGTTTGCTGCTTTACACAGGCTATCATGTGCTGCGCCACAGCGGGGGACCGAAAATGACTTTATAGTTATTGTTCCTCAAATTGGACACCCCCTTGGCGCTTAGATAATATGAGATGAAACAGCCTGCGGGAGGCTGCAGTCAAGTGGAACAGTGATGGAGGCTTTTTTTCCCCTTCCCAAGAAGAAACGTTCTACCTGTTTACTTCTCCCGCACCTCTCCTCCTCCTCTTCCCTGCCAGCCTGTTGAGCGCAGCCACAGCTGGCAGTGCCAGGAAACCGGGATAATATCCCCCAGCATTTTCCAGGGGGGAAGAGCTGCCGCACGCTGGGCTGGGGGAATGACAGCGAGCCCTGCAGAGGGATGGCGAGGCAGCAGCTCCTCACTCCATTTCCCGGGGAAGCGGGCTGTGTGAGGAAACGCTATTACTGGCACAGCAGAGCCATCATCTCGTGTCATTTGGCTTCACGGAGCCGGGGTAGCCATGCGAGGGGTGCAGCAGGGAGATGCTGGAGGGAGGAGGCTGCGAGGTGAGAGTGCAGGGAAGAGGCAGAAATAATGAGGGATTCAGGGAAGGAGGATGTCTGGGCTTACAGCTGTGCTCAGGGAAGGCAGCTTGTTATGGAGAAAGGGGGAGCAGAGGCCTGGAAAGAAAGGAAAGAGCATCCGAGAGCATCCAAGAGCATCCACAGAAGGCTGCGTGCCTCTGGCAGGGAGGAGCGGGAGAGGGACGGGCCTGGCTGGAGATGCACAGCCTGGAAAAGAGAGCTGGGGACAGGAAGGAGGGGACAGCAGCAGGATGGGAAGCGCTGGGAGTTTGTAAGGATCCCAAGCCTCCAGGCACATGCCCTAAAATCACAGAGTGGAAGAAAGACATAAAAATATAATTCCAAGAGTGGCACTGCGTAGGTTTCCCAAGAGGCTGGGCATTGGAGGGTGATGCTCCTGCCTGGCAGGGAGCAGTTCTGGGAGGCCCCCACGGGCACAGACATCTGAGCACATCCATCACCCCCTTTCTTACAGGGCACGTGGAATTTTTTGTGTTTTACAGGCACGTTGGAGGTCAGGAGGAGCCATCAGCTGCTCCCGACTGCTCTCTGTGCTCCTGCAGCCCTGCGAGGGGAGCGGGTGGTGATGGAGGCAGCAGAGGGAGAGCTCCAGCTCTGTTTGCCTTTTCCACAGCAGATCTGATGATTTAAATTAGGTCTCGATTCTTGTTTAAATTATAGTTTACTGTTCTGCGCCCCGCTCAGAAGTGAATTACCTTAAGCAGCAGTATTAATAACACGGTTATAATTAAGCTTCATTACTGTAGGCAGTTTGCTGAAACAAATTGCTGCTTCATTATTATTATGGCACCTTTGGTAAAAAGACATTTCCCCAGAATGCGACCTTGATGCTTTATATAGCAAAAGCCAGGAGATGATAGAGATGTAAGGATGAATTAGCATCTTTTACTTTCTAGATCAAGCTCATTAAAAGGAAAGCAACTCAAGTCAAAACCAAGCAGCCTTGATGGAAATTTTAATCGGAGTGAAATGGGTAATGAATAGGTTTGAACTTTCCCTGACATTTTTATGGCCCTGCTTTATTTGTATTATGCTTCTGCTGAAACATAAATAAATAAAGCAGGGGCAGGGTCGAGGGTGGACAGGGGAGCGACTGCAGAGCCTGCACGGAGCTGCTCCTGCTGCCACCAGCGCCGGGTCCCTGCTGGAGAAACCTCTGGTGGGAGGTGCAGGCTGGGACACCCCTTCCCCATCCCTGCTGCCCACCTGCCAAAGAGCACGAGTCACCCAGGGCAAGCAGCTCCTGAGCAGAGGAGGGCTGGCTTTGCCATGGGTGCACCCAGGAGCCCCCAGCAATCGCAGGGACCCCCGGGAGAGCTGCAGCAAGCTGTGATCCCTGCGGCTATCACAACTCAGAGACATCAATTCCTGCACTGAAAGTGCTCAGCAGCTGAAACAGGGCATTATGGAGGGATGCAAATAGATATTTAGAGCCTGGAAAAGTAAAGGCAAAGCAGTTCTGGAGGAGATGAGATTAAGAGAGCACAGAGAGGAAACATCAGTCAGTACATCAGAGGAGTGGAGGGAGGAGGGGGCACCCCCTGAGCAGAAACACTCCCAAAGCACATTCAGAGCTGGGGGTGTTGCTCAGCTCAGCCAAAGGAAGAGAGAAGACAAGCTGGACTCAAAAAAGGAACTTTTCTGATAGATCCTGCACACAAAAGAAGTCCTGAGGCCCAACAATTCTGGCCTTCCAGTACCTGAAGGGAGACTGCAAGGAAGTGGCCATTTACCAGGCATTCCAGGAGTGGGGAATGACTCCAAGCTGAGGGAGAGGGAGCCCCTTCTCTGCTGACACCCCTGCACCCTGAGGTGGTGCCCATGAAGTGTCGGCTCTGCCCTGTGCCCTGCAGCTCAGGCATTTTGCATTCACAAAGGCTCCTGCACTGCCAAGGAAAAACAAAAACCACCCCAAAAGTCACCAGTCACCTCTGGAAACCTTGGCACAGCTGCCCTGGCAGCACCTGCATCAGCACATTTGGGTCCCCACGATTTCCTGGGACACTCAGCAGCCCAAGCTGGCAGCTCGCTGTGACACAAGAGCCACCCTCTCTGGAACGGCATCCCAAATCCTCCCCACACACATGTGTGTACACACACACTCATTAAACAAATGCTGGCTATCAATTTCTCTGAGTGCTCCCTCTGATAATAGCTGTATTTATCATTTAGCATCTCTGGAAGCGGTTCAAGTTTAAAATCTATTATGGGTATTATGATATTTAATAACTGTGGTTTATTTTTAAATGCAATAAAAAATAAAGATAAGGAGATGTTTTTTAAAGTCCCCTCCTGGGCTCTGAATCCATCTCTGTCACCAACACGCTGGGTGACCTTGGAGAGGTCGCTGATTCAGTCAAGCTGGAGTTCCTGGATTGTAAAATGGGGATAATCACAGGATCTGCTGCCCAGGGTGGGTGTGAAACCTCTTCTTAATTAATGTTCATGGAGTGATTTCATCTCCTGGGGTGGGAGGGCTGAGCTCTGGCTGTGGGGGCAGTTGGACCCCTCCGAGGTGCCACAGCCAGTGCCAGGATGGGTCTGGTCCCCTGGGTGCCCTGGGCCAGGGAATGAGGGGGTGAGACAGGGCCGTGCTGCACATCCCCGTGTTCTCATTGCACATCCCCCGGGCCTGAGCACGAGAACATCAGCCCCAAAAATCACCTCCTGTGCTGGCCAGACAGAGCCTGAGCCTCCCCTGAGCTGGGGGATATGGAGAGGCAGCCCCAGGGTGGTGGGAACAGGGCAGGAGGGCTCCAGAGATGCCCAAGGGTCCCTCCTGAGCCTGCAAGGGCCACGGGGCTCCCCTGCCATCCGTCACCATTGTTGTGTCCAATTAATTTATTCTTATCAGCACCGCCCCTTTCTGCTGACTGCCCCAGTGCAGAGTGGACAAACAATTTGCACCCCTTAATTAAATTTACAGCAATCTCCCCCAAGCCAGCCCGCGAGGGACGGTGGCTGCACAGTCCTGGAGCGAATCACTGCCGGTGATGGAGGAGCCCGCTGCAGTTAAACAAATTATGAGGAGGCGGGTGATGTCCTCGGTATAATAATTCCATGTGAATTATTTATACGGAGTCTGCAATTACACTGAGCAAAACAGTGCATAAAGCACACTTAATTATCCAACCACCTGTTAGGAGCGCCAGCGCCGGCGTCCCCCGTGCGTTCCCCCGAGGATGCTGCGGGAAGGGAGAGCCGGGACCCTGCCCGCAGCCCGGGGCTCAGCCCCTCCCAGCCCCCAGCCCCGGGGATGCTCCCGGCATCCAGGGAACGCAGGTCAATTCCTAATGTTTGTTTTCCTGCTGGAAAGGTCCTCTTTAGGTTTTTAACGTGTTTGGCGGTTGTTTTTCTAAGCTAATGCCTAACAGAGCTTCCAGTGAAAGGATTAGCTGCTTGTGGGAGTCCCTGGAGACTCGAACAGGGCAAACAAACCCTCCTCAGCAGCAATCCCAGGCAGGAGCCAGCCTCAGGGAAGGAAAATCCCCTCTGCTCCTGCCTGCTCCCACTTCACTCCTGGCCAGAGCTTTTCTGGCTGATAACTCCGCTGTTTTGGCAGTCCCTGACCCAGCAGCACATGAGCTTTGGGCCCCCAGAGGCTGGGCCACTCCTGAGTGGTTAATGGAAAAGAAACGAGTGCTTTTTCTTTAAAGATTTACCACGTATAAATGTATGAGAGTATTAAAGGCAACAATTAACTTTATTGGAAACTTTATATTCTCCAGCCTCATTAGAACTGCCAACAAGATCTATTATTAGTATTACTATGCAGATAATGTAATAAAAAGGGTATTTAAAGTGGATACTTTTGCACTGAAATGAAATAGCTTTTCTCTGGTGATCTTTCTGCCTCTTTCCCTTTTGCCCTGCGCTGCACCAGAGACCTGGACTGAGACCCAAATCCTTTTTAATCTCTTTTCCCAAACTCCCAGCCAGCTCACTGCCCCGGGAAGGAGCCAGGGAGCTGCTCCCATCCTGCCTTTACTTCTGGAATCAGTCAGTGCTGCTCCCATCCTGCCTTTACTTCTGGAATCAGTCAGTGCTGCTCCCATCCTGCCTTTACTTCTGGAATCAGTCAGTGCTGCTCCCATCCTGCCTTTACTTCTGGAATCAGTCAGTGCAGCCACCTCTGGCCGTGCTGGCGAGTGTCACGGAGCTGGGAGCTGGAGGAGGAGGAGGAAGAAGAAGAAGAAGAAGAGGAGGACAATGAGCTGCTGAAATTATGCTGCACAGCGACCTCACAGCACAGATTCAGGTCTAGAAACTGTCAGGTTTCTTTAAATAGCCCCAAGTACTCATTAAAACAGCAGGGACAGAACAAAGGACTGACATGTTTTTGCCAAAGATGACCCTGATAACCCAAAAATATTGTCCGTGGGCAGCTGGAAGGGGAGTGATGGAGGTTAAGAAAGCGCTTGGTGGCGTTTGGCTTTTTGCAGCAAATCTGGGAACTTTGGAGAGAAAAAGACACATTTCATCAGCCTATTTATCTAATGAATCCCCTGGGTCTGTGGGGAAAGGTGCCAATAGAGAATTCCTCCTGACCAAAGTGGGTTCAGAGCCTGGGCTGGCTGCCCAGAGGGAGGGCTAACAATGTTGAATTTTTTCCTGTTTCTCTTTTCTCTCACCTCTTCCCCACACTGGAAAATCCCCAGGGAGCAGAGGGTGCCTTACTCAGCAGCCAGCTGGTGACCCAAAGAATCCATTGGAGCTGGCTGGAGGGCAGAGCTGCAGTGAACATTTCAGCTGCCATCAGTGTCCAAGGAACCCCTGCACGGAGTGAGAGGTGCTGGGGGACCTGGGCCATGGATTCCATCATCATCAAAGAGAATCTGTTTCATTTGTGGGTTTAAATTTTCAATAACTGTTGGAGCAGAGCTGCTCTCAGCTCTCAGCCACTCCATTCACACCCTGCTTCAGCAGGAGTCCCTGGGGCAGGGGATCCAAATGTCATTTAAAGGAGCTGGTTTCACCTCCCTTTCCTGACATTTGTGCAGGGCAGGGGCAGGACAGCTCTGCCTCGGGCCCAGCTTCCACCTGTGCCTGGGATGTGCTCAGCATCCTCCATCCCTGCAGGCAGCGAGCCCTGGCTGTGCCCTGGGGTGCCAGGGAAGTGGGGTGGCATTGGGATGGCATTGGGATGGCATTGGGATGGCATTGGGATGGCATTGGGATGGCAGGGGATGGCAGGGGATGGCATTGGGATGGCATTGGGATGGCATTGGGATGGCATTGGGATGGCATTGGGATGGCAGGGGATGGCAGGGGATGGCAGGGGATGGCATTGGGATGGCAGGGGATGGCATTGGGATGGCAGGGGATGGCATTGGAATGGTATTGGGATGGCAGGGGATGGCAGGGGATGGCAGGGGATGGCAGGGGATGGCAGCACTCGGGGCAGTGGGGCCAGGATGAGCAGCTCAGCCCAGAGGGCCCCTCTGCCCTCCTGCCCAGTGCCAAGGTTGGATGTGGCAGCTCCTCCTGCTCCAGCTCCCTCGGCTTTCCATCACCTTTATTACACCCTGCAGCCTAATTAACAGAGAGGAGTCAAAGGACCTGAAAGCAATGGTTGTAATAAACAATCACTTGGCCACTGTGGAGTTAATATTCCACCAGGGTCTCCTCCTGGCCTCCGGAGGGAATGGCAGAGAGGGGAGGGAGATGAAGCCCTGCTGTGAGGTGTGGGGCACTGCCTGGGGGGAGCAGCCCTCCTCCAGCAGCTTCCTGCCCCTTCCCACCCCACCTCCTCCCCAAAACCTTGGCAGTGCTTTGACTCGGCAGCCGGGGCCTGGGATTTAGGGATGCTCCCAAAACTGTGAAATGTTGTGAAAATCAATGTGTGCCAGCTCATCTCTTCCAAAGGGATCGTTCCAGAGGGAACAGGACTGCCACGTCTTGGACTGCCACAGCTCTCTGCTTCTCATGCCAGACTGCAGCTCCCAGCACAGCGGGGTCCTGTTCCCACATCCGTGGAAACATCCACAGCTCAGAGAAGGAGCAGTGTAGAGAGGCGCTGGGATCGCTGTTCTGCTGAGGACAAGTGCTCTGGGAGACTCTGTCCCACCTCCTCATCCAAGGGAAGTGCCAGAGGATGCTCTGGACACTTCACTACATCCCTGCACATCCCTCTTTCCTGCGGAGCTCTGGCTGCTTTCCCGGGAGAACCCGCTCTCCCCGCGGGGCTCCGAGGCTGCCGTGGGACCCCGAGCAATTATCCATGGAGAGCTGGGCTGTGCTGATCATTTGTTAGCTCCACACATATCCCTCCTAATTATAAATCTCAGCTGAGATTTGCATTTTTATGAAATGCTTGTGCTGGAAATCTTTATAGAGAAACGCACATATTAATTCCATCTAATCTCGGTCATTTCGGGTTTCCTTTGCAGGGAGCTCCAAAACCAACAGCTCTAATTTTGCAGTTTCACCAGAGCATTCCTCCAGCTGAAGCTGGGCATTTGTCTCCTGAGTCAGGAGCTGAGGGAGCCTCCAGCCTGCTCCTGGGACACTTAGCCACGGCCATGCCCTTCCAGGGATGCTCAGGGGTCTGTTCACTGCAGGGCTGGGGGTTCAGGGGCCTCCCCAGCCCCATCAGTGTCGCTGCATGAGCCATGTTCCACTCTCCAGCTGTTTTCTGTTTAATCCACAGCAGTGCCTGGAAATGCTGAAAGCCAGCGTGTGAGGCCTCAGCACCTTGTGCAGGTGACCTTCTCCCCTCTGCTGGGGACTCCTCAAGCGGCCCTGTCCCACCTGGGGCTCAGAGACAGCCATTTGTATCTCCTTCCAAATGTCTTTTTCTGGAGCCAAAGGGGAAGCAGATTAACTTTTCCTCCCTGAAATATGGCCACGGGATGCAGGGGAAGAGAGAAGGCAAATAAGCAGAGCAAAGTTAAGCTTTGTGCACAGAGCTGGAGGCTTAGCGGCGCAGATTACAGCAGCAGGTGAGGAGCAGCCCTGGCCTCCGCTGTGTAGGCTGCAGAAATCCTGTTAAAGCACAAAGGAGGGTTAGCCACAGCTCCCTGTGCTGGAAGGGCTGAGCTGGGAGACCACCGGGCGCAGGAGGAGAGCGTCTTGGGGCAAGCTCAAGGAAAGGTCAAGAGCTTTACTTCTCGCCTTTAATAATTTATGAGGTGCCCATCATCAAAGGAAGTGGTGCCAAGGACTAAACCACATCCACAGAGGTGTCACAAACTGGGCAGTGGGTGGGTGGGAGCTCTGTGCCCTCCTTCACATCCAGCCCCCTCAGCACCCACCCAACCTGCCTGCCACGGCAGCAGGTGCCCGAGAAGTTTCTGGCCATTAGCTGCTAATAAGAAATGAATTAGCTAATTAGTTAGTATTTGATCCTTTGAGCTGTGTCCTGGGGTCTGGCTGAAGGCAGTGCCATCCCCACCCTCAGGGAGGGGCAGTGCCCTTGTCCCAGGACAAACCTGGTGATCCCGGGGGTGGCACCTGTGCAGGTGTTCCCTGGCCCAGGACAGGCCTCGGGGGCAGCGGGTTTGGCACAGCTGTAGGTGCCAGGGTGGCAGAGGATGCCCCCAGACAACAAAACTCTCACCATCCTCATCTTCCTGTCGGCAGCACATCCCCGGAGCCCAGCCCAGGCTGTGCCGGTGCTGGCTGTTCCCTTCCCTGCAAAACCCAGCCAAATGTTCACTTTTTCCCAGAGAAACCACTCCGGAGGGCCCCCTCAGCTTCCCCCTGAGCCACACGGGGCCGGGAACAAATTTGAGGCTTTCCAACCCCGGGGAAGTGCTGCCCAGCTCCGGATGCACAGGATTGCCAGATGAGCTTTAGAAAAGCAGCAGAAGTTTTCCAGCTTATCCGCAGCGAATCTCCGGTCCCTGCGAGGTTTGTCCTTCACTAGGAATTAGAGACGAGTTTCCAGTGCTTTCCTGCGCCATCTGCCCCAGCCGTAGTTGGAATGCAGGGTTTTACTCCGGCAATCAGTAGGTAATCCTGTCAGCATCGCTTAGAGAGCCCGGCTCTGTCCTGCCCATCTGATGCTCAGTGCAGCAGAGGGAAAATCACCGCTCCCTCTTGAAAGGAGGGGAGAAATTAAGGTTGACTTTGGCACAGGAAAACAAGCAATCCAGAGATGACAGTGTGCCACAGGAGCTTAAAATAAGCATCAACTAATTCAAACAAAAACAAATCTGCATTGAAAACAGCCTCTTCCCCAGACCACATTCCCGCTTTAAAGTGCCTTTGAAATCTCCCCGGCGCATTTACAACACGCTCCCCCTCCGCCGCTCCCGCTCGAGCTGCTTTGCTGTTTGCTGGCAGGCAAATGAGGGCTGAAGCCTGGAATGATGTTTTCTTATTAGTGCACATGCAAATAGTAATAAATAGCTCCCCACGCTGCTGTGCTGGCTCCCGTGCCCCTGCCCTGCCCCTGCTCCCGGTGCCCTCTGCTCCATCCCAGCCCCTGGCACCCCCTGCTCTGCCCAGTCCCCCTGCCCAGGCAGGCGAGGGCAAACTGACTTTCAAAAAGCCCCTCAGCACATTTCTTAACTAAGGGCAGAACCCAGCTCTGCTCTGCAAGGAGAATGACCCAGGCTGAGCTTCAGCAGCTCAGCTCTGACCCTCCTCATGCCAGCTCTGCCGAGGTGAGCTCTGCCAGGCCTCGCCAGAGCAGCTTCTCCAGCAGCAGCAGCGGCAAAGGAAAGCGTGCAGGAAATCAGGCAGCCATCCCCAGTGCAGCTGACAGACCTGAAAACCACCAGGGCCCGTCTGCAAATGGGGGTATTTGGGCTTCCTGGCCCTTAGGTCCGTAAGGGCTGCAGTGTCCTTTTGTGTTGTTTGCCGGGCTCTGGAGGGAGCCAAGGTTGGCAAAAGCCTCCTGGACAGGGCTTGGAGCAACCTGGTCTGGTGGAAGGTGTCCCTGGCCATGGCAGGGAGGTTGGAATGAGATGATCTTCAAGGTCTCTCCCAACCCAAACCATCATGTGACTCTGTGGTTCTGTGATTTTCCTTGCTAGCTCCAGGTTTTGGAGCAGATTATGAATTGTTTGATATGGAATTTCAAATGATCACTTAAGTAGCTAATTAGCTCGTAGCAACTTCGAGCAACCTGGGTGTAGTGTGTATTTAAGTGTTTAATGCCTTTTTTTTCCCTCTCTCTTCCTTTCTAATTGGCATTTAATTAAAAGAATAAATAAAAAGAAGAAAAGCAGCTTTGCCTGAGCTGCTTGGGCTTAAATATTAAACTGCTTGGGTTTAAATATTAAACAGTTGCTGCAGTTTGGGCCCTGCAGCTGAGGGGAGGCAGAGGGGGTGGCACAGGTCCCCAGAGGGTCACACCATGTCCCCTGCTCCTGGGTGACCAGGCAGCACCTCTGGAAGCATCAATTAAATCAATTAAATCAATCTCTGCCTGTGTTTGCCACAGTGGGTGAAGAACTTCCAGGAAAAGGCAACGTCCCAAAGTTTAACTTTGCACATCTCCATCAGAGTTTGGGTGGATTTGCTGCCAAAACCCAGCCAAAGTGCCTGCCTGCGTATCTGGGGAGCGTTAATGGGGCAAAGTAAACCCAAAGCAATGTTTGAAAGCTGGAAGATGAAAGTAGATCACAGGGCAAAGATCAAACAATCTAGAACCACTTCTGAGCCTTTTAGTGCTGTGGATTATTAGCATTTGAAAGCGAAGAGCATTAGTGGGAGCAGAGGATGGGGGGAGAGGGCAGGAATTTCTGTTGTGCAGAGGAGAAGTGAAGCAAGTGCAGGTGGAAGGGGAAGGATGCAAATGGACCAGATTAGGGAGGGTCCAGCGTTTGCCAGAGCAGTGGGGCAGGGGACAGTGATGGCCAAGGGGACTCGTGAGCCCAGGCCCTGCCCTTGGCTGGCTTTGGCTCCTTGGCACGGAGCTGCCGGTGTGCACTGCCCTTCTGCCCCTCCCAGCCCCAGTCAGACCTGAGGAGCGCTGGGGCAGGGTCTGGGGGAGCCCCAGCAGCTCTGGGTACCCTGCCCTGAGGCTGAGGTTTGGGGCAGTGGGGTCTGGGGGAGCCCCAGCAGCTCTGGGTACCCTGCCCTGAGGCTGAGGTTTGGGGCAGTGGGGTCTGGGGGAGGGAGGGAGGGCTGGCAGTACAGCTGCAATAAACAGCAAAGCTGCCTGTTCCCACAGGGACTTACTAATACAGGAGATTGCTCAGCGCACTGGAACCACCCAAGGGCTCTACACACAGCTCTGACTAAACTCCCCATAAAATCAATCCAGCTTTTTCACCACTTTTGACAGGGTGTTCTAATATTCATCTACTCCCCTTGTCAGTCAGCTCTGCTAACAAAGGCTCTAAAGATCTATAACCAGGCACAAGAAACACTACACAGGTGGGTGGACAGCTCCTGCATCCTTCCTGATGGGAAAAATCCCACCCTTTGCATTGGTGAAGGATTTGCATTGTTGCCAAAAATTATCATCCTGCAATTATTATTGATAAGGAAGCGATGAAGATGCAAAGAGCAGCAGGGCAAGGCTGAGCCCAGGCAATGCACACCTTTCACCCTTCCCATGCCCAGGGAGGGGTGAGCAAAGGCAGGGCTGGCCTGGGGAAGATGCTGGGGAGGAGAAGGCGCAGGGCCCGGTGCTGCCGGTGGCCGGCAGTGCCCAGGGGCACGGCAGGCTGATGAGCACCCTGCTGCCACCCAGGCTCGGCACAGCCCCGGGCAAACGCAGCCCTCTCGGAGAACATGCAGAGCACCTGCCCCTCTGATCAAGACTATTCCCTTTCTCCTGCAGAGTTTCTGTGTCTCTGCCTCTGACTCAGGGAGAGCTCATCCTCCTGACAGTTCTCCTGACACCTCGGCAGACACCTCTCCTCTCTCTCGCTGTAATTAGGCAGGTCCAGAGCTGTGTGGGTCCTGACAGGATGGAACTGCTGTGCAGCCAGAGGGGCTGGGAATGCTCTGTGTCCCTGCCTGAGTGACCACTGCACTCACACCCAGCCCAAGCACAGCCCTCCATCACCTCCACGCAGAGATTCAGGTGCCGCTGCCTTCCCCCCAAATCCATTCCTCCCAGAGAGGTGTGACCCCCATGGGGCAGCGGCTGCCAGACCTCATCTGGAGGTGTCAAACAGGCTTGGTTTGGTGCTAGATGTGTCTTAAAGTCTAATCACAGACTGTGGCCAGATTTTTCCAAGCAGAAATAGGTGTTTTCTCGAGTGTCTGCCCTTCCCTCGAGCAGTCACAGGCAGCTGTATGCCCCCAGCCTCCGTGGAGCATCCCTCACCTCAAACAAAAGCATCCCAATGGACACAGGACAGAGCTGGGCTGCTTTCAGCCCTGGCCAGTGTTCATTTATTTATTTTTATGCACTGGGGAATGCATTGTTTAATCAAGGAGCCTGGGTTTGTACAAGGTGTGTGACAGCAAGGTGGCTGCCTGGGGCTGGAGTCAATTCCTCAGCCCCTCCTGCCCTGCCGTGGTTTTGCTGATGTTTTTGATGACTGTGCTGCAGCCAGGGCTCGGCTGCTGGAGCTGCTGGCTCTGCTGACTCAGCCCCAGCTGGGGACAGCAGAGGTGGCGGCTGCTCCCCCTGCACTCCAGTGAAGGGGACATTTGGCCAGAGCCTGGGACACGAGCAGGGAATCCAGCTCACCGTGCCCATGCCTCAAACCCTCCCACTCCAACCTCGGGCAAGGCTAGGGCAGATTTTCCAGGAGCATGAACACTGCAGAGCCCTGCGGGGCCGAGCACGCCTTGCCTCTGCTTCAGTCAGGCAGAGCAGATCTTTAAAGGGAGATGCTGGAAATCAGAGAAGGAAAAGGGATCATGATCAGATCTAGTGGTTAACAACTCCCCACAGTCAGTGGGATCCTTCCCTGGGATTCATTACACAGCAAATGGAATCACAAATAGTGAAAATTAATGTCTCCCAGGCATCGTTGGGAAACCACAGCGACGTGGCCTAAGGAGCATCCTAATGCTGGAAGAGGAGATCCTGGGCAGGATTGATCACCAGGATCCTACAAACAGGTGCACTGCTTTGTTTTGCTTCCCCCCTCGACACAAGTCTTAATTATGTATCTTGTGATATGTGAACGCACTTGGAAAATGGATTATCCTCACCAGCTGCTCCCCGCCATGGCACAGCTTTCCCCAGCGCCTTTGTAGCTGCTCCAAAGTGTTATCATCCCCTTTCCCATTCCAGGAATGCCATGGGGAAGGGAAGGGAGATGAGCTGGGCTTTGAGAGCAGCTGGGCAGAGCTCTGCTGGAGCCAGCACAGCTCGGGGGATCCAGTGGTTGAACAAGGCTGAATGACATCCTAGCTCATCTTATTCAGCAGCAGGATGGCAGGAGGGAATTCGGGAGATCTGCAAACCCAAAGAGAGGGCACTTTCAGGGGATTTATCTCAGCCTGGTGGGACCCTCCTGGGGCACAGCCCTGGCCAGCCCCAGCCAGGATCCAGCTCCTGTGTCCCCCATTTTTCAGTACTCTTGTATCAGCATCACTTGTCAGGGCTGGACAGAGATGGGAGCCGAGCAGGAGCGACACCCCACGTGTGGCACGGCCATCCCGCTAGCCCGGGCCGTGGGACGTGCACCCAGCAGCACCAGGCACAGCTCAGCTCCTGTCCCTGCTGTCCCTGGGAGCCCCCAGCCCTCGCTGGGCTCCCGAGGACACCGGCAATAAAGCACCGCTCGTCTCCCCCGGCGGGGCGGGCAGGGCGCCGTAATGGAAGTTTTAGCTCAAGCAGCAATGACTTTGACCGTGCAAAATTACACTCTATTCTGGCCAAATTAACTAGGTAATGCCTTGCATTAGTGTAAAATCCTCCATCAAACCATGAAGGCTGCTGTTAAAACCACTCAAGGCCAAAATGTGTGCTGGTGGGGGAAGAGGGCTGCTCGGTTAGAAGGCCGAGAGGAGGATTTTTCCTGCTCTTTCCTGCTCAAAGCAGGGGTGGGAATTCACCAATCTGTGCCGGGAGGCCTCAGGCCCTGCCTGGCCCTGCTTGGCCTGGGGGTCCCTCTTGGTGCTGTGCCCCATGAGGATCCACCAGGCACACAGACACGTCCACAGGCCTGGGCAGCACAGCAGGCCCCTCTGGCAACATCTGACAACATCCCCTCAGCAGAGGAAAAGGGAAGCAAGTGCACAAGAACCCATTTGTTTTGTAGCTGTGGCTGAAATAAAAAATAACTCCTTCTAATTTGGCCTCTCTGAGTAGAAGAGCCCTGCAAAAGAAACCCCACTTCACTATCCAGGCCTGTGCAAGTCCCTCTTGCACTTTATATGTTTAAGTGAAAGAGTGGAAGGTCAATATACTGTGTAAATTTTCACAAATTTGGCTAAGCTAAAATGATTACTCTAATGTGTATGCAAATTAGCTTAATTGATAATGACTTCTCTGGTAATTTTAAGGGGGGAGGGGAATTATTACAATTGTGACAACCCTTTAAAGCGTTTCTTCACCCAAGAAAGAAATGATATCTTGACAAATTAAAAAGAATATAATGAAATCAGATTAATTAATGCTAAGACCAATTAGCAGATGCAGAGAGAGAGGGAGAGATTTACAGAAGCAAAACTCACTAGAGAAAGGCTACGAGAATTCATCACCTTTCAAGATGTTTATATCCCTTCATTTTCTTTGGAGCAATGAGCTGTTTGCCAAGACGAACGCTTGGCTTTGCCAAGGGAGGGCTGGGACAGCAAGAGGGGAAAGGAACAAGTGTGGAGGTGACGGCACTGAGGGATGGGAGTGCAGGCAGAGCAGTGCAGGCAGCAGACTGGCACCACCAGAGCCTTTTCCTGGCAGCAGCCCAGTGCCCAGCACAGCCCCTGGCCCCGGCACGTCCTGCCCGCCGCCCACGGGCACGGGGAGCGTTAATTACCCCGAAAGGGGAGGCGGCGGCACCATAAACCTCACACGGAGCCATAAAAATAATTACCAGCAACACCGTGTGTAATATCCTTCCGTGTCATCTCTCTCCTGTTGGTAATAAAGCTCCCGAACACATTAACTGCGAGGGAGGGCCCGTTACTCAGCCGGTGATCAGACGGCGCTGGAAAACACCTCCTGTGGAAGGGGGGACACTGGGGAGCTCTGGGGTGTGCCAGGGTCCCCGGGCACGTGCTGGGGACATGGAGCCCTTGGCAAGAGGCACCCAGGGAGTACCTCAGGATCCCACAGTGGGAAGCCCCCCGACCCCTGCAGTGGGACACCTGGAGCCCCCTGGGATCCACGCTCTGGGATCTCTTGGGGGGCTGCATTCCCCAGCCCAGCTCCATCCCCACCACCCCCAGGGCACACGGAGCCTGGCTCATACCCTGAGGCTGAGGCTGGGGCACCCCTCTGTTTGTAGAAGAACTCCCACACGGCTCTTACAGTCTGCAACCCCTATGAAAGTAAATTAACTTTACTTTTAAATCCAATTCACAGCCCTGATCTCACAGCCCTGCTGATCCCCTGCTACCCACAAACACAGTGGTCCCATAAACACCCCATCTGTCTTTCCACTGGGATTTTTGGCCACCCTCTTTTCTCTCTTTCTCTTTTGTTGTCATTTTGTCACCTACAAAGACAAGCAGCAAGAAGGAGGGAGAAGCTGTGCTGTGATCAGCCCCAGCAATCTCTCCTCGCTCCATTTTCCTGGGCGATTTGTTAAACTTTAAAACATTAAAGGCAGGCTGGGGGGGCTGACGTGTTTTTTTCAACTTTGTCTCTCATTTGTTAATTGTGCTCATCAGTGAAAATCATTCATGGCAGAGCCGGGGGAGCGAACAAACCTGAGGAAGGAGCTGATCATATGCAGAGGAAATAACTCAGATGTGAAAATACTTCAGCCGGGGAGATTGCGCTATTTATTCACACAAGTGTCCCGCTGTGCTTCAGAAACGCCGTGATTTAATGAGGTGCTGCAAAGGTGTTTGTTATGATGGAATCCCATCCCCACGCACTGAGGAGAGGCCTGGCAGAAGTTCTGACTTGGTGCCTTATTGAGGATTAGAGAATCACAGGGTCACTGAGGTTGGAAAAGACCTCCAAGTTCATCAAGTCCAACCTGTGCCTGATCCTCACCTTGTCACCCACTCCAGAGCTCTGAGTGCCACGTCCAGTCCTTCTTTGGACACCTCCCTGGGCAGCCCCTGCCAAAGCCTGACTGCCCTTTCCATGGAGAAATTCCTGCTGGTGTCCAACTTGAACCTCCCCTGGCACAACTTGAAGCCATTTCCTCTTGCCCTGTCCCTGTTCCTGGGAGCAGAGCCCGATTCCCCCCCGCTGTCCCCTCTGTCAGGGAGTTGTGCAGAGCCAGAAGGTCCCCCCTGATCCCCCTTTTCTGCAGGCTGAGCCCCCTCAGCTGCTCCTTATGGCACTGACTCTCTAGACCCTTCCTCAGCTTCACTGCCCTTCTCTGGACCCACTCCAGCACTTCAGTGTCTTTCTTGAAGTGAGGAAAGAAAGTGAGATTTGGAGGCTCTTCCCTGCCACTCCTGATTCCGAAGCGCCTCTTGAACCCACTCCAGCATGCTCCACTCCACAAGCGCAGCTCGCTCAGCGCAGATGCCGAGCGTGAGGCACGGAGAGCTTCGGGAGGCATTTGTGGGAGCAGATGTTCCTCCTCTCTGCCTTGGATGGAGGAGCCAAGAGAGGCACGGGGCGGCCAGGGCTGGTGGGCTCTGCCCAGACCCTGCCCAGTGCCTGTGGAGGGGACTGGGGCTGAGCAGCCCCAGATCCACCCCGGAGCCTGGCAGGAGGAGGCGCAGCCCCGGCTCACGGGGATGAGCAGCCCTCCTCTCCAGCTGCTGGAGCACCACTATTACTCCGAGGCCAAGCAGCGCTCACCGAGAACATCTTCCAAGTTTCATTTTCCTCTGTAATGGAAAATGCAAGAGTGAGATTTCAGCCTGTGAGCCCTTCTCTGAAAAAACAAATATCTTTCCAGCGCTGGACAGCCTGCCAATCAGGCACAAAATTGCTGGCTTCTCTTTCTCCCCTGAAGGAATGCCTCTGCATACAAAGATACCAGGAAAACTTCAGGGCCGCAGGATAAAAGGCCCTTCTCTGCCTTTCAGAGAGTGATTTGCAATGCATTGCTTCAGCATAATTTCCCATCTCCAGAGCTCACAAAGGAAGCTCTGTTGCTATCTGAGAGTTTAATAATTTCTCTCCTCTCCACCTTGCATTCGGAATGCATCTTCCAACACCTCGACTCCTGCTCTCCAGCTGGGCTGCAGCTCTGCCCACACTCTCCCTCTTAGGCAGAGCTAAAGTGATAATAAACCCACAGCCTTAACATTCAAAGGACATCCTAAACCCGGGGGCAGGCGGGATGCTCGGCTGGAGAGGGGACATGGCACGGATAGCCCTGGGACACCAGGCCTGGCACTGAAACAAGACCCCAGGAGCTCCATCCTTTGGTCCCACCGCAGGTACCTCTCAGGGATGTGGCTGGAACACGCATCCCTCATCCCAGGGCAGCAGCAGTCCCATCCCCACAGCATCTCTGACATCCCTGCTGTGCCAGCCAGCACCA
Organism: Pseudopodoces humilis; assembly: GCF_049639895.1. Taxonomy (NCBI): domain Eukaryota; kingdom Metazoa; phylum Chordata; class Aves; order Passeriformes; family Paridae; genus Pseudopodoces; species Pseudopodoces humilis. Next base: position 6,140,806 of record NC_142224.1, on the reverse strand, counting down.
AGCTGGCTGAAGGTTTGTCCTCCTCGGGCTTTGGGTCCCACCAAGCAGGTCTGCAGTGTCCTGAGAGGGAATTCATCACCACCTGCCTTCAGCCCCGAGAATTTGCATAAGTTATTCCCCAGATCCTGCAGTCCCCACAGGACATATTCTTTATCCATTTAGCCAGGAATGCAGCTATTAAGAACCTGCAGACATACAGCATTTGCAAAATTAGCACAAGAGGCTCCAAATAATCCATAAATCCATCTGTTACATGAGCCACATCTGATCATCTCTTTTCCCTGTAGCTTTCCAAGGGGAAATGCTACAATTCCTCCAGCAATGGTGGAGACCATTTTGTGTGTTCAGGCATGAACCCCCCATTCCCCAGGCTGGGAAAGGTGAATCAGGAGACACCGCCCTGAAATCCGCCTTGCTCCTCAGCCAGTGCCCGCGCAGGGACCTCTGCATTCCAGCATGAAATAAATGTCTCTTGGCTCTCACTCACCGGCGCCTGACCCTTTTACAGAGAAGCAAAGGCTTCTCCCGCGCCAGGCTGGAGTATTTCCACAGCCATGGGGAGAAGAGGCTGCTCCATTATTTATCAGCACGGTCCTACGAAGTTTGGCCCCAGCCCCTGGGGGAGGGTGGTGACTGTGCCACGTCACCGCCGGGCACTGCGGGCAGCCAGCCAGGGGATGGATTGTTCATTATCCCTGGCACTGATGAAGGGACAGCCAAAAACAGGACCAGGAAGTGCTGGTGCCCCCTCCAGACCCCCACCTCACCACCAGCTGCTATGGAGGAGACCCCCATCCCTTGGAGCCCCCGTGCCCAAGGCAGACCCCAGCAACTGCTGTTGTTTATTTTGGGCACAGTTTGGCTCATAGCACAACTGTACATACATAAATAATTCAGGCCACTAAAGGCTGCTGCGGCTGCAACTTTCCAGGGGATTTAATGTTCCAGTCCCTCACGTTCCTGCCACAGCAGAGCAGAGAAATTACAACTGGATGGGAAGGAGCAGGTTCCCCTCTCCAGCTCCTGGGAGCTGCGGGCACCTGACGGGCAGGCAGCCATGCCAGAGGCTGCTCCCTGCTCCTGCCCGCTCCTGGGGCCTCTCCTGCAGTCCTTGACATTTCCCTCCTCCAGGGGCAAGTCCCTGGTGGATCCTCCCAGAGTAATTGTGAAATTATTATGGTTGGTGTTTTAATTTAAATTGGATGGAGAAATGTTGTACTGCGGCTGCCTCATTTGCTATGGATTTTCACTTAACCAAATTGATTAGTCAACCAACTAGACTTACCTTGGAAGTTGTAATCATTCATTATTAGATCTAATTTTCGTGTGGCTCCCAGACTACGCTCAGGAATGGAAGTGTGAGGACTTGAACAGGGTCAGGGATGAGCGTCTGAAGCCTTGGAGCTGTCACCCACTCGCTCAGGGCATTCTGCCAGCGCCAGTGGTGCACCCCATCCCCTTCCTGGGGTGCAGGAGCAGTGTCCAGGCTGCTCGGGAATGACCGTGAAATACAGCAACAAAGGCATCCCTCCTGCAGCTTAGTCAGTGAAAGGAAGGAAGCACATCTTTCACCTAACACATTTTTCACCCAAAATGTGTTTCCTGACATTCAGACTCTCCTGCTTGCACCAGGTCTCACTCACAGAACGCTCTGGGTGTTCAGTGGGTGCACAGAGGGGTCGGGAGGAGACCTGGGACAGCAGGGACAGATCCAGCCCCTCGGGCATTCCTCGGGCTCCCAGCACTGTCCTTCCCAGGGATGGGGACAGAAGTCCCTCCCAAACTCTGCTCTCCGTGCGCCCGGATCTCGGGGCAGCTCAAACTGCTGCCAGGCACCACAGTGGCGGCTTCCTCTTTAAATAAACAGGCTGCGTGCCAATTAATGCCTTTAATTAACAGAGAGGAGTTGCTGCAGGCGCTCGGACTGCCTCTCCCAGATGGACTCTGCCTGGTCTGGACGGTGCAGCTCTGCCAGGTCAGGCTGCCCGGCACCCGCTGCCCGGACACTGCCCTGCCCTGCCAATTAAAATGCCTGCGAGGAGGAGGGGGACGGACAGAGGGACACGAGGGACAGCGAGGGACACGAGGGACAGCCAGGGACAGGTGGCACAGCCCCTGCGGACCTCGGGGAACGCACCAGGACAGCCGTGCGCTCCGCACCTCCCGCCCCAGCGCGGCGCGGGCCGAGCGGGCAGAGCAGATCTTTATTCAAAGCTATGTATTAACGTCTCCAAAAGCTTTTAGCGGAGGCCATTATCCCCTGCCCCGAGGATCGATGCTTTTTAATTCCCTCCGAGCTATTTGTTTGCCTTCGCTCCTGTTTTTCAGATGCAGGAGCCACCTTCAACGAAACGAGGGAGCCCTGCGAGAGAGACCGCTCGCTGCCTCTTCCCTTGAAACTACTGGAAGTTCATTTTCAAAGCAGGGCAGTTTTCTTAGAATCGATGCATATCAACCAAAATCAATAGTTACTTTACGCAGATGGGCCGAGACACCTCAGCGATAGCACTCGGTGCCATCGGTATCCAAATCTGTGTGGTTTTCAACAAGTCAATGCATTTAAGCAGCTGCTACTGTCTTTTCACTTAAAAATAATCTGTTTGTAGATGAGGCAGTTCCTGGCCACGGAGCCCACTAATATCCCTGGCAATTTGGGGACCCCCGCTCCCCATCCAGGGAGCTCTGCCCGTGCCAAGCAGACCAGGGATGCTCCTCCCAACCCTTTGTTTATCCCACACCAAGGCGCCCAGCCCCGCTCAGCATCCCGCAGGGGACGCGGCGAGCCGCTCCTGCCACGGGCTGCTGCTGCTGGGCATCCCTTCCCTTCCTCCGGACCTCGAGGGGCTCTGCTGGAGCCCCTTGAAGCCCTCGCTGCTGGTGCTGCCCGTCGGGTGCCCAGTCCCCCTCTGGAGGAGCATCCCAGCCGGCCACGTCCTGCCCTGCTGGCTGGGTTGCCATGGAGAAGGTTTCTGTGCCACCGGCGACACAAAGGAGCTCGCCTGGGATGCAGCGCCAGCCACCAGGGGAAGAGCGGGACCGGAGCTTCCCTGCTGCCTGCCTTCCGTGCAGGAAAGGGACCGAACATGAGTGTGGACAGGTCCCACAGCTCATCCCCCTTCCCTTCTCTCCCCCTCTGCAGCCACCACAGCATCCCGGGGACACGGGGGTGAGGGGACCGAGCAGCGGCGCTGGGCTGGGTGACACCCCGGCACTGCATGGCTGCCCCTGCCACCACTGCAGCCCGTTCGGGTTCATAAATCCTCATTTGCTCTATAGCGTTTGATTTTTGAGCGTCTCCCAGACACTTCCTCACTTTACTACAATTGATGGGATCATGTGTAATTTGTAAATGATGTTAAGTGAGGTAATAACACTCTGGGAACCGAGTGAAACTCATAAATTATTAAAAATTACTGCCCTGAAATGTTACTACTTTGCTTTTGCACCTGACTGATGGCTCACACGCTGTCTTCTCTGCCCCCAAGACCTTCAATCCCACTCTTCTCCATCCATTACACCTGCACGGAAACCCGGCGGGGAGAGCGCGGGGTGAGCCAGAGGAGCAGCTTAGCCAGCACTTTCCTCTGCTCAGCTCAGGGAACAGCACTCCACAACTCTCTCATCTTCCCCGAGACCTGCCCGGGAGGCTCCTGCTGGGTTAAGAAATCCTCTCTGTGGTGTGCCTGGAGCTTTTATGTCGCTACAGCTCGACTGGCACTTCCATCTGCCCTGTCCCCAGCCAGCCCAAGAGGAGGGGTCCCCTGCTCGATGCCCACCGTTCTCGGGCACTGCAGGCCCCCGTAAGAGCTGCAGAGGTTTTGGGTCCCCTCCCTGCTGGATCCCATCAGCTGCACCATGGCAAAGCCGCAGCAGCATCACAGCCCGGGCACAGCAACGTCCCTCTGCCCCAGCACTCGGGGCGAGCTCCACTCCAGGGGGGCTGGACACCCCCTGGGATTGTTCTCGGGATCATTTCTTGGGGTAAAATAGGGTTTTTCTGGAAACTGCCGGCTGCAGCAAGAGCAGCAGTGGGAGGGTTTGCTCTCCCGTGCAGGCACAGCACGGCTCCACTGCTGCTCCTGGGCCATAGAGGACACTGAAGAGGAGGAGGAAGGCAGAACTGCCCTGCTCCTGGGGCCAGGAGGATGCTGAGGAGGGGGATGAAGGCTGAGCTGCCCTGCTTCCAGGGAAGGAGCACGCTCATGCATTTTTCAGGCCCAGGGCTGCAGCCTGGCCCCCCGCAGACATAATGACTGCGCTGGCCTGGATGCAGAGCAGGGCTGGGGAGCATCTCCTGCACTGGCAGAACAGACAGAGCCCGGTGAGAGCTGAGCCTTACTTATAATTTAACTTATAATTTGCTGCTCAAACCCAGTGGTTAAAAGTGGTTAGATGCCAGCATGCCTCCGGAGGAAGGAGCAGGACGGGAGAGAGGAGAGCTCGGCGCTTCCCACTTCCCAATCCAGGGCACCTGGAAAACCCTTTGCTTGGGTTCTGACCTACTTTGCATGGCAGAAGCCACCTCCATCATTTACTAAAGGAGGTAAAATGGTAAAATACAGCGCAGCAGGCTGTGAAAACAGAGAGGCCACTGCTCTGCACAGCAGCCAGAGGCAATTTGGGAACAGCACCGTGGGTACCGGTCAGACCCTCTGCAGCACGGGGGAAACCGGACCCAGCGGTGCTGCCCCGTCCTCACCCTCTGCCTGGCTGCAAAAACATCCTCACAATGAAATCCTCAGCACAACTGCTGCTGAGGGGAAGTGCTCAAACGAGAGGAGAAAGCGACTTCCAGAGCCGGCGGCGAGACAGAGCCCAGGTTACTATAAAAACGTTTTGTCAAAACTTTTTCCCACCCACAGAAAACAAGGTTTTCAATCAAACCCTTTCTGGCTGAAAGCAATCTGCTTCCTCTGAGCAGCTTTCCAGACCCAGCAGCTTGGGCCAAAAACGTGTCACTTCCAAGCCAGCACTTTTCTCATCTTTCAGCAGATGATTTTTCACTTTCAACAAAGTCACAAACCGTCCCCTGACTGGCACCAGGCAGGTTACAGAGTGCAGGCATCCAATGGGATGTGATAAGGGTCTGGAGATATCCCTCTGGCAACTTCTCCTCTGCCTCTCCCTTCTCTTTCCTCCGCATATCTCGCCCAAAAAATCCCAGCATTCCAGAGCAAGAAGAGCTCACCTGCCTTTAAGGGGAAAGCCAAGATGGGAAAGGCGGGACAGAGCTCTGTGTCTGTCCCCAAAATCCATCCTGCCGGGTGTGTGGCAAGTCAAGCAAACACCCTGGAGCAAAGACCTGGGCACCGTGGGGGGGTCAGGGTGGGGGCTGCACCCTGCCCACTTTATCTGTTGGACCCATGCAGCAGCCCATGAGCTGTCAAATCCCATTTTTGGAAGCAAATTACTTTTTAAATTAATGTAATTCCTATGACAGCACCAAGCTTTTGTATTGGCTTAATAAACGTAATCAGGTTTTGCCCTCAGCCTCCTTCCCTACTCCTGCTTCTCTCCATGAGTTGGGCAGTCTGGGGAGGGGGAAACCCAGGTGCAGACTGAGTAATTAAAGTTTCGGTCGTTGTTTGCTAATGACACACGTTTTAATTACCCGCGGACTGTGCCCAAGCAGTGGTGTGGGCCGTGGCTGGTGCAGGAGGAAGCAGCCCCAGCCCCAGGGCAGGCTCGCCGGCAGCAGAGCATCTCCTGCCAGGGCTGCTCCCTCCTTCCTCAGCCAGCGATCGTGTGTTGCCGTGGAAACGGGCGGATGGGGCAGCTCAGCATCTCCTTGTGCCACCGCTGCGGGAAGAGCTGCCAACTGCCCCCCGGCCCACAGGGGACCCCGAGCCTACACCCCAAACCTTTGGAGCCCAACTGGGCCATCTCCCGGAGCCGAGGAGCGCCTCATCAGCACTGATACCTTTATCAGGCAAGCTTGCAATCGAATCAAAAAGATCCCACATCAGTCTGGCAAGGGCTGTGCTCCACACCCCGTGCTGACTGGCATTTGTTGTATCACCTCCTCTAAATTTTTATTAACGAGGCCCCACGTCAGCTCTTCCATTACGTTGCCCAGGAGTGATGGCCGCCTGGCAGGGCTGTAATTACCCACATTATCCCACTGGCTCCATGGAAATGCTGCCACACCACGAGGCCTCCCGGAGCCTCCCTGGATGGGACACGCAGCGAGCGCCGTGCCCGGAGCTGCCGTGCCCGCGCCGTGCCCGCTCCCCCAGCAGCAGCTCTCTGCCAGCCGCAGCCAGCGGGGCTCTCCGGCCTGTCATCTTATTAATTCCTAATTTCCAATTTGCAGGAGGAGAGAACCTTAGCCCTCCATCTCGCCAGCCCAGCAATCACAGCGATGAGCCAAGTATCTCTGGACAGTCTTTAATTTATTTCCCGGCGCACACGGACACTGCTGAGAGACTTGATGGCACCAGCTTAAACATAATAAATTACTCAAGTATCAGAGATTAGTTAATAAAGTGTCAACGGCTTGTAAAGTGCTGCTTTGTCAAAGATACAAAATATTCCTCTGTTTCTCCCAGGATAAATAGCTCTGGCAGGAGGAGCGCCCATCTCTCCGGGCACGGCTGCCTCGGGAGCGGGTGCTCCCGGCTTGCAGCATCCCTGCCCCGGGAAGGGGCCCTGGCTCTGGCCACACAGAGGAATTTGGTTATCCCAGTCTGTCCCCATCCTTCTCCCAGCTCCAGCACCTGTCCTCGCACCAGCACGGCCGCCTGCCCTGCCGACACCCTCCGGCCCAAAGGACACGCACCACAATCCCTGCCCGAGCTGCTGGAGTCCCCCGGCAGCACGGGAAACCTTCTGCTACCTCCAGGACAGAGCCAAATCACCATTCAGGCTGAAAATTCCCTGTGACTGGACACGGTTTGGAGGACATCCCAGGCAAGCAGAGCAGAGTCCGGGCCAGGTGCCCGTGGCAGGGGCTCTGGGAGCTGCCAGCCTGCACACCCTGACCTGCTCTAGGTGAGGGGAACGGGACACTGAGCCCCCAGCCCTTCCCCTTGGCTCCCACTGGTTCAGAGATGCTGTGGGGACCCTTGGGCAGAGCCAGCACCTCTGTCCTGGAGCAGCAGCCCCTGGCACAGCCTGGCACAGGGCCCCAGAGGCCCCGGGAGATGGGCAATGAAATTAAACAGTCTGTTCCCAATGAGTGGTGTGGAGGCTGTGCAGGAAAACTGAGGCATTGGCAGCTTCAAGATTGATGCAACGCCAGAGTGGAGCTCACGAGGTATTTCTGCCCTTGTGCTGCTTGATTTAATAACCAGAGAACAGAAAATGTGGCTAGAGAAGGGTAATTACAGAGTGAGGGGGGTAAAAACATAAAATATTCTCCAGGAAGCTCTGGGGAGCCCTGTGCAATGCCCAGCACTGCCCAGGGCTGCTCCCACCAGCCTGGGCTGGGGGATGCTCAGAGCATCGATGGCTGGACCTGTCCCTCACTTCATTGCAGCCCAGCAGCCGTACCCAGAGGAGATAAACCCTGAGCGAGGCTTTCAGATGCCCCATGTTGTGGTTGAGAGTCTGAAGGCTGTGTTTTGATTTTTTCACCGCTGTGGAGCTCTGTATTTAATCCAAACCTATGAGCGATTTCCCAGCTCTGGAGCCGGGGATCCGCTGCCGTCCATCTCCCCTCTCCCTGCACAAATCCCCCACACAAATCTCCCTGGCTCCCGGCCACGCTGCCCACCCAGGCAGCTCCTTCCCCCCGTGTCCCTCGGAGAGCACCGTTCCCTTGTCACAGCAGCTCTGCTTCTCCCATCGGTGCCGAGCCTGCTGCTGCTGCTGACTCACAGCCAGAGAGTCACCCTGCTCCTTGGAAATAGCTCGTGAGACGCAGGGTTTCGAGGGAAGTTTCCTTGACAGGCCAGGCTCAGCTGCTGGAATCACATCCCTCATCCTTTAGCCTGCCTGGGGCTGGTGCAGGGACAGAGCCCAGCCCACGGGCTTCCATGGGACAGCATTCCCACTGGCTCATGAGCAGCTCACAGTGCTTGTGCTATTTATACACAGTGAGTGGGGACTGTCCCAACCTGGGAGAGATGTTCCAGGTGCCAGCACTCCACCAGGCCAAGCAGACAACTCAGGATATCCCAGCCTGCTTCCAGCAGCAATGCAAAACAAACACAGGAATGAGCATGGTCTGAGACTCCCAGAGAGCTCAGTTCCATCAGCAGCCCACAGCAGAGGCCAGGATGGGGCCAGGGACAAGATTCTGACACTGCAGGGACCGAGCACAGCCAAAGCTGAGTTCAGCCCCCTGTGGTTCTCCTCTTCCTCTCCGGCTCTGCCGGCCCTGCCGTGTTGCTAAGCAATGGCAAGAGCAAACCCAGCCTGACCTGATGCAGATAAATCCTGCTGGGCTGGGCTCAGCACACGGACTGTGAGTCCTGCATCGCCCCTGGGAGCCCGTGCCAGCTGTTCCCCCCTCGCCAGGGGAACAGGGCCCCTCCCCAGGCAGTGCCATCCCCACTCCCACACAGCGAGCCCCATCTCCTCGGGGCTCTAAGCTCCCTGCGTTCGGATCAATGGGAGCATTGACACGGCTGCGCTGCAGATCAAACCTGCCAGCCCTGTTTACACGGTGTGTGACTCCCAGTCAATAATCCTCCTTGGAAAGATCTGGTGTGTTTGCTCGATGCAACCTTTGGGGCTGAGGAAACCACCAAGGCTCGGAGGAAAAAAAAAAACCATTTTACACAGGATTTCCTTATTTAAGCCTCGGCACAATAAGAGCGGAGTTTTCCTGCTGCTGTTTCCTGCCTGGCACAGAGGGGAGCGGTGCTGGCTCCCAGGGAGCGTGCTGCTCCTCAGGAGCATTAATCACCTGTTAGGAGCAGGGCCTGGGCACGAGGGAGATGAGGGGAGCCGGGCACGCCGCTATCCCACGTGCAAAGGCAGAGGGTGGTGAGTGGGAAAATGCTGCTTTATGTGCTTTACACAAGGCCCTGGATGAGCGGGAGAGGGGGCACAGCCCGGCTGGGATCCTGCACTGGGCTCAGCAGCCCTGTGCCAAACGGGGGGAGAGCTGTGCCAGGGAACCCCTGTGCCAGGGAACCCCCGTGCCAGGGAACCCCTGTGCCAGGGAACCCTGTGTGGGATGGCAGTGCCGAGGGCTGGGGAGCTCGGGGTGCAGTGATTCCCTGGGCAATGGGGAGCCCTGCCCTACAGGGCCCACAGCACCTGCAGGGATACAGGGGCTGGTTATTCAGGAGCAAAGGAACATTCCCCAGCTGCTCCAGCGCTCTTGGGAAAATCCAGTCCCGCATATGCAGACAACCAATATGATATCAGAAAAAACCAACCAAAATCTCCCCAAAAAACCAAAGCAGGCCCAGACCAGGTGGGTTGACTGGCAATAACTCACAGACATTATTGCTTCCTGCAGCAATAATCCCAATCAGATTAACAAGGCCCCAGATCAGATTAGTGCCAAAACATCCTCCCGTGAAATCCGGAGAATTCCAATCACATTTTTGAGTAAACTCCAGCCAGTTAGGCGAGGATCTGTAATTCCCTTGTGTACATCTTTGCATGCTTCAGTAGAGTTTGTGGAGTCTATTTACCACATCTAAGACCAATTTCCTTCCCTTCAGTTGCTTTGAAGATAATTGAAGGTCCTTGCGTCTTCTGCTTTCGAATGTAAAAGCCGGCTAATGTCGAAATCGATGCTTCCCAGTTAATGCTGCCTCTCCGGCAGCATCGAGCACTGTGTAACAGCCCTGGCTGGCTGGATCAGCAGATCCTGCCTGCCCAGGTGCTTTGTTAATCAGAGCAGGCTGTGAGCGAGCCCCCGACCCTCCGATAGCGCCGGCTCTATTGACTTGTTAAGTTGAATTAAATATTTAATAGCGCACTTCGCAGCTCTCGGGCTGTGCTGCTGGGCCGGGGCTGTCCCTCTGCTCACGGGGGATGCTGAGGCTGCCAGTCAGTGCCACAGCCTGCCACCACCCCCTGTGCCCACGGGAACAGGCAGTCAGGTTCTCCCGAGGCTGGGATGAATTTCATGGGAAGGATTCATCAGGAACTGTGGTGACAGGACACAGGGAGTGGCTTCCCACTAACAGTGGGCAGGGTTAGATGGCATATGGGGAAGGAATTCCTCCCTGTGGGGGTGGTGAGGCTCTGGCACAGGGTCCCCAGAAGAGCTGTGATTGCCCCATCCCTGGAAGTGTCCAAGGCCAGGTTGGACGGGGCTTGGAGCAGCCTGGGACAGAGGAAGGTGTCCCTGCCATGGCAGGCTGTGGGACAGGAGGAGCTTTAAGCATATGCAGGGAAAGAAATCCTCTGGAGGTTTGGAAAGGCAGAGGGAGAAAAAAAGCTGTCTTTGGGGAGCTGAGCTGTCGTAAAATCAAAGCTTTGAGGAGGAGGAAGGACCTGAGATGTCAGGCTGGAACAGATGGAACGGTGCCACAGCCAATAAAACGTGTGACCTGTATGTGCAGCTGGAACAGGGCTGGGCTGGGGTTTAATTCAGGGACTCCCTGGACGTGTCCACGTCCCTCCCGGCACCACACAGCCCCACAGAGCCCCCGAGCCCCCTGCCCCAGCCAGGGGACCCCTGCTCAGCACCAATGCCCACCACTGTCCCAATTATCCACTCAGGGGGTGCACGAGCCCCCCGCCTCCCCTGCACTTGCCAGGTGCCGGCGTGCACCGGCGCGGAGCTCCATTCCTTTACAACTTCCATAAAGTTTATGGCACGGCAATGAAAACTCATTATTTCACCTGAGCCTGCAGGTCATAACGAGCCGTCGGGCACTTTTATGAGGGGCTGGAACGAGGGCCCCTCACACCACCCTGCAGAGCCAGAGGGATGCACGGCAGGGGTTGGGGTGCGCTGGCTCTGGGGATCCGCATCCCGCAGGAAAACCAGCACTGACAGAGATCTGGGGAGGAAATTCCCAAATTCAGGTGTCACCTACAGAGCAGGTATCTGGATCCCTCTGCTCACACTCATCGCTAGCAGGGCAGCCAGATCCTGCCATCCCCCCAGCACAGCTGCTCCTCCTCCCTGCCTTCCTCCAGAGGATGAGGATCATCACCCAGGAGCGCAGTGAGGGGAGATCCTGGGAAATGCTCCACTGGCTTTTCCCACACTGGGAAATGGGGGCTCAGGAGTTTACAGTGTGGCTCCTGCTGGCCCAGGGGAGGACACTGGTGGCATCTGCTCGTGAATAACGTGGTGCTTTCTGGGCATTAGCAAGGACACCAAGCTTTTCCTGTTTGATGTTCCAGGCTCTCTGGAAGGTGGCTGCTCCAGCCTCACCTGCAGAGTTCTCCAGCTGGCACAGAAAGCTCCTCACAGGAGCAGGCAGCCCTTTCCCCTCTCCATGCCAAGGCGTCTGGGATTGCACCTGCAGGCAGAGCAGTGTGAAAGCTCCTGAGCACAGGGAATTCATCTTTAATTATGGCCAGGCCTGACCTGGCTCCTCCTGCGTTTGTAGGTACCTGTTCTCGGCAGGAACACCCTTGTCCTTGTACAACTAAATTAGATTTGGGAAGTACAAATGTGGTGTGGAAGTTAATTGTATTCTAAAAGACACTCAGAATGAGAAGATAAGTGCAGCTTCCTTTTAACTAGGGAGAGGTTGTTGGAGCTGCTGGATCTCCCTGGAAGCCATAAAAATTTTAGCAGGAAAGCCAGGGCTCACCCAGGAGCATTCCCCATCCCTGCTGTTTATAAGCCAGGACACAGAGTATGTATTTGTCTCCCAACTCTTATTTACGGCGTGCTGCCATAAACCGGGGAGCAGCGGAGCAGGACAAGGCGAGGGAAGGGAATCCACACCAAGGAACACCAAAGCTGATGATGGCAGCAAGGAAATGAAGCAATAAAGATGCTCCTTTTGCTGCTCCATCCCTTCCAGAGCTCTGGCTTTGTGGACTCTTTGCTGTGGCAGAGCCAGGCCGGCACCAAAACCCAGGGAATTCCAAGAGGTTCACAGCTGGAGAGGGCACAGAGGGACAGCCTGGCCTCAGGGCTGGACTTGATTCCCTCCTGGGGAAGCAATCCCAGCTCAGCTGAGGAGCCTGGGCTCACACTCTCCCCTTGCCTCCCTTGGGATCGGCCACCCCGTGGCTTTGGGGTCCCTGGGTGTCTCCAGAACCATAAAAACATTTTAACCTCCATCTTCTCCTCCTCGGGCCAGTGAACAGCTGCTTAACAAAATGGATCTGCACACAGCAATAATTTTGCTGCATTACTTAATATAGCTCTCGGCTAAAGACATAATTGAGTTGGTTCACTAATCAATCTCTCCATAAGCAGAGATTTCATTTTGGGGCCCATTTATAAGTAAAAATAATAAAAATAGAAAGCCGTGCTAAAAAGCTGTGGCAACAGGGCCTGGGGTCCAGAGAGTCAGAGCCTGTACTGGAAGGTACTTGGAAAAACTAGGTGGGTGGGATGCAGCTCTGGGAAGCAGCAGCAGTGGTCACTGCTGAGCCTCCTGCTGTGTTTTCCAGGACAGAGGAAGTGGGGAAAACGACAGGGATGGTTTTTTGGCAAGGCTGGCGCAGAGTTGGAGCTGTCTGGCTTTATCCAGGAACACGCACTCTCCGGGGACACAAAGCAGCCGGGCTGGGGAGGTTCTGCAGGACCGGGAGGGTCAGACACGCTCCCTCCCGGCCCCGGGGATGGATCCCCGGTGTTCACACCCCCGGTGGGGACTGGAGCCTGCAGGAGCCGCAGCCCAGGCTGCTCTTGGCAGCTCCACATCCCTTCTCTCCCGTTCCCGAGGCACAGCCCGCTCGCAGCCCGGTGCTCCGGGAAGGGCAGGGCAGGCACAGCTCCTGCTGCGCCCTCCCGGTGTCCCGCAGCCAGCGCCGACAGCGACCGCCCTGCCAGAGCCGCTGCTAAAAGCTTCCAAAAATAACCCCCGAAGCATCTCTGACTCAAGCGTCTAATTCAGGCGAAGGATTGATCCTCCTCCAACTGTTGTTTCACGGTGTTAAAAGCAAGATTGATTGTAAATTTATGTTGTAAAAGTGCATCATTATTTCGGCGCATTAATGCAGCGCCTTTCTGTGCAAATTGATGTTATTTTTATGATGTTGTTTATGGGCTTGAATAATCGGATTGATTCTTAATTTCTGAGGCGCTGTTGGGAGCACAAGAGGAGACTCCAAAGGCAGACTCCATCCCGGCACGGCCACGCAGGGCTGCGGTGACACCGGGCTGCCTCCGGTGCTGCTCCCTCGGCATCGGGGACGCTGGACCGCCGGTGGTTGCCATGGAAAAACACCCCTTGGGGCCAAAATACAGATGTTGGATGTGCAGGGGCCGGGAGCATCCATGGGGATGGGCTCCTCCTCACACCCCTTTGGGTGGCCTGGGCTGGCTTTGGCCGGAGCGGGTGCGGGATTGCAGCCGGCAGGAGAGGGACAGCAGACGGCTGCAGGCAGCAGCGGCTCCAAAAGGCACCGCTGGTTGCAGCTCCAGCACCTTCCTGCGGCCAGGATCTCAGCCTTCAGATATTCCTGAATCTTCTGGTGCTGGCAAGGATCCTCCCAGTCCCACCCACCCACGGACCCCCAGCCCGCTCTGGAGAGAGGGAGAGCAGCGCTACTCCAGGGGAAGGGGCACAGGGGCCATCCCCACGAGAGCCACCCCCTCGCTGCCATTGATTTCCCGGTGTACAAACAAATCCTGCCGAGCTGCCGACCATGAATAACTAATTCCCAGCTGCCCACACCCAGATCTCCTGGCTGAGGGGCTGCTTCCCTCCTTTTCCCACCACATTTTCCCTCCACCACCACTCCCAGCCCAGACATGACAGATACAGAGGCTGAGAAGCCTCTGCTCCTGCAGAACTTTGTTATGAGACCATTTAAATCATTCTAATTACTCCAGAAACACACCATTAACTTTGCCAATGAGGTCTGCAGAGAGGAGGAAGGATAAAAAAATAACATATCTATATGTATGTATAGCTATGGATATATATATATATATACATGGAATATGTGTTCTGCAGCTCACAGGAATAACGCAGAGGAAAAAGAAGGGCAGGGAGAAAACAAGCAGCAGCACAATGTCCTGACATCAGGAATTCAGAATTCATTAGAAAAGCATTGATTGCCACAGACTGATTTAGCACAGAGCGTGATTCCGGGCATACAGTAGAGCCTGCAGAAACACATTGTAATTCAGAATTAAAAACCAACAAGAAATAGCAGCACTGCAAGGAGATACCCAAAGCACTGCTCCCAGTCCTGTCTCCATCCTGGCAGGATTCTGCCCTGCTCAGAGGCACGAGATCGACAGACATCAGATGTGACTGCCCTGGCTGGGGAAAAATCAGCTTCTGCTTCCCAGGATCAGCTCAGATCTCGATCTCTTGGAGGCAAATGCCTCTCTAGGGCCCCGTGTGCCCCCATTCCAGAGGATCCATCCCTCCAGGGAGCCCTCAGCACCCAGCAGGGCAGCACTGGCAGGAACGAGCTGGATTCAGGGCTGATGCTGCTCCCTGGATTTCAATTCCCTGCTTGGAATGAGATTCCAGCCACTCCTCTGTTTTCATTTGTGTGACACTGGTGCAAAATGGGACTGGAACAGAAATGTCCCACGTCACCAGTCATTTTTGGGGTATTTGAGTTGAGGCTGGCCCCTGTGTGGGTCGTTATTTCCCCGGAATGCCCCCACATCCAGGAGGCAGCTCCAGGCTGTCCCACAGTGCAGGGCAGGAGATGAGGCTGTCCCCTGGAGAGGGGACACAGCGCCAGCACCGCTCCTACTGACACAGCTCATCCAGCTCCAGCTGATCTCCACACGCTCCAGAGGGTCAGGCATGAGGTTCCTGCCCAAATCCCTGGTGAAGCATCCCCTGATGTTGCTGCTGGTGTGTGGGTAAGGGAGGGGGAGTGGGCAGCCCCTTCCCATGCCCCCAAACCCCACAGAGCCCCGCACTACCTGACCCTGGCACCGTGTCCAATCCATACCCACATCCCCACATCCCCTCATCCCCACATCCCCACATCCCCACATCCCCACATCCCCACATCCCCACATCCCCACATCCCCACATCCCCTCATCCCCACATCCCCTCATCCTCACATCCCCACATCCCCACATCCCCCACATCCCCCACATCCCCTCATCCCCACATCCCCACATCCCCACATCCCCACATCCCCACATCCCCTCATCCCCACATCCCCTCATCCTCACATCCCCACATCCCCACATCCCCACATCCCCCACATCCCCTCATCCCCACATCCCCTCATCCTCACATCCCCACATCCCCACATCCTCACGTCCCCTTTCCAGCCCGGGATCGTGGGGTGTGCTAATGAGCATCATTTTTCCGTGCATTCCTCAGCTGTTAATTAGTTCTCTGCTGCGTCCCGCACCCCACTGTTAATTACGGCGTGGTTTGGCAGCAGCACGCCCTGGGGATGGGCTGGCAGGGCCGGGCACATCCCGGGAACATCCCAGGCACATCCCAGAAACATCCCGGGAGCATTCCGGGAACATCCCAGGCACATCCCGGAAACATCCCGGGAGCATTCCGGGAACATCCCGGGAACATTCCGGGAACATCCCGGGAACATTCCGGGAACATCCCGGGAACATTCCGGGAACATCCCGGGAGCATTCCGGGAACATCCCGAGGCACATCCCGGGAACATCCCGGGCACATCCCGAGGCACATCCCGAGGCACATCCCGGGAACATCCCGGGAACATCCCGGGAACATCCCGGGAACATCCCGGGAACATCCCGGGCACATCCCGAGGCACATCCCGGGAACATCCCGGGAACATCCCGGGAACATCCCGGGCACATCCCGAGGCACATCCCGGGAACATCCCGGGAACATCCCGAGGCACATCCCGAGGCACATCCCGGGAACATCCCGGGAACATCCCGGGAACATTCCGGGCACATCCCGGGAACATCCCGGGAACATCCCGGGAACATCCCGGGAACATTCCGGGAACATCCCGGGAACATCCCGGAAACATCCCGGGAACATTCCGGGAACATCCCGGGAACATCCCGGGAACACCCCGAGGCACATCCCAGGCACATCCCGGGAACATCCCGGGCACATCCCGGGAACATTCCGGGAACATCCCGGGAACATCCCGGGAACATCCCGGGAACATTCCGGGAACATTCCGGGAACATCCCGGGAACATTCCGCCGCTGCCCAGGGCACAGAGGGATCGGGAGCACCGAGACTGAGCCTCAGCATCCAGCCAGGGCCAGCATTAGCATTGAACACCTCGCTCCTACTGTTAATTGTGGCTTTAATCAAGCAAACCACAAATCGCTGGGGTTTTAAAAAGTGATAAAAAATATGGAGTTGTTAA
Source organism: Pseudopodoces humilis (assembly GCF_049639895.1). NCBI lineage: Eukaryota > Metazoa > Chordata > Aves > Passeriformes > Paridae > Pseudopodoces > Pseudopodoces humilis. Next base: position 6,124,458 of record NC_142224.1, on the reverse strand, counting down.
AATAATAGTTTCAATTTCATAGAATCCATTTCTTTTTAAGGAGGGCAGAAAGAAGCTCCCTTCGATGGCGTGAGGAGTGTGGAAGGGACAGCCAAGGCCAGGGCTGTGGGATAGTGATGCTGGCCTTTAATGCACCAGGCAAAATAAAGGGCACAAAATTCCAGGGAAATGGACAAAATTCCAGGGAGATTCACTGCCCACTCCTCCCAGCAGAGTCCAACCAGAGCACGTGGCCACCGGGTTATCCGTTCCCTCCCATCTCCCATCGGCCTCCCTGCATAATCCTGAATAAACCAATCTTTTGCTAAATGGAAAACTGGGAGATCTTGGATGTGAAGCGACACTTATTTATCCTTTTACCAGACGGTCTAATGAATAATTTCATGTTTGCAAAAGCTCATGTTGAAATTTGAAGACAAGAGATATATTGCCAAGGCGGCTGGGAGACTGCGACATTCATTTTGTGCTGAAAGATTTACTTAAAAATTAGATTTTACAATTTTAATGCCTCCATTCTTTTCTTTAAATAAGCTGTGAAATGCAGTTAATTAGACTTAAACCCTAGAAGCTCAGACATTTGGGCTGCAGCATCAGCTACAAAAGAAAACGCTCTTTTTCACTTGCAAATCAAATCTAAATTTATTAGGTGGCGAAACCTTCCTTCTCCCACATGAAGCCCTAAAAGTGCAGGGATGGGGGGCCAGGAGCAGGCCCAGGGGCTCCCCCAGATGTGGCCGGGGAAGGAGGAAAAGAGGGAGAGAGGCAGAGCAGAGGGGAGAGAGGTTTATCGGCTGGATGCTCAGCTCCGGAGCTGGGAGCTGAGGGAAGTGAAGGGCTGGATAATGATGGGGAGGAGGGGATTTCTGCCCCAGCAAGGACAGAGGCTCCTGGCAGCCCAGAGTGGAGTGAGGCTCTCCAGAGCATCCCCACCTCAGAACGGGTGGAAGCACCAAGGACCCAAAATGAGGGGACGGCACAACTGCGGCTCGTTCTGTTCATGAGACCTTCCCTGTGATCTGCCCTTTGTCCACCTGCAGCCACCTGCCATTCCAGGCACTCTAATTCATTTCCAGGAAAAGCAGGAGAATGGCAAAAGCCCAAATAAATTCATCCCTGACAGTTCAAACCCAATCTGGGCCCCAGCAGAGAGGGCTGGTGCCAGCCCGGCGGCTCCGACCTGGAAGGACCGAGCACAGCTCAGTCCCAGGTTTGTTTTCATCTCTCACAGAGCACCACGGGACCACGCCCCTGTGGGGAATAAATGACAGCAGCTGCCCAGCACAATTTGATTAGTCCTGGCTAAATGAATTTTTCACAGTTTTTTAATGGGGGGCAAGAAGCTGCAGGGTTGGGTGGGTATTCCCAAATGAGAGAAGAGAGGACACGAGTGCTCTGCTCTGCCAAGGCTCTCCAAGGAGGAGAGGGGCTCTGTGGCCACTGTGATGAATCATACCTCTCTATATTTCCATTTTTACATATTTGTTTGTACACACACGGAGGAGAGCCCGGTGCACAGGGCCCAGGCGGCAGCACCGGTCAATCCCCAGCAGCACAGGGGGTCAAGGGTCTCGTGAAGGGGATGGGACACCAGGCCCCAGGTGACAGCACAGCCTCTGTGGCTCAGCCCCAGCAGCCCTGAGTGTGCCTCAGCAGCAGCCAGCTCTGGAGGGGCACAGCAGGTAATTGGGAATAGCCTCCAATAAAAAAGGCATCTCGGGGCCCTGGGGGAAATCTGTTGAAACAAGGAATTATGAATGGTGTTAAACTGTAGAAGACAAAACGATGTCTCTGTTTAGATGCTGAATTTACAGTAAATACCAAGCTCTCCCTGGCTGCTGCTGCATTTATTAATGTTATTTGAACACACCACAATGCCTGTGTTAAGGGGGCTGCCAAGAGCAGTGACAGATCTTGTCCAGGTGCCTCCAGTCCAGAGCCCCCGGGACTCCACCCTGCCCAGAGGCTGAGGGGCAGCTCTTCCCCAAGCCCTGCCTTGGACAGGAGACCCCTGGCTCCCATCACCTCCTGCCCACGCAGCAGCCACCTCTCTCCGGGCTTTTGCCATCGTGCCCGAGATGACAAAATCGCCGCGATCGCCGCGTGCCCAGGCCGTGTGTTGGCGGTGCCTGTCACAGTGCTCCAGATAACAGCAGCCTCTTCCTCTCGGCTGGGAGTGATTGCCTGTGTGCAGCGTTCCCAGAGTTATGGGTGTCACCTGTCACACTGCCACCAGCAGCCTCTGAGGGACGTGGGGCACGCACCTCTTGGAGGGATAACGCCAGGAACAGCGGGGCAGGGCCGGCACCCAAAGTGCCTCCCCAGAGCCATCCAGGAATCCCAGCCCAAGGACAAGGCCAGATCACTCATCAGCAATGCCACCAGTGATTAACCAATTAATGCCTTTGGTTCATTGAGAACTGGTTAATGAGAGCACTGCCAGGGCTGCCACGCTCCCAGGGAAACACAGGGTTATGTGCCATCTGCCTCCCAAGCCCAAATGGTTAACCAGGAATATTCATTCTGTTCCTATTAAGTATAATTACCCCCTAATCTGTAGGAGCCTTTTATTTCTCTATAATTACAGGGTATTTAACAAATAAGCCAGGGGAGGGTGGAATTGGTGGGGATGGGGCTGGGTGCTGGTGGCAGAGCTGGGGCTGGGAGCAGATGCTAATGGCACAGGGATCTCGCTGTTTGCTGCTCCCGAGGGCTGGCTGAGAGCCCCACGGGGATGGCTTCTCCCAAGGAGAAGGTGCTGCTCCTGGCTGGGAGCACCCCTGCCCAGGACAGAGCCGTGCCTGGCCCTGCAGAGCTGTTCCCTTGCCCCAGGGCACGTTAGACTGCTCATATCCAGGAAGCTCCATTCCTGGGATCAGAAGATTATCCCTGCCTAATTTACAGCCCTGATTTCCCCCTTGAAGAGCCCAGCTATTCATTTAGCTTATTTATTTACTGCCTCTCTCCCTCCCTTGCCTGCATCAGCTGCCTGAGCTGTGATGGGGAGAGGCTCCACAGGCTTGGCACGAGCTGCCAGCAAGGACCTCGCTGTGCAGAGGGGCCTGGGACGGACCCTGTGTCCTGCACCCCTCATCCCATCCATGCCCACCCACACCCCCTCAGCTCTGCAGCAGCCCATGGGCTCCCAGCACACCCAGCCTTGGTTTGGAGCAGCCCTGGGCTGTGGCTCTCCCTGGAGATGTGCCCTCACTGTGCCCACAGCTGTTATCTCACACAACTGAAGCACCTTTGGCCAATTGGTGTTTTAAATTGAAAAAAAAAAAAAAAATTAAAAAAAAAATCAAAGGGATAATTGCTTAATTTAGAGTGATTTATTCCATTAAGTAACTCTTTACCATAGGCCTTTTTTAGATGTTCAAGTGTATTTTTCATTAGTGCTGCATAATAAAATAATTGCAGACATAGGATGGTATTTCTCCTTTTTTCAGGAAATTGAAATACAGAAAATCTCCCCTATTTTCTGTCCTTTTTGCTCTTTCTGACACAAGCCAGGGGTCAGCCAGGAGTGACAAGGGGATGCCTCAGGCTCCCTGCAAGTGGGGGATCTCCCTGCACCCCTGGGTGAGACCCCGAGGGGCTCCTTTAACCCAGCTGTGCCCGGCAGGTGGGCACACGGGTGCCAGCTCACAGGGGCTGTGCCACACGTGGGGACACGGGCTGCGGGGACAGAGGCGAGGCTGAGGCTGCAGACGAGGATGAGGATGCTGTGGGTGGGCACCGGCTCCCCAGGGGCAGCGCTCCTGCCTTGCCCAGGCTCCTGCGCTCCCACCGGGCTCAGCACAGCGGGTGTTTCGGCTGTGAACCCCCTCCGGTGCCCCCAGCGGGCCGGGAAGGGGTGAGAGCGGCTCCGGTGCCACCGGCACCCTCGGCAAAGCCCGGCCAGCCCTGCACGCAGCCGGGGAGGGAAGGAATGGGCTGAGCTCCCCCTCATGGCTCCCGGCGGCAGCGCCGGGGCGCCGGCAGGACAGGAGAGATGCTGCGGGACCGGGGATGCTGCGGGACCGGGGATGCTGCGGGACCGGGGATGCTGTGGGACCGGGGATGCTGCGGGACCGGGGATGCTGCGGGACCGGGGATGCTGTGGGACAGGGGATGGTGTGGGACAGGGGATGCTGTGGGACAGGGGATGCTGCGGGACAGGGGATGGTGTGGGACAGGGGATGGTGTGGGACAGGGGATGCTGTGGGACAGGGGATGGTGTGGGACAGGGGATGGTGTGGGACAGGGGATGGTGTGGGACAGGGGATGGTGTGGGACAGGGGATGCGGTTGTGGTTCCATCAGCCCTGGGCTTTGTCCTCGGCCAAGCAGGAAAAGGGTTCGAACGGCACCTGAATGCAGTCAGGGTTCTCCAAAATCTGCAGGCGAATTGCACACAGCAGGGAGTAAGAGGCAAGGAGGAAACCACAAATAAACAACACTGACTTTCCTGGGAGCTTCCAAGGATGCAGGAGGTGCATCCTGGCAGCTCCCACTGGGGCACAGAGATGGGTGTCCAGTGCAGGGTGGTTTGGTGATGGTTGGGTGAGGACCCTCCCTGGGCACAGCTCTGCTGCAGCAGCCAGGGCACAGATGGTGCCTGTCCTTGTCCCTGTTCCCACTTGGCATTTCCACCCCCCTGACCATCCTTGTCCTTTCCTCCCTCCTGCAGGATCACACCGGAGCAGAGTCAGAACCTAAAGGCACTCAAGTCTATTTTGGAAATGCTGAAGCATTTGGGGGAGTTGATAATTTTCCCCTCCACATCATCTTGGCCAGGGCTATTTGCCACATTCAGTCTCAGCAGTGTTGATCCTCCACAGAGTCAGTGGGGAGCTCATTTGCCAGGTGTTTGGAAAAACACCCATTCGCCCACACCTTCAGCCACCACCCACTTTCCAGAGTCCACCTCTTCTCTGGTTCCTTGTCATTTATTCTGGGCAAAGCTGCCCAGCTGCATCCCCAGGGGTTTGGGCAGGACAGTGCTCAGGAGCTGGGCATCCCACAGAAAAAACCTGTGGCTGTGATTCTCCCAGTGCAGACAAGGAGGAGCAGCAGGCAGGTGCTCCATGGAGACAGCCTCTCCAGAGCGCTCTGCATGCAGGGGATTTAATGGAGTTGTTTGTTTCCCAGGAACTGCCGGTGTCAGGTGGCATTTGAGGGACCAGTGTCGAGCTCTCCTTTAGAGTCAGCCCTGCATTAGTTACCATTAACTGTTCTGGGAAAACGAGAGATCCCATCAGAAGGGAGAGATGAAACCCCAGTGGAAGACCCAAGACACACATTCCCCTCTGGCAAAGGGCAGTGCCCAGCTCCCAGGAACATCCCTGGCCATGCCACCAAAGACAAAACCAAGATGTTCAGCAGCAACTCAAGGAAAGAGCAACCTCCCTGCATCCCCATCCCCCTCCTCATCCATCACCCTCCCATCTGGAGAGGGGTTTTATTTTGGCCATCAATTCGTTTCCAATCTGAGGCTGGAGCACAAACCCACCGAAGATGCTGGGGCTGGGAATAGATGGAGGAGCCACAGTGGTTAATAAAAAACTCCTGTCAAAGTCCATCGGACAAGAGGTCTGCTGGAGAGAGCCAGCAGCTGCAGCAAACATCCCCCTGCCTCCTCCTTCTCCTCCTCCTCCTCCTCCTCCTCCTCCTCCCCCCCCACGGCCACCCCGGGGCCTTTCAGCAATGGAGATTTATTTATTTGCCTTCCGGATCGCCCCGGCTCACCTTGGGAAGGCAACAAAAGCTTGCAGCAACAATTTATAGGGAGATAAGGCGGAGGGGCTGGCAGGGAGGGCCCGGCGTGGGGAGCTGTATTTCTCGGGGAGCCGTACCCTTGCCGGTAAGGTCATGTTGCAGCCGTAGATGTTCTCTGGAACAACAATTACTCTAGATAAGAAAAATCTAACTGGATAAAGGGACAGCTAATCAGGAGACTACAAGCCCCCGAATTGCTCAAGGAATCCTTATTGATCTGAACAAGATATCAAATGTAAAATAAAGGATTTTGCTAACTCCACAGGCTGCTTCAGCCCCTGCAACCTGGCACTGGATCAGCAAGCGGAGGAGCCGGCAGCCTGCAGCTCCTCTCCCAGCAGATATTGCCAGGCTGCCCCTTCAAAGGCAGGAGCTGCTTTTTCCTCCATTCCAGTCTCTCCATAAGCTCCCAAACAGGGCTGAGGCCCAGCCCCTGCAGAGGGTCCCTCTCTCCTGTGTTCTCCTCGGAGAAGGGACCTGGCCATGGCCGTTCCCTCGTGTGCAGGGACAGCCCCAGGCTCGGGGTCTGTCAGGCCAGTTGTAGCTGTGTCCTTTGGGGACAGAGGGGGTGCCAGTGGTCCCTGCTGGGGCTTTGGGCACCACCTTCACACCAGCAGGGATGTGCTCACAGGACAGATCCCACTCTCAGCACATCTCCAGGGATGAAACACAGCCCTGGGGAGCCTTTCCCAGCACCCAGAGCCCAAGGGAGGAGCCGGGATGGAGCCAGCCCGCCGTGCCCAGGGCTCCAGAGGCAGCTGGCACTGAGGAGCAGAGATGGATGGTGCCCTCCCAGCCCTGTGCAGCGGCACTGGCAGCCCTGAGTCATGGCTGTGAACCACGTGCTGCTCCTGCAGCCATTTAGCAGGGGAGTTGGTTTATGCTAAACAAACACTGCTTGATTAATAAAAGCATATTTATGGAGGCTTAGCAGCTCTGGTAGCAGAGACAGGGCTGGAGATGGTGCCAGCAAGGCGAGCGCTCCTCGCTTCAGAGCTGCCCAGGGGCAGCAGGACAGTGCTGGTGCCAGTCCCAGTGCCAGGAAGGCGCCTGCTCCCCCTCTGGAGCAGCACAAGGAGCCACCAACACCACTGCAGGAAATGCAGCATTTTCTTCTTCCCACACAGTTTACACCCAGCAGTTGGCCGGCACCCAAAATTAGATGGCGAGGGACAGCAGTGTCCCGAGGAGCAGCCAGCACCCTTGGCTGGGAATGGAGCAGGCACCTGGATCCGGTGGCACAGGGAATAACCCTTGTCTCCGACATTCCTGCTGCAAGACAGGGCTCAATGGCGGCTGGGAGAGCTCCTTCCTCCACCACCAAACCCCGCTTCCCTTCCTGCCAGGCTCTGCTTCCTCCTGGTTGGGGCTGAGCGGCAGCAGGAGGAGATGCAGGGAGCCCCCCGGGGAGCATCTCTCTCCCACTTGTGTTTTGATGTTGCTATGGTGATTGCCAAGCGATAAATCTTGATTATTATTGCCCGGCGCTTTCAGCCGCAAGCAAAGGCAACCTTTCCCGAGCCACCGGGGTGCCTTTGTTCCTGCTCTCCACCCGCTCCCGGCTTTTCTGCTCCAAGCCCTCCCTCGCTTGGGCACTCACACTGGGAGGTCACACTCCAGAGAGCTTGTCCCCACTGTCCCCCTCCATCTCAGCTGGGGGCATCACGCAGGGCACTGCCAGCCCCACCCTGCCCATGTCCCTTGCAGCCAGGAGGGTCAAATTCCCTGGGCATGGCCCAGCCAGCTGGAGACCATCAAATCCTCCTGCACCCCGGATTCACATGTGCACCCCCAGACCATTTCTGTGGGGTTTGTCCAGCTCTAATCTCTACCCTCAGAGCCCCGGGAGAAGCTGGAGGGGTCTAACGGGCAGTTATCAGCTCTCCCACAGCACCTGAGCACAGGTGATGCCCCCGTGGGCCTCCACACCTCCAGCCAGCTCTGGAAATGCAGGCTCTGGCCCCCGGAGCACAGCCTCCCTCCCGGACAGATGCCATTTGCAATGTATATTCTGGGCTCTGCTTTCATCTCAGTCCCTTTTGTATTTTGCCAGAATATTTCTCTGTGTAATTTCACCCAGGGGGAAACAGGCGTCTGAAATTTTGCTTTTAAAATTCCCTTTCCTCTGCATGCCCGGCTCTCTCCCATGCTGGCTCCCTGCTCCGCGCCGGCACAGCCGCGACTGGCGGTAAATCTATAAGCCAGCTCCCTTCCCCTTTGAAGTGCACCCGGCGCTGCTTGGATTCCCTGACTTCTTGCTCCTTTTATCTTCCCCCCTATTTCACTTGTGGATATTCAGATCTGCAGATTACATTTGTCTTCCAAAATTGCTTTCTCAGTCGGTAGCGCCTTTCCCCAGCTCTTTCTCGCGGGGTTTGTTCAGCCACTTCTGCAAACCTTCCCGTTCCTTCCGGCTCCGTGCCGTGGGCACGCTGAACCCCTGGCCGAGCCCAGATGAATCCCAGGGTCTGAACCCCCATACCAAGGCAGGCAGGAGCAGGGGAGAGCCCAGGGATACCCCAGGACCCCTCACTATCCCTCAGATTCCAGCAGCGCCTGTCGGGCCTTTCGGAGGGGTGAGGCACTAATGGGGACACTGAGCCAAGGTTACCCAGGCAGATCCAGCCCTGGGCTCCAGCACCAAAGGAAGATCCTCAGGGCTCCATGCCCCTTCCAGGGAAGTGGATGTCTCTGCTACCTGTGTTCCCTTCCTCGGTCCCCCGGCTCCCTTTCATCTACAGAATTATTAACTGAATTAACTCGAAGTTCTGGGTAGGCTCCAAATGCCATCCTGGGTGCCAACAGAGTTCAGGATGAGCACTGGACAGAGGAGCAGAAGGAAGAGGACAGGAGAGAAGGGGGTGCCCAGGGACCAGCCCTGTGGGCCAGAACACCCAGAGAAACTGCAGCAACAGCCAGCCCAGCACTTCCATCCATTTATCAAAGCCCCAGCAGTTCCTCTTTCAGGGTGAGCAAAACAATAAAACATGCTGAGCATAGAGAGCAGCTCCAGAACACTGTATTAAACATGGGGAAAAAAATAAAGTGGGGACCTGTTGGCTCATGCCATCTCTCCTTCTATATCAGCTGCCTCGCTCCCAGACTAATGGTGTTATGTAGACTGTTATATTGGCTCTTTGCTTTACAGCGCTGTGCCTCCACCCCAACACTGCAGATTTATTCTCCTCTGCTCAGCAATAAGTTGCCACGTTGTCCTCAAATGTCACTTTGTGCACCACAATGCCAAGCCTGGTGCCAGCCCTGCCAGCCATTCCAGGGCTCACCGTGCCTGGGACCCACCTCGGGACAGGCACGAAGCACCAGCTCCCCAAGTCACCTTGGGCCAGTCACTCCCCGCCTCGTCCCTTGATCTCCTGCTGTGTAAAACCCTCCTGTTTACAAAGTGAACACTGCCAAAGCTGGGCAGGGGGCCCCAGCCTCCACCCGGGGCCTGGTGATGCAGGGAAAGGAGGGAGAGGGGAAGCTGAATGTGAGAACCCCCAAAACCCAGCCCCCGAAAGCACAGGCTTGTGCTCTTGGGGCAGGAATTGAAGTCCAGCACTGGTTTGTCCCCTCCCCTGTCCCCGGCACAGAGCAGAGCGATGCTCACTCAGGGACAGGAGTTTGTCATCTGCAGGGTTATTGGCAGCTGTGCCAGGACACTTTGCTACAGAGGGATAAATCACTTCCTTCCTCCACATCTGACTTGTCTGAGCGCCCCAGTTAAACATTTATCAGAGGGCACGGCCTGATGTCCCTCACAAATGGGATGCTGGGGGAGCTGACACACTGGGATCACAGCAGCAAAGTTTTGTCACCCTGATGTTCCCCCGTGTGCTCCTGTGACTGCTGTCTGTTCAGCAGCTGTAAGCACCCCTTTAAACTCTGCTACTGTAATTAAAGTTTCATATACACCTTCCTAAAGGAGGGGACGGGGGAGAGGCGTCTTTGAAGCCGCCTCACAAAGGGATGTCACAGAGGGGGAAGGGAAGTGTTGACACCACAGCAATCACCGTGTGCTGCAAGGGTTCCCCGCAGAGCAGGCAGCTTCACCTGCCACCAGCATCCCTCGCCAGAGCCCTGCCTGACCCCTTCCTCCATCCCCTTCCCTCCTCCAAGCTCCACGGGGCTCCAAAGGGGGATTTTCTCAGCATCCTCCCCCAGAGCCGCGCTTTTGGCCAGGGTCTCACTGAGGCTGGAGCACCAGAAGCAGGGAGATGAGATGGCAGATCCGCAGCACGGGGCTGGCTGGAGCCTCGGGCAGCCTGTTCGGATGCTTCCCTGGATTAGCTGAGGCTCTTGAAGTCCTGAGCCGGAGCCAAGAGCTCCTCTCAGTGCAGAATGCTCCAGCGCTGGGCGGTGCTGCACACCAGGGGCTGCCAGGGGAACGGGCAGCGAAAAGCAGGTGGGGCTGAGCCTCCCTTGGTGCAGGGAAGAGCTGCAAACCTCAGGGGAGAGGATTTGGAGTCCCTCTGTTCGTGTGGGGAGGCAGGTGTGGGCAGGACACCCAGAGCTGGATGCTTTGGGGGATGTGTGTCTGTGCCCCCGCTCCAGCGGGAGCTGCGGTTCCCCCATGGCAGGGTCAGACGGACAAACAGCCCTGCGTGTGCCCAAGGGGACAAGAACAAAGCGATTTCAGGTGCAGGAGGAGAGATTTAGAGGTTGAGTCTCTCGTGCACAGCTTCCCCCCTCGGGATGTGCCGTGTCCTCCCAGCCCAGAGAGGACAGGCACTGCAGGCTCATCCCCGAGAGCACCCGGCAGCGACCAAAGTACAAAAATTCTGATAGATGGACACAAAAAGTGAAGTGAAAGAACGCTAAGACCTGTCCTTGAACCAAGGAATCCAGAGGATCACACCCCTCTGCTCCAGACAAACTCCCCTGGTTGGGATGCATCGTTGTCAGCCCAGGGAGGCAGGGAGGAGGGAGAGGCTGCGGGAATGCGGCACAAGCCCCCGATCCCAGCTGTGGATGTGGGGACTGAGCAGCCCCCGGGCACCCACCTGCAGTGGAAGTGCAGCAGACAAACCTGGAATAGCAGTGCCAGATATCCGAGGGCTGTGGAGGCAGCCCTGGGAGAAGGGACACAGCGGGCCAGGAGTGCTGTTCCACTCGTGCTCGGGATCAAAGCTACGTGAGCTCCTGCAGTTCAGGTGTTTGCTTGGCACTGAATTGGGAGTGGATCCAGCCACTCAGACCGCAAAGCAACAATAAAATTGTCCTCAAAGGACGACTTTCAACCTCCTCGGATTTTTCTCTTTTCCCTTTCCCTTTGCTTTTTAGCATTCACAAAAGACTGGAGATAAAAGCCTGAGCCAAGGTGTCTGTGAGTGCAGCGAGGGGCAGAGCTCTGCCCCACACCCCCGGACCAGCACCAGGTTCCCCCCATCCCATTTTTCCCCTGAGTCTTCGGGGTACTCAGCTTGATTCCACCCGTGGCATTCCACTGCCTTCCCAATCCATCCACCGCTGCCAGGAGCCCCCACCCATTTCCAGAGCCCCCAGCCCAGCAAGGGAATTTATTTCCTTCCGCTTTCACCTCTGCCCACCCGGGGCTGAGCTGAAGGAGAACACCAGGTGGGAAAAACCCAGGAAGTTTCTCAGCAGCGCTGAGCACGTTGGTTACAGAGACAGATATTTATTTCTGTGAGCGTGTGACAACCCGAGCCAGCCTTATCTGCCCCAAACACTTTGTTGATCAGACAGAGGAGCAGAGCCCGGGCAGCAGAGCCATCCTGGCACAGCACCGGGAAACGCCGGCGGCTCCGAGGTGCTGCTCGGAGACAAGAAATCACCTCGGAGTTCAAAGGCTGCGGAAAGCGATTGTCACCTTGGAAACCAGCCGGGAGCGGCGTCAGCAGCTGCCCAGCCCCGGGGGATGCTGCCGTGGAGCGGGAGGATGCTGGACACAGACAGGGGGGTCCCGGCACCTCTGCGGGCAGGGAGAGGGAGAATCCCCCGGGCAGCTCCAGCCTCAGGATCCGAGCCGGGCTTGGTCTTTAAGAAGCCTCTTCTCACCCACAGCTCTGAGGAGGGAAGGGATTCACAGACCTGGGGGGTGGGTGCATTCCTTCCTTTCCCCATAACACATGGATTGCAGATCCATCATCCACTTTCATCAGCTGAGTGTCTTTCAGATGTGTTTTCCCCAGTGCTGTGGGCAGTGTCCATAAGGGGGCTTGCGGCCCTGATCACAGCAAAGCCCTTGAGCCAAGCAAACTCTGAGCTGTGTTGGAGTGGGCTGGACAGGGGGAAAAATCAAGATAAGGCTGATGAAACTCAGAACTACGTCCCTTGGCTGCCCAGGGACATTGTGCGGGACCACCTCTGAGCCCTGACATTAAATTTATCTTCCTTTCCCACAGTAACAAAGCACAACACGGATGAAAGTATTTACAAGCACAGCAAAACTCGCCTGTGGAATGTTGGCAAAGCTTTCCTGTCAGCACCACGAGGGCAGAGAGGTCTCTGTGTATGATCCAATGGATCCCAGGCAGCCTGTCCCCTGCCCCGGGAGCACCGCAGCAGCATCACCACCGCAGGGGAGACCGAGATTAAAGTTGTCCCTTAAAAGTTTGTTGGCTGGCTCTCCCCCGGCAGGCTGATAGGAATCATCTGCTGGCACAGAGCAGCGGTGCTGCTGCTGCCTCTGCTGCGTGTGTACATACACACACAGACACAAACGTGTTTATAAAATCCCCAGCTCGGAATTGATGATGCCTGGTACGAAGCAGTTTGTCACCTGTGCTTTTATGATTACAGCAACTAAGGGGAGAGAGATGTCCTTTCAGATAAGCATTGAAAGGGGGAAAAAAAGGAGCTTTCAAAGGGTCTTTGTTCTCTTGAAGTGCTCCGGCTCCCGAAGCCGAGGATTTCTCAGAGGAGGGGGAGGAGGGAGGATTTAAAAACAAAATGCGTCCTCATTTTCCAACTGTTTCACGTTAGCACTCATCAATTATAGAATTTGCCTTGACTAATGTTTCAGGCCATTATATTACCCTCTATGTTTATAATTGGATCCTAAATTAGGATTAATTCTCAAGGAAAATGTTCTGAGCTGAACAGGTGATTTCTCTCTCTGGAGCTCCGACAACGTTCTCATTACCCAACGTTTGCTTTTTACATCAATACAGATAGACTGAAAACCCTGAAGGGCCTTTCACAGGTCACCCCAGGCTGCATTTTAAGGGCCAGGAGCTGCTGGGGACCCCCACGGCTGGTGAGGATGGAGCAGCCAGGCCCTGCAGGGTGTTCAGGGCTCCTGCACCTCCCGGCAGCTCTCCAGGGGACACGGGATGGCACAGGAATGCTGCTCCACACCCCTCTGCTCCCAGCCCTCTCCCCACCTGGACACACCAGGGCCCTTCCCTGACCAGGCACTGAGGCCTTGTTATTATTTATTAACCAGTCGGTGTGTGCTTAATAGAAATTTCATTAGGTATAGATAGTCACCAGCCCAGAACCTACAAGTAATTATGTTTAATTATTATGCTGGTATGTTTGGAATAACGATAGCTTCCAAGCACCAGGATTAAGGAGCAAAGTCAATTGGAACAGGAGCTATTTGTTTTTTTGCCTTAACAGTTCCCCTCTGTTCTTAATTGGTTTTCACATTTCTCAGCCATTGCTAAAAGTGCTGGAGAGAGACACCACGACAGGTCCAGCCCTCCCTGTGCCAGCCTGGCACAGCAGGATGCTCACCCTGCCTCTCCTGGCACAGCAGGATGCTCACCCAGGGGCAGGGGTGGGTGGGAGCCCAGGGGGAAGCCAGGTTGGGACAGGACACCCAGCACATCCAACCTGGCTCTCTGCAGACCCAAACACAGTTTTCTCCTGGAAACACCAAGTATTTTCTCCCAAAAAGCAGCTTTCTGGAGGGTTTCCTCTCCCTTCAGAGAGCTCCCTAGCCTAGGACTGGGATCTCTGCCCCTCCAGACAGGAAAGCTGCCCCAGCAAAGGAGGCACCAAGCAGGAGCCCGCAGGCAGCACCAGCCCAGCTCAGCCCCTCAACCCTGCCAAGGGCGCCCGCCTTCCCCCGGCCTCCCCAGCTGGGAGCCGGGAGGAATTAGAGCATTTGGGAAGGAAAACAGAGCTGCAGAGAGACACTGTTGAATGTAAATACCAGTTAAATATGCATTACCATATGGCCGCGCCTTCGCGGTCTGTTCGGAGGCAGCGCCAGCCAGGGAGGAGATGCAGGAGCAAAGAGCTTGAGGCTCAGCAGAGCGAGCTCCTTCCCTGCCAGCCTGGCACCCCAGCCTGGCACCCCAGAGCCCACGGAAATGAGCAGCTGTGGAGCTGCTCCTGCTCTCTGCCCATCGCCCTGCCCGGGCTGAGCCTAGCAGAGCCCGGCACAGGGCCTGTGTGTTCCCAGAGAGGGAGCCCCTTCCAGGCCAGAAGGGAAGAGGTTTCACCCCGGCACTCTGCAGGGACCCCACGCTGTCCCTGTGCCAAGGATACCATCCCTAAAACAAGGGCTGTGCTCCCCCACCCAGCGGGCACGGGGCTGCCAGAGGGCAGAGCCCAACCGTGGCTGCCTAATTCCCCTTGCAGGACATGGCCAGAAAGGGCTGATCCTGCCGGGCTGCTGGGCCACAGGGATTGCACAAACGGGACAAGGTGCTCTCAGGCTGTGCTGAGTAATTCCAGCTCTGCCTCATCCCCTCACCCAGCCCCACAGCTCCAGCACTTGGCATCTGCCTCCAGCTGGGCACGGCCTCAGCCCATGTGGGGACAGCAGGAGGCGGCTCCAGAGGGACAGTCGGGGTCTCTTGGCTGTGAAAGGGGAACAGGAGTGGGTTGGGCACGGATTCATCATCTCCTTGCTGAGACCTGTATTGCACACCCCAGGGACCAAGGTGGAGGCTGGGAATGCAGCAATGCTTTCTGCCACAAAGGCTCCCCACTGGTTCATTATTTCATATCAAATCTGAAGCGTCAAGAACACACCAAGAGCCACAAGATCCACAGCAAAGTCATGTGGATCCACTGCAGCATTCCAGCACGGACAGGGATCCCTCCCCTCATTCCCCATGGGCAGTGCTGCTCCTGGGATCCATCCCTCCAGCTCCATCCCACCTCTCCAGCAAAACTCAGTTGCTCTTAGACACAGATGATGGGTTTCTAACAGAGCACAGCGTTTCTCCAGAGGCCCATGAGTGGTTATTCTGGTGCTGGTGCTATAACAATGCCCCCGAGGTCCCCCACCAAATCCCCACCTGCAGGACCCCCATCCCTGCCCCCAGGTGCTGGGCCAAGGGACGGAGCTGCTGCCCGCTGTGACAGCTCGTGTCTGTAGAGTGAAAATACTTCACAGGCTTACACAAATAAACCTTTCCTGCCTCAATCTCACTTTTGTGAGGTGATGGTGAGCAGGGAGGAAAAAAACCACACAAAAGATAGACTGCAGCAGCAGCTCTCCAGCTCTCCCCAGGGAGGGCCGTCCTCAGAGAAGCTGCTCCGGGGAAGCGAATTGACACAGGCAATTACAGGGATGTCCAAAGGAGCCTGGCCAGAGAGTCCCCGCAGCTCAGCAGCCACGAGAGCACAGACAGCTCACAGAGCTCCCAGCCACGGCTCTCAGCAGGGTTGGATGAGGTTCCTGGGATCAGTGGATGCCTCGGGTCAGACATGGATGTCCTGGCTGGCACTGGGCTCTTCGGGAGCCCTGAGAGAGGCTGAAGGGCCCTGATGGGATCGATGTGCTGGATACCCAGTGGGGCTGAGGCACTTCACACGGGGCAGGCAGGGACAGACCATGTACCCCGGAGAGTTCCTGCCCCAAAACCAGCACCAGGCACAGGGAAGCTGCTCTTGCATCCTTTAACAGACACACAAAGCCCTTCTTGGGGGGTCACACATTGCAAAGTCCCCATGGCTGCTGCCTCAGGGTACCCGACACAGCAGCACGGGAAGGGCCAGTCTGGATGGCATTTCTAGGTGAAAAACAAGGCTTTTCTGGCTTGGAGAGCACTGCAGCGTTTGACCTCGCTTTGTTCTGCTTCCCTTTGCAACTCTCAGCAGTTTTTGGCCACTTTCCAGCTTCTCCAGCCATTTTTCTTCTTTCCGTTCAGCAGAGGCTGGGCCAGCCCGGCAGCTCCACAGCCACAAACCTTTGGGATGAGCTGGGAGCAGGGGCAGCACCCAGCCCTGGACACTGCTCAGGGGCCCAGGACAGCCCCCAGGGCAGGCAGGGGGGGCCTGTCCCACCCCAGCGCCTGCTCCTCGAGCTTTTGGCAGGGACACAGCCAACTCTAATTGCAATTTCCATTCTGGTGGCTGCGCTCCGCAGGCAAAATCGGTTCTGTCTCTGTAATGAGTCACTCCTGAATATCAATCCACGCAGGGTAAAATGGAGACAATAGCTGCTTACATGCATAGTGAGTTAATTATGAGCATCTGCTATTAATCTTCCTATCAGACTGCTAATTGCTCCTTCTCCTTCGCAAAGGCAGGCTGGAGGTGAACTGGCTCTGCCGCCCTTCCCTGAGCCCCTGCTCGCTCCCACAAGAGCTCGGGGCTCCTGCACCTGCAGCCAGACATCATCCCCAGGGACAGGGCTGATCCCACACCTGCAGGCACCAAAGAGACTCATCCCAAAAAAAGGGAGGGTGAGCCAGCCAACAACCCGGCCTCTGCTGAAGGGACACCCCAACAGGCTGGACCCTGTCATCCACGGGGGTAGAGGGGCACAGCACGGGGCAGGAGCCACTCTGAAGGGCACCAGGCTGAGGAACAACACCGGGAAGGTGAGGGCAGCTCCCCCCAGCAGCCTCCTCCGCAGGGACCCTGTCAGCCAGGAGCCTTCTGGGGGGAGGAGGACGTGCAGGGGAGATGTCGAGTTGCACTCTCGCAGGTGAGGACTTGACATCTCATGTGTAATGAGGAAAGAAAATGCATCAGGAGCATTTGGGGAAGATGACAGCAGATCAGAACTGCCTCCTTCTCCCACAGATTTATTGTGTCAAGCAGTCACTCAGGGAAGTGGCAGCAGGCACTGTCAGCAGCCCGGGCATGGCAGGCTGGAGAGCCCGGCCCTTTGATCCGGCGGCTGCTCCGCGATGGATTTAGACAAACTCCCGGTGATTGCCTAACGGGAGAGCAGCTCGCACACCTCAATTAGCTGCCGAGCGAGGGAAGAGCCCGAACTCATCTCATTAAGGGCCCGGCTCGCTTCCCCACAGCACGCAAATGAAGAGCTGGTGGAGGACCCTGCAGTGGGAGCGATGGGGATCGGATGTGAGGGGCACTGACCCCCCTGCTCCCAGGCCCACGTCCTTGGTGCCAGGGCAGGAAGGCAGCCAAGGCCACTTGTAGCCTCTACCAGGCTTTTCTGGCTGAGAAAGGGGTTGGGGAAGCTCAGACAACAGCTCCTGGAAAGGGATGCTCAGGGCCTCATCAGCATGTGAATTAATAGGAGATTAAATCTGAGCCCCGAGTATTCACTGTGGGATGTAGGAAATGTTTGTTCCTGTGTTCTGAAAAGCCTGAGACAAAACCAAACCAAACACAGCTTCCTCCTCCTTGTCCTCCTCCCCAACCAGCCTGGATGGGTTCCCTCTGGTCCCCACCTCTAGCTGGGAGACTCCCACCCAAGGAGCTGAGGCCCCAGGCTGAAAGTTTTGCCACCAAAAGCAGAGGTCCAGATGCTCTCCAGCCCACTGAGCCAGCTCCATCCCTCTCTGTCAGCGCTGCCCATGGCCCAGAGGCAGCCAAGCCTCCCTCCATCCCAAATCCTGCTCTCCCACACCCGGTCAAGCCCCGCAGCCTGAAGCTCATCACCCTCACACTGCAGAGCTCTGCCGCAGCCAGCCAGCAGCCGCCTGAAAGGGAGGGAATTCAGGATATTTTAAGACACTTGGAAATCTTCCGTATCGATTTCCCCGTCTCAGTAATTAGATGTAGCGATTAGACTCTCTTTCACTACACGGCGGGGCGGCTCCGAGCGGAGCTTCCCGGCAGTGTTTACATCGGGGATGCTCCCGCAGCCTCATCCTCATGCACGGCAAACAGCCCAGCTGTGTGACCGGAGCCACCTCCCCGCGAATCTGGCACCGGGATGCGATATACATAATATATAACAGCCGTGTTTATCAGACGGGAACACATCGCAGCTGCTGGTAAACCAGCGCGCGAGCCTTGAGCTGCACGGAAACTTCATGTATTATTTAAAATCCTTTCCCAGGAATGCTGTCAAGCCGAGCCCGGGCTGTGCCCATGAGGATGGCGGGCTGGGGGCTGCGGTGCTGCCTGGCGGTGCCGGTGCCTGGCACGGTGCCTGCCCGCCTCGGCCGGCAGCCGCCATCCCACTGGCTCCATCCATTCCTCCGGGGAATTCTGCCAGGCGCCTCCGTTCAGCTGTCCCTACACAGCCCTCCCACATCCATGGATTTGCAGGTGCTTTCCATGCCCAGGACCCACCGAACCAGCCCCATCTCAAGCTGTTCCTGCCTCATGCACCGCACAAATTCGGGTGTTCCTGGCGCTCCTGCAGGTGGGACGTCCCTCCCTGAGCTCCCTGAGAGCTGCAGTGGGCACAGGAAATATCAGTCTCTGCTGACGGCCCAGCGAGTGCAGCCGTGTTCACTCAGAGCCAGGATAATTTGGAGATTGCTCTGTAATGAACGGATGAGGAATGTTTCAATATCCAGAACAAGGAAAGCAATGGAGGTCTCGGGTGGGTAAATCAGAACTCTGCCTCTCCGTGGATGTTCACGGCTCCCCAGCAGAAGGGCAGGCCAGGACACGAAGCCCCGGAATCCAACCCCAGGGAATGCTCAGCAGAGCAATGGGTCAGGGAGAGAGATCATAGAATTGTTTAGGATGGAAAAGCCCAACCCAACGCTGTCAAGACCACCACTAAACCATGTCCCCAAGTGCCACATCTACATGACTTTTAAATCCCTCCAGAGCTGGACCACAATTTCAGTTAAATATCAGGTGCCAGTCTCCTCTCTAAACCTCCCCTGGCACAACCTGAGGCCTTTTCTTCTTGTGCTACCTGGGAGAGGACAGTGTCTCCCACCCGGCCACAGCGTCCTCTCAGGCAGGACATGGAGATGGTCAGAGGGACAGCGAGGCAGAGGTGCCGAGCAAAGGGCCTTCAAGAGCAGTGTAAAGCAAAAATCCCAGCAGGCTGGGAAGATTCTGCCAGAGGGAAGCAGCTCAAGGAAAGCACCTGTGCTCTGCCATGCAGCTCAGCAGCCCTCTCCCCTCGACCCTGCCTGCCTCTGCTGGCTTGCTCCCCAGATTTTGGGGCTGCAGCAGCCCCATGTGCTCTTGCTCAGCAGGGGAGCAAAAGACAAATGGTTTAATATGTGCTAAATCCAGGCTCCAGCTTCACCACTTCCTTTTGTCTGCCTTCCTCGCAGTATTTCCCAGCGCTCCAGATAAGAATGAATGCAAGGCTCTCATTAAAGTCCTGCTCGGTATCGTGTGCAGGGGTCACGGCGGTTTGCCCCACTATCTGCATTTTTAAAGGTGTTTCAAATCCAGGCTTGCTTTTTCATCGGGAAAATAAAGGAAACCCGTGTGCCAAGTTGGAATAATCCATCCTCGGCTGCAACTGAGACGGAGGCTGCTGCCAGGGCCGGCAGGAGGGAAGGATCTCTCTGCCAAGCTGCATCTCTGCTCCCCGCCTCCGCTTTCCCACCCACAGATGATGATGCTCAAGTGCTTCCCCAGGAGCAGAAGGCTCCATCCCTCCCTGCCTGCCTGTAATTCCTGCATTCACTGCAGCAGCAGCCTCAGGGTGCAGCCAAGGATGGCTTAATCCCAGCCTCAGAGGCATTTCCCACATCACCTTCCCCTGAGCCTTGTGACCCATTGTCCCACTGCCCCCCAGTGCTGGGGTGGGATGTGAGTGGCCACCACCTCACCCGGGCCCCAGCCAGGGCTCCCATCCATTCCAACTCCTCATTCCCTTATTGCCCATTCAGCCATCCACAACAGCCTGGGCCCTCTTTTTGTTTGGGGAAATAAAAACTGCCATAAATTTATGTACTTAAAGGATTTCTCACCAGAAAAGAGCCCCTGGAGACTCCCATTTTGTGAGAGTGAATCTCACACCTAATCACAAAGAGCTGCTATTTGCCGTATCTCCGATGAGGCAGCAGCTCCATCCTGCCTTTCCCAACGTCTATTTACCAAACCCATTTGCAAGTATAAAATTTAATCAGCCAGGTTTCATCTTGGAGGCATTAACATTCAAATGGGACTCAGTCCGAGGGATGGAGCTGGAGTAACCCGGGCATTGATACTGGGCAGCTCCCAGAGCGGGTGCAGTGATTTACTCAGCCTGGCACCAGGGGGGTGGCAGGGGCAGGACCCCCCAGTCCTGACGGGCAGCACAGTGGGGGTGACACAGGAGCATCCCCAGCCTTCCACATGAGGGACCCCAGCAAGAGCTTGGGGACAACTAAAGCACACAGTGACCCCTCCTAAGAAACCCAATTGCTTTGGAATAAACCACCCAGAGCCCCAAGGGAATCTGCTCCAGAGGGTGGAGAGGAGCTGTTCCCAGCCCCGTGCTGGCAGCACATGCCTCAGGGGAGGGATTTGTTAGGCAGAACTCATAAAACATGTTTTATGGGCTGCCCTGCTCTTTGGGATGGACGGGAGGGCCCCACTTGACCTCGGGGGGAAGAGGAGACGGATGATGACAGGAGCCAGTGGTATTTTATCCCCACCAGATTAATGGGCCCTGCAGAGCAGCCAGGCTGCAGGATCCACAGAACTCAGAGGGACGCTCCAGCACTGCGGAGCAAAATCCAGCAGCTTCATCTAAAGCAGGAGGACTGCACCTTTTGGGCAATTTCTTGGGGTTTGGGTGTGCAGGCAGCAACTCAGCAGACCCTGGGCCTAAGTGTCCCTCCCTGGGGACCAGCATCCCTCCCTGGGCACTTCAGAGATAAACATTCAGTTTCAGGCCGGTTAAACCTTTTCCTCTTAAGCCAATCCTCACTTTGCTAATCCCCCAGCTCCCTGCAGTAGAGAAGGGACCTGGACAGGCTGCCCAAAGGTGCCACACAGAATCTGACATCATGAAGTGACATTTCCCTGTCCCTGCACCTGGCCAGGGCCGCGACACCACAATAAAGCACCTGCACTGTGGATGTACCCAGGAATCACCAAGGATCCTTCCATCCCCCCCACCTCTCTCTGCCTCCAGCCCTGACAGATTTTAATTATTTGCACCACTTTCTCACGTATCTCATTACATTTGCTCAGTGTCTCTCACTGGCACCTGCAGCGGGAGCCGGCGGCGCTCGGGGCCTGCCAGGGCTGAGTGGTGCCAGGGCTGTCCAGGACACACCGAGCTGGCAGCTCTGCTGGGGAGGGAATTACGAGGCTCTTGGAAGTGTGCAGTGAGGGCAGAGGTGACACAATTCATCCGTGCTCTGGCTCAGGGAGGGTGAGCACGAGCCTGGCTCTGTGAGCAGGGATGTTCCATCCGGCACGGCCCCGCAGCAGCCTCTCCCCTCTGGAAATAACCTTTGCTGGGCTTTATTAGGAGCCATAAAAAGCAGGAGAGAGAGTGTGAGTGAGGAAAGGCGAGAGGCATTATGTGTCTCGCTCTGGGAGCCGGCAATGTCTCCAACGCCAATAAATAAATAACAGAAGAAACATTCCCCTGGGTCCCTCTGACATATCTAATTGATATCACCAGGGATCTTCCATGAAGCAAACAGGAATCTAATCTATGGCCTTGCACAGCCGAATGCAGGCAGCGGGGTGGCTGCCACAGAGCCTCCCACTCCTGACAGGGAAGTGGAAACCAATTCCAGGCTGCCCAGCATCCCAAAAACAAATGGAAGGCCTGGTGAGGCAGCAGCTGTACAGGCCTTGGAGAGGAGCTCTGTGGGAATTCCTGAGAAAAATACCATTTTCCAAAGATTCCACAGGGAAAAGAAAGGGAAAGCAGGGGCCAGGGAGGAGGTGGCACCACACTGGAGTTTTCCAGCTGCCCCCAGAAGTGCTGGCAGTGGCACAAGCAGACGGTGGTGCCAAGGGCTGGCTCCTGTCTGGCACATTGTCCGTGCTGCTCCCGAGCTGTGCCTCCACAGAAATGCCCTCAGCCACCACCTCCCACCTTCCCTGTTTAATTAACTCCCTCCTGATGTAGGTAATGGAGCTCTGGAGCTCTTAAACGAAGATTTAATCAGCCCCAGCCCTGCACTGGCAGCATCCAGCTCTCTTTGTTAGATTGGTGTGAAACCCAGGGCATGGCCAGCCCGTGCTCACTGCTAATGGCTGCCAGCATCCCGGAGTCCCTGGACAGTCCAGCTCCAAGTCCTCCGGACTCTTTTCCACCACCAAAGAGTCACCCGGGTCATTGATTTTTAGCATCATGCAAATGGAGCCAGCAGGGAGCTGGCAGCTCCAGTGCATTATTATTTAGGATGGATAAACTCCTATCCCGAGTTCCCAGCACCTTGCCAAGGCCAGGGGAAGGTTTCTGATTTATCGTGGTTGCTTTCAGCCTGTGGAGGAACGGCAGCAGCGAGGGGAGGGGAGGGAAGGGGGCACAGCCCCTTCCATCACCAGGCAGCACAAGGGTGGCACCGGCCCCACGCCCTCCCAGGGGCAGAGCCCACGGCCTCCATCACATCCACTGGAGATGGACACCAGGGCAGCACCTGGCACGTGGCCACTGCAGCGTGTGAGCAGCCCCATACCCTGCAAACCCCCCAGCCCAGCAGTGTGTGAGCAGCCCCATACCCTGCAAACCCCCCAGCCCAGCAGCAGCCACCCCTCTCCGAGTCCCGGCACAGCCGGGTGGCACCAACAGCACCGGAGCCGCTGCCCAGCCGGGGAGAGCCTCTCCCGGTGCTGGTGGATGGAGAAGACGCTGGTCTCTGGGCAGAAAACAGCCATCCACAGCCCCCAGAGCCCTCTCCCACCTCAGCCCGCTCTGCCCCCGCCGGCAGCTCCTCCCCGACACCGATAGATTGCGGATAGATTGGCTGCCGGCAAGCGGCAATAGCTTTGCAGAAAACCATCTTAATAAGTGCATCTCCCAGCCAGGGGTGAGGAGCAGCAGCTGAAGCGCCGGCCTGGATGTCAAGTTACAAATGAGACATCCAACTGCTTCATTTATTAGAGGGAATCAATTCGACTTTTCATATTCACCAGGAGCTGGAGGCAGGAAGGACCCCGGCAGCCGCCGGCGCTCAACCCCTGCGCTCCAGCTCGATGCAGCGCGGGGGGAACAGGCAATGAGGAATCTCCGGCTGCACAGCCACGCCGGATCACACTGCTGTTGTGCTCCTGGCCCAGGAGAGGAGCAGTGAGGAGAGAATTCTCCTCTCCACAGCTCTGCTGGAGGCCGCTGCAGGGAATGGCAGGCAGGAGAGGGGCTATGCCATGGGGATGCGGCCGCCTTCGCACCAGGGAGCCGTGGCTCTGCCCTTTAGATGAAGCCAGAGGGCTCTGTGTGTGTGTGTGAACACAGTTTAATCCTCCAAGAGCTGTAATTGCCACTGTACAAAAATATTACAGGTCACTGGAAGCAATTTAATGATAATAAAAATTAGAAAAAAAACCAACAGGAAATGAAGCAGCTGCCATCCTCGATTTTCAGGCTTCTTTATCATGCAAAAAGGGCCTGTTAACTTCTCCACAGATATTTGAAGTGTGTGAAATTGCACAGAAAGTCCTCCTGATCCTGCCCTGCACTCCTCCTCCTCCCCTGCACCCCTTGGGGACAAGGACCACCACGAGTGCTGTGCCAAGGGGCACCAGGAAAGATGAAAAGGTGGCTGGAAACCCCTGCATGCAGCACAGGAGTTCACCTGGTGGGTTCTTACAGACAGGCGTGACCCACACAGCCCCTGGGAGCACAGAACTCAGTGCTAGAGATGAACCTGGCAGTCTGTCCTCACTCCTTTACCCGTACCCACCAATCTGTGTCCCAATGCCAGTCCCTGTGACAGGGGCAAGCTCTGAGCTGGTGGTGGCACGGCCAGGCTGGGGAGGTGGGCAGCCCCCAGAGAGGGGTTTTTCCCATCCCAGACACACCAGCAGCTCCCAGTTTTCCAGGAGCGTGCTGGAAGCACCTCTGCCCACCGTGCTGGGGAGCAGGGCGCTGCTGCTTGTCCCTCCCTGTGGCTCCCTCCACCAGCTCCTGCCACTTCCATGGCCCAGCCAGGGCCAGGGAGGAGCACGAGCAGCGTCTCGGGGCCCTTCCTGCCCGTGCCACGCTGGCACTTGTCAGAGCCAGCAATGGCGACACTGTTATTATACATGGCCTCAAAGCCCATTCAAGGCACTGAAAGATGAATTATGTTTCATTTATATCAAAGAAGCAATCTCAGAGCCCATTTGTGATCAAATTTGCTGTCAGAGAAACTTTGCTTTATCTCATTACATCTGATATCTCTTGGCTTCTTGTCCTTGAGACTATTAAACTTTAATGTCAAATTCGAGATGAAATGGAATTGTTGCTGTATCATCTCATCAGGACCCGGTGCGCCCCGTCCATCCTCACCATCCTGACAACTCATTACACCGGGGCAGCTGGGGAGAGGAGCCTGGGGGAGGCCCTGTGGGCTCGAGGGAGGGTGAGCACAGCACCGAGCAGCACCCAAGGAGAGGAATCCCCACAGCCAGGGGGGTCTGGGGGACGAGGGGCAGAGCGTCTGGCACAGCCACCACCCTGCTGTGGAGCTGGCAGCCACAGCCCAGGCAATCCCAGGCCTGGAATCCATCAAACACGCTGCACTTTGGTCCTTTGGAGACCGAGCCCGGCCCGCAGCGCAGCGAGGGCTTTGAAATGCAGAGCCAGGCTGGAAAACAGTCCTCTTTGAGGTGAAACATCCTCTCAGAATCATTTAGTCTCTCCGCAATCCTGCTTCCTGCAAAGACTAAACACCTTTGATGATCAGCTTTAGTGGGCTCCCGGGAGGCTTCCCTGGAGCCGGCCCGTTCAACCTCCTGAAAGCGCCGTGCACAGGGGTCTGCCGGGTCCAGATGAAAGCCAGTCCTCCTGGACCCATCCACGAAAGCGTCCAGAGCCAAGCACAGATTTTCCAGGAAGATAATTCCCAGGTGCTGCTCTCCCACCTCTCCAAACACACACCGGGCATCCCGGCGGCACCGAGAGGGAGAGGGCGGGAGGAGAGCGCGATGTGGGAGGATGGGAAGAAGCGGCGGCTCCCCAGCTCCTCTGGACACAGACCCCACAGATCCCAGCATGGGGACACTGGCTCAGGGCAGAGAGCACACTCGGGGGGAGGACTCAGAGAAGAGACAGCGTTTCCCTGGGAAATCTGCTTCTGAGAAGGAGTTATTATCCATCACCGGAGAAAAAAGGAAAAATGCGA
Organism: Pseudopodoces humilis; assembly: GCF_049639895.1. Taxonomy (NCBI): domain Eukaryota; kingdom Metazoa; phylum Chordata; class Aves; order Passeriformes; family Paridae; genus Pseudopodoces; species Pseudopodoces humilis. The sequence continues at coordinate 6,099,380 of NC_142224.1, read as the reverse complement.
TCAGAAACTTCCCGACAGTCGCTCGCACAGTGTCAAAGCCCGCTGCAAACGCAGGCGAGAAGCACAGAGCCCTGATGGGGCAAGTTCTCCAGGTACCCTCTCGTTTTCAGGTGCCCAACCTTCGACTCTCTGGCTGGGAATTTCAAAGGAGCCAAGGGACACAGAGGCACAATTCCTGCCTCATTGCAAAAGTCTCAAGGAGTTCAGTCTCTGCAGATTAACAAAGGGAAGGTGATGAGGTGACTTGATAAAAGTCTTTAAATACCTACACAGAGAACAAAAAAAAATTTATAATAGAGGGCTCTTCAGTCTAACAACAAAGGTGGAAAAAACCCCAGTGCCTGGGAGCTGGAGCCGGATGAATGCAGCCCAAGCACCAGGTTGAGGAGGATGAAACATCAGGAGCTGGGTAAGACATCTCAGCACCTGGAATGCTGTAACCACTGCAGGGTGTTCGGGAAGAAACCCCCCACCCCAGAGCAAAAGCACATCAGGGTGCCTCCAGTCCCTGTCCCACAGGATGGACAGCTAAGCAGCCACTCTCAGGCTGTGTAATTTATGGGAGAAGCTATTCCTGTGGAGGGCTGGCTGAGCAGATGCCCTGGGGATATAAATCAGGACACCGCTGTCCCCGAGGCTCCGGGCGCTGATGGAAGCCAAGGAAGCCGAGAGAGCAGAGGCCGTGTGGCTGGGAGTGACCCCGGGGCTGGGGCAGTGGATCATCCCGGGCATCCCCAAGCTCCCTGCCTGCGGACATCAACTCCTGGGACTCGTGTCCCGAGGCTCAGAGCCTTCCCCACGCTCTCTGCCCGCGCTGGGAGAGGCTGGAGCGAGTCCAGGCTGGGCTCCAGCCAGCAGCTCCGGCCACCTTTCCGTGCAGGAGCTCAGCAGTGCGGGTGTGTCTGCTCATCCTCCTGCCAGCTTCACCTTCCAGGCCGGCTCCTTCCCTCGCACTCCATCCCTCGGAGGCAATTCCCCGAGGGAGCAGCAGCTCATGGCCACCACACCTTGCTGTGTGATCCCACAGCCCCGGATTACCGCAGGAGCCGGCACCAGGGCAGGAGCTGCCACGGATAAACACCAGCTCCTTTCTTCAAAGCGTCAAGCGGCTTTTCCAGCCCGGGCTAAACCTCTGGCATCAATAGCCACTAAACACATCATCATCCACGCTTAAAAGAATCAACAGCAGCCTTCATTAGGGCAGCAGGCAGGGGCCGGGGCTCTGCTTTTGTGCTTTCCTGGCTTTAATGGGTTAGTTATGGCACTTTCAAAATGAATGAACTCCCGAGCTCAGAGCCCCCAGCTCAATTGTCAGTTATTGCTGGCAGTTTATCAGCATTAACTGATTAGGCTCAGGATGATGGATGCCCCTGCCTGTGCCTGGTGCGGGCCGAGGAGCCGCCGCCTCTCCCTCGGTTCCTCTGTCACCCAGCAGTAATTGCTGGCTCTAATTCCCCACCACCACCACCTCCAGCAGCAGCTTTTGTTTTCATCCTCTCGCAATCACAGAGAAGTCATAATAATAAAATAAAATTCAAATGAGAGGGAAGCTCAGCCCCGGCAGAATTTAATTGATGATCATTACACTTTGGAATCTAAACTCTTTTAATTTCATTGTGTTTCACAGAGATGAATTATGAAATTACGGCTGGCCAATTACTGATCCTGCCTTGGCTTTGTGTGCCTTCCCACTCCTCCTGCCCCTCCAAACACCCAACCCTTTCCCTCTGGAAAGATTGGTGGAGAAGGGGAAACACTGCCATTTGTCTCTAGAGCAGCTTCCCAGAGGGAAAAAGCACAGAGTGAGGAAAGTGAAGGGCTGAGGTGTTTAATGCACTGATTCCTAGCAGGAATTGTTGGGAACGTGTCCCCAGCATGGGGATGGTGGCTCCTGTGGATCCTCTACCCCAGGGCTCTGCCCTGCTGCCACCAGGCAAGGAACATCCTGAGGATGCCCAGGGGTGCCAGCCCCAGCCCCTGCATCCCTGAGGTGGCTCTGGAACAGCTGGCCCTGGTCTGTGGGACCCCACAATGGCCTTTTCAGGGGGCTGTCACAGAGGGACACTTGGACAATGAAGGCCACTCTCAGTGTGGTGCCACAGGAGCCTCACAGCCCACAGCCCCCAACTCCAGACAGGCTCAGAACCCTCCTGTGCAGCCCAGCAGACACACAGTGCACCATTCCTGCAATCTCATCCAGGGAAACTTGCAGGAAGCCTGTTCCTCGGGGCCCCCATAAAGCCTCCATGCCTTAAATTCCTCCTTGTTTTGCTTCACTCGCTGCCAGGATTTTGCTGAAAGCAGAGCTTTGCCTGCCACAGGAAGGGAGAGACGTGCAGACACCCACAGGTCTCTCCCACACTGTCTGCTCCACTCGGGAGCCCCTCCCCAGCACTTCCACAGCCCAGCACCCACTGGGAAGGGGATCAAACTGGGAAAAGCCATCCCAGCCCCAGCTCTGTCCCCTCATCCTGCACCTCAGCCACCCGGGCACAGCTCAAGAGCTCATTTGGCAAATCAAACCAAAGAGTGGCTGGTGAGTGTGGCTGCTCCATGGGGCCCCAACACAGACTTATCTCCTGCCCTCGCTTCCCATGGGGTTCATTATGGAGCTCTCTCCTCTTTTGGGCTGGGTTTGCTTTTTTCCCCTAGGGCTGAATGGGAAAATAAAGCCTTTTTCAAAACGTCACTGGAAGAAAAATACAGGCCACCACCAGAGCCCCACCAAATAAATAAATAAGTGGAAAGTGATAAATTTTGGCTGTCTTATAAAGACAGACCAGCATTGCTTATCGGCCACGATGTAACCAGATAGCTGCCTCAGAAAACAGGCACTGGCCCCTGGGTAATAAATGAAAGCAATAAAGGCAAAGAGGCTCCTCTGAGCAATAATTGAGCCCCGCGGTTTTTTGAGCAGGGGCTGCCCCGGGAGGGTGCAGGGATGGGGGTACCCAGTGCCTCTCCTCGGAGGATGCTGCTGCCCAATGCCACTCCCAGCAGGGAAGCTGCTCCTGCTGCCACCCAGGATCACAAGAGAGAGCAGGAGGGAGCCCAGGGCTGCTCCTCTCCCGATAAACATCCCCGGAGCAGTTTTCCTTAAAGAGGTGTCTATTTAGCACCATTTCCGTCACAAGCGGCTGCTTTGCATTTCTTCTGCCTTTATTAAAACTGATTTTCTATTTGCTCCACACAAGCCGATCTGATTACATTTCCATTTCCCCCTGAAGAGAGGGTCTCTCTCTCCCGAGGGAAAATGGAGCTGGGGCTCGGCTCCTCCCGCTCAAGGGCTCTTGTGGCAGGAGCGGGGCTGAGGAGCAGGGCCGGGGCTGCGAGGAGCTCTCTCTGCAGCATCCCGCAGCTGTTTCCATGGGGACACGGAGGCAGCGATTCGCAGGCCTGATCCTGCAGAAAGCCCAGCCGGGAGGGTGCCTTGGCCTCGCCGAGAAGCGGCAGCAGGTGAATTCCCAGCAAGGATACCTGGCTCTGCACCTGCCCCTGTGGGCTGGAGCATCTCCACACCCACCCCAAAAAGCAGCCGGCCACCGCCAGCCTCCCTGCGCAGAGGCTTCTCCTCCTTCCCCCTCCCAGATTGCATCCCCGCGGGCTGTCTCCTCAGCTCGCATCCCCCGAGGGGGTGCTGGGCTCTGGCAGCAGAGGGAACGATGCCGGTGAAGCAGGTGCTGATAAATAGGTCAGCAATTCATCCCCCAGCACGGCCTGTCGGGGCTGGCTCGGTCCCGTAAGTGACTTCAGAAGCCACAGCCAAGCACAGGAGCCTCCCACTGCTGCTGAGGAAACGGGCCAGCAGCAAGGGCTGGGACAGCCTTCGCATCCCTGCAGCTTCCAAAGCCCCATTTCCAGCCACAGGGATGAAAAAACAATGAGGAGTTTTCATTCTGGATAAAGATTTTTAAAATTCATTTAATTAGAAAGCACCCATTAATGTCCCTGCCCTCTACAAGGCTCAAGGCTCTCTCTCCATCTCTGCCTTCCACTCCTCACCAACCTTGTGGAAAGCCATTACCAGGAAGCAGCTTTCAAGTCCCAACTTTATTAAGATTGATTCCACCTGCCTTCAGTTTTGACAAGTCCAAAGCAAACATGCAGGGCCACGGGGAGATTTGGTAATAATTACCATCTTTAATTACTACTAAAACATCAATTGCTCTTGTTCAATTAGTATCAGAGATCCAGGCATGGCAAATTTTGTAGCACAAAATAAGCTGAAAATTGATTTCTGAGCACTTAACGCAGATCCCAAATTGCAAACCTGATAAGGGGCCCTGGCAGAGCACGGGCACCAACAGGGAGGGATCTCACCGATGGAACAGCTCCAGAGCAAGATTGATAACTTGTAAAGCTGCATCGTGTACCTGCAGCAGCAGGGACTCGTGAGGGGAGTGCAGGGAGGGACAGAGTGGTGACAAGGACAGAGGCAACTGGAGATGGAGCCACAGATGATCCATGGCTGGATCCATGGCTCCTCCCCTCTCACCAGTGCAGCACCACCCACCGTGGTCTTCACAGGGTCATTGAGCTTGGAAAAGACCTTCAGGATCACCAAATCCAACCTGACCCCCAGCCTGTCCCCTACCCAGAGTCCGGTCCTTCCTTGGAGGACTCCACCACCTCCCTGTGCAGCCCCTTCCAGCTCCTGACCCCACTTCCATGAGGAACTCCTGCGGGTGTCCGACCTGAACCTGCTCCCAAGAGAAGGAGCCAGAGCCCCCCACACCACGGGAGATGTCCCTGCCAGAGAGGGAAGAGGTTTCATCTGTTCTCCAGCTGCTTCCCCTGGATATTGGCTGCCCAAAGCCCGGCCAGGGCGTGCCACAGCCATCACAGTCACCAAAGATGACCGTTCACACCAGAACATTCCAAAACTCCACTCCAGCATTACAGATTCACAAGCAGCCAATGTTTTCCCCTCCATTCCCGGTCAGGAAGAGGAGGAGAAAGGCCGGGTTTCCTCAGCCCCAGCTCGAGGGAGCAGCTAATTGCTGCGGCAATGGGCAGAGCCATTTGCATAATGAAGCGTGGAAGGGATGTTTAGCTCATGTATTTTTTAGAAGGTTTATCTTTCATTTTATTTAGCTTAAGAAGGGCACGTCACTCAAACCCGGCGGTCATTTATAAAGACATTTCCACCGTGCCTGTGCAGAGCTGTCTCCAGGCCTAAGTGGCTGCTCTGACCAGCCCCGAATACTAATGGGAGCTGCATCTACACAGGAGAGACTGGTGAGGAAACTGTCTCCAGCAAACTCTCTTCCTGCTCTTCCCAGGTGCAGTTTTGTGCAGAAAAAATCTGCAATTCCCCCCTTGTGAGTAGCAGGTTTCTCTCTTCAGCCTCCTGAGCACCATCCCCTGGAGGGAAATGCCAGGACTGGGGGAGCAGGTGCCGGGAGAAGCCCACGGGAAGGTGGTGGCTGAAGAAAGCTCTGAGCTGAGGCTGTTTGTGGGCTTGATGTAATTTCAGGCAACAGCCTCTGCTCTAAGCAGGGAACAAATGAGTTCTCAGGGCCCTTCCAGCCTGTCCCAGATGTGCCCAGTGCACAGCTGGGGAGGGTCTGGGACTCTGCAGCACCCTGAGGACCACCCTGTCCCGGTGGGCTGCTGAGGAGGAGCCACCAGGACAGGCACAGGTCTCACCCTGTACCAGAGCCCTGCAGCACGGGATCCTGCAGCCCTGCTCCCCCTGTTTGAAAGCTCTGGATGAGCCCAGTTATCCCTGATTCTAAGAGCAGAGCAGAGCTGAGATGGGCAGCAGGGCTGGCTCCCACCTGGCAGCTCCTCCCGAGCCGAGGAGCCCGGCACGCACAGGTGCGCCCGAGCTGGAGACAGGGCTCCAAACTAATTAGCACACGCACAGCCACTCATTACTATTATTACTATGACATTATTAATTTCCCCACCTCTCATCTGCAGCTTTTCAGTGCCTTCATTTCAATCTGCTTTAGCATCAGGAGATGGAAATTAAACCCAGGCGTTTATCCCGGAATCACGCAGCCCCTTCCCTCCTCCTCCCGTTCCACTGCGCCCACTGCCCGTGCACCACAGGCTCCCAGTGCTCCCAGTTTGGGTCAGAACTGGCACCCACGGCCCCATTGCACCCCCTAAACGGGGATTTGTTAACTCCAGGGCAGCAGCCAAGCAGGGGAACAGGATGCAGCTGCTGAGATCTATTTGTTGGGAGTCATTAGCTACTCTGGGCGATCAATCTATTACCATAAACTTAAGCTTCCAGATTCTTTCATTTTAAATGAATTTTCACATCGTATTTCCAAACGAGCTCTGCCTCCAGTCAGCTCCCCTTTATCTAATAAAGCTATGCAAATATTTTGTTATATTTCAATGAAATATGTCAGAAAGTATTACCCAGTGCATTATCTCAGCATCAGCAGGGAGGCTCTGGTCCCTGCCACGGGCGGGCTGTCACTCACCGGGCCCTGAGGTGACAGAGGACGAGTGTCCCCTGCCCCACTGCCACCTCTGTGAAGGTCACCTGGGGCAGGTGGTGCTGCCATGAGCCATGGGGAGGCTCAGGAGGGGCAAAAGGGACACGGTGCCATTGAACACGTGGTGCCCTGAGGAGGTGGCAGCTCCCCCCGGCACCAGGGCAGCCAGAGGAGAACACCTGGAGAAACACCTCACTGCCTTTGATGTGCAGCAGGGACTGTTCTCAGTCCTCCCCTCCACTTGTTCTTGCCAAAGGACACCGTGTGCCAGCCTCCCCCAGCCCCCTCTCCCCATCTCAGAACTCGCCTTTACAGATTTATTTTTTTAAAAGCACTTTTATATTTTTAATTGGTATTCTGCAAACTCAGAGCCTTCCCCAAGGAGCTGGGATGTTTGTCTTCAAAAAAGCCTTTCTTTTCCCAACAAATTTTTTCAAGTACAAATTTTTCTGGCACGGATGAATGAGCTGCCATGTGCCCCCCGTGACCTGCCTGGCTTCTCCCGTTCCTGGGCTGGGTGTGAGGGGGAGGAGAGGCAGCAAGGCAGCATCTTCCCAGCAGTGAGCCCACCACCCCCTGCCCTCCCCAGACCCCCAGGCAGCTCCTGCCAGGCCCAGGGCTCCGGATCCCAGCTCGGCAAAGAGCCACCGCTCCCCCTGCTCCCGCTCTCCTGCGCTGGCACCAAATTAAATAACTGCAACTCCCTTTTTATTCTCCATTTGACAGTAACGTATTGCAAATGCAGCTGGTTTTGACATCCTAATATTCAGGCTTGTATCCCTTGGGATAAACACGTCATCTGTTATCTGAGCAAATGATTTGTACCGGGACAGCAGGGAGCAGGGAAGTGGAGCAGACAGGCAGAGCAGGACCAGGGCAGAGCGTGGTGCCCAGCCTGGCCGTGCTCCTGCCCGGGGCTGGCACAGCATGCCAATGTCCTCTCCCAGCAGCAAACGATGGCCCTGTGCCCCCAGCATGGGGTTAACCAGCTTTTATCTCACTGCCTTGGGCCACATCCTTTCCAGGGAAGCGCTGACAGCTGGGACAAAGGGCACAGCATAGAGGGCACAGCACAGAGGGCACAGGACACAGGACACAGGGCACAGGGCACAGGACACAGGGCACAGCTGAGTGCCCAGGCTGGCTGCTGTCATTAGCAGGGTGGTGGCCCAGCTCTGGCTCCTGTCCCTCCCTGAGCCCTGCCTGGCTGCCTGTGACCTACTGGGAAGGCAGCCAGGCTATCCATGGTGTCACCCAGCCCCTGGCACGCTCCCTGTCCGGCCATCCAAGGACTGGCCTCTCCCTGAGGTCACCCCCTCGTGCACACAGCCACATTGTGTCTGTCACCAGGATGGTTTTATTAGGCAGGATCTCAAGCATTTATTTCCTTTCAGCGATGAACAAACTTGAGGGGTCTCAGACTTGTTTTTCACACACTTGTAGTGACAAAAGCCAGAGAGCACAAAATCCCTTGTGGAGCGTTATGAGCTGTGTGAGGAAATGATGGGCACGGGGCTGGGAAAGCAAAGGGATCCATTTGCCATATCCATGGGAGCCTGGAGCAGAGGGTGGCTCGTAGCTGGTCCTCCCAGGCCGCACCCCAGGGACGGGCAGTGCAGTGTCCCTGCTCCATCTGCACAGCTGGGAGCACTGGGAATTCCAGCTGTGGCTTTTCCTGTGCATGCTCCCTTCCAGGCTCTAGCAGCTCCATTCACTCGCCGTTGCTTGCCATGAACAGGTTGGCAGGGCTTAGGCGATATCAAAACCCCATTGATTGTTTTGCTCTGTGTTTAAGGAATGAAAGTGGTGGAGCTTTCCCAGAAATCCTTTGAGCAGCAAGACACAACTGTGGCTCGGGGCTGAGTGCAGAGCAAACGCAGGGGTTTATTTCTCTTCCCAGCACAGCTCTGGACTTGCTCTGCAGAGGAAAATGATTGTGGAAGTTATTTAATCAAAGGCAGGAGCTGATTCCTGACTATCCGACCTCCTGCTGCACTTGACAGCCTCCCTCCCACCTCCTCTAATCCAGCTATCCGTGCAGTGCCTCCTGTGCCCCGCTCCAGCTCCCTCACCTGCAGATCCACCTGCACCCCCAGCCAGGATCCCGTGCCAGTGCCAGGCTGCAGGACCTGCTCCCACCCAGACTCCTCATCCACCAGGATGCCCCTGGAGCTTCCTGGGAGCTGCCAGGCATCCTCAGCCCAGGCTCCTCACAGGGGACTTGGGGGCTGAGATGGTTTCACCCCAAACTCTCCATCCTTCCACCCGCACTGCCACATCTCCCCTTTCCCTCCCCACCAGGCACCAGGCTCAGAGGGGGGAATTTGCCATGAGGCTTGAAGGTTTATGTTAAAATCCGCAGGAAGAGGCTTGGTGCCGGTGAATATTCCGTAGGAGGAGATGGATTAGTGACTGAGACATATCTGAAGGGATTTGTGAGGAATTATTTATGGTGGTAACAAGTAAGCACTCATTTAGCTTATATTATACATTATCCAAACAAGGCGTTGAGCTCTGGAAGTTAAGGCAGTAATGCCACTCCAAATTAAATTCATCAGCGCCTTAATTAAGATCTATATTTAGTTGTTAATTACGGGGAGCGGAGCAGAGGGTGAGATGCTGCACGGGGAGCGATGCTGTGAGCGAGGAGTGCGTGGTGGGCGCTCGGTGGGATGGGGCTCGGGAGGGAAAAGTGAACTGGGAACCCCGGGAAGAGCGGACACAGCTCCCCTCTCCCGCCTCCCCTGCACCCACCTCATCAGCGGCTACAGCCGGCTTTGATCCCAGAAATCAAACCCCCGTCTGATGGGTGACTGGATGTTATGCTAATCCTGGTTGATTGAGCTGAGATAATTACACTTCATCCAGGTTTCCTGGGAGTTTTGAATAAATATTGATGCGCAGCTGTCCCCCCGCTCAGGTACCGGTGCTGGAGAGGTCCGTGCCTGCTCCGGGCTTGCCTTGGGCCGGTGGCTGGGCTGGGAATGGAGCCAGTGCTGGGACAGGGGACACCGGGATCCACCAGTGGCTCTCCTGCTACAGGAATCGCATCCAAGCTCCCCTTCAAGGCGCCGTGGGCTCACTGTGCCTTCTCCTTATCCAGAGCAGCACAGCACCTGCCCAGGGGGCCCTGCTTGTCCCCTGTGACATGCAGAACCTCCACCGAGGTGTTTTCCATGGCATCCCTGCCCAGGATGCTGCGGGAGAGGCAGCAGACCCTGGCTCTGCATCCCTGGGATGGGCGAGGGGCGTCTGGAGCCGGTGGCCAGGAAAAAATCTGAGCTGCCTCGGGAGCAGGAGACACGAGAAAACAAGAAAATCAAATTATACATTCCTAGGAAGCATTTATAAGCTGTGTGCATTCTTTAATCTTAATTAGAAATCTTAGCAGCTCCTGCCGGCTCTGTAATCAGCGCTGGAGCGCGGCTGACCCCCGTGGTGCCCACCTTGAGAGCCGGGAGCAGCGGGTACCTGAGGAGGGAGAGGGGCTGGAGCCGGCTCCGTGCGCTGGGGCAGCCGCGGGGGTGCGGAGCCGGGATCAGCGCAGAGAGGCGGGGAACGAGGAGTGTTGGCTGAGCTCTAATTAAACATCCCGCACTGACAATTCCAGGAGGCCCCGATCATCTCCTTGCTTGGCTCAATAACATCACTGCTTGCTATAGATGCGATTTCCTGGTGCCCCAGGAGGGCGGGCAGCCAGACAGGCACCGACACGGGAGAAAACAGATGCCAGTGCCACCGGAGAGCCTGGGCTTGCTGGAATGGTGGCTGAATGGGTGCTCCCTGGAGAACACGCTGTCCTGTCCACCAGCCCTCAGCACCCAGCGTCCTCCTCAAGTCGTTAGTGGCGGCTCTCGGCTCTTCAGTGCGAGCATAAACAGCCGCTCGTTTGCTCACCGCCGTCCGGCTCGAGCTGAGCAAACTCGGAGAGAGCTGGGCAAAGAGCGAGCTGCTGGCCGGCTCTGCAGGGTCCCTGCTGCGGGACAGCTGTGCCACAAACCCCGGGCTGTGCAGGGCTCTGGGCTGTGGGTCCCCCCGCAGCATCACCGAGCCTGCCCCGCAGCCCTCCAGCTCAGCCCCGCAGGGCGTTCTGCTTCTTCCAGCTCGATTCCTACCCTGGGATGATGCACAGGATGTTTGGGGGGCAGCAGGAGGGGCTGGCAGAGCCCCCGGGTGGCACCTGCAGTGGTGGTGGAGAAAGGAACGCAGTCCTGCCTCCCCCGTCATCCAGGGCGCTCATATGTACCATCATCCCCGTATTTTGGATGGCTTCCAGGGTTTTTTGCTCTGCCAGCCCCTTCCCACTGTGAGCCGCGTGCTTCCCAGCCCAGCCCCTGTGCGTGTGTGTATATATTTATATATTTGTGTGTGTATGCAGCAGGCACGTTCGCAGCGAGCACAAACAAACAGAGCTCTCGCATTTGTGCACACAGGAGGAGGAAACACTTCCCGGCCGCTGCGCGTCCCCGGCTGGGGCAGAGCCGGGTGGGAGCGGAGCTGGGGCTGTCCCGCTCTGCAGACCCCACACTGGGGACTGCTTTTGTAGAATCAAAGAGTCATAGAAAAGTTTGGGATCCAGGGGCAGCCCCAGCTGCTCTGGGCACCTGTGCCAGGGCCTGCCCACCCTCAAAGTAAAGAGTTTTTTCCCAATATTTTTTCTCTGGGAGATCCCCCTGGGATGGGCTGCTCTGATGCCATCATGGTTCTGCTGGGCACTCGCTGCTGCTCCAAATTCTACCAATTCTTTCAAGGCTGGGAGTAAACAAAGCAGTGCTAATAAATGAGAGGCACCATCCTGGCACTCCTCGTGTAATTGCAGTTATTTAATAACCTCCTTGTGACTTAAGCAAGGCGGCCAAAAATCCTTCCCTCCGAGGGCACGACGCTGGGGCGCCACATCCTGCATTGCCGCTCCAACTGCTAATGAGCAATAAAGGCTGAGCTTTAGGAATAATTAAAGATCCCAAGAGCTCCCGTGTCCTCGGTGCTGACTGCAGCCCCCTAGCACAGAGAAGGGGAGCAGTGGTACCGGTGCCACCCCTCCTGTGGCTGCCCGAGCATTGTCCCTGTGACACCCTGCCCTGCCGGAGCCCGGCTCCCCTCCTGCCTCATTTTATCAAGCACCCTCAGCACGGGCAGGACTCGCAGCTCGGATCTGCTCCATCCATCGGATCTCTTAGAAACTCATGGACTAATTAAGCTGTGTCCCTCCCTGACTGCCACTGGCGCAGTGCTGCGGGGAGGGGAGCAGGACCATCCTCCACCGGTTTGGGTGCCACCAGGACCCCCCAGGCGCTCCACACCGTCCCCTCCGAACGGAGCAGGGGAAGGCGGGATGATTTGTTGACATCTCTGCTTCTGGTCACGATAAAAATAAATAAATAAGGGGGGAGAAAAATCCCTGTGAACATGAGTAATGGCCCAGGAATGAGCAACCCGAGATAAAACTGAATAATAACATGTCAAAAACTACACGATGTGGGTTTTTATTCCCCAGTGGAGTTTCCTTCCTGCTAATCCATCACTGTAGAAGATGCAAGATTACTGCTTTCACAAAAAACTCCGGGAGATAAATGTGAGTAAATTAGGGTTTATTATATTATTTAGGGCAATATAATTTCAAAAGTTCCTTTATTAAATTATTTATGCCCCTGGCGGTGGCTCAGCTGGGCAGTGGCCCTCGCTGGCAGCATCCCCCCGTGCCGGGTGGCCGCGGTGCTGGGTGAGGGGGGGACAGCGGCGGTGACAGCCACCGTCAGCAGCAATGGCAGCCTGCGAGGATCCTCAGAGCACCGTCCTGCCTGGCTCCTGCTCTGCAGCCCCCCGGGGGTGACATCCCCGCGACATCAGCGAGGAGCAGCGGCCCCTCGGTGCCCCCGTCACCGCCGAACGCTCCATGCCCTTGTCCCGCTCCCGCTGCTGCTTAAACACGGAGTCAGGCGCTTTTGTGGAAATTGCAGCAAAATTACAGCCCCATCCATAATGAAAGGCTTGTCCTCCGGAGGGGAGGCTGGCGGGAGCCAGCAGTCCTGCTGCAACACGCACGCAGCCTGTGTTTAAATCCGGCTCTCGCCCGTGTGCGGCCTCTCCGTCAGCGCACCGAGAGGTTCAGGGGACGAACGGAGCCCCCGGGACAGGACAGGTGGGGCAGGGAAGGACAGGTGAGCTTTGTCACGGCGGAGGCTGCGGGCAGGAACTGCCCCGATCCTCTCTGCCGGGACAGCTCCGTTCCCCCAGGCGAGCGGCGTCACCGAGCATCCCGGACGGGAATTCTGACCATCCCGAGCATCCCGGACGGGAATTCTGACCATCCCGAGCATCCCGGACGGGAATTCTGACCATCCCGAGCATTCCGGACGGGAATTCTGACCACCCCGAGCATCCCGGACGGGAATTCTGACCACCCCGAGCATCCCGGACGGGAATTCTGACCATCCCGAGCATCCCGGACAGAGTACCGAGCATCCCGCGGGAGCTGGGCAGCGCTCCAGGGCAGCGGGGCTCCCTCTCACCCCAGACCCATCACCACGATTCCCAGCTGGCTCCCGGGCGCTGTCAGAGGCAACGGGCACAGCTCAGCCGGGAGGCTGGCAGGGAGGGAGGGATGGAGAAACCCTGCACCGGCGAGAACACACCGTGCCAGCAATCCCCAGGAGAGGCTGCCGTGCTCGCTCGGCCACTCCCGGGCAGGGCAGCACCACGATGGCCTGGAGCAGCGGCTCCCGGTCCGTGCTGGCACCGGCACCGAGCAGCGGGCGCTGCCGTGGTGTCCCTGCTCGTTAGTGCCGGCCCCGGCAGCCGGCTAACGAGGCCGGAGCTGACAGAGGAGGATTACTCGCTCCCAGGAAGCCGGCGTGATTGTGTTTACTCCAGAACCTGGGCCGATTTACTTGTCGGTGCGCATCATTAATCTTCTTCTACAATCCCTTCCCCATCTGCTCCTACTTTTTAATGAACTGCCACTTGCCACACTCAATAAAATCAACGCTTTCCCGGGATCGCAGCAAGAGGGGAAACAAGAGGCAAGGCAGGGAGGGAGGGATGGAGATAAAGAGATACACTTTGCTTTGGGAAGGTGTTTTCTCATCTACATGGGCAAACAGAGCGCAGCAGCTCTCACTGAGACACTTTTGGCTGCCTTGCCCTGAGCCAGTCACAAATAACCACATCAGACCGTGCCGAACGTGAGCCGTACAATGCCGAGTGTCAGCCCAAGTTTGATCCCAGCTCTGCTGTTCTACACAATTATTTTCAGTGCATCAATACTGCAGGCGGCACCGAGATTGTAGTTTTCCAGCTTGCTGGCAGCTCTGGGGATTCATCCGATATCAGGCTATTACCTTCTGATTACTTTCCTTGGCAGCCAACCCGTTTGGAGCTGGCAAATAAACAATAGGGAAGAGTGTGATGGGGAGCTTAGCTTTCAAATTACACTTTTCAATCATTTGTCACACCAAAGGTATAATGAGTGTTTCATACAAAACTCAAAAGGCTGCAGGGCTGGTGGGGGGGCTTCACTTAATGTGGAGGGCGCCGGGTTTGGGTGGAGCTCAGAAACTTCATTTCCATTTCTCGGGATTTTTGTTTGCGGACGCGGCCAGCCCAGTTGGGCAGGACCTGTTGGAAAAGCTCTGTGCTGGGGAAAAGAGCCAGGAAGCCCAGGGAAGGGGAAGGACGGGACAGATGCCATCCCAACACAGCTGCGGGAACCTCCCCGTCCCTGGAGACGGCGAGGATGGCTGCACCTGAACTAATCCCTAAGCATTTGTTCCTTAACATTACTCGGGATCAGAGAATCTCATGTTAATGTGGGTCTAACGCAGAAATCCATACGAGCCATTGGATACTAATTAAATGCCATCATTCTATTGATATTCTAGGTGTTTATTGCTCGCTGCAATTAGCGAAGAGCCCTCACTGCCGGGGCACTGCCCCTCGCACGGAGCACCCCCTGCCCCTTCCCGGCACCACCTCCCGCCCTGCACGAAGTTTCCTGCGGCGCACTCGGAGGAGAAGCTGCTTTGGGAGTCAGGAAACTGCTTCCTCACCTTCAGCATCCTCCCCCGAGTTGTTTCAGCCCTGTCTCCTCCTCAGGCTCGTAGTCCCACTGCCCGCATGTCAGGCGAGAGCAAGGAATAGAAATCGCTCCTTAAAGTTCACAACCCGTCACTCCGGCTTTCAGAAATACAAGCAAAAATGGCAAAGCAGTAGGGGGAAAATCCATTTCTTTCGAGATGATCTTTCCCTGGAACATGTCCTGTTGATCTGCAGTCAGGAAAAGGCGAGTGTGTTTGTCTGAGATAGGGGAATCAGATCTGTCTGAACTCTCCTCTGCTCCAAACAGCCCCCTTCAAAAGAGAAGGGAAAAAAATAACCAGCCTTAAGAGAGAGAATTCTCTCCTGTTCCAAGACCTTCCTTTTGGGAACGTGCCCCCAGAGGAAGGACCAGCCCTCCTGTCTCTCTCCTGTACCGGTGGAAACAGCAGGATGCAACAACCCCGGCAGTGTGGGCAGGACCAGGCTCTCCCCGGCTGGCTTTGGGCACGATTCTGTATCCCCAAAAGCACTGGGGATGTTTAAGGCAGGATGCTGTATCCCCAAAAGCACTGGGGATGTTTAGGGCAGGATGCTGTATCCCCAAAAGCACTGGGGATGTTTAGGGCAGGATGCCGTATCCCCAAAAGCACTGGGGACTGTGACTTGTTGCATCCCGCCGTGTGGCTGAGCTGAGCATCCATCAGAAGGCAGAAAGAGCCTTTATTCCTACAGAGATAAGAGGACTTTGCAGGGCCATCTCTGGCTGCCACAGCTCCTTGGGGCACCGGCACAGCAGCGTGGGACAGAGACAGCCCATGGGGCCAACGCTCAGGGCATCCTCATCCCCGCAGTGTCACCAGCGGCGGGGGACACGGCCAGTGCCGAGCTGGCTGGAGCCAGGCTGCCATGGCGGGGGGGACACTGCCCCCGGGAGCCCTGCTGGGGATAGCAGAGCCCCCGGCTAATCGCAGCTCCGTGGGGCGAGCGGCTGCACGGGGCTGCGGGCCCTGAGCCGGTGCAGCAGTGCCACCTCCCGTCCGCGCCGCGGGGACAGCCCGGGGCTCGCCCACCCGGGGCTCTCCCACCCGGGGCTCGCCCACCCGGGGCTCCCCCACCCGGGGCTCGCCCACCCTCGCAGCCCCTCTCCCCTGCACGGCTGCCGGGGCCCACTGTGCCCGGGACATCCCCTCAGCTCGGGGGCTGCCGGCACCGGCGGGGCTTTGGTGGCCGGTGCTGCCACCGCGGAAAGGGGACACTGAGACGCGGATCCCCACTAGCAGGAGAAACTGGAGAAAAATAAACACTTCGTCGAAAAGAAAGGGAAAAACCAGCAGCGTGACCTATAAACATCTGCTCCTGTTCCCTGCAGTTATTGCAGAGAGAGAAGCCAGAGATATTTCAGGCGGCTCGTACATCTGGGAAGGGGTTTGGGGTTTGCTCGCTTCCCCCACCCCCAGTCACTTTCCAGGCTGTAAGAACCGAAGAGCCCCGCAGAAAGGATTAGAGTTAAACCTCTCTGTCATCATCTCGCGGCAGTGACCCTAAATGCTCACCCAGAAGGGGTTTGCCGTGGGGAGACCTGCTGCGGGACTGGCTGGAAGGACTCCCAGCCCCCTTCTAGCCCTGGAGAGCCCCACAGTGACAAGGGGACAGGCAGAGAGGCACCGCAGGGCTCCTGTCCGGGGGCTGAGCCTGCTCCTGCCCCCACAGCTGCCACCGCAGCCGGCAATAAAGAAATAAATGCTGTGTGTTCACGATTGCTCTCCGGCTGCCCGGGTTCCCACCAGGATGAGCAGCTCTCCCAATGCAGCCCCCGAGGGGACCCACCCCGCCTCGGGGGAGCTGACACGGGTCTCCCCGAGGGCCCCCAGCTCAGCCAGGAAGCCCTGGAGAGGTCCTGGATGCTCAGCCCTGAGTTACGGGGGAATTTCTCGGGAGAGAAGGTGCTGCAAAGTCCTGCCTTCCCTTCAGTCAGGGGCAAGCGACGCTCTCCAAGGGAGGATGCGCTGGCAGGATGCAGAAAGGTGCGGGAAAGGCAGTGAGGAACAAAACTCAACTGGTGAACAGCACGGGGAAATCCCGCTGGGAGCACAGGAGAGGAGCGGGAAGCGGTTGGTGTAACCTTGGAGACGGAGATAAGGAGCCCGAAGCGGAGGGAGCGCAGTGCCGGGGCGGGGAGGGGAACAGCGCGCACGGGCTCGGCAGGGAACGGTGGGAGCCCCTTCCCAAAGCTGGACGGAGGCCGGGAATGGAGCCCGTGGAGGGCCTGGAGGGGCAGAAAACGGCTCTGGGAGGGGGAGCAGGAGGGTGAGGCAGGTGAGACAGCAGGAGAGAGAAGCGAGGTGGGAGGATAAAGGGAGAGAAGCAGGGAGGAGGTGGTGGTGCAGGAGCAAGAGGAAAGATCAGACAGGAGCAGGGAAGAGCACGGATAAAAGCTGTAGCCAGGCTGCTCCGGCTGCCACACCACAGCCAGAACTGTCCACCTCGTGAAGTGGTGTCCGTCTGGATAAACCCTGTCCATCCTCCAGAGGAAGCAATGGCTGCAGTTCCCTTGGAACTTGGGCTGGTTCTGCTTCTCTAACTTTCCATCCACCCCACTCCCTCTTTGCTCAAACCTCCAGATTCCCTCCTGCCTGGCCCCCAGCTCAGCACCACCTGGGCACAGCCACATGTCCCCTGCTCTTCCCTGGAGGGAGCAGAAGCCCAGGGAGCCCAGCCACTTCCCCCTAGCTGGGCAAGGGACACCTCGGGTAACGCGGGGCATCAAACAGCCGCAATTAGCTCTGATCTTAATTACACACAATACTGATGAGCTCATCAATTTAATCTAATTAGTCTGCAGAGCTCAATTGCCTGTCCCTTTTTCTTAAATAATGCGCTGTATAAGCCTATTATCCCTTTGGATACAACCTGTTTGCTCCCAGGCTCCAGCAGCCGGGCACAGCTGGCCTGGCCTCGTGCTCTGTGACCTGTCACGGCCACCTCTGCATCCCTCTGGTCCCTGAGGAGGGGAAGGCGCTTTCCCGAGGGGATAAATCCGCCCAGCATCCAGGCTCTGGAGATCCCAGCTGCTCTGGGCAGTGGCTGGCACACCCGGGATCCCGGCGAGTGCCTCAGCCTCACCCCCAGAACCTGCCCCAGCCCTGGCCCTGAGCAGGGATCAATGAAATCCCCTAAAAGCTCATAACTCGGAGGTAATTATAAGAAGCATCAATTACCCAGCGATGCAGGTTTCATGAATTCAATTAATTTGCATAGTGATCGATTGAGGCAGGGCCCCCGAGGCCCCGGGGAAGGGAGGACATTGTTCTGCACACCATTGATTCCACAATGTAAAACCAAAGCGCTCTAGCCCTCATTCAGAGCTGCTCATTCAGCCATATTAACTTTCAGATCATTTATTTTTGTATGTCTTTCAACTCTGTTTGTTGCTATCACACAAATGCAGAGTATTACATTGTAGAGAATAATTGAATCAATACAGTCATGGTGCTCTGGGTCTCCCAGGCCCGCAGGAGCGCGGGAGCTGGCGGGAGCCCGTGAGCAGCCGGGGAGGGCTCGTTTCAACCTTTCCAGTGATTAAAACGCCCGTCTGGCTCTGGATTAACTTTCTGCACCGCGTGGCTGTTTTTGTTTCGCCGGGATCGGAGCGGGAGATGCCGGAGCTGGGAGAAATCCCTGGAGAGGCCGCTCCCCGAGCATCCCGAGGCTCCGTGTCAGGGTGCAGCCCCAGCCAAGCCCTCCTTCCCCTCGCTGTCCTTCTCCATTGCAGGCGGCCACACGCAAATCAGGGCCTGGGAGAGAGGAAGAAGCCCCTTGAAATGAAAAGCCACCGCATAAAGGAAGAATCCTTCAGACTGAAATGGCTCTGAAAAGAGACGGGTTTTAATTCCGCCTCCCCTCCCACTGGGATATTAGACAGCTAAATAGCAGCGCGCCTGTTTCCTTCAGATAACCGGCTCCCAATGAGCACCGTAATTGTCCCCGGCCCCTCTCCGGTGCCGCGCGGAGCAGGTCATTTACCGCCTGGCACACGCAGCTAAACACAAATCCATTTTCCAAGGGAAATTTCTATTCTTATCTGCGCTCTGCAAAAGGGTCGCACGCGGCCCCTGTTAATTGAAGCTTTGATGTTTGTTGGAGGAGGGCTCTGATCAGCTCCGCCGAGGGCTGAGCCGCCACCAGGCTCCTGCGCCCACCGCGCCGGGCACTGCCGGGACGGCCACTCTGGGCAGGGAATCCTGATAAAGAGGGAGGCAGCTCGTCCACTGCGCCTCGGTGATGAAGCTGAGATGCCCCAGGGCCACCTGCCCCCAGCCCCAGGCCGCTGGCCCAGGCAGACCCGAGTGCCCGCCCAGGGCGCTTCCCGTGATCCCGTGTCTTCTGAGTGCTTTGGCTCGTTTGCTGCAATATCCTCCAGCAAATCAAGCATCCCCTTCTTGGGATGTTTTCAATCTGTTTTATGTTGATTTTAATTAAAGAATTTGAAACTGAACAAACAGTTCGTAGCAGGTGGCCATACGAGTGTGAAATAAGCAAACTGTTCTCTCTGCCACAAACCCCACCAGTAAATTCCTTCAAATTAATCCCAGCCTCTGAGAGGCTGCCGGCTCTGTCTGAAGCAAGCCGGGATCTGCCGTTCTCCAAATATTTGCCTTCATCCCAGTGCCAGGAGCTGGGGAGCAGGGATGGACTGAAAACACGTCCTCAGCAGGGATGCTGTCCGCCCACCTCCACTCCCTGAGGGCAGGAGGGTGGATTTCCCACTGGGAAAATGCGGCACCTCGAGTTTGGGAGCGGGTCCTGGAGCCTGGCTGCACTCTAACGCCACCAGCTCCCCACTCTGTCCCTGGGTCACCCCTGTGATCCCTTTTCCCCCTGAAATGCTCAGAGCGTGTTTAACATCCCACCTTTCCCATCTGCCCTTCAGGGTCACCCGCAGCTCCCGGGAGCCCCGTGTGCCCACGCCAGCCGAGCTACCTGGATAATTACAAGATGTTCCACTTCCCTGGGATTACCGACAGTTTTCCTTCCCTTCCCCTCAATAAATATGGATGCACAGCTGCCGCAGAACAGAACCAACGGCAATAAAGAGGGGCAGGCTGCAAGGCACCGCTCCCTCCCTCCGTGTGCTCCCAGTGCTGCCCGGACTCAGGCAGCTTGGACGTGAGGGGGTGGATTGGGATTTTTTTCCCCAAGTGTCCGGCTCAGATGTCTGTGAAGACAAAAGAATCTTAACAAACACCTGGGGAAGAAGATGGGATTTAACAGAAAATGAGGCAGCACAGCTTCTCGCGCAGCCTCGCCCCAGAGCCTGGAATGAAGCGTCGAGATTAAAGAGTTGAACACTTCCCATGAAGGCACCACGGGAATGCCGCATCCCAATGCTTCCTCCTGGCCTTTAAAGGAAAGGATATGCTCTGCTCCATTTATTAATCTGCTAATCACTAAATTAATTTCCATCTCAGTTACAGCACGCTCAGAGTCTATTAGTAAATCCTGGCCTGGCTGCTTGGCAACTTTTGTTGTAAGAGTCCTATTAGATCATGTTTCAAACCGGCAGAGATGGAGCAGTTATTATCTTAATAAGTGCAACATTAAAGGCGCTGCAGCGGGGATGGGAGCGCTCCCGCTGCTCGCTGCCCTGCATCCAGGCGCGCACAGCACACCTGGACGGATCCCAAACCTCCCACCTGTGGAGAGCCCATCCCGTGCCCCGAGCACCCTGGGGCCGGCTCCGTGCCCTGCGGTCCCGCTGCGGGGCACGGCTGCTCTCCTGCTGGGCTCCGTTCCAGAGGCTGAGGCTGTCACTCTGGGGAGGAGCAGCCAGGAATGTTCTCTCACTCATCTGTGTGCTGATTTTTGCCCTGCCCGTGGCCGGGGCACGGGCAGAGAGGCCCTGGGCAGCGCTGTGGGGACTCAGGGCAGCCCAGGGGCAGGAGGGACTCCGAGTGCCCCCACACCAGGAAGGAGCCGTGCCAGTTCTGCAGCGTGCCCGCTCCAGCCGCCCCTCTCCCCCCGCACCGCACGCCGGCTCCTCCGGCTCATTGGCGTGAAATTTAATTTGCAGCAATCAGCTGGAGGTGAGGCAGGCGCTGAATTAGCTCGACGTGGTGCTCTTGCCTCCGCCCAGGCCCCCTCCACGGCTGGCAGGCCGAGGCACGCGGCGCCCTGCCTGTCCCTGCAGCATCCCGACAGGATGAGCATCCCGACAGGAGGAGCATCCCGACAGGATGAGCATCCCGACAGGAGGATGGTCCCGACAGGAGGAGCATCCCGACAGGAGGAGGATCCCGACAGGAGGAGGATCCCGACAGGATGAGGATCCCGACAGGAGGAGGATCCCGACAGGATGATGATCCCGACAGGATGAGGATCCCGACAGGATGAGGATCCCGACAGGAGGAGGATCCCGACAGGAGGATGATCCCGACAGGATGATGATCCCGACAGGAGGAGCATCCCGACAGGAGGAGGATCCCGACAGGATGAGCATCCCGACAGGAGGAGGATCCCGACAGGAGGAGGATCCCGACAGGATGATCCCACCAGGGGTCACCCAGCCAGGGCAGAGCTGGGGGCTCGGGACCAGCCAGAGCTGCCGCGCTGCTCCCGCCCGGATCCACGGGAGAGCCGAGGGTGAGTTATGGCGTGGCTGGATGCGCACATATTCTGATAAGGAAGAATAATAACTTGTCAAAGATATATATGATATGTGTTTTCTTTCCAGACAGAATATATATTGGGATAATTCATCAACTCGGCCTGGCACTGGCCAGGAGAGAGAAAGAAGAGAAGACGAAACTCAATAAAAAGAAGTCAAGGCAGAAAAACCCCTTGGCACTGAGTGCTGTGTCCCTGCAGGATCCCTCTGCTCTGAGCCGTGTCTGGCAGAGACTCCTCGGCTGCTCCACTGGAATCTGGACTGCATCCACAGGGATGGTGAGCCCTGATCTCCAAGCTGGGCTGCAGTGAGCACGGCCCCAGCCATGGCTGTGGCGGGAGTGAAATGTGAGTGAAACAAACACTGGTTTGGGCTAGGGAGAAAACCCGAGCACCAGCAGCCCCAACTCACCCAACTGCTGCCAAACCCTGCCCTGAGCTCCCAGCGCCTCCCTCCTGAGGAGGAGTGTGACACAAACCCCACAACACCGAGGGATGAAGGCTGGCACATCCCAAACCAGCACACCCAGGGACTGTGGGAAGATGCAGAGGGGTTTGTAAAGTGATTTGTCAACTGACAAGCAGAAATATATTACCAATTTAGGCCCGTGATTTGCCTGCAACTTTTTTATCCTTGAGATGTTGTTGAACAGATTAAAGTGTCAGCTTTGATCCATGCATTTGGATGGAAACATAAATATTGCTGGCTCTTCTCCTTCCAGCCAGCACCTGCCCCAGGTGAGCGTGCCCAGGGGCACATGCCCACCCACATCCCCATCCCTCCTCCCCAGCACCCAGGCAAGGCCTGGAATTACCCTGACATCTCATTTAGTAGGAGTTTGGCTGGACCTGCCCATGTTGTAAAGTTTGTGTAGAGCACGGGCTCGGCTGGAGAGTGCAGGGAGGATTTTGGATGCACCTGGGACACGGGATGCACATCCCAGGTGCAGGATGAGCACCTGGGACAGTCCCAGCCCGGCCACATCAGACATGGCCCAGCCAAGCACCTGCTCCAGGAGCAGAGATCACTGTTCTGGGTGATTTCCTGATGCAGAAATATGCAACATCATTCCATTTCCAGGCAGGGAAACAAATGAGTCTCTGCTTGCTCCCCTCTCCTGTTTTCCCCTCCTTCCCACCCTCATTTGATCCCACTCCATGTGGCAACATCAAACGAGTGTTGAATATTTTAGCTCCTGTAAAATATTTATATTATAACGCACGGAAGGAAATCGGTCGCTTCCAGGCCATGTAAACATATGCCTGGGAACAGCTGGATCCCTGGCAGCGTCAGGAGAGGATGGGACTGCACAGCTGTTGCATTCCCAGGTATTTAAAGCCCTAAGAAGCCGGAGCATCACGTGTGGGGCAGGGCAGAGAGGACCAGGATCTTGGAGCCCACCTCTCTGCCAAGGGCTGCCCAACACTGACCTTAACACTCACCCAGGCAGCTCCTCTGACCTGTCCTGGAGAAGGGTGGGCAAAGGGGGTTCAGAGCACCCCCAGGGGACTGAGGGGAGGGCGAGGGCCTGGCCTTTGCCCAGTGACTGGAGATTAATTGAGGCCTGCCATTAAAATGTCACAGAGAAAATTATTAACTTAAGGTAAACCACTTCCACGCGTCAAAAGCAAAGGCAATCAGTCCCAGGCATGTCCCCCTAGGAAATTATGTGGAGTAATTAATCAAAAAGCTAATGAGAAATGTGTTTTCTTTCCCAGCCTAACACCACATCATATTCTTATTAGCCAAGGTTATTACAATAGTAATCATGCATGCTCCGAGTTCAGATTGGGTTTTTTGCTCCACTGCCACCAATTTAGAAAGCCATTAATGGGAAAGATAAACCCCGATACACAAACCAGCCCTTTGTGTTTGTGTGCCCACGGGTGCTCCTCGCCACGCACGGCCTGTGCCCGCTGTCCCACCTTCCCTGTCACCCTGTGCCAGGCCACCCCTGCCCACCGTGGTGCCCCAAAGCAGGGCTGAGGCTGCTGGAACCCCCAGCGCCCTGCTCTGCTCTCCCAGCATGGAAATCAACACCCAAACTCCAGCTGATGTTCTCGCTGCACACCCAGGTGGATTAGGGAGACAGGGAACGGTGTGATTTGTGAGCAGCCTGTTCTGGCACTGCTCATCCCTTCTCCAAACCTATCCTGCAAGCTCAGATGCCCAGGAGGGCCCAAGTTATTCCATAAATCTGGCTGCAAGCAGGTAATCTGCTGCTGCAGGGGGTTCCCCCTGGGCCCAACTCGGAGCGCAGCCACCTGCCAATCTCAGCAGCCCTGAAATGCACCGTCAGCAGCCAGCACAGGGAAACCAGCCCTGCTTGAGATTCAGCATTAAATAATTCAGCCCCCACAGAGAGACTGGGGAAGAAGAATGAGCCTGACAAAAAAATATAAAGATTTCCTATGCCCCGTTAAAAATGCATTGACCTGATTAGCTCACCGGCAGGATGCTGAGCCACGCCAGAGCCGAGCAGGGAATCCCAGTCTGCAGCGACAGTGGCACAGAGGGGATCTTGGCAGGCAAATTCCACCTACAGAGTGCAGCAGCACCTCCTCTGCTTTGTTTTTGTCTGTGTTTTCTCGCTAAATCTCTTTTCCTTGCTTGCACACGTGTGACACATGGGAGATGTTGCTGCAGGAGGGCCTTTGCAGAACCACAGAACCATTTAGGTTGGAAAAGACCTCCAAGATCATCAAGTCCAACCTCTGAGTGATCACCACGTTGTCAACCAGAGCAGAGCACTGAGTGCCACGTCCTGTTATTTTATGTCCTTGCTCAGGGACATCCCACACCTTCCCTGTGCAGCTCCCTCGGGCTCTGTGGGCACAGGCCAGAGGCTCAGAGCCCCCCTGCCCCAATGGATGCTGCTGTGCCCTGAGCCCCCCCTGCACCCCTGCCTCCCCGCCTGCCACGCTGCTCAGCAATCCCCACAGCCTCCCAAGGATGTTTGGCTGCTCTGGCTTTGATGTGTGGATTAATGAGAACTGACAGCGCTGGAGCAGAGCCCTCAGAAGCCCAAAGGCAGGGCCCGGGGCAAGACTGGAGGGGACGAGGCTCTCTGAGCGCTCCCTTTGACTGCTCCGTGCTCTGGCCAGGGGCTGTGGCTTTGGGGATGGTGACAGGCACGGCCAGGGCTGGTGGCTGGTGGCACCTGGCTGTGCCAGAGCCCCGGCTGGTCCCGCTGGGCACCGCACTGGGCTCGCAGCCGGCACAGCCACCCGGGCACACGCTGCTGTCCCGGCCAGGATGGCCCTGGGGAGGCACCCGAGGTGCTCCCCTGCACTGCCCAGCACGGCACAGCAGCAGCACAGGCTGGAGATCCACAAGGGATGCGCTGTTCCCATGGCCTGTGCCCGGAGTGGGACTCTCCTCCAGGCTGTGGCCCTCGAGCAGGGCTGGGCTTGGCCAATGTCCCGGCACGGCTCCAGGAGAGAAAACAACCCCATCACCGTGCACACACCCCCGAGAGCTGCTGCAGGGAATAAACTCCCTCCTAATCCTCTAACTGAACAACCTGCAGGCATAAACCGCGCTGGGATCCCAACAAGAGCACAGCCAGGGGCGAGGAGCTGTTTGTGCTGAGTGGGAGGAGGGAGGATGAGGAAGGCTGCAGGCAGGAGTTCTCATTCCTGCTGCACTGGGATCCCTGCTGCCAGCACTGCTCCCAGGTCCCACATCGATGTCCCCATCAGAAGAGGGTCCCACGAGGGATGGGCAGAGCCCTGGATGATGCAGCACTCAGCGCTGGGTCCTCTTTGCCTTCAGCCCTTTAGGAAGAAATCCATTAGCTGCTAATTACACACGGGCCAGAACTCTGCTGGGTTATTATGGCTGTAAAGCACTCCACAATTATAATCTGGAATTCATGCTGTAGGGTGCTTACTGGGGGAACACCACCTGATTTACAGCAGGGCAGCAAGCTGGAGCGGAGCTGCCTCCAGGCAGAGGGTCCTGCCCTGAGCCAGCAGTGCCACAGCCCCAGGAGCAGCCGAGGTCACCAGGGATGGGCCCACGGGCACCCCGGAGCGGCTGGGTCCCCGCTCCTGCCAGCCCTGCAATCCCTGTCCCCACAGCTGAGGGGACCAGGCGCTGCCACCCTCCCCTTCTGCACCACACAGGAGCTGCGGCGTCGGGCAGCCCCGGCTGATGAAGTTGTAATTCCTGAAGTTCCTCCAAAATGAATATGGATGCACATCTGCCTCCGCTTAGGTGTAACAAATTGGGAGAGATTGTGTTAAATTGTGCCGAAACCGTGTCCACTGCCAGCATCCCAACCATCCCAGGCACGGGCGGCTGTGGCCTGCAGCTGCCGGAACCTTCCATGGGCTGGAAGAAAGAAACGCTGCAGAGTTTTAAATCCTCATCAGTTTAGTGCAGTGAGGGTCCTCTGCAGCCTCCTGCTCGTAGGGAGGACAAGCAGACCCCATTCCATGACGGGGACACGGAGCTGTCCCCAGGGGTGGCCGCAGGGACACTGAGGCACGGGAAGCTTCCCACGGCCGGGGTGTGCAGCCGAGCGTGGCTGAACTGTGAGCCCCATCACCCAGGGCCTTGCTCTACCCTCCAGATAACGCATCTAAAACATGTTTATTTCCATCCAGGCTGCTTCTCAATTTGATTATTTATCTCCCGTTTAGCCTCTGACAGATCAAAGGCTCGGCGGAGGGGAAGCGGAGCCAGGCTGCGCATGAAAATGAGCCTTGATACATAATTAATTAACATGAAACAGTTTCATTAGGAGACGGTGTTACATGGCTGTTTGTCTTAAAAATTTAAGCTGTGTAAAGAGCAGGGGGGAAAGCACACCTCCCTGCCAGCCCCTCTGCTGGTACTGCCCATCCCAACCTGGCTCCAGCTCCCGGGAGCACTGGAGGGGCTGGAGCGTGGCCCCCTCTCCCTGAATCCTGTGCAAAGTCCCCTACCCTCCATTATTAATCTGTTTTTAATTCTATTAAGAGATAGCCAGGAGAAAGAGTATCAATTTTAGATTAACAAGGTTATTAGCACTTAATTATGTGAGGTGTCTTTGTAATTGAAAAGGAAAAGAGGAAGCACCATAAATATCCCGGCCCCCGAGCTCCTGGGGGTTTGCGTGTGGCTCTTTATTCACGAGGCTGTGGAACCATAAATATTAAATATCTGGTGAAAAAAAAATTACAAGGCAGAGAGAGGATGCCCTCTGGATATTCCGGCGCCGAATGTTCTTGCATTTACAAATATTCATTAGCTGGGATCTGCAAAGTTATTTCCACCAAGACTCGGTGAAGGAGGAAGAGAGAGAGGTTATTGAAAAAAAAAAATAGAGTCTAGAGTAAATATTATTAGTAATTTTTATCTCTGCGTGTCCCTAATTATTCCATAATTAGGGAAAGTGCACATATGCATATACAATCACTAACCTGCCAGTCTCAGGGATTCTCATTCCCAGCCCTGCTGTGGGATGGAGTCACCAGGGAAAACTCTTCTTCCCCAAAAATCCACGGGGGTGTCCGTGCCCAGGGGACCCCGCTGTGCCCCCATGCCCAGGTGCTCCCTGCTGGAAGCCCGGGATGATTTAGGGAGCCGCCAGCTCTGCCGAGCACCCACGACCTGGAGCTGCTGCCAGTTAGAGAGACATTAAATGACAAATCTCAGGCTCTTTTTAATTAAAAAATAATAGAACTCAGCAGGAAACGGAGCAATAACACAACACTGCCAAAACCCACTTTGCTGGGGCTGTTAAAAAAACAGCAGCTGGGGGGAGAGGCCACGTTCACCTCTGTGGGGACAGGACAGGCAGGGGGGCCGAGGGTCCCCTCGAGCAGCCCCACTCCCCTGGGCACAGGGCTCCTGGGGACAGCGCTGTCACACCCCACCAGTTAGCCTCGTAATCTAAACTAAACACATTGCCACGAGCTCATCAACAAAAATCTAATTACGCTGCACCAGGCCGGGCTTAATTGCTCGTCCTTGACACGAGCAGCGCCCGTGGAAGCCCAGGAGCCAGTGAGAGCCTGGGATTGAAATGATCCTGTTCCCTGGAAAAAGCATGAAAGGAAAACGGGGGAAAAAATATGGCTGTGCAATTAGCAGAGAAACAGCAGACAAATCAGCTGGGTAATTGCTGGGGGGAGCTCCGAGGGTCATTAGCAGGTATGGGGAATACTGCTGCAGGCTCCAGAGGGACACACAGGAGCCCAGGGACTCCAAAAAGGGGGAAAATGACTTAAAACCAGCTTTTCTCCCAGTAAAGAGAAGCTGGAGCAGATTCCGAGCCTGGCCCAGCCTCCCCCAAGCACCACGGGGCTCCTCGTTTGCTGCTCCCACTAACGAGGAAATCGGGATGCAGGAGGTGGCTGAGCCCCGCTGCCTCCCCCGCACGCTCCTCCCCGACTTATCACCAGTCACAGGATGTTTACAATAATTTTTAATTTGCGCAATTATTAATCATTTTTCTATCTGTCTCATTTGCATAATAATTACTCTGCTTGCTGTTTGCCATGACTGTGAATGACAGTGGTTTAAATTAAATTAAGATTTTAATATTCATTTTTTTGGGTTAAAGCTAATCAAAGTTGCTGCTCGATGCCAAGACCAGGGCTCTGCCCTTCCAGAAGCACTAATGAAGAGATCCAGTGCGGGTGTCACTGCTCCATCTCCATCACCCAGCTCATCCCAGAGGATCCCGCAGTGTTTTCCAGTTGCTTTGCTGCCAGAACTGCTCAGACAAGGCCACGGCTGGGACAGGGGATGTGGGATGCAGAACAAGGGCACAGGGACAAACCCAGCTCCCTTCTCCCCAGGCAGTGCACGGGGATGGGATCAGGGAGGGAGATGTTCACCACATGAGGCCCCCCCTTTCCTCACAGATATCTCCTAAAAATGAAGTGTCTGGTAATAAATAACAGATGTGTAAATCCAGAATTGTGATGAACAAAGAGGTCCCGAGGGTAGTACCTCTCAAATTTTAAAACCCCAGCCTTCAAAATCAGCTGCAAGAGCAGAACCTGATGCCATTTTCAGGTCCTAAGCACATTTTGTTTAGTACCAACATTTAAAAGTGCTTTTCCTCCTTGAGAGCAGCTTACAGTCCCAAGTGTGACACGAGCCAGCTGCTGGCATCTGTGGCTCTGCAAGAGCAGCCACTGTCACCAAGCAGGTGAAGAAGGTACCAGCATCCAGCTCTGCTCACCAGGGCAAATCCAATCATTCCACAGCAGGTTCTTCACATCTCCAGCAGCACTCAGATTAAGTGAGAGCAAAAACAAATGTGTCAAGTGGAACTGCACTTGTCGAGGCTGTAGCTGCCTCAGGTTACAGGAGGAAATGAAACAGGGCTTTGGTGACAGAAGGGGGAAGCACAACTGGAAGCATCGGTCTGGAAATGTGCTGCCACCTCCCACCCCCTTCCCCCAAACCATCTCCCTGCCCTGCAGGTGCAGCAGGGCTGGGAATGGTTCACCTGGCCTGGAAAAACCACCACAGGCAGAACTGAGTAAAAAAGGAAAGGTTTTATTTACAGGTGAACACACAAATTCCAGGGCTGCTGGGAATGTTACAAAGGGATGAAAACCAGGGAAGTCCCAAGAGTCTGGCACTCCAGAGCAGACTTTACTCCTACCCCTCCCACCCACAGCTCTCCCAACGCTGGAGAATCCCTGGAAAGAGCGATCCTGCCCTGCCCCTGCCCACTGCTGCAGCCAAGGCATCTCCATGGAAACTGCTGCCTGCATTTCATCCCTGCTCCCTGGGACCTCAACAAGAACAACTGTACTTATTTCCACAAGTGCCTTCTGGCACACAGGGATCAAGGGAAGCTCTGCCTGGCCTCCAGCTCTGAGACTGACAAATCTGATCACAGGAGAAGGGCTGCCACACGTCCCCCCCGAGCGAGCCCCAGGCAGCAGCGTGGGGGAAGTGCTGAGATCAGCCCCAAATCCAGAGGGGTCTGGGGGGGACCAGCTGCTCCAAACCAGGGGGGAAGCAATTCCAGGTCTTAAGTCCTGATTCTCTACACATTTACTTCCACTAGAAATGGACCCCTGAAGAATTGCTGAGGCTCCTGAAGATCTTGCTGCCCAATGCAGCACTGCAGGTCATTCTTCCAGTGCCAGAGCATTCCCTGCTCGGTTTCCTGTTTGGACAGGGTCAGGAGAAGCTGAGTTTGAGCTTTCCTGCACGTTGGTGAAGTTCCTGCATGATCTGCATGGCAAAATAACTGCATAAACTTAACAAAAGTTCAGAAGTTCAACTTAACCTGAGTTCTGGAGCAGTCTGACCCACTGCACGAGGGGAACCCTCCCAAGCCCAAGTGTTCAGCAGATTTTCACCTGAGATTTAGGACACCTGAAGACTTGGGAACCACCCTCAGAGGTCAAAGCATTTGGCATGGAACAGAAGTTTGTTAGAAAACAAACAAGAAGAGGTGTTCTCCCCAGAGAGCTGGAGGCTCTGGCTGACAGGGAGGTCCAGTGGGCTGCTGAATGCCGAGGACAGGGCTTGTTCCAGGGAGAGCAGGCCATTCCTCAGGGCTCTGTGGGTGGTGCCTGTGGGTCCCTGCAGGAGCTCTCCCTACATGTCCTCGACGCTCCACTTGTAGGCGAGCTCCTGCACCGCCTTCTTGTTGGCAATGCGGGCAAAGCGCTGCTGCTCGAACCCGTTGGACCTGCAAAGGAACACCCAGGTGACAGGAGCTGCTGGGCACAAGCTTTACAAATTTTCCACTAATTCGCTCTGGCTCAGTTTCCACCTGGACCTGTGGTTATCAAGAGCTGATGCCTTTGAAGTTCCTCACCTCCCCTTGTCCCATCTGTCCCATCATCCATTTGTAACTCAATCCAACCAACATTCCAACTGCCAGCAACCTCACTCATCCCAAAACTGGAAACCTTTACACTGGGAACTCCCTGAAACAAAACTCCTTTACTTTTACTGTTATTCCAACAAGAACAAGTACCTGTCCACACCGTCCCAGCGATGCCCAGGCCAGATGTTAAACCTGTTGAGTGGAGGTGCTGGTCCCTTGTACCTGGGTTTTTCTGGAACACAAAGAGCAGAACAGCTGTTCTCAGCCAAGTGGTCACATCCTCACCCACCCAGGAGGTGTCTGCACCTGGGTCTGGTGGGTACAGGTAGAGAGCACAGGCTCCTGACAGCCAGCTACAGCTCCCAAAGGCTCACTATGACAAACTGCTGAGTTTTCAGTCACCAGGCCCTGCTCTCCCACCAACAGCTCATGTAACTGTTCCTGGTAACAAGCCAGCAACTCCAGAGAGTCCAGAAGTCCCAGGACTCAGCTGCTCCAGCAGCCTTTGGCTATTTACTGACGCCTTAAAGCACACACAGGGGTATTCCAGAGCCAAACCTTTCTCCTTGTTCTCCTTGGCCTTCCTTTTCTTGATGAGAGCAGCCATGGGGTCTCCTTCCCTCTCCTGTTCCCTCAGCATTCGATCCAGGTCCTGGTCATCGATGTAACGGGCCAAGGGCTTCTGCATCTCCTTGACTGCATCCTCCACGTTCTGCTGCTGCTGCCTCTCCTGTGCCAGCCTGGAAAACACACAGTGTCACCCAAACCCAAGCCATCACTCCTTGGGACTTGTTCAGTGTGCAGGATGGGTCACCAAACTCCCACTGCCTGGGCAGCATTCCCAAAGCACCTGCAGCAAAGGAAGGGGTTTCCAGACACATGGAAAATGTGCTGGTCCCAGGCTCAACCTCAGAATGAAGTGAAATGCAACACCAGTCTGGCAGCAGATCTGAACTAAAACCAGGAGATGGGAGGCCCAAGGGTTGTGCTCAGGAGTCCCTCACTCACCCTTTTCCCCACTTGGCATATTGCTCTTCTCTCTTGGACTCTGCCTCAGCCTTCAGCCTCTGCTCCAGCTGCTCCTGGGCCAGGTTCCTCTTGCGGCCGGACTTGTCTCGGTACACGGTCTGAGCGTTCCGGGATTCCTCTGGCAGGGACAGATGCCTCAAGTCACACATTTTGGAACATTTTATCACCTCCAGACAATGGACTGGACTGGATTTGGACAAAGTCCGAAAAAGACTTTAACTGTGACTTCTCTTTTGTTTGTCCTAACCTCCCAAAGAGCCTGTCACCCAAAGCCAGGCAGGATCTCAGCTCCTGCTTTTCTCAGCTGCCCCACACAGACCCTGAGCTCTCTGATTATCCCTCAGCTCCTTCAGATTTGCAGAGGAAAAGCATTTCACACTCCCTGTCATTTCCCTGGCATTGCTCTTAAATCCCCACACAGAACAGTGGCCCTGGCCAAGGCTTCCAGCAGCATGTCCAGCTGCAGCTCCACAGGGACGCTCCACACCAGCATCCCTGTGCCGGGGCCTGAGCGAGCAGAGGAGGAGAAGGGGAGCTGGGGCTGGGGCCATGTTCCACTCTCACCTTCCAGGTGCTTGGTGCTCCTCTCGTGCTTCCGGAGCTCCTGCTTCTCCCTCTGCAGCACATCGGCCGACACCAGGCCAGCTCTGACCCCGTATGCCATCGTGTCAGCCTGGAAATCACACAGATCCCACAGCTACAGCCGGCTGTCAGGGGCACAGCCAGGGAACGCAGAACGAGGGTGACCCAAACCACAGGGACAGCCCTGTTAGAGCCACTTGTACAAAAACTTCCCCAGTTTGTCAATCACTTGACTTCCACAGCTGGAAGGGAAAGAGACAACCTTTACCTTCTTGGGAGAGCCCTTGGCATCCCGGCGGTGTGGGGAGCGCTCTGGGGGACTCCGTGACCTGTGCTGGTCCTTCTGGGCAGGGGAAGCCCGTCCTGGAGGAGACAAATCAGAGAGTGAGGATTTGCTGATTCCTCCGAGATGATCACACTCAGGGAATCACTACGGGCACAGCCCAGGCTGCAGGTTGGGTAAACTCTCGCCCAGCTGTGCACGTGTACAACGACAAGAGCCACCTGTGGCTACAGGGACAGACACCTGCCACTGCCAGATGTGCCAGATGTGCCAGCAGAGCACCAGCCCACAGCACTCACCTGTGGCAGTGTGGATCCCAGGGAGCCCCCAGGACACGGGGGACACAGCGTGTGACACTCACCTTTCGTTCGGCTCCTTTTCCCACTTGGGGACCCCGGCTTCTCTCTCCGAGGAGACAAATCCTGACACTGCCGCCGGGGAGGTGACAGGTCTGGTGTGTCATGACGCTGTCTCCTGGGAGGTGACAGGTCTGGGGTGTCATGACGCCTTTTCCTGGGAGGTGACAGGTCTGGTGTGTCATGACGCTGTCTCCTGGGAGGTGACAGGTCTGGTGTGTCATGGCGCTGTCTCCTGGGAGGTGACAGGTCTGGGGTGTCATGACGCCTTCTCCTGGGAGGTGAGGGGTCAGGGGTGTCGTGGCGGTGTCTCCTGGGAGGTGAGGGGTCAGGGGTGTCGTGGCGGTGTCTCCTGGGAGGTGACAGGTCTGGGGTGTCGTGGCGGTGTCTCCTGGGAGGTGACAGGTCAGGGGTGTCGTGGCGCTGTCTCCTGGGAGGTGACAGGTCTGGGGTGTCGTGGCGCTGTCTCCTGGGAGGTGACAGGTCTGGGGTGTCATGGCGCTGTCTCCTGGGAGGTGAGGGGTCAGGGGTGTCGTGGCGGTGTCTCCTGGGAGGTGAGGGGTCAGGGGTGTCATGGCGCTGTCTCCTGGGAGGTGACAGGTCTGGGGTGTCATGGCGCTGTCTCCTGGGAGGTGACAGGTCTGGGGTGTCATGGCGCTGTCTCCTGGGAGGTGACAGGTCTGGGGTGTCATGGCGCTGTCTCCTGGGAGGTGAGGGGTCAGGGGTGTCGTGGCGCTGTCTCCTGGGAGGTGACAGGTCAGGGGTGTCGTGGCGCTGTCTCCTGGGAGGTGACAGGTCAGGGGTGTCATGACGCCTTCTCCTGGGAGGTGAGGGGTCAGGGGTGTCGTGGCGCTGCCGTCTCGGAGGAGAGAGCTCCAAGGAGCCGTTGTGTTTCCCTGCTGGGGGCGAGGGCTCTGGGGAGTCGTGGCGCCGCCGCCTGCGAGGGCAGAGAAGGTGACAGAGAAGGTGACAATGAGGTTGTTTGTCTGGAAGCAAAGCAGGACCTGCAGAGCTGGGAAGTGGGCCAAGGCTGGGAACAGCTTTGTGAACGAGGATTCGTTTGGATTCTGCACCCCAGCCTTCCTAGGGCAGATCCCAGAAGCCCCCCAAGGCAGCCTGGATCCCAGCACAGCTGGAATATTAACGTCTCCACCATGGCCATCATTCAAACTGACAGGGACCATCACCCCAATCTCCCTGGCAGTGTCACAAACACCCAGAGCTGCCAGTCCCCTGCCTCAGGCAGGGGTTATCCAGCAGGGAAAGGTATCCAGCAATGCCCACATTTCCCAGCAGAGCAGCTGGAAGGCACAGAACCAGTCGGTGAAAACCAGGGTGAACCGAGAGCAGAATTCCTGCTTGGAGCCCCCATACCTGGAGCCAGACTTGGCAGGTCCTGAAACATCCGAACTCTGCGAGTCCTCATCTGGAGCAAAGCAATTGGAATCACCATTATTGGGGCTCTGCCCAGCTCAGCAGCCCTCCAGCACCTCAAGGATCATTATCCTTGAGATAATAAGGATATTATCATATCCTTATAATAAGGGGAGGGTGGAAGGGGCTGCTTTCACCTCCTAGAAGCTTCCATTTGGAGTTTGTTCGGAATTCCTCCATGAGCTTCACCTCATCGGGGCGCTCATCAATGAACTCTGCCACCTGCAAACAGCACAGGAGCACCAGGGGCTCGCAAAAAGGCAGAATTCCTGCTCCTGACACAGCCACGCAAGCCCAGCAGCCCCAGTCCCTGGGCCTTGCTCCAGCAGAGCCCCTGGCTGGCCCCTGCTATGTGAAGAACGAGCTGCTTTGATCCGCAGGGAGCTCCCTCGTCCCTCCAGAGCTCCGAGCAGGAATCTCACCCATCCCAGAGGCAGAATGCACCAAACACGGGGCGGGGAGAGGCGCTTCAGCAAGTTCTTCCCAAAGGGAAACACGAGGTGGCCGTAAGAACAGACTGAGGGTGAAACCGCGTGTGACAGGACTCCCCGCTCACCACAGGCATGTCCCCTTCGTCGTCCTCCTCCTCCTTCTCCGGGGCGGCGGCGATGCTGTTCCAGCTCACATCGTCATCCACGATCCGCATGCTGGGGCGGGGAGAGGCGCTGCGGTCAGGACCCGCCGGAACGGGGGGATCTGCGGGGGGGAGCCCTGGGGAGCGTCCCGGCCCCGGGGGGGCTCGGAAGGAGGGTCTGGAGAGGGGAGTGAGCTCGCGGGGGTTCCCAAACCAGGGCAGGGCACAGGGCCGCTCCTGCTGCCGCCTTCCCCCGCCACTCACCCGGCTCTGCCGGTGCCGCCCGGCGGCTTCTTCCTGCGGCGGCGGCGGGGCTGGGCGGGCTCGGCGGGGCCGCTCAGGTACCGCCGCAGGTACTCGGCCTTCGACACCCCCGGCGCCGCCATCGCGCTCTGACGCAAAACTCCGGCGCCGGCCGGAAGGGGCGGGGCCTGGCCCCGAGTGTCTGATGAGGTGGGCGTGGTCATTGCCATAAATGGAGTTCCACCGATATATGGGCGTGGTCATTACCATAAATGGGGCTCTTGTATCGGGAAATGGGCGTGGCCATGCACGGAATCACCATAAATGGTGCTATGGGCGGGGCCACACGGCGGCAGCGGTTATGAATGAAGCCAACAGCGGGACACCAATTAATCACTTTATTGATCAGCTTTATTGGGGAGTCAGCACTACTGCCACGCCCTGCCCCAACACATCAGCACCGCACACAACATCTCCCCCGGGGACGCCCGAGGCCCGCTGCCCGCGGGTGACAACAGCTCCCCCGGCCCCGGGAAGGGCAGGAGAGTCCTGGCCCCACACAAGTGCTGGTCCCTGGAGCAGCTGGGGCAGGGGTGGGAGGGCTGGGCTCGTCCCTGCTATCGGCCCGAGGTTGCCTCTGGCTCGTAGCCCTCTGTTTTCATGTCGTTCAGGCCCAGCTCTTCGTTCTGCTCAAAGGTGCGCTCGTAGCGCTGCACACTCAGCTCCGGGTCCTCTTCTGGGGCGTACACGTTCTGTGGGGACAGGGGGAAAGCTCCTGCACTCCCTTCTGCCCACAGGGCACTGGTGCAGGCTGCGAGCCCTGCAGCCACCCATGAGCAGGGGTCTCAGCAACCTGCCGTGCCCAGAGCTCCAACACGGGCCAGGGAAATGAAACCCCCCAGACAGCTCAGGGAGCCCACGCCGAGGGCAGAGGCTGCACCTGAAGGTAACTGTTGCCTGCAGGGTCATCCATGATGAAATGAGCCTGGGCCTTCCCCTCGATGATCTGAAGGAACAGAGCACATCCAGCCATTAAAGCTCTTCCTAATCCTTCAGCACTTCTGGCACCAGTGCAAAGCACGGAAAACCCAGAGGAAACTCACTTCCTGCAGCTTCCCAATGAACTCCTGCAGCTTCCCCGTCCTGCTGGGCGTGGAGCTGTCTCCCAGAGTGAAGGGGTTCTTCTCCACCTGCAAGGCGGGAGAGGCAGCAGTGAGGCAGCCAGCCCCCCAGCCAGCCCCAGGAGGGACAGGGAGGGGGCTGAGCCCCCCAGGCTGGCCCAGGACCACTCACCAGGTCACGGATGTCCTTCAGCAGCCCCTCCAGCGTGGTGAATTTCCCCCCCAGAGCTCCCATGCCCAGCTCAAACTCCAGCTCGGGGATCTCCACGCTGCACGTCTCTGACTGCAAAGGTCAGCACTCCGTGAGCCCCATGGAGGGAGAGCTGGGGCCCCCAGACTCCCCACACCCCACAGGAGGGCAGGGCAGGCATCCCAGGGCGCTGCACCTTCAGGATATCCCTGGTCATGTCGGAAGGATCCGTAATCCGGAGGGTGATCCTGGTGCCCTGCGGTTCGATGGCTCCTCCAGACTTCACCTGGGAACAGCTGGCAGTGAGCTCCACAGGGCTTGTCCCAGCAGCCCAGAGGCCACTCCAAACCTGGGACAGTGGCCTCAGCACCCAGCTTAAAGCCCCTCCTGACAAAGCCCCAAATCCGGTTTGCCTCCCACCAGCCCCACTGGGAAGCGGTGCTCAGGGACAAAGGCACAGAACACCACTCCCTGCCCCTGCCTCTTTCCAGCTCACCTCATTGGTCCTGTGCCCACAGGAGTCACAGTTAGTGGCCATGATGATCACCTCCTTAAAGTGTGGGATTTCTGGAGCAGGGAGTCAAGGGAAACATCAAAGCAGCAACCGAGGGAAGGCAGGGCCCCCCTGGGAGCTGTGAGCAGCCTGAGACAGCTCTGCACCCCAGCAGGCCCCGGCTGAGAGATTCAGGCCTGTGGTGCAGCAGGGAGAGCCCAGGGCCATGCAGTGCCCCTCACCCCCAGCCCGTGCCCACCCTCGAAGGATACGCACTAACTTCATGTTGGTGCTGGCTGGGGCGTTGCACTCGGGACAGTTGGTGTTGAACTGCAGCACCTGGGGGAGGGAAAGGGCAGCCAGAATGTCCCAGCCAGCCCAGGGCAGCTGTCCTGAGCGTCCCTCAGCTCTGCAGCACCACCCACCTCGTCCCTCAGGTCATCAGCAGCGTCCGGCGGCTTCGCATCCACCTCCTGTCCCTGCAAGGGAAGGGTTAACTGCTGCTCCCTGGTCTGGGGTGCCCTGGGGAACCTGGGGCTGACCCTGTCACCTCCAGTCCCAGCATGGCACACTGCTGGGGGCTCCTCCTGTAGTGAGTGACCACGAGGGCCTCGTCCCTCTGCGGTGCCTGGGGGTTCTCCACAAAGCTGTTCCCGGAGGGATCATCGAGGATCTGCAGGACAAGAGGGCCTGAGGGAGCCGTCCTGCAGCCCTCATCCAGCCATGGCTGCCCTCCTGTGAGCACTCACAAAGGTGAAGGGAGAACTGACTTCCTTCAGCTGCCTCAGTTTACCAATGAACTCGTCTATTTTCCTTGCCACCTCTTGGTCTGTCGCCTGGAAGAGGACACAGAATCACGGAATCCTTTAAAATGGAAAAGACCCCCAAGATGGGATTCAGCTGCGGCAGGGGCAGCCCAGAGCTGCTGACAAAGGTGACCACAGCACACCACCAGAGCCCCAGCGCTCTCCCCACCACCGGGCAGAAGATGGACATCCCAAGCATTTCCATCCCTTCCCAGCCCCTTACCCTGCGGGTGGGCTGGTCCTGCTCCAGGCCAGCCACGGCTCTGTCAATGATCCCCTCGATGGTGGTGAGCACTTGGGAAGGGAAGGAGACAGAGGTGATGACACCATTAACATATCCAGGGAGCACCCCCAGAACTGCTCCTGTTTACCCACCTCCCTTCTGGCTGAAGGCAGGGATCTCAAAGTCCAGCTCTGGAATTCGAGCTGAGGCACAGTCGGTCTTCACCACCTCCCTGTTCATGTCCTGCACACACAGCCAGGGAGCAGCCTGAGGATCCCCAAGAGACCCAGGGGCTCCCCACACACTGGGATCACAGAGAGGTGCTGGCCCCAGCCCCCTTTCCTTTCGGGATGTGCAGGTTTTGGGAGCAGAGCGGGGAGGCTCAGCGCACCTGGCGGGAGGTGACAGCCAGGGAGTAGCGCACGCCCTGCTCCTGGATCCTGCCCGCTGACTGGATCTCCGTGTTGGACCAGGAGCAGCTGTCGCAGGAGAAGGAGCTGACGATGATCTCTTTGAAGAAGGGGATCCTGGTGAGCAGGAGCCGCGTCACGCCCTGCGGCAGCGAGGGGCCTCGTGGGAACCCGAGTGCTGGGGGCTCCCATCACCTCCCAACACGGGCATGTCCTGCCCGCAGCCTGCTCTCACCCCCCAGCAGCTCCTGGAAACGCCCTCCCGACCCCACCAGTGCCCCCTGCTCTGAGACCAGCTGTGGCCCCCGGCAGCTTCCTCCATCACCTCCAGACCTCTGGAACCCCCCACCGACCCCTGCCCGCTCCTGGAGCCACTGGGGACCGCTGTGTCCTGAGCCCGACCCACACCGGGGCGCGTCCCCTGACCCCACAGGCCCCTCCTTGGCTCCCGCAGACCCCTGTGCCCACCCTGACCCCCGCACTCCCCTGTGCCCACCCTGACCCCCGCACTCCCCTGTGCCCACCCTGACCCCCGCACTCCCCTGTGCCCACCCTGACCCCCGCACTCCCCTGTGCCCACCCTGACCCCCGCACTCCCCTGTCCCGCACTCCCCGCCGGGCCCAGCGCCCCCCGATCCCCGCAGGCCGCTGCTGCCCGGCCCCCCGGGGCCCCTCACGTTGCGGAAGCAATTCATGCACAGGGACTCGATCTCTGCCGGCTGCTGCTCGCCATCCTCGGCGCTGAGGGGCCGGAACAGGGGCCCCCCCGGCGCTCCGGGCCCCGCTCCGGGCCCGGCCGCCGCCTCCACGGCCCCCAGCGCCGACATGCTGCTCCGTGTCACGTCACGGCGCGCGGCGGTGACGCACGGCGATGGCGCGCGGATCACGTGACGCGCGCGGGCCGCGATGGCGGCGCCTTTATTTGCGTTCAGCCACCGAGCCGCCCCGGCCCCGCCGCCCCGGCCGGGCCCGCCCGCGCCTCCCCGCCCTCCCCGCCGCGCTCGCTCAGGCTCAGCGCCAGGTCCCGCCACAGCGCGTCCAGCCGGGCGCGCAGGTCCTCCAGGGGCGGCGGCGACGCGTCCAGCGGCTCCTCGGGCGGCTCCGGGCGGGCGCTGAGCTTCAGCCGCATCTCCTCCGTCTCGTGGTCCAGCGCCCGGGTGAAGGCGCGGATCTGGGCGTACGTGTCCTGCCGGAACTCCTCCACGCGCCGCTGCACCTCCCGCGCCAGCGCCTCCCGGGAGCGGGGCCGCGCCCCGAGCCTGCCGGGGTACGGGCTCAGCTTCGCCTTCAGCTGCTCCAGGCTCCTCTGGATCTGCTGGTGCAGGTCCCGCGCGTTGCGGGTCAGCTTGGCCGACAGCTCCTGGATGTGCTGGTTGAGCTGCTCGGGGCTGGCGCGGGCGTGCGGGGCCACGCTGCGGTGCAGCTCCTCCACGTTGCGGCGGATCTCGGTCAGCAGCCGCTCCGTGTACGGCTGGAAGATGTCCTTCACCTGGTCCGTGTGGAACGCGATCTTGTCGGCGTAGGGAGCCATGAAGCGCTGGAGCTCGTCGGCGCCGTCCAGGAGCTGCGCCGTCACCTCCCGGCTGGGCATCAGGTGCCGCCGGAGCTC
Organism: Pseudopodoces humilis; assembly: GCF_049639895.1. Lineage (NCBI taxonomy): Eukaryota > Metazoa > Chordata > Aves > Passeriformes > Paridae > Pseudopodoces > Pseudopodoces humilis. Next base: position 6,060,077 of record NC_142224.1, on the reverse strand, counting down.
CCGGGCCCGCAGGGACGCCTGCTCCAGCAGCTCCTCCGTGAAGGGCCGCAGCTGCTGCCGGAGCTCGTCCAGGTGCTTCCCGACCTGCTGGTGCACCTCGTCCACGTACGGGGACAGCTTCACCCTGAGGCTGTCCAGCTCCCTGCGGATGGCCTTGCGCAGGCTGGCCGAGTCCTCGTAGAGCGGCGGCTGCAGGCCCCTGTTGAGGGGCGACAGCTTCTCCAGGAAATCCCCCATGTAGCTGACCCCATCCTGAATGCTCTCCTTCAGGTTCCTGCACGACACAAGTCACCAACACCCCCGAGTGACCACAACCCCTCTGTGCCCCGCACACCCCCAATAAAAGCTGTCCAGGACCCTTCCCTTGTGTCCCCGGGGAGGGAGGAGCAGGGTCCCGGCCGTGCTGGGGAGCGCGGGGCGCTGCACTCACGTCAGATCCCTGCCCAGCTTGCTCTGGCCGTGCTCCAGGCTGTCCTTGTCACCCGTCAGCTGGCTCAGGTACTCCCAGAGGCCGCTCTGCGCCGGCTTGGCCGGGGACACTGCGGGCGGGAGCGGGGCTTGTGCTGCCGCCCACCCTGCCCTGCTGCCCCCGTGCCCGCACCCACCTGGGCAGCCGGCCAGCAGCGAGAGGAGCAGCGCAGCCTTCAGCAGCATGGTCCGGCTGCAGGAGAGAACGGAGAGGAGCTGTCCGAGCGCTCACGGGGTGCTGGCGCGTCTTCTGCACGCCCCCTCGCTGCTGCCTGCAAGGACCCCGCTCCTGGGGTCCGCTTTGACGGCCGGAGCTCCCCTGAAAACTCCTGGGGCTCCCCGAAACACCTCGGGCCCCCCGCAACCCCGCTGTTGTGCACCTGGAGCCACACCCAGCTCCTCCGGCCGCATACACTTGAAGCCCCCCGCCCCTCACCTGTCTCGGGTCGCCTCCCGCGTCCCTCCCGCCCGGAGGCGGACGGTGGCCGCACTTATATAGGCTCGGGGGGCGGCCGAGGAGCGGGCGATAAGGCGGCTTTGGTACGGGAAGGCTTTTTGGACCTCACTCCGTGTAAACACAACGTGGAGGTCCGAGCACGTTCCGGGGAGGTGACCTGGGGGCCGGCCACCTGACTGCCCGCTGCCCCCCGGGCTCGGGGGACGGGGCTGGCCCTGCCCCGCCGCCCATCTCCGCACCCCGGAGGGAATGCTGGATGGAGCTGCCGGGATGGGGATGGGGACAGCGGCTGCAGCTCCAGTCGGGGGGAAAAGGGAGCTCGGAACCCCCGGAGCTGGAGCCGCGGGATGGGTGCGGGAGGGCGAGCTCCGGCTGTGCGGGAAGGGCTGGGATGAGCGGGTCGGGAGCGCACCTTCCCTTTCCGCGGCTGCGCTCCCGCCGGCCACCCAGCCCGCCGTGCTTGTGTCCTTTCCTTTGCACGCCGGTTTTTACCGGGACTGAACGCGGGCGCCCTGCGGTGGGGGCGAAGTCCGGCGCTCCCGGGGTGAAACGCCGAGCAGTCGCCAGCGCTGCTGCGGCACCAAAGTCCGCTCTGCTCCCTCGCCTGGGCCGACACGTGAGGTCGCTCCAGGCAGCGCTGGCCGTGCCTCAGCTCGGCCCGGGATCCTGCCAGCAGAGCGCCTCAGTCGCCTTTCCCTGTCACTGATCCGCGGAGCTCCCTTGCTGCGCTGCGGGGACGAAGTGTCTGTCACCCCCCGCAGATCCCCGTCCCTCGTGGCATCCCCACCGCAGCGCGGATGTTTCGCCGCATCCCGGGGCTCTGCCCCTCTGCAGCCACCTGGGTGCCCCCGGCTGTGTGAGGTGACAGCGAGGCCCCGGCCCCGGGCTGGCCCATGGGCTCACCTGGCTGCCACCGTCTGCAGCCACCACAGACACCTCCCACCTACCCGACCTCACCTCTGCTCCCTCTCCCTGGTGCCCCAGAACCCAAATTCGGGGCGATGCTCCCCTCTCAGAGCAAGAGAGGGTGCCCCAGCTATCCCATCCCGGGGTAGGACAGCGGGATGCTGTGGGAAGGAAGGACACGGACCAGCACGTGCATCACAAGATTTATTTCTGCCACTGGAAGCGGCCAGGAGCGCTTGTAATGTGTGTGGATGGCGGCCTGGAGTGGCTTAATTCTCTGGGGGTGGGACGGTGCTGAGGAAAGCAGCCACCTTCTCCCGCACCTCCTTCTCCAGCAGCTCCAGGTGATCTTCCACGCCGGCAGCGCCCGAGTCCAGCTTGTCGCGCATCTCCTCCAGCCGCTGCACCAGCTGCTTCCCGAAGGTCTCTCCGAAGGGAGCCGCCTGCTGCCGGAAGGTCTCCAGCGTGTGCCCCACGCTCTGCTCCAGCTGCTGGGCCAGGGGAGCCAGGCGCTGCCGCAGGCTCTCGGCATCTCCGCTCGCCGCTTCCCGCAGCTCCCGTGCCAGCGGGCTCAGCTGGGCGCGCAGCTCCTCGGAGCTGGTGGCCAGGCGGGTGCGCAGCTCCTCGGCCGCCCGCTCCATCTGCACGGTCAGGCTCTCCAGTTGCCGGTTGAGGCCGTCCTGCACCTCCTGGGCGTAGGGGCTGAGCCCGCGCCGCAGCTCGGCCACGCTCTGCTCCACCTGCGCCTTCAGCTCATCTGCCATGGGCGACAGCCGCTCCTTCAGGCTCTCCACGCCGCCGTCGATCTGCTGCTGCAGCCGGTCAGCGTAGGGGCTCAGGGAGGCCTGGATGCTCTGGGCGTTGTCCTTCAGCCGCTCCCGCAGCTCGGCCGCGTAGGGCTCCAGCGCCCGCTGCAGCTCCCCGGCGCCGCTGTCCACCCGGGAGCGCAGCTCCTCGGCGTACGGGCTCATCTTGGCCTGCAGCTGGCGGATGTTGGTGCCGATCTGCTGGTGCACCTCGTCGGCGTAGGGAGCCAGCTTGGCCTGCAGCTGCTGCAGCTCCCGCTGGATCTGCTCCTTCAGCCGCTGGGAGTCCTGCACCAGCCGCGCCTGCAGCTCGGTGGCAAAGGGCACCAGCCGCTCCTGCAGGTCCTCGGCGTAGGCGCTGACGCTGTGCAGGTTGCTCTTCAGCAGGGTGCTGCAGATAGGGGACACGTCAGGGCCCGTGCGCCCACACCCCCGGCCCTGCCTGGCGCCCCCGGAGCCCCCCAGCCCCCCGCACTGTGGCTCGGCTCACTTGAGCTGCTTGCTGATCTCAGCCTGCTGCAGCTGGTCCACCGTGTCCTTGGCATTGCTGCCCAGCTCCGTGAAGTACTTCCAGATCACGCTGGCCACCTCGTCGGGGTTCACATCAGCCCGTGAGCCTGCAAGGGGTGCTGGGATCAGCGCTCACACAGCCCCGTTCCCCAGGGACAGCGGCGACATTCCCCATCCCTGCCCCGGGCCGGGAGCACCCTGCTGGCGCCAGGGACCCTCACGCCACCTCACCTGAGATCGCCAGGAGAACCAGGACAAGGGCGGCCGCCTTCGGCGCCATCCTGAGCGCTGGGGACTCCTGTGGAAGCACAGAGGGGAGGTGAAGGAAGCCCCAGGGACCAGCAGCAGCCCCCCAGCCCCCTGCCAGAGGCGATGGAGACCCTGGCTCCCTCCAGCCCTTGCAGCTGCTCACCTGTGCTGCCACGGCTGTGGTACCTGCGGAGCCGGTGCTCCCAGCGCTATTTATGCAGCCTGAGTGCTTCTGCGGCTTCCACGCGGGCTGTGACACAGCAAGGGCTTGGACTTTAGCACGGTCACAACGTGGAAGTGCCTGACGTGCGCACGGGCCTGACATCACCCAGAGCCCGGACACCACCCGCGGCCCCGCCAGCCCCAGCGGGGTGACAGGGACAGGCTGCGATGGGGGCGCGCAGGACACACCGAGCCCCTCCCGGGGACAGCGACCCTGGGCTGAGGGGACACCTCGTGGCTCTGTGGGTGCAGCAATGACCCCACAGCTCTGGCAGTGCAGTACCTGGGATGTGTGGTTGTGGGATGGGTGGCAGTGGGACAGGACACGGGGGCTGGGGATGCTGCAGGGACCTCCCAGCTCTGCCACCGGCTGTGCTGTGCCTGGGCTGGGCAGCGGGGCAGGACACGGGCTCAGGGGGACGCTCTGATGGAGCTGGGGGACACACGAGGCTGTGCACAGGCAGGATGGCATCGTTTCTTCCCAACCCAGGCTCCTGCAGGAAGCCCTGGCCCAGAAGAGGCCCGGACGCTGCAGGGCACTGCAGCCCCCCGGTGCCTGGGAACAGAGCAGAGACCCGGGCGTGTCCCTGCCCGTGGGCATCGTGCTCTCGGCGCACACCTGGGCAGCCCCCGGCCCAGCCCACCCCCGCCCCGGGGGCGATGTGTCACAGCGGGCAAAGGGCAGGGGCAGGGACCAGCCGGGCAGTGGCAGTGGCAAGTCCGAAGAGCCTCGCGGTGCCCGAGGCGGTCGTGCCCGGGGACAGGGCCACTGGATGTCACCCTTGTGCCGCGTGTGCCCAGGGCTGTCCCCTGCCGCGGGCACCGGGATGGCTGCGCACACGCGTGTGCACACGCACAGTTCTGCCCGGCTGTGCGCGCACACGGACACCCCAGCAGGCTCCGGCCCCGAGGGATTTCCCAACTCCTGGCTGGACGCGGCGCCCCTGCAGCCCCCCTGCGCCCTGCCCTGACCTTTGCACAAATCCCCCAGGGCGGCCGTGGGGAGGGTATAAAGAGAGAGCCCGGGGCTGCCCCCGCGTCACAGAGCCCGGCACAGGTGAGTGGGGACATCCCTGGTGAGGGTCGTGCTGGGAAGGACACGGGGTCGGGACCCCCGTGCCCCCCCCTGCTGCCCCACATCCTGCGCTCTGCTCTCTCCCCAGCAATGAAGGCGCCTCTGCTGTTCCTGCTCGCCTGCACGGCCGTCCTGGCGCTGGGAGCAAGTAAGGGCTGCGCAGGAGGAGGGGTCGGGGCTCAGGGTGTTGGGGGGCTCACACGGGGGGCACAGCCGCGGGGCCCGGCGGCCCCAGTCCCACTGGGCTCCTGCTTCCAGGGGCCGACGCGCCCGAGCAGCCGAAGGCGCTGGTGCAGAAGGTGCAGGAGCTGGCCCAGAAAGCCACGGCCATGGCCAAGGACGCCTTCAGCAGGGTGCGGGAGTCGGAGGCGGCGCAGCAAGCCAGGTGCCCCCGAACCCCACCAGCCCTGTCCCTGTCCCCGTTCCCCGGTGCCGGCGGGGAGCCCGGCCGGGGCCCCGCGCTGACCCCCTGCCCTCCCCTCCCCGCGCAGGCAGTGGCTGTCGGACAACGCGGAGCTGGCGAAGCAGCGGCTGGTGTGGCTCAAGGAGCAGCTGGCGGAGCTCTGGAAGAAGACTCCGGCCGCGTAGCCTCGCCAGGGGCTGCCCGGGGACTGTCGGGGCTGGGGACCACCCGGGCCCACCCGCTGTCGCGGTGCTCTCAATAAAGCGGGGCTGACGCAAACGCTGTGCTGGCATCACTGGGGGGCTGGAGAGGAGGAGTGCGAGCCGCGGGGAGAGGGAGGGCTGGGACAGACACCAGCACTGAGGTACACACGGCCGTGTCGGGGTGCCCGGGGTGGCAGGAGCCGGGTGCTGCTTCCAAAAGCTCCTCTAAATTCAGCGCCACCGTACTCCAGCGCCCTGTGTGGGGCTGGGCGCGGCTGCACCCCGGGCAGAGCTGGACTCGGTACTGGGCGAGCTCAGGGCGCCCCTCACCAGCTCTGTGTCCCCCCACTCCCTCTGGGTCCCCCAGTAGCCCCAGCTCAGAGCACCCTTGTCCCCTCCAGCATCCACTGCAAAGACTGAGCGAGCTCCAATAACTTAAGTCAAGTTTATTTGTCAAAAGGGAGGCAAAGCTGAGAGCGACGCCGGGTCAGGGAGGGAATTCTAGGGGAGGAGGGGGTCTCCGGGGAGGACACCCTAGGGCTGGGCTGGCCCGGGACTCCTGCAGCCTGTCCCCAGAGCCCCCTGAGGAGAAGTGCCCGGGGCAGGGCAGGGAGCACCCGGGGCGGCTGCGGAGCGGGGCTGGGGTCAGTCCCTGGCCGCGCCGGCCGGCAGCTCAAGCCACGGTCTTCTGGAGATCCTCCAGCAAGGTGAGGAAACGGGCCTTGAGGGACTCGGTGTAGGGGGTGAGGCGCTCCTTGAAGTCCTGCACCAGGGGCGTCATCTTCTCCCGCAGGTTGCTGAGATGCTCCACCACCTTGGCCTGGTATTCAGCGGCCTGGGGGATGCCCTTCTCCCGGATCTCCTCCAGCTTCTGGCTCAGCTTCTGCCGCAGCTCATCGCTGAAGGGGGCCACGTTCTTGCGCAGCTCTTCGACGTGCCCGCGCAGACGGTCCCGCGCCTCCTCGGCCACCGGGGTCAGCTTCTGCTGCAGCAGCTCCACCTTCTGCTTGCTCAGCTCCTTCAGCTCCTGGGCGAGGGGTGCCAGGCGCTGGCGGTACTGCTCCAGATCTTCCGTCCACTTGGCAGAGAACTGGTCCAGGAAGGGCTTGATTTTCTCCTTCACCTCCTCCAGGTCCTTGGTCAGCTCCTTGCGCAGGGACTCGGTGTCTTTCAGCCACATCTCCCGCACCTCTTTGTAGTAGGGGGCCACATCCTCTCTCAGCTTGGCGGCGGCTGCGCCCAGAGTGTCGAGGTTCTCGCCCAGCTTCAGGCTGCGGGAGGGGAGGGAGGTCACACACGGCACCCGGGGCCCCCCGCCAGTCCCCCGCCACACGCCTCCCACTTACTCCAGCTGTTTGCCCACGGTGGAGGCCTCGAACTGGGCAATGGCTTCCTTGCCGCTGGCCTTCACTGTCTCCAGGTACACATCGAGCATGTCCTTGAGGCGATCCAGGGGTGCCTGGGGCTCATCGTGCTGCCAGAAGGAGCGGGCCTGGGTGCCTGCGGAGAGAGCCGCGTGTGCTCAGGTCGCGCCTCCCGGGGACGGCTCCAGCCCTGCCGGGGACCTGCCCGGCTCGGGGGGAACCGGGGAGCCCCTTGGCTGCTGTCCGACTCGCAAAGAGCTTCGGCAAGCGGCGGCTTCCAGCAGAGCTCGCGTCGGGCTCAGCCGCCCCATCCCGCCCGCGCTGCCCCATCCCGCGGGGACCCGCAGCCCGTCCGCACCTACCCGTCAGGCACAGCAGGGCGAGGGTCAACACCACGGCTCTCATCTTCGCGATGGACCTGCGGGCAGAGCAAGAGAGTTGGGCGCAGGGAGCCCCGGCAAATCCGACCCCGGCGGGGGCTGAGCCCCCGGCCCGGCTCGAGGGGTCCCCGCCGGGGCGGCGGGCGAGGGGCACCGCTCCGTCCCGGCGGGTCCTGCGGAGGAGCCCGGGCTCTTACCAGCTCTCTCTGCCGCTGCTGCTCGTCCCGTCTGAGCGGCCGGGGCTCCGCGGCCGCTATTTATGCCGGAGGGGCAGTTCCGCGGAGATAAGCCAGCGCGGAGAGCGCTCCCGGCGCGCAGGGTTCAAGGATCGCGCAGCATCGCCGAGCGGAGCGGGCTTGGCAGGGGCGGCGAGCAAACAGGAGCTCCCCGCGGGACGCGCCTCGCCGGCCAAGGAGCTGTTTACGCTCCCGGTGACCCAGATTCCCGCTGGCCCTGCGGCCTTGCCGGGCCCCCTCGCAGCCCCCAGGGGCTGGCCGCCGGCCCAGGGACAAGGTTTATTCCCGCAGGGATTTGGCCTGCCGTACCCGGACCCCTCGCCTCGGCCGCGGGTCTGTGCCCCGTCCTTCACCGAGCCGCTCACGTCACCCCCTTTTCCCGCTGTGTCCCCAACTCAGAGATCCCGGGAGCTGCGCCCCTGCCCGCCCACGGCAACTCTCGCTGAGAACCTGGGCAAAGCGAAGGCTCAGCCCAGAGCAGGCAGCGGCACTGGCACGGCCACCCCAAAAGTCCCCTCAGCCGGAGCCAAGCCCTGGTGCTTCCCTGTCCCGTTGTCACCAGCCCAGGGATGCACCCGAATCAAGCGCACAGGGCTGAGCACAGGGAGAGAGGGGACAGGGAGAGAGGGGCCGCAGGGCTGGCAGTGCCAGTGGGAGGAATGATGCTCCTGTTTCTGGGTGGCACCGGCTCCCTGCAGCCCCAGCCCGCGGCGGCTGGCTCGGCACCCCAAGGCTATTGCCAGCCCAGGTGCTGCAGGGCGCTGGAGGCACAGGCACAGCTCCCTGCACCTCCGAGACTCTGCCCACCGCTGGCAAAGGCAGCAGACACCGGGGGGGCTTTGGGAAACCCAACAGGGGGGCTGCTGGAGACGGGGCAAGTGACAGCCCCAGGGATGGACTGGGGACACAGCAGCTGCCGCCCCTTGAACTTTGGCGTTGAGCAACAAGGCAAACAAGAGCCCGGGGAAGATCATAATCATGGTTTTATTTGTTATGATCCCACTGTCCAACTAATTGACTAGTTGCAAGTGACCCACAAAAAAATGGACTGAAGAATTACTGAAACCTTTTTTTTTTTTCCTGTTCGTTTTTAGTTCAACATAAATGAGGAAGAAAAAAAAAATACTTCTGACATTTCCAAAAAACAGAAATAATAGCAAAGTATATTAATATACATTCAACATATACTGCGCGTATTGATTACTACAATACAAAGCCATGATAAAAAAAGTGTGATACTGCGGATGGCACGGTGACGCGGCCCTGCGGGCCGGCTGCTGCTGGGGGGGGCCCGGCGACTCTCCCAGGATACAGTGTCATGTAAACAAAAGGAAAATGAACCCAAGGGACAGAGCAAAAGGCTTTCAGCGTTTCCCACCCTTCCCGCTCCATGCGGCGGGCTCCCCGAGCCCGTGCGCGGCCGGGATGTGCAGCTCCCCTCCTCTCCGATTTTCGGGATCACAGAGCCATCAGCGTTGTTCTCCCGGAGAAGGGGAGGCCGGGAAGAGGCACGGGATAAGGATAGCAAAGTCACCTCTGCCGTGCTGGTTTCACACTTCCTTCTGTGCAAAGTCAGGAGGGCTGGGTCGATGTTTCCTTTAGTTTTAAAAAATATTCCAGAAAAAATGTCAGTAAGAAGGATCTGAGCTGGAGCTCGTCGAGTCCCAGAGGCAAGGGTGACACCACGTGCTCCTGAGCCCCAGCGGGGGGGGCCTCCCGCTCTATCCACCACGGAAAGGATGGAAAAGGGACAAAGAAGAGACTTCTGCACGTCCCAGCTGTGTAAGGAGAGTTACCACTGTCGCCACTGGCACGAGAGAAAACCAGTCACAAGTACAATGTCATTAAAAGAAATAAAATACTTTGAACAAAAGGTGCAAGTCACAATTCATATAGAACAGAATCTAGTTAAAAATTTCTCTCAAACAGAAATTCCTTTTGCCTTTTATTAATAACAATAATAATAAAACAACATTTACCAAAAAAAACAATTCCTACGTGATCAGGAGGAAAAGCGAAGGAAACAAAGAAAAATCCATCTGCCCTACATTAGCCAGGAAAAGAAAAAACCCCAAGTCGTGGCAGATTTGGAAAGAAAAGGGAAGGGAGGACAGGGCAGGGGTGATCCTGTCAGCACCCCGACACACGAGAGGGAACAGAGCAGACAGAGGTGAGACAAGAATTGGATTGCACCGGGGTGGGGAGGGCCCCCGCCAGCGCTGCCAGGCCCAGACCCCCCAGTGCAGCGGGACAGAGTGGAAGGAGAGCGTGGCCTCCATCCAGGAGCGGCTCCCGTCCCCTTGGACTGCTCAGGGCAGGCTCAGGGAGGCTCAGCCCGGCGCGGGGCCCCGGGCAGGGCCAGCCCCCAGAGCAGCCCCCGCTGCCGAGGCCGATCCTCCGTGTCGGGCTCAGGGCTCTGGGCGTAGCTGGAGTTACAGGCAAGTGTGGCAGAAATTAAAGAACCCAAAGGAACGACACACTGGATGAAGTGAGGATGAGGAAAGGGGCCATGGTATTCCAGTTAGTCAGAAATACTACGGCAATTTGGCGCAATGCTGCTAGATACTGTTGGTTTAAAATGGACCTTTTCATTTCAAAGCTGTACACAAACCCTGCAAGAGAGAGAAAGAGAGATGTTAGGGGACACCAGAACGGCACATCTCCTCCCACAGCCCTCCAGCATTCCCAGCCCCAGCACTGGAGCAATGGGCAGGGAAGGCGACCCACGGAAGCGAGGCTGTGGAGGCAGCCCGAGGTGTGGAGTGGCGAGAGGACACACGGATACTCACTCCCTCCTGGTTACACCCCCGCCTGCTCCATCCCAAAGGGCACCTCTGGGTGCTTGTAGCTCAGCAGGACGTCCGTGATACACGTCGAGGGGTAGCAGGAGGTGTTGAGGTGCTGGCTGCCATCGCCCAGGTTCGCGTGCTCTTGACCTTCCAAACTCTCCCCGCATTCTGTAAGGGCAGAGGTGACTGAGCAGCTGTCGCTGTGACAGCTCCCCGAGGAGCTGCCCACACCCCCTGCCACCTGGGCAGCCCCAGGCTCACCCTCGCCGTCCCTGTCCCGCAGCTGCTGACTGGCCATCAGCGACGACTGGCTGAGCACGGCGTCCGACATCCGAGCTGAGCTGAGCGCTTTTCCTGCCATCAAACTCATTCCAGGCAAGTTATCCAACTGCACCTGTGGAGGTGGCAGGACACACTCATGGGGAGCTCAGGAGAGGATCCTGCTCTTCCCCATCTGCCCATGGACAGGGTGCCCAGGGAGCCTCTGCAAACCTTCAGCAAGGGTTTGGAAAGACAAGAAGTGCATCAGGCACAGCCTGGGTGCAGCCTGTCCCTTCAACAGAGTGATGGACTGAATGGTCCAAATCCCTCTGAACCAAGAGAACCACAGCATAGCTGGGGCTGGAAGGGAGATCTGGAGATCATCCAGCACAAACCCCTGCCAAAGCAGGGACACCTGGAGCAGGTGACAGAGAAACACATCTGGGTGGTTTTGGGATGTCTCCAGGGAGGAAGACTCCAGGCCCTCGCTGGGCAGCTGTTCCAGTGCTCTGCTACCCTCCAGGGAAAGAAGTTCCTCCTAATGTTGAGGTGGAACTTGTCTTTTAGTTTCTGGCCATTGCTCCTGATCCTGTCACCAGGCACCACTGAACCAGTGAAGGTGACATTCTCATCTACAGCAGGAGGGAGCTGGAGCAAAGCACACACTAAGATTTGGGCAGGACAGTTCCCAGCAGCCCAAACCCCACAGGGTGCAGAGCACTGAGGTCTGGGTTACCATGACCAGCTCCACCACAGCACTGCAGGACCCACAGCTGGGCCAGATGTGTCTGCAGAGCCCTGTGTGGCCACAGCCAGGCCAGGCTGCTTCAGAGGAGGGACCTGGGAGGAAAAGGCACCTACGTAGGCATCATCACTGTTCTGGATGGTGTGATGTCTCTGCAGGGTGCGGGGCCGCGGGTGCTCGCTGGACGAGGGGCGCACGGGGTAGCCCAGGCCGTTGTGGTCAGGCACCTGCATGGCTTGGCCAGGGGAGCTCCTGTCCATGCAGTTCCCTCCGATGGACTCTTGAAAACCAGACAGGACAGAAAAAGGACAGGTTAGTACAAGGAACCTGCAGCTCCCAGCCACCTGTGCCACTGCAGAACTGAGATGTGATGCCACACACAAACACTCCTTGCTGGCAGGACAGGATCCCCAGCTGCTCCAGTTGGAATGGCACAGCACCACTGCCCCTGCCTGCACTCACACAGGCTTCTCCCTCCAGCATTAATATATATCCCCAAAGGATCCCAATGCTAGCTGCCTTCCATCAGGTCTACAAAGGCAGCCTAAAGCTGGAGGCACTGGGGCAGGAGCACAGGAACCAGACCCTTTCCCACTTCTGCCTTCCCCTCGAGCCTGAGCTCGACCCTCAGCCTGCTCACATGGTTACACAAGGGCTGGGGGAGCCTCCAACACGGGATGTTCCAGCAGGGCCCCTTGGCAATTGTAAGCAACATAATCCTGCTGGATGAGCTGGCCAGGATCTTCACTTTTATCAGATGACTTCTCCCTGCCCTCTCACAATCTGGCTGCGGGAGCACACCAGCGCTCTGCCTGGCAAAGTCCATCTGCGCTGCAAGCTCTTGTGACTGAGGGCAAAGGCCACATTCCTATCAGGCAAAGCCTCTCGTCATCAAGTACACGATGTTTTGGATGAAGTCCTGAGCCATGGAGGAGCCTGTCAGCGGGGCTGAGCTCGCTGAGCACAGACCCTGCCGAGCACCAACACCCGACAGGGCTGCGAGCGCTGGGGAGCCGCCCCGAGGCGACACAGCTGCAGGGACATCCCTCACAAAGCCAGAGCTTTCCCAGGGCTTTGGCCAGTGGGAAGTGATGTCCTGCTGTGCTGGGACAGAGCACAGCCCAGCTGGCACTGAAACTGCCACAAAACTGCTCCCCAAAGAGATCTCAAAGAATCCTACAAACACCCTCACTCGGACCCACAAGGACCATGCAAGTCTAACTCCTGGCCCTGCACAGGGCAGTCCCAAAATCTGCCCACAATTTAGCAGAATTCAAGTGAGACCCCATCCCATGCGGCCCCCACGCCTCTCACAGCCAGGTGAGCATGGACAGCACCTCCACCAGGAATGTGGCATTCCTGCAGAGCCCTGTCCCAGGGCAGTCAGAGATGCAGCCTCCCCCTGCCTTTGCACAACCGTGGGGTTACGTGCGGTTAACAGTCAGCTTTCCCGGAAAAGCGAGAAGGAAAACATGAGGTAACAGATGTTAGCGGATCAGTGCCACCCACACACTGCTTGGGATGCTGCTCCAACTATGGGAACAGTGGTTGGGGCCAGCAGCCTGCTGCTCCAGCTCCACAAACAGCCCCGGCCCCAGTCCCTGCGCTGCAGGTGATGACTTCCCTCAGCCTGCAAGAGCCAGGACCCAAAAAACATCTGCTTCCCAAAGCTAGCACTGCACCTCTGGGGATGCTGCTTTGGACCAAGGGACAGACACCCCAAAAACACCCCCCCAGACGTGCAGAGGAGAGCCTTTCATCCCCACATCCTTTGTGTCACTGTGGCATGTGACGCTGGCACGGCGCTGCCGCCAGCTCGGCTCCCTCCGTGCCGAGCCCAGGCAGGTTTCCCACGGGCAGCGCTCCCGGGACAGCTACGCTGGAGCAAAACTGGAGCAGGGCCGTTCACAGGCAGCTCAGTCACATCCCAAACAGATCTGGTTGGCTCTCAAGGTCCCCGGCTGCCATCCCTGGCAGATGCTCCACAGACATCCAGAGCTCTGATCAGCGTCAGCACGCGCCCGTGGAAGCACAGACACCCCCGAGCCACTGGGAAGTCACGCTCTGCTCCAGGGTAAACACATCTGGGGAGCTGAGGCAGGGAGAGAAGATACCCCTCAAACTGCACCCTCATTACACAGTCTAAGGAAAAGCCAGGGATGTAGGACTTGGTGTAGATCAATAGTGGGAAAATGGAGTGATGTAGGATTTGCTGTAGGTAGAGGTACCTGAGAAGCTCTGAGGTGACTCTGCCTGGACCCGAAGCAGTGCAGGCCTGAGTCCAAGTGGGTTATGGAGGTCATAAAGGAAAATGGTACGAGCAGTTGCATCCCAGGACATAGTTTACTACAAACAGCCCTGTCAGAAGGGCTTACACAAGCCTATTTGTAAACATTTATTTGCTTTTACTCATTTACAAGGCCTTACAGTCTAAAGTTCTTCTCCTTTGTGTAACCAGTCCTTGCACCAGCAGTGCGGGGGCCGAGGTTTGGCTTCTGACTCCACCAAACCTCAGTGTCCATCTAACGGGCTTCAGTGACAGGATTCAGACTCACAACTTCGTACCAAACCCCCTCCAGAGCTCCCAGCCTCCGCTGAGTCTGGGGCGATTCCCCCACTCCAAGCACAGCAGGGAAGTGGAGCTCTGAGAGCAAACAGAATTGAGAATTTAGGAGGATTTCAGCACAGCCCAGCCTTGTCCCTGCCCCCCGCCCACGCTCTGGGGGGTCAGGGCTTGGCAGCCCCACTCAGCCCTCCGAGCCAGCCTATTCCAGCCCAATACTTTCCCAACAAACCCGTGCTGTGTCCCTGAACAAAGCTGGGCCTCCTGTGCCCTGGACACAGCTCCTCTGCAATAGGGCCCTGAGTGCCGAGGGCAAGCTGGTGGCTCCAGCCCAGCACCCTGAGTCCTGCAGGGAATACTGATCTGCCCACTCAGCCTCTCCTCAAAGCCCTCTTAGCGAGGGGCTCCGAGGGTGGTTTTCCTGCAGAGGAGCCTGTAATTACAGCTCAGGCAGGAATTCTCTGACAGCCCAGCGCTGCCAGAGCAGCCACTGAGGAGCCAAGGCGCAGCTGCTTCCAAGGAGTAGGAAAGGTCTTCAGACCCTAATGGCAAGTCTAAACTCACTCTCTCCAGAACCCACCCTTCCCAGTTCAAGCAGGGATTGAATCTTGCTGCTGCAGCTGCTTCCCAAAGTGCCAGAAAAGCTGCAAGGCTACTGGAGCCACAGGACACTGACCAACACTGTTACTGTGTGTGTTTGTGGAAGCTTTGGCAGTGCCTGGACTTGAGGGTCTGTGCTTAAGAGCAGCAATAAATGACTACACTGAGGTGTACAGCTGAGGTGTGCTGGCAGCTGAGATGCTCCTATCCAGTGTTTCAGGGGATGGGCAACATCACCAGCAAGAACAAATCTGTGGCTACCATGCAGCACCCCCAAAAAGATGGCAGCAAGCTGGGCCCTGGTCTTTACCTGCCTGCAGAAGTAGGTCAAATTCCCAAGCCAAGCAGCCCATCAGGCTCCTTCCTTATTCAACCCTGTTTATTACAGAGGCCGTGCCTGCAATTTACTTCAGGCCACAAAAGCCAGAAAGAATCTCGGTAATTCTGTGCTATGCAGAATATGTCAGGAAACCCTTGGTGTGCCGGGTGGGACGGTGTCCTGGGCAGGAAGGTGAGCGCCTGGCACGGATGGACACCTGGCCTGCACGGGCAGCAGGGAGCCTTACCTCTGCTGGGCACCTTATTCCTGAATCCAGGTGCTGGCTGATGCCGGTACTGGTGCGTTCCCAGCTCCTGCGCGGGATTAGCAGTTCCTAGCAAAGATTCGGGGTCCCCATGCCCTCCTGCGTTTACAAGCAGAGGGGTCTCGTGGCAACCTTTGGTCAATGTGTTTGAACTCTTACTGTCAGGAAAGCTGTCCCTGTTTCCCTCGCAGGCGCAGTCCTCCTCCATGCTCTCCGAGTGGAACAGGGCTGGCTGGTGTCCGTATCCCTGCGGCGGTGGCACGGACGCAGGGACCTGCTGGATACATTCTTGCGCCCTGATTTTTAAGAGATGTTGGGGGCTGTTCTGGGGGTGGTACGTGTCAGCACTCTGATAAGGCAAAGACAACGACTGGCGCTCCGAGAGGTTCTGTCCCATGCTGGTGCCCATATTCCCAGCATCCCCTTGACTAATATGCCTGAACAACTCTTGGAATTCTTGCTGCTGCTGCTGCTGCTGCTGCCGCCGTTTGATGAGCTGTGCAAATTCTGCCTGGGGCAGCCGCATGTCCGTGTGCCCCGTGAGCGAGTGCCGGGGGGAAAGCAGTCCCTGGAGGATGTGCGGTACCTGCTGGTGTCGGCTGTAGTCGGGAGGTGTCGGGGACAACAGTGCCTGCTGTAGTGCCGATGCCGTGTAGTGCTGCTGCTGCTGATGTGCGTTCGGAGGGAAGCTGGGGTACTGGTCGAGCTGCGGGACCTTCAGAGCTTGCTGGGCTGCAGGGAACCCGACCCCTCCCGGCGGGCTGTAGTTGCTGGGGGAAACGCGGGGCTGCTCCGGGAACAGGTGGGGGTGTAAGTGCACCTGGTCGTAGTTGGCGGGGGGATACCTGCTCACGTTCAGACTGCAAGGACAAGGAAAAGGACAAGTGACCGCGCTGCTGGTGGGAGCCAGAGCTGCTCCTGCACGGGAGGGGCTTCCCCAGGCACATGGGACAGCAGTCCTGGCCTGGCTCAGCAACTCCTTCCCAGCACAGGGAGGGAGCAAGCACAGGGCAGACTGGCAAGGACAGCAGGTCTCGTGCTGAGATTCTGGGAGCAGGCAGGGAGGGGCCCTCACCTGTGCGACTCGGCGCTGTCGGCGCTGAGCTGCTTGGACAGCTGCCGGTGGCCGTAGCTGAGGGAGGCCATCAGGTTGGCGCGGTGCTGCATCTGGATCTGGCTGGCGCTGGGGCTCAGGGACATCCCCCGTGCGTGGGACGCCAGGCCCTGCCCGCCCACCGAGGCCCCGGGCAGGAGGCTGCTGCCCACCAGGTCCCCGGGCTCCTGCACCTGGATGGTGACCTGCTGGGGCTGCGACTGCTGCTGCTGCAGGGCCAGGCACGTCAGCCCCATGGCCGGGGGAGGGGAACAGTTACCCGACTGCGGGAAGATTGTGTTGTGGGATGGCATCCCTTGGAACTGGGACTGGGAGGCAGCACCTACAAGGAACAAAAACCCTCAGCACCCCTGCCAGCCCAGGGCGAGGCTTGGGAGCGAGTCTGCTCCATTCCCCAAAGTGCTGGACAGGGCTGGGATTAACCTGGTCTAGTGGAAGGTGTCCCTGCCCGTAGCAGAGGGCTGGAAAAGGACGATCTTTAAGGTCCCTTCCAACCCAAACCAGGCTGTGATGCTATGAATCATTCTGTGACTGTGGGCCAGGCCGGGAGCCCAGTACGTGTCCGTATGGGTGCTCTGTCAGGCTGTGCCAGTGTGCAAAGGTCAGAGCCGGAGCCCCTTGCACCAAAACAGAAACTCTGCAGAGCTGACAGTGATTTGCATAAACCTGAGCATATCAGCCCTTCCTCCCCACCCCCGGGAGCGATAAGTAAGGATCTTGTGACAAGGAACCCGACAGCACATTCCAGCTGGCAGCTTCTCGCGAGCTCTCGCTAACACCAGCCCTTGCTGCCAGATGGAGAATCTTTTACATCATCAGCAAACTGTGCAGGGCCTGGGCTGGGGTGAGGAATGGAGCCCTGGCAAACCCCTCGTGCTTCCTCAGGGTTTGATGGGATCACATGGCCCTGCCCAGCTCCCAGAACCGCTTACCATGGGGCTGGAGCACGCTGCTGCTCACGGGGGGTGGGCTGCTGTTGGGTTGCCTGAAGAGATGATTGTTGGGGTGGTTCGGGGGCGGGCTGGATGGCTGGATCCGTAACCTACGTGGGGAAACAAGCACCTTCTCACCATGCCTGCTCCTTGTCAAGATGCTGTCTCAACTGTGAGAACTGATGCCAAACGCCGCGTGTCTTGTTCAAAATAAACACCATAAAGCCCTTGCTGGGGATCCCAAGGTCTCTGCAGCTTGGCTTCTCTTCTGAGAGCCACCTCACTTGTCCAAGTCACGCAGGGAGTGAGCATGACCTGGTGGCTTCCATAGAAACCTGGGGACAAGGACACTGCAGGCTCACCTCCTGACTCACTGCACCTGCTGAGACATCCTGATTTCACTTCCCCTAACTCAGCCTGCCTCACCTACAAGTCAGGATGCTGAGGGGAAGGAGGCTGAGCTCACCAAGGGCCTGGAAAGGTGTGAGACACCTAAGGAAGCATGAGAGAGCCTGGCTGCTGAAGTGGCAGCTTCAAGCCACTCAAAAGGCAGTTCTGTCAATCCTCTGCTCAAAGCAGGTCTGTGCCTTTGAATCAGATTTCTCTGATTCTAAAGTCCTTCACAAAGAATCCAGCTCAAAGGACCAGGCACATTCACCTGAGAACTGGCTGTGTCATTCCGACTCCATAAACCTCCAACTCAGCCTGGCCTCTCCTGAGTGTGTCAGCTCATCCCTGGGCTTCAGGAAGAGTAAAACCCAGAGCTGCCCTAAATCCATTTCTTTACCTCTGGAGCTGGTGAGTGAGCAGAGCTGGCTGGTTTTCACATGGAGCTTGCAAGGGTGGAGATGGCTGGGGAGGCCGGATACAGTCCTGAACCAGGCACCACAAGAAAACAAGAAGTGTTTGCAGTCAATGTCTCAGTCAGTAAATTTAGAAACTGCTGGGTGAAGCAGGACATATCCAGATTCACCGAGTGTCAGTGCCTGACTGCAGCCCTGGCTGCCACAGCTACCACAGCAGCTGTGCAAACATTTCTGCTGAAATCCTTCAGCCTTCCCGCTACAGCAAGCCCAGCAAACTCCCCTCCCTCAATCCCCCCGGGACCTGCTCACGAGTTGTGTCTGCAGCAACACAGGAAAACAGAGCTAAGCCTTCAGCAGCTCTGGCTGGGGCTGCACTACCTGAATCTGCTGATGAAGAATCTGATGGTGCTGCTCCTGCTGGTACAACATGTGCTGCTGCTGCGTCTTCTCCAGCGTCCTCTCGTCCATGTGCCCACCGTACATCTTCTGGAGCTGCTCACACTCCTGCAAGAACCCAGCACGTCCCATAAATGGTGCACATCACCCTGCTGTGTGAGGAATGCCCCGCTCTGCAGCCCACCCCTCTGAGAATAGCTGGCAAAACTAGTCTGATCCATTCCCTCTGACAGAATCAGGTGTGCAGTGACATGGCAAAAAGCCAGGAAAGCAATGGGTGCACGTGACACTGAGCTGGCACCGCTGTTTTCCCTCAATGCAGGCAGCAAGCTCTGGAAATGACACTTCAAGGTGAGGAGAGCATCTCATTTGTGCCGTGCTGCGAGGGGAAAGGCCTGTCCTGGGGCCAAATCCCGCTCCAGCCATTGGCAAGCTGTGCCTGGCTGCGCAGGGAATATCCCACAATACACTCCAAACTCCCCTTTCCTGGGAGACCCTGGAACAGCCCCAAAACTGCTGCCAGAGGAAATGGGGGAGAGCAGGAGCTGCAGTCTGACAGTGCTGGTGGGCCCTGCAGAGACAGGCAGGATGCCCATGGGTGGGCACAGCATGATGGTTCTGCCCAGAAGAGAGGGGGCAGGAATCCGCCCCGGTGCCCAGCTGCAGGTGAACAGCTCATACATGCAGAGGACACTCAGGGTTTGCTGCAGTCACACAGGGCAGGAACAAACCCTCAGCTGCCAAGTCCCCACTGTGTCCCTCAGCCTTTCGTGTAAGGATTCCTCTTTTGCTTCCTGAAGCAGCAGGACTGAGGCAGTAAGAATTCCCTGTGGAGGCTGTTTTGAGGACCCCCACCCCTCTCTCACCTGCTGAAGCTGTTTGATGCTGCTGTTATTGCCCATCTTCTCCAGGTGGGCTTTGAAAGCCTGGATGCTGGCAGCCCCGTCGGAGAAGCGCCGGACCGGGGAGAAGCGCTCGGTGGGGAGGTGCAGAGTGTTGGAGTCCTTGTAAATAGAACTGAACACAGGGGGAAGGGGTCAGTGGCGTGACACCAGCCAAAACACAAACTCCAGCACTGACATTCCATCTCCAGCAGCCTCCCAGCTGCCTGGATGCTCCACACAGGGCAATCAGAACGGGCACCTCTGAACCAAGCTGTGCCCAAGGCACCACAAGCACCTTCCCTTCACTGTGATGTTTCTCTGCCATCCGAGGGAACCAGATTTTTTTCAGGAAGCTGTTTTCTCCCGAAGTTTGGGCTCCCCATTATCACTGAGCTCCTGCCCTGCCATTAGGTGGTACCTGTGTTATCAGGAGCAGAGATAACCTGGCATACACTCATCACAATGTGCCCCACAGCAAACTGCTGGGGCTCTGCCTGCCCTCAGGGCTTCCGGGCAAGTGCTATCGGTGGGACCTGATTTCTGTGCAAATCACAGAATCACAGGGCTGGGAGGGACACCTTCCACTATCCCAGCTTGCTCCAAGCCTTGTCCAGCCTGGCCTTGGACACTTCCAGGGATGGGACAGCCACAGGTCCTCTGGACAATCTGTGCCAGAGCCTCCCCAGCCTCACAGGGAGGATTTTCTCCCATCAGTAAAGGATTTCTTTTGTGAAGATTCTGCAAATGCCATCTCCAGAACCCAGCAAGCAACACTTGATGCACAGGCTCCAGCAGTAGCCTTTGTCTGTGAGAAGGTCATGGAGATGTGCTCTTTACAGCACCTCTGACACCAAACCCAGCAAGAGCCCACCTGGCTGCAGCTGGAGTGGTCCTGAGCTCCAGAGGTCACTCTGAGGGCCTGTTCCAGGCTCCCCTTGTCACAAGGTGACTGATGCTGGACCACTTCCAGCAGGCTGGGTTCTGTTTTGTCACTGTCTCTGCCTTAGGAGGACACAGTTCAGTTTCCTTTCAAGGAAAGAGCTGTAGTCCTGCCTTTTGAAGCCATCCCATCCATTATCCTGATCCATTCGTTCTCCTGCTGCATTGATGGAAAGTAGAAGCTACAGATAAAATCATACTGAGTTTTTGAAACCCATGTGGGCAAGGCATAACAGCTGCACTTCCCTGTACAGCTGTACTTCAATTCTGCTTTCAGATATTCAACGTGACAAAACCAGGGGCTACATAAGAAGATACATAAAATGGCTTAAAATAGGTTAAGGGCTAAAATAAAACCCACCTGCCATTCAATAATGTGGTTTATTTACACAATGACTGCTAATTTCTGTGCCAGGTATGTCATGAACTCACTGTGGAACACTCTGTTTAGACCATGGTCAGATGAAATTTCCGTGATTTCACAGGAAAGACACAGAACAGGCTCACAGCACGTTACAACACCAAGAGTGGAACGAGCAGATACCACCCTGCTCATGATGCAACAGCCTCAGGATTCCAGAGCCAAGAGACAGAGGTGACACCAACATTGTTTACAGGGTAAGTGTGTTTAAGTCTTGTAAAAATTCCATTCCTGCTGTGCATGAGGGACTTGGCTTACCTTTAGGATTTGCAGCAATCCTGAAAGCAGGACACAGCACATTCTGCTTGTTTTGCAAGCAGCACTGCTCTTCCTATCAAACTGAGGCCCTAGAAATGTTTCCCCTCCTGCTCTTTCCATCCCCCAGGCACCTCTGAGGGAATAACTTGAGGGCACAGAGGTGTTTATCTCGGTTTTCCGGAGCTCCAGCGTGGCACTAGCACTGTCTCAGTCTGCTCAGAGTTCACCTGTCCCTGCTGATTACATCAGTGCTCAGCTCAGCAGGTCTCTGGCTACAATAAAAAGGGCTTTGTCAAGCCAGCAGTGTGAGCTGCCTGAGGGGCTGAACACCAGCACCAGCCTGGCCTGGCAGCCACTGCTTTCCCCAGGGGCAGCAAACTCCAGTGTGCAGCTGGTTCACTCCTAGCACCAAGGGGTCAGAGCACTTTAAAGCATTTTTAGGAGGATTTTTTTTTTTCTTGAGAGGAATTTAAGCTCCCTCTGTGGCATCAGCATCTCCGTTTGGCTGCTGTGACAACAACTCTGTCACACTGACACCTCTCCATCAGGACTGTCCCTCCCACACATCCTGAGTGTGTTTAGATCTAATCCAAAGCTTTCCTCTTTCCCAGACATGGTGATTTTGTTTTCCTTCCCCATCCAGCTTCCTTTTCTCACATCATTCCCATCAAGGGTTCAGGTGAGAAATGAAATTACCCTTGAGAAGCTTTGCAAAGAGACTTTGCAGTCAGAACACACAACTCTGGTGCAGAACAATGAGGGTTTTAAGCTCTGCTGTGGATGACTCTTGGTGCAATCTTTTGCCTTCATCTGCCTCCAAAAATGTTGTGTAGCAAATCTGCTACCTTGATGCCTACCATTACAGAGGGAAAAGCTTTCCTCTAAAAAAAATAGCTTATTCCCAATATTTCTGTGACGGCAGCCATTCCAGCAAATCATCTCCAGCCACAGAAGTGGGACTGGAGGGAAGAGCCAGCCGATTCCTGCTGGTCCCTGCAGCCAGGGAGTCAGACACCCTCTGCTCTGTGGGTCTGCTCTTTGTCCCTGTTCCTCCTCCTCCTCCTCACCCCTCCCTGCCAGCGGGATGTCCTCAGTGCTCCATTCCAGGGCCACCTGGGCAGGACTCCTGGCGCAAGCTGCCCGGCCGGCCGGTGCCGTTACTCACCGGTGCTGGTCGGGTCCCAGGTGTGGAGCCCAAGCCCGGGGTCGGAAGGACTGCTGTCCTAGCTGCCTCTGCAAGTCTGGAGGGATTTCAGCTGTAGGGTTGGTCATGGCCAGAGTGTGCCTTTTTGACCTATTTGCCAAGTATCTGCAACAAGCAGGAGCACATTTTATAAGAGACTGATGGGAGTACTCCAAAAACAGGGAGTGTTAGATAAGCCAGAGAAAACGGGAAGGAAGAAGCTTGTGCAGCGCTCAGAACACGCCACAGACACGCTGCCCACGCCTGTCACAGCACTGGCTCACCAGCACTCTGGGGACAAGTGTAGCTTCAGCTGCTGGTGCTCCACTGCCAGCCTTGGAAGGGAAGAGGAGCTGTTTGCTCTTCCCAGCAGGAAAGGCACGTTCCACCTCAAGGGGAATGCTGGTGTGTCCCTTTGGGAACAGCATTCACTCGGGCAGCTGTGCCCCTGTGCCAGCCCAGGGCGCCAGGGCAGACAGAACCCAGCTGGGCACAGAGCGGAGCCTTCACTCCTCAGAACGACCCCGGGACACCCCGGCCCAGCAGGGAAAGGGTGCGAGGGGCACCCCAGGCTGCTCCAGGAGCATGAGGAAGGGCTGGGCTGAGGCAGGGCTGTGCCAGCCCGGTCCAAGTGCGCCATCTAGTCCCTGCTCCGCTGCAGGAAAGTCGGGAATGGCCCGGGATGCGCAGAGAACAGAACCTGAGCTGCAAGAGGGTCCCTCCCTCTGGAGCCACCAGCACCAAGGCTGGGCTTGCCTCTCACACCAGAGCTGGGAGACAACACCTTAAACAAAAGCCCGCTCTGCACTGGACAAGAGCTGCAGGTCTCCTGGAAACCCCCCCAAGGACCGGGGCGGGGGAACTTGGAGCCTCTGCTCCGGCAAGGATGTGAGGAAGGGCCGGGCAGTGCTGAGCTGCTGCCTGCCTGCTGTTCCTGGCACAGCCGAGCCCAGGGCACGGCAGCGAGGGCCTGAAGCCCCTGCCCAGGGCTGGCACTGCTCCCAGGCTGTGCCTGCTCAAGGCCGCTGGGCTGAACTCAACCCTTCCTGCTCTGGTAACCAGAGCCAAGCGCCACTCGGCCAGCGACACCTGCGAATCCTCACCTTTGCTCCTTCCCCTGCAACTGCCCTGGGAAGCAGAAAGAGCAGCAAGCGAGACAGACTTGCCCAAACCCAGCCTCTCTTTGCTGCTGAAGCCACTTAAGCAGAAGAAGCAGGTTAACAGTGCCATGGTGCCCCGCCAAAGCCCGTGCCATTAGCTGTTTAAGAATCATTTGATGCAGACAGGGAAAGGTTCCCAAAGAGCTTTACTGTTGTGGTTTGCTAAGATCATTTTATTTCAGCCCTCCAGGGAACAATCCAATCACAAGCTCTAACAGCGTTTCGGGTGGAAGGAAGTTTCCCAAAGCTCAAAGGAGATGTGACTGTTCCCTGGAACAGAGAGAAGACTGTGCTCTGCTTTCAAGGTCAGATTAAGGAGGGCAAAAGCTGCTCACTGGTGGCTGCAAACAGAGTATTTGGGGCAGTGTTCTGAGAAGCTAAATATTTGCATCTGTCCCTGATGTTAATGCTATTTACCCTTCTCCTCTGATGACTACTGACATGTCGCAACACAAGGGGGTGGACAGCAAGCTAACACTCAACCTGGATGGTGCCTTTTCAAGGCCATCTGGTGGAAGAAGAACATGTGCTGTGAAAGAACTAAGGGCAGCACTGTCGAGAGCAGCGAAGTGACCTCTGAGTCCAAGGGGACTTGGTTTTCAGTGGGATCTGAACATTTCAGTGCCTTTCAAAACGCTGCACAGGGGCTTCAAAATGTTTCCAGCTGAGCTAATGCTTTAAAGGCTCAACTGAAACCTTCAGGTTTAGAGTAGTGAAAATCTGCCCAGGTAAGATGTCCAGGCATTCCCTTGCCAGGAATGAGATTTAACATGCTTGCACAGCCAAAAAGACCACCTGCTGCTTGAGGTGCTGTCAGAGGACATTACTGGCCCTACATTAAAGCTGTTAATGGCTGTTGAAGCTATTACTGAGGCTACAAGTAGACTTTCTAGGCTGAGGCAGGCAAAAAGAGTCTCAGTGCAGTCTGTCACAGCTCACACCCACTGCTCCTTGGGAGCACTGAGAGCAGCACAGCTGGCCAAGGCTCTGGAGCATGATCTGCACCCACCCAGTGTCACCCTGCCTGCAACAACCCCCAGTGTGAACCCTTGTGAGCCCCCGAGGAGCCACTCCCTTACCCAGGTGATGACCTGTACAAAGGGGGGATCCAGAAAGCTCTTCCAGTTTGAGGTAAGAAGCAGGAGCACCCACCACACGTAGTGCCCAGCTGGTTAGCAGAGAAGAAACTATGCAAAAGCTCCTAAGAAAATGTTAGCAAGGCCATGGTTAGTGTGTTCATGGACTGAGAAAGTACAAGCACGTTCTACCCACTTCCTACAATGTGTTTAGAGCAGACACAGAGAACAGAAGTTCCCAGCCTGGGAGCTAATAATGCTTTCCTTGTTGGAGCAGGCTATTTTAAGGCCTGATGCTAAAATTAGCAGCTAGAGGTACCCGTAATTCCAGCAAGCTCACTTTGTTTGAGGCATCAGAGTTGGATGTTTACTGCATGTCTTGATACAAAAGCTGCTGCACTGGCACCCAAGGCCACAGAGGAGATCCTCCCACCTCCAGCACCCAGCAGGGAGGGGAATCCCTTGGCACTCACTTGGCAGGTTAGTGTGGATCGCATGCTGGTGCACACTAAGCAAAGGAATTTAGCAGTTCCAAGAGTTTCTGGAGAAACTACTGCTCAATCAGCTACCCATTTCAGGGGAATTCAGCTTTGCAAGCACCCAGTAGTGCCAGAGGAGTAACTGCCTACAGTAATCAACACCCACAAGAACAGGAGAAGTGTTGAGCCTTCGCTGTAAAATCAGCAGTGGTGCCCTGACGAGGTGGCTGTGTTTGAATCAGCTCTTGAACAGCCCAAGGTGAGCTTCATGGAGGTAGGAAGGGCAAATGTTAACGGAGTGGGAGTTACCTCTGCACAGCTTCCTGATCCGGCTCCCCATCGGAGCTCTCCTCGTCCACAGGGGTGACAGCTGGGACAGCCTGCGGAGAGAGAAGCCGCAGCTCAGGAGGACACCCAGCACCATCCCCTCTGCACAGGGGACACCTGATCTTCCCAAACGAGCTTCCACAGGGGTGTGTATTGGCTCCTCTGCAGCATCAAGGAAACCTGGCCAGGAACCCCTTCCAACATTCCTTCCCCCGTCCAACTGCCTGGGCAGGGCTGCTGCTACTTGGAGAATTCATTGATACAGATGCACCCAGGGAGCGAGAACACGCCTGAATGCCTCAGATGGACACTCCAGTTTTCTCCACAGGATCAGCAAAGGACAAAAGCAACCATTAAAAAGCGCACAAACACCGTCAGTTCCAGAGAGGGATCTACAACCCCACCTGCCAGCTCCAGGAGAGCGAGCAAGCCCTGCGAGGGGGAGCAGGGGAACCTCTGGCAGCGAGCAGGCACATCCCTGCAGGGCTGTGCCCGCTGTGACCTGGGCACAGCCGCCTCTGCCTGCGGGAGGGGATATTTTTAAGCACTCTGCCGTCCCCTGCTACTCACTGGCGTCATGGTGACGAGCGGCGAGGGGCCCCGGGGCCGCTTGAGCAGCTGCTGCGCGTGCAGCTGGATGTTGGCCCCGCCGTCCGACGCCCGCCGGCCCAGCGGGCCCATCCCGTTCAGCAGCTGCAGGGTGGGGGGCTGCAGCAGGGACTGCTCCTGCAACACACACACAGCAGCGTTACCACCCCAGCCAGAGCCCCAGGGCACGCTGCAGGAGAACACAAACCCTCTGGGCTTCAGGGATGTCACCAGCATCTCCAGTGATGTGGGGCAGGGGCAGGCAGGCTGCAAGCTGCAGCTCAAAGCCAGGCAGCACAGTCCTGTTTCTCCCCAGCCCATTTTTTAATTTCATATTGCACTGCTCTTTCATTCTTCAGCTTTTTCACAGAATCTCAGAATGGTTTGGGTTGGAAAGGACCTTAAAGATCATCTCATTCCATCCCCGTGCCATGGGGGGATTCGACTATGCCAGGTTGCTCAGAGCTCCATCCAGCCTGGCCTTGGATACATCCAGGAGTGGGGTATCTGCAGCTTTTCTGGGCAACCTGATCCAGTGCCTCACCACTCTCACAGTTAAGAAAATTCTCCTAATATTTGATCTAAACCTACTTTAGATTGGAACCAAACAATTGGAATCGTGCATAAAGAGAGTAATTCTTGAGGCTTATGCTGTCCAAGGAGTGACAAAGAGGGAGCAAGTGTGAGCACAAACACCCTCCCAGCTGGCAGGGCACAGAGCACAGCAGGGTCATGGGCAGTACCTTGTACTCCAGCTGCCCCGTGGGCTGCAGGTTCTGCCTGGGCAGCACATTGTGCATGAAGTTCACATTCGGGGTCACCTGCAGGAACGGAGCCTGAGGAGTGACACGGGGGAAGCCAGGCAGGAGCTTCTGCAGGTCTTCCATGACTTCCGTCCTGGACAATCACATTGGAGAGGGGAGTTAGGCATGATGTGAGGAAACCCCTCACAGACCCAGTACACCCAGCTTCCCTTCACATAAAGCTTCTTACTGCTCTGGAAAATGGTCACACAGAGCAGCCAAGCCACTCTTTGGTTTTATTTATCCCTTTTTTTCCCTCCACGTTGAGACTTGCCAGAATTAGCTCTTGGCATTAACCTCAATGGCATTTATCACAAACACTTCACCTTGGACATGACAGCAGTGCAGCTCAGGTGAGACACTTGCCTTGACCAAAAGCACAACTTACCCAGAACTCCAGGAGGAGCAGGAGGAAAGTACCTGATCCCCATCTAAAATACTGACCAAGCTGTTCAGGGGGACTGGGACCTTTAAAGGAACACCCAGAAGGACCAAAGTCACATGCTGGGAGTGAATGTCCAGGTTAGAGGGCAGCACTCACCGTGGGTCAGCTACTCCCACTGTGTGCCTCCTCATGGAGAGGTAGCGGACCAGAGCCTCGGGTGATGGTTCCTCCCCTTCATCACTGTCCAAGTTCATTGTTCCATCGGTCTGGGCAGGACAAACGTTGGACATGTTGAAATGCAACACCAGGATCAAAGGAAAGGCTTCAATGTGAGCCAGAAAAAGAGCTTGCAGGGGTCTCGGGGGTGTGCCTCACCTCCACAATTTGGTTCTCAGGGTTGATGAGCTGGACTTGGGGCACGTTGATGTTCATGGTGTTGCCTGTCTGTTCCGTCTGCTGAGTGGAGAGACCAGGATCAGAAGACACAAACGCAGCATTGCTTTACAAACACTGCTGGATTAACACCAGCCCTAAGCACCTGGAACCAGTGAAGAGCTGTTTATTCTCAAGAGGTTGCCTGTTTACCCCCCTTCCTTCTGTTCAGGCAGGGTCAGCATCTCTTCTGCTTTCCTTATGACCTGGCCTCTCCCAAAGCAAGTGCTCGTTGCTCCAACAACAGCACAAGGTGGGAAAGAAGCATCACACAGCAGCCCTGGGCTGGGAACTCCAGCTCCCAACAACTCCCTCAGTTCCTTCCCCTCTAAGTGAGCAGGGGACTGTCTGAAGGATGTTCAGGCAAGGCACACACTGTTCCTAACCTCCGGAGTAGGGCACCCTAAACACACACCCAGTTCTCAGGCGAGGAACGTTCTGACACTCCAGCAGGGTGTGGACACCTGCCAGCAAGTCTGAGTTTAGCAGGTAAGGGCCTGGCTGGCCCTGCAGGGCTGGAAGAACACTGGCAAAGGGGATGCACCTGGATGTTGGCCGAGGTGGGGAAGGTCATGGTGCGTGGGATGCTGGGCGAGGGGGCAATGCGCAGGTTCTTGTGCCTCTTGAGGCGGTCGCAGAGCAGGCTGTAGATCGCGCTGTAGTGATCGTACGCGTCGGTTCGCAGCGACTGCAAGGCAAAGCAAGAGCGGTCACTCCTTCTTGTGCAGGGATAAAATACAATTTATACTGTGCTGAGGCTGCTCAGCTGCCACCAAACACAGCCACTGATCAGCAAGAGGGGCAGGCAGGACACGCCAGGCCTCACCTGCACCGTGCGCTCCTTGTCCAGCCCCATGTCCGCCATGGCCAGCAGCACGTCCTCGTTGAGCGGCTCCAGCTGCCTCTCGGTCTTCAGGTGCTGACACTCCGCTATCAGCTGTGAGGACACAGGCACACAGTCAGGGCTGACATTCCCAAAGGCACACTGATGAGTCACAGCGCTCCCAAGAGCCCAAGCACCGGGCTCTGGCTGCGGCTGGCATGAAGTCTGATGGCAAGCCATCGGAAATCCAGCTCCCAGTGCCACGGGGGAAGATACAAAAATGTACTTGGATAAGGAGTGATGTGGAAAGCAAGGCCAGGAGACGCTGAAAAGGGAAAGGCCACGCATGGGAATGAGTGTTCCCAAAGAGCAGAACCAACACTGCAGCGCCAGTGCCCAGAGCCCGTTCGAGTCACTGAGCAGACCCTGCTCGCTGCTGCTCACCCTGTCAAACTCTGCATCAGCCTCCCCCAGCTTCATCCACTTGTGTTTGCAGATCTGCTCCATGGAGAGCCTCTTGCTCGGGTCCAGCACCAGCATGTGGCGGATCAGGTGTTCACACTCTGCCAGGGAAGAGAGGCTGGGTCACCCGTGGGGAGGGACACGGCTGCTGCAGTGTTCCCTTTCCAGGCTCCCCTCTGGGAAGTCACCTCACAAAAATACAGAAATACTGCTTCTCCTCTGCACTTTGCACCTGCTGGGCCCCCAGTGTGCCACACTGCTGCAGACATTGATTCCCTGTGTTAGGAAGGAGAGAATCCACCCTGTCACCCTGCTCCTCCCCATCTTGATGTGAGTGGCTTTTGGAGCCTGAGAGCAAAGCACCTGTAGAATGTTCTCCACTCAACAGCTCACTGTGAGTGATTTCTCCTGTGATTACACCTGTGCTGTCACCAAGAGGGACTGCTGAGGCTCTCCTGTTTGGCACAATCTAAGGGATTCTAACTTTGCTTTGAAAGCTCCACGTTTTAGCAGAATTTTCTGCATGGAGAAAACCTCCTCCCCAGATAAGACAGCAAACAAGGAAGTTTTCACCTGGGAAACTCCACACAAAATCACTCCTTAACCTGACAGCAGGCAACCAAGTACCTACATATGACTCTTTGTTAAGCTGATTTTATATGAAAATTAATCACAGTTTTCACACCCAAGATTTATTATTGAAGTGTTTCTGCAGCAGCAGGACACAAACACTCATCTCTGACGGGGCTGCTGCTGGGAATTAGTGCCCCACAACGCTGTAAAAAGCTAAAACTGAAGGAGGTGCAGTGAAAAGCCCTGTGTCCCCAGGTGCCTGCCCCCTTACCTGTGGACATGAAGAAGGGGATGCGGAATTTGCCGCTGAGCACCCGCGCGCGCAGGTTCTGCAGGGTGCTCCCGTCGAAGGGCAGGGCCCCGCACACCAGCACGTACAGCACCACGCCGAGGCTCTGCGCCCAAAACAAACCCAGTCAGCAATGCCAACCGGAATTCAAATCCCTCTCTGGGTAATGCATGCTTCTGGCACCTCCCCAGAGGGAAAATACAGGACGTAGTAGCCAGAATGCAGTTCTGGAAGCGTTTCTTTGGAAAACACTTTTTGCTGTGTCAGGGCTTTTCTCCAAGACATGTACTGAGCACTCAGGAAGCAAAGCCAAACAAACAGAGCAAAAATCACATCAAAGTCAGAGAGAAAGAGGCTCATCACATACCCAAATATCAACCTTTGGCCCATCGTACTCCTTGCCTTCAAAGAGCTCTGGAGCAGCATAGGGAGGACTCCCACACCAGGTTTTAAGGAGCTGGCCAGGGGTGAAGATGTTGCTGAACCCAAAATCTGCAAGAACAAAGAGAACAGATGAGAGGAATGTGATTCACTCGGACTGTCCTGAACAAATGGCATTTCAGTAACTTGCTGAGTCTGGCCAAGTCATGGACAATCCTGTAATGGGTAACTGGTACACAGGCACTGCAAATGGAGTCACTGAGGTTAGAAAAGACCTCCAGGGTCATCAAGTCCAAGCTGTGACCGATCCCCACCTTGTCACCGGCCCAGAGCACTGAGTACCATGTCCAGTCTTTCCCTGGACACCTCCAGGGGTGGCATCTCCCTGGTGCCCTGAGCTCTGGGCAGTGTCAGCATGGACAGAGTGCAAAGCAAAAAAGAATGAGAATTCTGATTTTTCCAGAAAACACTACAGGGGCTGCAAAATTTGGTTATGGTGGGCAGCTCTACAAACACAGTTAAATCCTGCACCAGGAGCAAATAACAAATCCTGAAAGAGAAAGGTCTTCACCTCACAGGCAGCCAACCATCAGCTTAGTGGGCACTAATGGCATTCTCTGTTAATTAACCTGCCTCCCACTGGCTCACAGCTGGGACCTGCACTGCAAAGGGCAAGGAAACCAGTCTGGATCCAAGAGAAGGGAGCTGGTTCTTATAAAAAGACTCTTCACTAAATTTCCTTTCTTTTTTTTCTCCTCAGTTGAATCGAAGCAATCACAGTCCCAGAGAGGAGTTCTGAGGTGTCCACAGGTTTTTTCTAACAGATTCAAGATTACCCAATATTACCAGTTAATTACCAATTCATTACCAGTTCCACACTGAACTCCAAGTGAGGATCACCAGCGATGGCCAACAGCTCTGGGCCAGAGGCAGGCAAATCCCAGAATGCACTAACTGATGAGTTTGTGCTCCCTCTTGCTGCTTTCCTTACAGGATTTTCCACGACCTAATTTCAGGTGACTCCTCTCCTCTCTTGTGCAGTATCTGCAGAGCCCAGCAGACCACCTGGTGCTGCTCCTGCCAGCTCAGCTCCAGGGGGCACAGCTGAATTCCTTCTCCCTGTCCCTTCGCAGGGAGGAAATTCTCACTGGGGAGATGATTAATGCACGTGGAGAATACCTGACACAGCCTGTTCCTGTGGAAACACCTGGAGTACACACCAGGCTGCTCCAACCCCACCTCAGAGACGGTTTATGCGCAACCCCATTTACCAGAGATGGTAAATGTTCTTTAAAGGCACTGTGGTATCAAAACAAGGCACTTACATGTCTGTTGGGTTTTTACTGTTGGCAGTGAAACCTCCAGTCAGCCTTTGGAGGACAATTCCAGGGAAATAGCACACAGCTGCACAACTGTCTCTTCCACCTCTGCACGCTTTTGAGCTGCTGTCTCACGTTCAAAGCAGGATGGGTAACAAGTGCCCGAGTTACAGCCACCGGAGCTGGCAATAAATGCTGCAGCACTGGATGTATTTCCCAACACACAGCACTCATATCAGGGTTAGACATAAACTCCTCATGACCGTGGAATTCTGGCACTTCCCATATATTGAGCAAGTTATCCTGGTTTAGTTGCTTTTATTTGTCCTTGTAAGTGCACAAGTAGGCTTTGGGCACCCGGGGAACCGCCTGTATTTTCCAAGGAGTGCACGGCACAGGCGACAGGCCCGAGGTGCTCCCCACTGTGCTGCCCAGGTCACAGCCAGTGTCAGCAGCAGGGGCAGGGCTGTGCCATTCCAGGGCTGTGCCATTCCAGGGCTGTGCCATTCCAGATCCATGCCATTCCAGGGCCGTGCCATGCCAGCTGGCAGCACTGCAGCCTCGGAACAGACACGCAACAGCTGCCTCCTGCACCCTCCTCTGCTTCCTGCAGATTGGTCAGCTGGGAAACTTCACCCCTTCCACATCGTGTTGAAATTCATCCAGGGATTCACAGCTCTTTTGGACGGGGAGAGGAGGTGGGGAGAAGGGAAAATGCAGAGTCTGTCCTTAGGGAACGGGGCCAGCGGGTCCCAGAGCTCCGCGCTCGCCCCGCGGCTGCCCCGGATCTCGGGGTGAACGCTCTCCCTGTGCAGATGCTGCTCTGCCCAGCCCCTCCCGGGCTCAGGGCAGCCAGGATGCTGGGCTCTGTGGGGAGCTGGAGCCAGGCAGATCCTGGACAGGGACATTGCTCCCAGGCTGCAAACGGCTTCCAGATCCCACCTGCGCTGTGGGACTGAGGTCAAGGCTGGGGAAAACAGCAGGGCTTTAAAAACCCAAAGAAAGTTCACGGGAGGATTTGAAAACCCCAGAGCAACTAAGCACAAAATCTAAACCAAACAAAAACACAAGTTACAACTTAAATAAACTTTCTTAAAATCTATGGCCAAGGAGATGCATAAATCCAAATCCTCAGGGAGCAATCGGGTCTCATTCCACAAACAGATGCAGAGGGAAAGAGGAATTTTTGAACAGCAAGGTGAGTCACAGTGATGTGATACAGGGAAAACATTTAAAACAAACATCTCTGCTACAAAACACTGGGTCCAGTCCCTCAAGCTTCCTTGGAGCAGAGCTCAGGGAGTGGCTTCAGTCTCTGCCCAACAGGGATTTCATTCTCAGGAGGGGAAGGAGCAGCCGACTCCTGCAGACGAATGCAAAGCGATGCATAGATCGGATTCCTCTCTGAAACCAAAGCCCGGCAAGGCCGGGGTGTTTAGCAATCATCAACTCCTGGCTGAACTCTGCGGCTGCGAGCACAGGGAACGCGGTGCCAGCAGCTACTGACTCACACTCTGAGAAGGTACACTGGAGAAAAAGCATCCATGGGAAAAATGAGAGCGAGGGTCACAGCACGGGGATCTCGCTGTTTACGGAAAAACAGCAAAGCGGCAATCAATCAAAAATCAACCCAAACTGCGAGCCCCAGGGAGAGCAGCAGCCCTGCCCAGCCCGGGGCTGCAGCCTGGGAGCCGGGACCTGCCTAATGCCAGGCAAAGGATTTAAAGCTGCAAACGGACGTCAGGTGGAAAGTGCCAGAAAACCTGCACTGATGAGAGTATGAAAAGCTCTGAGGTTTGAGTTAGACATGGTTAATGGGTTTGGCAGTGAAGGTTCAGCTGGTTCTCCACCAGTGTAACTGGTGTGTGCATTTCTGTAGCATTTCTCCTGGGAGGTCTGGTATGGAGCAGATCTGTTGCTATCACTTCTTTTTTTTTTAGGTTTTTTTTTCTCTTGAAACAATGGAAGAACTGGTGTCAAGTTGTAATTGGTGAGTTATAGGGAGAAAACTTAATACTTGGAAAATCCTATACCATAAATCAGCTTTTCCAGGCTACTTTTCAAAGCACTACAGCATCTTCCTGCCAAGGCAAATACTGCCACCACCAGGGTGGGGACTATCTCCTGGAGTCATTCTGGGTGCACAGATTTGGAAGGAAAATAGTTTCCAACTCCCTTAGATAAAAAAAAGTTTCCACAATTTCCAGAGCTTCTCAGCCTGCGCATATGGACATTTCTCCAGCAAATCCAGCTGAATTCCAGTTTCCACCAGGGTTAGTTTTTAACTTCTCGCTGTTTGCCAGGCACCCTCCCCCTCCACACAGAGCGGATTTTTCCCTTGAACACAAGATGGCCTCAAACCATTAGTGCAGCCTTTGCATAAAACACCAGAAAGTGCTGCTCAGAGACCTCCCCAGCAGCCTCTCCCTGAGCTCCTCAACCTCTCCACTCCCACTCCAAGGAGCTGCACTCCTGCTTCCTCAGCGATGTGTCTCCCTTATCTCCTGCTCCCAGAAGAGTGAGGAGCAGGTTATCATCCCTGTGCCAAGGAGGACATGGCTCACACTGTTAAGCACCAGAGGGAAACCATGAAGTTCATCTCTCCTTCCTATTCCTTCCCTGCTCTCTCCTCACAGATGAAGTATGAGGGAAACAGAAGAAATTACTGATGATTTTACCACAAACCGAGTGTTGAACTCTAATCTCACACCACACCTCCGGATGGTACACGAGAGAACAGCAACAATGAGCTGGACTGGCTCCTTTTTTCAAGATGCTGTCAAGACTGAGGAGTATTTCCCACCTCCCAGAAGTAAAATTGCTCAGACTGCAAAGTTTTGTAGCCCTCAGCACTTAAAAAAAAAAAAAATCAAGTTACAAACCCTTGCAAAAGACAACAAGCTCACCCAGGAAGTGCAGGGAGAGGGGGCAACCAAGTGTTTTCCAAGGGTGCCCTGCTGTGCTCTAGGCTCTGGGAGAATTAAATGCTGAGTACGAGCTCTGCCACTTCCAAAGTCCATGAAATGAGATGGGCAGGGTAGAATCACAGAATATTCTGAGTTGGAAAGGACCCACGAGGATTGAGCCCAACTCTTAAGTGCTACAACTTGTTGGTTCAATTGGTCATAATCCCACCAAGCCCAACCAAGTCAAGCCTAGTCAGTGTCCCCCAGGATCAGCCAAGGCTCAGTCTCATGCTCAGAGGATCACAGACACGCAGCTCTGTGTTAGGTCAGGACAGAAATGCCCGGGGAGGAAAGCTGGTGACAAAAAATTCCCTCTGCCCCGCAAAAGTCTGGGAGCAGGCAGTGAGGGCCTGTGTGCTTGGCTGCTTCAGCTTTTCTCTCTGCAGGGAATAAACCCCCAAAGCACTGAGGCCACTCTGGCTCTGTCACACACATTGTGAGTGATTCCAGGAGCGCAGTTTCCCCTTCACTGCTCCACCATCCACCTTGTCATCCCTGCTTTGCCATTCCTGCTCTCTCACCTAGCCTGACCTGCTCTGAAGGAGCCCTGAGCAGCAGCAGGACTCACAGCAAGGTTGGTTTTGTGGTACTGTCTCACCCATCACCCAGAGGAGTGAACACCACAGTGTCTGCAGCCTGGGAAGCCAAACCTGCCTTTTCTTCCCTCTTGTTTTACATTGCACTACTTGAAGGGAGGTATAAATCTCCTGGCTACAACCTGGCAGTTTCAGCTCTGGGCAGCAGGCCACACAGAAATCCAAAGCTTCCTTTAGCTGCACGTTTCCTTCTCCCTGAATACCTGGAAGCAGCCAGTGCCTACATTTATTAACTCCTGAAAGCAGCTGCCTTCCTCCCACACCGCTCAGCTTAGCTCACCTGCTATTTTGATGTTCAGGTTTGCATCCAGGAGGAGATTTTCTGCCTTCAGATCCCTGTGGACTATGTTACGACAGTGACAGAAGTTGACAGCAGCCACAATTTGCTTGAACTTTCTCCGGGCTTCCTTCTCGGCCATGCGGCCGTGGGCCACGAGGTGATCTGTGAGGGGAAGGAGAACACAGGGTTATGGACACAGGGGCTTCTGGAGAGAGCTGGGGAGGTGGGAACAACGAGGGCACAGTGTGGTTTCCAGCTCCAACAGCAGACATGGGAGAGGCACAAGCAGGGATCAGGCACACCGCTGCCAACCAGTCCTTGCCTTTCTGAGTGAAAGGCTTTGAAATTCATTTTATACAGAGGAGAGCTGAGGGGATGCCTGGAAAATCAGAACTCTTTTGTACACAAGTGCGAAGGTTTTAAAATCTTTTTCTACGTCAAAATGAAAATGAAGCTTTTCCAGCTTTTGCCTTCAGTCAGACCCCAAGCCTTGTACCACATCACCTCGAGGGAGAGAGGTGCAATGTCCTGGCCACGTGCCATCCTTCCTTTCCCCTGCTTTTCCACAGGAAACACGTCTTTGCTCTAACATGCCTCGAAGGTAACTCCTGCTGGAACCAGCGAGGTCCCAGGTAGTCACAGCCACAGACAACTGCTCACTTCAGCTCTCCAACCAGCACAGCTACCACCAGCTGCAGGAGGGATTTAACATCCTCCCTCTCTCTGTATTGATGCAACAACATCCTTGTGAAATCCAAGAAAGCATTTCATTATAAAAATGGAGCTGGCCTCCACTACAGAAATCTGAGCACTCCCAAATATTTTGCTGAAAGCCTGTACTCTCACTCAAAGGTAGTGTTTGTTGCCAGCTGGGCTTTCCTTGGAAGCCAGCACTGCACACACGGACAGGAAAAGCCTCTCCAAGAGATCACAAAGGCAGGCACACAGCAGTGACCCAGCTGAAGTCAATCCACTTCAAAACTGCAAGCACCAGACTCACAGAAGCCACTTGTCACTGTCCTGTGAGTAGGGACAGACAGGCAGGAGACAGGCAGCAGGAAAGGCAGGGAAGGGAAGCCTCACTTCAGGAGATTGTAACTCCTTGGTGGGGCCATAGAGTTGGCCTCAAAACATCTCTGGCCAAAATTAGGCTGAAATGATTCACATCCCTCCCTAATCCCCATTAAACTGGGAGCTCAATACAGAGATCTGTTCTTGAAAATAATAACAATAAATCATTTGTGCAGGTTTCTCATCAGGTGGTTGTGTTTTTCCCCAGTCACCCATTCATTAAAATACCTGCGACATAATTGACTCGCAGTAAATACTAATTACCAAGATCCATCAAAGCAGTTGTGCTGCTCCTGACTGCACAGCAACCTACTTCTGCCTTTGCCCACTCATGTTGTGCAACAGACTCGAGGTGTTTTTCAAATAACTTGTCAATTAACTCTTGTTCATCGGACAAACTTATTCCATAAGCAAATCTGAACCAGGGCTGGAGAAGGAAAACCATCACCAAGTCAAATCTGACCCTCAAAGTGACCATCTCAAATTGCCCCGTCGTATTTCATTAAGGCATTTGCATGGTCATAAATTTGTTACTGTACGGAGACTGACAGCAGAGCACAGCAAGGGCTGCTCCAATTTAAGCCACTGATCAACAGGTAATAGCTCAGCTCCTAAATGAGGTCCTTCACACCTGCCACACGGGGATTTGGGATCCAGCCTGTCCATACAGAAAGTGCCCTCGAAAGCAAGAACAAGGCTCCAATCTCTCAACAATTTCCCAAATATTTCAGCAATTCTCCTGCAGGCAAGAAAGCAAACCCAGCTACTGCAGCAGGTGTCTTTCTGCAAGGCTCTCCTTGCCCAAGCCACGTTCACCAGTCCCGGCACAGCCGGTGACACCCGCGTTCAGTGCTGGCACCTGGGGCACCCCCTGCCCCCTGCCTCTCACCCAGAAAACTCTGCTGCCCCTCTGCCCAGCCAGTCCTGCTGAGGCTGCAAAAAACCCTTTTTAGGTGAGGCGTGAAATCTCACTTCTGATGAAGAAGTGGGAGCGGAGGCCCAGGCTCTGCACGTAGGCAGCGCGCGCCGAGCCCACTGACATTTCTGCAGCAGCTCCAGAGGAAGGACAGAAACAATGAGGCTACAGAATGCTTCACATACCACCAAGGGCAACTGTACGCCAAAATTAACCGTTGAGAGCTTAGTCTGCACAAACCTCCCCTGCAGTGGAGGTTCCAGAGCTGACCTGAGTGTTGAGCTGGGAGCCAGCACCCTGCTCCTCTGAGCGTGCCGGAGCACCCAGAGCCTCGGCGGGGCTGGGCCGGCGTCACCGCGCTCCCCGGCGCACGGCGATGCTCCTCTGGGTGCCTTCCAGAGGGGAAGGAACACATCATTTCATTGCACAACCCTTACAGACATCACTCACTGCTCTCTGTACTTACACAAAGCACCTGACGCTGCTCTCTGTGTTAAAAAACAATCCAATCCTACACTGAGGAAAAATCACCTTCGGTTCAGAGAGCACTGACACACAAGTTTCCACTCCCCGCCTCTGGACAGACGCCTCGTGCTTTTAAGCTGCTTTCTGTCTGGAAAACAAACACTGATGAAGCTTCACATCTCCTCTGTGTGGTGGATTAAGTCACATTTCCAGTGAATCTGGTGACCTTGTGATGTCAGAAGCAGTCTGACCTTCTAGAAGACGGGCACCACAACACTGTTTAATGTGTCTGCCCAGTCCATGCTCACAGAGCTCAGGACAAGCGGGCGGGAGGTGGGGAGACAGGGCAGACGTGGCAACCACATCAACCAGATGATTACTTTCTAAATTTCCTGTGATTTTTTTTGTTAATCAACCAAGAAGCCCAATTCAGTCAGTGAAGACTGGGGATTACAGTTTTCATAGTAAACAGCTGAAATCAGACCAGTTTTTAGACTATATTCCATCTGACCTCAGAAAAGGACACTCGAGGGATCTGGAACAGAGACCACCCTATGTTTAAAAGGAGACATTCATTTCTTCATAATGTCAAACCAGCGACCCAACCACACACGAAACACGGACAGGGACAAAAATAACAATTTACATTTGGCTGCTCGAGCCCACAGCAAACCCAAGGCCTGTCCCTGGTCCCCACGCGCCGCTACGCAAACAAAGTGAATTATCAAACCATTTCCAGTCAGAGATGAATCAAAGCCTCTTACGGTACAGGCTGCCTGCCGAAGGAGCCTCAGCCCTTTTACTGGAAGTTGGATACACAGGTGGAGCAGCCCTCGAGGTGCTGAGCTGGGATCCCTGCGGAGCTCAGCCAGGCAGGGACAGGCCAGACACACGGCCAGCACTGACTGACCGCGGCCACTTAGAGAAACCATCGCTCTTTCTGCTGAAAATTCTGACCTCTAGCACTGCCTGCAAAACACTGACGGCTCTTTGGTACCGTTTAAGCCTTGGGAAGTTTTGAAAGCATCAGGGAAGCAACTTAAGATGTGTTCCTTTCCAAACCTTGCAGCTCAGAACAGCACAATGCTGTAACTCTGGTTCTATGGGGTGGCACTCAGCCTCACTCTGGGCACTTGGCATCCAGAAAACCACAGCTGTCAGCCCCCTTACTCTCCAGCACTGCATTTTAAAGCCTTTGTCATGCAGGTGTTAAGGCATGACCAAAAAAAAGGCTAAAGAGACTCAGCACAGGCCCACTCCACAGAGAATCCCCAGTGGCTGCACTGCCCACACACTCCTCACACAGCATCCCTGCAGCACATCCAGCCATTCCCAACAAACTCACCTGCCCCAGGAGGGACAGGCACTGAGGTGAGGCAGGTGAGGTTTTACCCACCAGGAGAGCCCGGCTGCCCACGCTGCCATCCACTTTGTCTCCACCACACGAGGACGTGAGACCCCTCAGCGCTGGAGATGCAAGGACTGCAAGGAAACCTCCCCAGAATGGGCTCCTGCTTCCTCCCTGCAAATTGCTTCCGCTGTTAGAACAAAGTCTTAATGGCTCCTCAGGAAACTCTGAATACAAAAAGCTGAGACTTGAGTTTTCCCCTCTCTGCTCTCGCACTGAGGGCAGTGCCCAAAAATCCTCAAAACTGGGTAGAGAGGCACGACCTCCTGGCTTGGGTCTGGAGAAGCCTCACACTATTACAGAGCTGGCTGCTCCCAGCTATCAGTGAGGATAAAATGCTGGGCAGCAGCATGGAAATTAGCCATGCTAATGAGCTGAATTTACTACAGCAGAAAATCTTTCAGAAAGCAATTAGGTTTTCACTTCGACTCACGCAGAAGGCTATTTTTGTAACCAAAGAATTCATTCCAAGTTTGTATATGAGCTTGCACATAGCTCTGGATTTAAAAAAAGATGAGCCCATCTCTGCCAAATTCAACAGAAGAGGGAGAAAAAGTAAAAAGAGATTTATTCTTTTCTGTGGTGATACACACCCAAGCCAACTCCAGGACATGTGCAGGTGATTTTGCTGTGCATGGGAAGGTGAATTTCACAAGCCTTTGGAACTGCTGAGTGTGTCCAGCACCATGATTCATATTTGAATAAACAACTGGAAGGCTCAGCAAGTCAGTTTTTCACCAGGCAATCCACACTTCCCAAACATCAGCTGTCACTTGCTTCCCCTTCGGCTGTCACCTTCTCAGGGAGAAATCCAAAGGACATGGACAATATTGACAAGAAGCCATGGCAACCATCTACAGAGGTACTGAGGAGCTGGTGGCAGTCTGTAGTGGCTGGAAAACAGCACTTTTCAGCTTTTATTTTCCTTAATTTGGGGCTTTTTTTGCTTCACTAAAAGCTTCGTCTTTTACTACAACTCAGCTTCTCCTCCAGAGAAATGAGAAGTGAAATCAAAAGAGAATCTGCAGCAATGACTGACAAGGACAGGGGAGTGCTGTCTCCCAGGAGCTGACAGGCCACGTGTGACTGTCCTCACTTCCTTGACTGA
This sequence comes from Pseudopodoces humilis, assembly GCF_049639895.1. Taxonomy (NCBI): domain Eukaryota; kingdom Metazoa; phylum Chordata; class Aves; order Passeriformes; family Paridae; genus Pseudopodoces; species Pseudopodoces humilis. The sequence goes on along the minus strand of NC_142224.1, from coordinate 6,020,416 downwards.
GGCTAATTCAAGCACACAGGATTTTCCCCCTTTTTGGAGGCTCATATTGGCAAAGCCAGAACAGACCAATGTTGCAAAATCCTGACTCCATCACCCAGCACAAAATTCCAGTGTATAAGTAAATTCCTATTTCTATAGGTTTTGCTACTGTTCACCAAACAAATGAATAAATCAGCTCACAGTTCTTTCAGCTGTGCTGTGCAGATACTTTTATCCCTTTCAAGACAGCTCCTGTGGTCAAGAACACTCAGCCAAAATTCTCTGGGACAATGGTGCTTGGAAGGGATATAACCAATGCTTGCTAAGATAACACCAGATATCAAAAAGAAAGGACAAGACACGGTTTTGAGCACAAAACACTCCAGAACTGCAGGACTGCCTGTTTCTTTGAAAGCTACTGACACACCCCAACAGTTCCACTATCATCAACAAGGTTCATATAACTTGCCGGGAAGCAAAGCACTCAGCAACACGAAAATCCGACTGCATGACTATTTCCAACATCTTTAATCCCAAAGTGAGCACGAAAGAGGAGCAGCACCATCTGTCAATGAAACCCAAAGAAGAAACAGAGGTTATGGGTGTTATTTTTCCATCGACTTGGTCTCATTTATTCCTTTACTCCTCTTGTCAATGGAAAGTTTGCAGGCTGAAGGGCACCTCTTGGCTGAAACAAGAGAGTGTGGCAGCTATTTTCAGTTTACTGTAGTTGACCAAGTGCATTATCTGATTAAAGAATGCAATAAATGTACTTACCAAATATTTCCCCTCCACTGGCATACTCTGTCACCAGATAAATCATCCTCTCCGTCTCCATAACCTGCACACAAGGACAGACAAGTGACACATAAAGGGACTGCTGAGTGCAATGAGAAAGAGCTCTAAAAGCACCTTTATTCCTTCTGTAAACAGTAACTGCTCTCATCAGGTGCAAACTGTAACCTTCCCCTGCTTTCCAGAGCCATGTGCAGGAATGGGCAGTGACTGGGGACAGTAAGGATGAAACAGCAAGTTTCAAACACTGAATCTGTATTACACATAACACTTCACCTGCACCTTCCTCCTCCTGCTCTGTTTCCCCTCCCTTTAGCATTTACACCCCGGTCTTGCCCTGTTTAAGCAGTCTGGGAGACTTCTCAGCATTGCTACCCTGCTCTTCTCCCATCCTAAACAAAGCCCAGCCACAAGTGTCACCTCTTCAGTATCACATCAAGAGTTTTAGATGGAATGAAGCAGGCTTAAAAAGGTTTTTTGGCTCAAAGAAAGAGAAAGGTTTTAGGAGTAGGTTTGTGAAGAAGCACTCCCTGAGTACCTTGAAAGTGCCAGAGTCCCTGTAAGCATCTCACACATGGTTTGGCCAAAGGAGCTAAACATTAACCTCTGCCACTTCTACTCAGTTTTAACTCTTTGGAGTCCAAGTAAATATTCCTATCTCTCAAGCACAGATGGGAAACAGAGTCCTTTACTCCTCTGCTCCCATCACTCTGCAGCACGCTCCTCACAGAGGGGCACAAGCAGCTACCTGTGTAATGGGCAGAAATCATAGCTTCTGCCTCTGGGGGTTTTGTTTGCAGACAAAAAAAAAGGTCAAACAAGCTGGAAAAAAAAGTCTGCAAACAATATTCAAAAGCAAGTCTGCTGCCAGTATTGATCCCCTTCCAGGAAAGGGCTGAGCAGATCAGCGGGGCCTGGGGGCCACAGGGAGCTGGGCAGGGAGAGGAGAGCTCAGTCCTGCTCCTGGGTGAGATTTACTCCCTCCCTTAAAGTGAGAAGGGGAACCTGCATCCGGTTTCAACTGGGAAACTGAGAAGCACACAATGGCCATAAACAAGTGGCAGGAGGCCAGCCCACAGCGGAAGCACCATGTCCCAGAAAAGAGAAGGATTAGCTACACTTTCCCCCTGCCCCTCCAATCAAAGCACTTTGAGACCTCAAAAACATAAAGGACTTTCCCAGTTCCAGGTAGAAGGAATGGAGGGATACCTGGAGCAAGTGCTCCTGCACAGTGCAGAGCCAAGGGATGGAAACTCCACGGCAGAGCGCTCCTACCTGGTACAACCGGATGATATGTGGGTGGCAAAGCATCTTCATGATCTGAACTTCTCTAAATATCTTCTTCAGGTTCTCTTCATCCAGCTGAGTCTTATCAATGATCTTTATTGCAACCTGGCAGAGGGGAAACAGAAGAGAAGTTACTGACCCAGCTGCATTATCCACACAGCAGCTCCCTGCACCAGGGCTGATAAACCCCAGCAGGGAATGGGGGGTAGTGTCACCCTTCTAACAATTGAGGTATTTGTTTATCTGTTTTAAATCAGAAGTGCTCTGTAACGCTACACTAATGGAGTTTAAACAAGTCTAAGTGCTTCCAGTCAGCTGCTCTCCAGTCTCCAAGATTTTCCCTCCACCTCCCTGGTGTTGGCAGCTCCCAGCTCCTTTGGGCATGGACTGCAGAACCACCAGACTCCAAAGGTGGAGACACTTCTGTGCTAAGAACTACCTGTCCTCAAGTCCACTGAGCATCCTGTTTCATCCACACACAGACAGTAAGGAAGGGAATCTTTTCTGCAATGGTGGGATGAACAGGAGAGAAAAGGCAGAGTGTTTCTCCTTGATGGAGAAAACTGCTGAGAGAAAAGCTGCTCTGCCTGGCAGAGGAACATCTGCCCTGCTGCTTCTAAATCAAATTTCAGCCTTAAGTATCTTCCTCCCCACCACGGAACACCCCTGCAAGCAAGCAGCTCCAGTCTCAGGATTTGTGGGATGAATTACCATCCCCCAGCAGGTTTTCTCGCTCGGAGATGGCTCTCCCTGGGAAAAAAAACTGCTTTCACAAATCTCCTGGTTGCTTTGCTGGAGAGCCTACTTTACACAAGTCCTGCCCAGCAAAGCTGCAGCTGCAAAGACCTGGGGAAGGGCATGCAAAGCAGCACTGCCACAAAAACCGCTGAGGATGCACAGCCAGAAAGATCTGACACAGAAATGCTTGGCTTGTCCCAGACCCCAGAGCTCAGTGGGGACAAGGACAAGTGCTCTGTGCACAGCAGCGTGCCAGGACCACGGGCACAACCCCACGGGGACACACGACCCAAACACATGTCCCTCTCCTAGTGCCAGCCCCAAGGGCAGGGCTAAGGGATGCTCTCACAGGCACACACAGAGCCAAACAAAGGCGGCTTTAGATCCTTTAAGGGAATCTTTCTTTAAGGGAACAATCTGAAGCACATGAAAATTAAGCCCCATATTTTATGATCAAATCCCTGCCAGAGCAATAACCGCCCTGCATGTGAGCAGAACCCAGCAGAATGCCGAAAAGGCGCCCAAGCACAATAAGCTGTTTCTTTCATTTGAAACCTTTAATTCAGAGCGCAGGAACGCTTCCAGCCTTCCAAGTCACTGAGCATGCTTCCTACAGCAGGAGCGGGAGCTGAACGGCAGCCAGGTCTGGCACTCTGCGCTGGGAGCTGCTGGCAGGAGCGGGGCTGGAGCCCAGGCACGAGGTGAAACGGCAGCAGGGGCTGCCAGGCACCGGGGCTGTGATTAACGGGGTGCGGAGCCCCGGGACCTGCCCAGCGCGGGAGATCCGAGCGCAGCGCTCAGGAGCGGGCTGGGAAAGTTGAGAGAGCCAGAGGGGGATTGGGAAGCACTCTCCACATGCTTTTCACCCAAGGTTTTCCTGCAAGAATGGGCTTTTGTGAAGCTTGAGCATAAACATACATAAAAGCTAAGAGACGCTTCCTCCAAGAGCAAAGCCAAGATGTCTACCCAGAGACATGAGTCATTTTCGGGCCCAAAGACGTAAATGAAAATCCACAGATCTGGAGTATTCCTAAGCTCCTTACTCATTCCCAGTTCTATATTTGCTCTAAGGAACTCTCATTTCCCAGCTAAATTATATGGCTCGAGCTGACACTCTCGGCCAAGTTCAAGGTATGCAGAACATCTGATTGCACCCAAATTGGTCAATAGGGCCAGACACAACAGAGCTGAATTCCTCTGGTTCTCCCTGATAACCCGGGGCAGGGAGCTCCAGGCTGCCAGCTCCCCTGTCCCCTTGTGACGCTGTGGGGTTTACACGTGGGGAGTGAAACTCCACACCCACAAGACACACAATAGCTGGTTGGGAGCAAAGCCAGACAAACAGCACTCGGGAGATGTTCTTGAGATGGAGCTCATCCCGAGCTCAGCCAAGCAGCCCCAAACCCAAACCCACCCCCGGGAGTTACGCGGAGGAGAGACCTGAAGGGGTTTCTTCCAAATGGTTTCATTCCACACAAATGCCTCCAGCAACTGATGCAACATGAAAGGCAAAAGTCTCCTGAAAAATCCTGGGGAAACCACCTTGTGCTCTGGTTTCAGGAAATGCAGAGCTTCCTCAGGACTGTGCGAGGGTGGAAGTAGGAAATCCCCTCTGCGCTGGGCAGCAGGGACACGCAGGGAATTTCAGGGATGTTCCACCCGGGGCTCTTTGGGTTCTTTTGGAGAATCAATGTTTTTCCAGAGGGAAGGACTGGTTTAAAGGTTTTCCAGAACAGACCAGGTGGTTTCTCCATTCCTGCATTTCCTAGCTGGCTAACATTCTCCCTTTCCTCGGAAGATGATTTGGGATTTCAGCAGAAAAGGGACTGGCTGAGGTCCTTGGGTCGCACCAGCCACACTGACTCCATCTAAAGCTCAAGGGATGGCCACAAGGAATTCAGCCCTTTCTTTTATAATTTATTTAGTTATTGGAGATTATAAATCAGAGAAAAACAAGCAAACAAAAGGATCTTTAGGATCTTTAAGGGAACAATCTAAAGCACATGAAAACTAACCTTCATATTTTATGATAAAAATCCTTGCCAGGGCGATAACTGTCCTGCCTCCAAATATAGACATATATAAATGATTTATTATTTATGCAAAAAGAATCAGTTTCAGGTAGTTAAAATAAACCCCGAACCCCAAAATTGAGTGCATTCCCTCATACTTACAAACACCACATAAAACAGAGAGGAAGACTAAACATCATTAAGTAAAGCACAAATTCAGGCACAAGTAGAAGAAGAAGAAGAAGAAAACCATGATCTAAATTCTCAAACAATGAATTACTCTAAAAAAGGAGTCTGAGAAATTAACTATTCTTTTATCAGAAGTTAATGAAGCTTACAGGCAGGAGGATAAATGCCAAGCCTGGAGCATGCATGCTGCTACCAATTAACAAAATGTTCCCGCCACTTGTAAACAGTTCATTTATTCCTTCTTGCATCCAAGTAAAACTTGCACTAGTAATTTGAAGAAGGAATTGCTATTTGGGAGAAATGACAAGTTGTTAAAAACAGTTGGTGGAGAGCAGGTAAGGTGTTCAAAGTGACACCTGCAGGTCGCTCTGGGGGCCCTGCTCTCCGGAGCCTGGTGGCTCGCCCATTGTTTTTCCAGGTTTTTCTTCTCCTGGTGCACCTCAGCTGAACAGTGCTCTGTAATTCCTGTGATCCTAAAGCAGTGCTGAGCCTGTGCAGGCCAGGCAAAAGCCTTGTGGGGAGGGGTGGAAATTTCAACCACATGAAAGCAGAAGGGGAATGGAAGGAGGGGTACCGAAACTCTGCAAGGCGAAAAGGGAGCACACAGTTATCCCTGCTACCAGCACACCCCTGTGCAGCCCACAGCAGGTCAGGAGGGATGAAGGCACACTCAGGCCAAGGCAACAAGTTGGCTTCAGTGCACCCCAAAATGCTCAGAGATGTGAGCTCCTGGGGAGGAGCCCAGGCCGCTCCTCTGCCTGGAGCACCGTCCACTCCCTTCAGCCCAGCACATGAAACCTTGACAATTCCTGCTCTCAGACTCACAGGATTCTCCTAAAGTTCCCAAAGTGAAACATAAACAACAATGTAAAGTCCTATTTTGCTCTGAGATACCAGATTTTCAAATCTGGCAGCCACCAGAGCTAAATATGCCAAAGGTGAGGAGCTCTGAAATGAGGCACAAGGCTTGGAACAGGAGAGAGGAGAATATCAACTTGCAGGAGTTAAAATTTATATGGAAGTCTTGTTTCTCAGCTGAGTGTGGATGATAATCCAGACAGACTTCCTTGAATCCACAGTGCCCTGCCAACAGGAAGGGAAATGAATGCTGGGTGCCCAGGCGGATGGGCAGGGAGAGGACAGCCACTGTGCCCTGCACTGCTCCAGCTGCTTGGAAAGGCTCTGAGAGAGAAAGAGGTGGAAGCACAGTCTGTTTTCAGTGGAAAGGAGCCATGGGACACTGCTTCCTTTTATTTCTGTGCTGTGAACAAAGGAACAAGCCAGAGACCCTGGCCTGGGCTAATATCTCCTCCTTCATGCCATGCATCCTGCTTGGATCTAATTATAATGGAATGATAAATAAAATTTCTTGCATGAGTGATCATTCCATAAAGAAATCTCCTTTTCCCTTTCAGTTCAGCTGCTTCTGCAGTGGCCTGAGTGAAAATCAGAAAACCCCTTTTTCCAAAAGGAGCCCATGTGCTCAGTCTGATCAGTGATCACTGTAAAAGTGTAATTATGGCAGTGGCATTCCTGTAAATCAGCACGGATCTCCTCCACGGAATGGGAGCCAACAGATGGCACCGGCAAACCGACTGCATTGAGAAAATCAACATGTTTATCTGGGAGCAAGACATTTCCTAGAACTGTCCCGGGGAGTCCTCCTGCCCCAGATTCCTCCTGGAAAACGCTCAGTAAACAGTGCCTGGGTGTCCTCTGCCACGGATGGCAGTGTCCCTGCAGCTCGGTCCCGTGTCACCCCAGGGCAGACTGCAGCCACACCGAGAGCTGACACAGAGAGGCTCTCTGGAATAAATGAATAAACCTGGAGGAGGCTCATCCACCCCAATTCCTCCTACATTTGCGGTTAGCAAAGGAGCCCCCTCCTCTTCGTCCCTGCAGCCTTCCTGTGCTGACAACGTGAGCTGTCAGAGGGGCTGCTCTTCCCAGCTGCTCCTGCCTGCCACAAACACTTGGGAAGCTCGGGAACACGGCCTGTTTGGATTAAGCAGCTGCTGGAGGGGTAAAAATCACTCCTGTAAGCAGATACCAGAGCTGCACAGGAGAAGTCCAGCAGCAGAGACCAGAATTACAACGGAGAAGGGGGAAAAAGCAGAGGGATAAGGAAGAACACACTGGAGATACGTATATGAGGCACACACAGAGGCTCTCAGCTGGCATATGGACACACTGCTGCGATAAAAACACATCGTGAACTCCAGGCTACTGCAGGTCGTGTCCTCTTCGGGAGCTCAGCTGGGTGGATGTCACTCCACAGCAACGCCCAGCTTCCGTACGGACGCTCGGGTGGCAGAGGCACATGTTTCTCAGGCAAGCTGTCAGCACAAGGCTGCTGGTGTGCTTGGGGTCACCAAAAGCGAGCTCTCTCCATGCAAATAGGCAATTTGCACAGCTTTTAGTCGTAAGAAAGCGCTCGACAAAAAGGAAGCACCGACACTGCCGATTCCCAGACTGCTCTTGGCACGCTCATGGGTAACACAAGGGCATCTCCTCCTCGGAATTAACTAACCAGCAGAACCTACCTAAGTCAAAGTGATACAGCAAATAAAACTAGGCCAGTCTGCAGCAACATCAGTGGCTTTTGGAGGTGGCACAAATGCAAATATTGGCAGCAACTGAAAGCAGGAAACTGTGGACGAAGATGTGCACAGAGAAGCTGCATTTGCTCAGGAAGGAAGTTCTCACCTCGTCCACATCCCTCTGCACAATCAATGCAGGGACTTGTGTCTTGCACAAGGTGAAGAAAATACGGATGGTGTTACGAGAAAAGTCAATACATTCAAATCCTCTTGGCCGGCTGCGATGTTAATACCCGGCTTGTGTGAGCGCCGCGCTCTGCCGTGACCGTTCCCTGTCCCAGAGGGAACAGCCGGGATTTCAGTGGCCAAAGCACAAACCCCACATTCACACCCACGGCTCAGAGAACCAGCTACACCCAGGAAGAAAATCTCATCATTTCAGGGCATGTCCAGCAGCTTACAAATGTCACAGGACAGGAAGCTCATCTACAGCACCCCCAAAGATCCCAGCCTTTATCCACGTTGCATTCCTCCTTTCCCAGTCCTGCGTTAGCCCTGCAGCAGCTGCAGCTTCTCTTTTCTGACAGAAGCCATCAGAAAGGTCCAAGAGGTGAGTGCCCCCCACCCAACACTTGCTGCTTCACAGCAGCAGCCTCAGTGCCAGTTCAATGGGGACTTAATCCCAAATGCAAATTCTTTCCCATTCTGGAAGCTGCGAGGGATGACAGGTAAATTCTGTCATGTTCAGCACAAGGGAGAAGTAATGTCCTGCAAGCCACGAGAAAGCTTGGTCACGTTGCTGGAGCTCCACTTGTCACACTCACCTAGGTGCCAGGTCCCAAACTCTCCTGGAGAGCTTCTCCTCATTATTTCATCACCTGGGGCAACAGCGGGAAACAACAGAGGCTTGGAGTTCCCTGCCCTGGCTGACAGACACTACATCAGAGCATGCTGAACAGCATCAAGGCCTTTGGGATTGCAGAGAAAGGCACGGGCAAGGGCGCTGGAGATGCCAATTAGATAAACAAACCATCCTGGTGCAAGAACCTCCCGCTGCAAACGGGAGGTGCTGCGAGGGCGAGCTCCATGAATCATCACCTGGGGCTGCAAACACAGACCTGGGAAGCACAAGGACAGGCCACAGCACTGCACACAGGGCTGGGAATTACCACGTACCCCCCCAAAACCTGATGGCAGCTCAGCACATTCCCTGGGCTCCAGGCTGACCAGGACTCAGAGGACCAAGCAGGTCAGCCATCCACAGCTTAAGCACAGGAATCCCTTAAGCTACACCACATCTACTTCTAGCCCTTATCCTTCTTAATGACAAGATTTCCAGAGCTTTTTAAAGTTCTGGTCAGACACTGAATCTCCTGGTCCCTGCCAGCGCTGCCTTTTTCTCCTGGGCAATGGCAAGAGATTCCATGGGATTGAGCCGAAGGCAGAGCAAGTCTCAGCACAGCAGACTGCAGGTAGCCACACCTAACCACCTCAAACACAGCACGGGATAGCCACACCATTCCTGTCTGCTGTATTCCACTGGCTTCACACCGTGCCGTGTCTGCGTTCCCACTGACCTCCCTGGCTTTTCATTTCGCACTCTGTTACAGGAGAAAACCCCTCCAGCCCCAACAGCTTCAGCTGACATTTATGCCAGTAATTTGTTTTTAGTTCAGAAGCCTTGTAAAATTCCTGTAATGCTTCCCAGATGCAAGGCTGAGAACTTCACAGGAGTCAGAACATGAATTAGAGGTGGTATGGAAAATTATTTATCCTGGTGAGGGAAGAGAGCAAACCACAGGGACAAATGCCAGCCTACAGTGAGTGCTGCTACCCTGAAACACGTCCACATGTACATCCACAGAGAGCAGGCACCAAGAGCTGCGTGCCTGGGAGCTCAGTTCATCAAAGTCCTCCATAGCTGGATTATAAATGCAGAATATCTAAGAATGAGTATTAAAAATCAGCTCAAGCCAAAGGAAAAGAGGCTGAGGTAAAAGGCAGGTTGTAAAAGCTCCTGCTTGTGGCATTAGCAGGAATTCTAATGGGATGTAGCAGGACAATGCTGGAAGGAAGGAATGAAGGCTGAGCTCTGAACACGGCTGTGGTGCAGCCCCACGGTCTGCTGACAGTCTGCAGCACTACCTCCATGGCTTCCATGCAAATTAAACTCTTGGCACTTACTACACAAAGACTGCACTTGATAATTAAAACCGGTTTGTAAATGCACTTAAACTAGTGCAGGAGCTCATGGAGGTGCATTTAAATCCATGCAAACCGGTTAACTAACAAATGTGATGTGAAAAAGCAGAGCCCGGTCACGTAAGCTCGGCTGTTTGGCCAAGGAGGCTCAGCTCCAGCCTCGGTGACAGCAGATGGGAACGCTGCAGTCCTGCTCAGGCCTGACTGGACTCCTGCTTGAGCTACAGCTCGGCCTCCCAGCCACCTGCAGACCAGCAAAGCCAAGAGGTGAATCCAGTTCTGGGAGGACACTTGCCCACTTTGGTCCCCTTCCAGTCCAGGCTGCCCGTTCAAAACACTTGCTTAATTGCTCTCCCCTCAATTTAGGCACTGCAGCCTAAACATCCCACGAAAACAAACAGAGTTCAGTTTACCAACACCTTGAATACCCATTTGTCAGTATTATTTCAGGAGATGTCAGTTGAACACTGCAACTGACCTCCATGCAGGATTCTACCTCCAAACCTCTCCCGAGTTTGCCCTTGAATCATTTAAAGGATCCCAGAATCACTGAGGTTGGAAAAGCCCTCTGAGATCATCGAGTCCAAGCTGTCCCAATCCCCACCTTGTCACCAGCCCAGAGCACTGAGTGCCACATCCAGTCCTTCCTGGACACCTCCAGGGACTCCACCTCCTCCCTGGGCAGCCCCTGCCAATACCTGTCAGGAATTTGTAGAGAATGAGAGGGTCCCCTCTGAGCCTCCTCTTCTCCAGGCTGAGCCCCCCCAGCTCCCTCAGCTGCTCCTCGTGCCTTGCTCTCCAGCCTTGGAGAGAGTTGCTTAGCAGCAGAGTTTTGGAAATGTATTAGCACACAGGAAGAAATCTGTGACAGCAGGAGATGCATCAGGAATGCTGCTGTGGAGCAGAGCTCCGATGGAGACCATCCCTGAGAGCAGAGGGGCCACGAGACATCGACTTGACTTGCCAGGTTTCATTGGAAAGGCCTGGCTCAAACATCAAGACAAGTCTCTAAAAAGCTGCCAGGATATTACAACAAGCAGGTTTTGAAAGTGTTATACAAAGTTCCCTGAATTGTCATTTTGCTCTAATTCAGTCGTGACCTAAAAATGCAAGTGACAGGGAAAAATAGTGCATTTCAGGTACAGAGTGTGCAGTCAGAGGCAGGTTTGAATTACTGGATTATAAAATAACAAAGCTCAGAAATAAGGAAATTTAGAAGCTGCTGTGCATGAAGTGACGTGTTGAGAACACTCTGTACGTTAAGGTTCGGATTTTTTTAAGCAATGCTTATCCTGCAAAGAACACTACTCGGACTGAGAGGTTTCCTGAGAGGAGAGGGAATACCTCACCTCACTCCTGTCTAACAGGTATGGAACACCCAGCACTGGTGCAGCACAAGTTAAGAGTAATTATTTTTTAATGACAAAAAATGGTTATTTTGTAATGACAACCCAACACAGGCAGCAGGAGCACCCTTGGCTGGTCTGCCCAGCCTGCCCTGCACCACAGAAATCCTCCTGCCATAAACTGCACCCTGGGAAAGCAGCTGGCACTGCACCAGGATGTGCAGCACAATCACAGAGTCATTTGGGCTGGAAAAGACCTCCAGGATCATCCAGTCCAACCTGTGCCTGACCCCCACCTTTTCATCCAGCCCAGACCACTGAGTGCCACATCCAGTCATTCCTTGGACATCTCCAGCGAAGGGGACTCCAAACCTCCCTGGGCACCCCCTTCCAATGTTGAACAACCCCTTCTGTGAAGAAATTCCTCCTGATGTCCAACCTGAGCCTGCCCTGGCACAGCTTGGGGCTATCACGTCCTCCCATCCTGCCGCTGGTTGCCTGGGAGAAGCTGCCAGAGCCACAGGGAGCCTTTGCACCGGCTTCCAGTGGATTTCCTGAGGCTCCCTAAGGGTTAAAGCCAAGGACTTCTGGAAGATATTAAACACCAATGTCTTGGCTTCCCTTCTGCAAACAGCAACAAGCTCCAGAGGAATCTGTCATCCCATATAACAATCCCTTTCACTCAGCCCCAGCAGCCCGTTCCCTGCTCCTCGCCGCAGCCCGTGCTGGTGGCTCCGTGCTGGGCTCTGCTCCGCATCCTGCCCACACTCCAGGGAGGAGGCCGGGCGCTGCAGCGGCGCCGGCATGCACGGGAGCTGCACTGTGCACGTACATCCAGCGCTGCAACGGCTCCTGCTCCAACGGGGAGCTGCAGGAGCGCTCAGCATCATGCGGGGATCGCCACACAGCACCTAAAGTGACAGCTGAGATGGAAGGAATCGCCGCTCCTCTTCAAATGCCATCAGGTCCATTTGGGAATATGGGACTCTGCACTCTGAAAAAGACTTGCACAGATATTTTCCTAACTCTGTAAGCGCTGGGTCCTTTTCTATACCAAAGTCAAAGTAGCTGGGTATTCAAAACAAATCAAAAGCAACAGCCACACACTTGCAAAAAAGGATTTTTTTCCCCAAAATCTAAGATTTCAAATGCATCAAATGCCTTTTTTTCTGTATTTATGATTTCCACGTGCATCATCCTGCTGCTGGCAGAGGCTGCAAACACTGCTCCCTTGACAGCACCTCTGAGATCACAATTAGGAGGTGACCATCACCTTTAGGATTATTTTCAAGGTGCCAATAACTCTATGGGACCTGGAGCACACTGAGTGGGGAGGGGCTGAGATTTTGCCAGGGAAGTGAGGGATAAAGCACCATGCCAGATCTAGATGATGCACCGAGGAATTTTTAGACGCTGCGTTTGCAGCAGGAGCCTTTGTGCAGTTTGCCACGATCAGATGGCAGTTTCTATGGGAACAAACAAGCAGTGGCCCTGTCACAAGATGTCTCGGAGAGACACTGATGAAGGCACTGAGTCTCAGGAAAGTTTCTTGTGCTGCAGTGCAGCCTGGCAAAGATACTCCAGCTCGGGTTATCAGCTTGGGAGGCAGAACTATCAGGATACACCCCAAGTATTTTCGGTACAAAGTCAGTGCAGTTGATACACTCAAAATTTTGAGTCCAGCCTTTGTGTGCACATAAAGCTTTGGAAGGCTGTAGTTTGCCTCTCAGACGTTCCTCCATCAATAAAGATGTTTGTTACATGCCACAAAACCCAGTCACTGGAGTGTTTGCCTCCAAAAGTAACAGAAATGATCAAACTAGTGAGACACTATTTTTTAGCTTCAAACATCAGAATTTTCATCAGTCACAAGACTACAGCAGAAAGCAATTTTCTTCTCAAAACCACTGCTTCTATTCACCATCCCCACCCCTTAAGTTAATTAAAAATCCTTCAATTAGCTGATTTAGGGAGGGTTAATGTTATTGTCAGGAAGACCGGTTCCCCTGGGCCTGAAAACAACTGTGGCTGCCTCCAGCCCCCGATTACACAGAACATTTTCAGACTCAAAGGTTCCTGAGTATCACCACCCCTCACTCCAGAACTGTTATGAAATGGAGTGGAAATTTTTAGAAAGAGAAGCCAAAAGTGAAACTGTGAGGAATGCAGGCTTCAACACATTAACCCTCAACAACCAAGATAAACCACGTCCAGGCCATGGAGAGTCCCTTTCTCACCCTCATCTTGCCCAGGCTTTGCAGGAGCAGCAAACCAAATTGTGCCAGCTTTAGTAGCATGGATTTACCCCCAGTTGGGTGGGAGAAGCACTGGCTGCCTCCAACCTTGTGCCTGCCCTCAGCACAGTCTGTACCAGCACGAAGGAAGATGAAACGTTGGCAGCTTGGGTCCAATCATAAAGTCTGGCTTAAAATAAACTGATGTTCTACAGTGGTATTACCTGAGTGAAGGCAGAAATTCCCTCACTCAGGGAATCTCATTCCACCTTGCTGAGGACAAAACACCCTTGCAGTCATTTCCACTAAGACAGTGATGTCACAACACAGGAGCTGCCTCTTGGAACTTCAGGAAGTTTCTGCTCCCCCCAAAACCACAAAGATTTGCTTGAAATTTGAATTTGTTTCATAACAAAGCAAGCTTGGCAGAAGAATGTTCCACAGCAATAACTGCACGGACCAACTTGTTAAAGAATCACCTTTCACTTGGGCACAGAACTGAATTACAACACTAGAGAAGCCTACAAGCCACTTCCAACAAGAGTATCTGATTTCCCTTATCAGCAGAAATGACTTAAACCCACAGATTACACGCTCAGGAGCTGAAAACCTACTTCAAAACCTACTGATCGAGCCGCGGGCTCTCAGGGCTGCGTGGCACAGCGTGGTGAGAGCAAAAGGGCACCCAGGCACTGCCAGGGCTGCCAAAGCCAGCCCAGGAGCCTGGCTCACACGCAGGGCAGCGACCTGTGACAGAGCCTGGCTGCTGCTCCATGGCAGAGGATGGACCTCGTGCTCACGGATCACTTTCTGGGCAAGCTGCACTCTGAGAAGTGAATTCAGGTCTGCTCGGGGCAACTGGAGCGTCCCACTCCCCACTCATCACCCCGGAGAGGCTCCCAAATGTCACACACGGCCATTAGCCCCAGGCTGGTGACAGCACGTGGCACAGGACCAAAGATCAAACAGCAATGGGTGCCACTCTGATCCCTGCTGCTCCATCTATGCCAGTCAAACTCGCTCCCGGTGCCAAGAGGCAGCACCAAGGGCTCAGGTGCCCGGAGACTTCGGAGGGAGATCCTGCCCTCGGCACCAACACGGCCCTCACGTGTGACCATGTAACCAAGTAACCATGGCTGTCACCAGCTCTCAAAGCAGGGGACAATGGAGTATTTTGGGAGCACAGACACTGCTATTTTGAAAGCACTTCAGCTCTGTAGTACCCAAATTCTAATTGTGGCTGCTGCTTTGCTTTGCCACCATAAATCCTGTTCCGAGGGAGTAAGACAGCAGCCAATACATGAGCGTAGGCATTGCACAACTGGGCTTCTACAAGCACTTGGTGTGAAGAATAATGTTCTTAAAAGATTTAATTTCTAGGGAATGTTTAAATACTGGAGAGTAAACACTGAGTCAGAGACACACACTAAATACAGGTAAATGCAGCAGGGGCACGTGGAAGCAAAGCCGCAGCCTGGAATTCTCTCAATGCCTCTCCTTGTACATGGGAAATTCAGGGCCCACAGAGAACAAAGCCTCTTTTATATGTGCAGAAACTGCAAGAAAACAAAAACCAAACAAATACAGCCAACCTACAGATCCGTTTGGGGGTCTTAAACCGACTCTGCAGCACACAGCTTGGCGTGTCTGAATTTTGGGTATTTGAGGAGTTCCACACGTACAAAGCCCAGGTCAGGCAGTGAGTACTCCCAGCTCCCAGGACCTCTGAGTAACAGCAGCACACAGGAGATGGGCCCCTGGGGAACTGCTGTGCATCTCTGGGAATGCACCAGTGCCTCTGACCAGCACTGCTCCCCTCCACACACACCCACCAAGCTCAAAATACATCGCTTTTCCCTCATCACAGGATTTCCTACTTCTTCCAAGCAGCAGGTCAGGACTTAATGCACCAGGATACTGACCACACATTTCCATTTGCTTTCAGCAGAACAAAAATATTTACTTTCACAAGCACAAGCTGATGTGCTACTAAATCATTTCACTTAGCCTAGACCTAACAGTCCAGTGAGAGCCATGGAACAGCAAAAGAACTACGTATTAAGGTAACTCTCCAGGGCCAACAGCCACAAAACAGAGGTGTGTCCTCCTTGTCCACACAGCCCATGGCACATTCTGATCCCAGACTACCCTTCCCAAAGGGCAGCAGGAGGAACCAACACTGCTTGGCAGCATCCAGTGGGAGCCAGGAGCGCGGTGCTTCCGAGCACACCACGGCTCCTGTTAACCCCCACACAGGCAAAGGCACAGCTGGGGCTCACAAAACCCCTGTGACTTCAGGAACAGCACGGGGCAGTCCCAGGCAGAGCTTTCCCTGACCACCGGGGCTTGCCCAGAGCCTGCCCACCCCTGCCCTGCTCCGTGTCCCACCAAAACTCTCAGCCGAGGGACATTTTGCCTCCTCAGAAGGGAAAAGGGACCATAGATAGCTCTCTGCAAACTTGGCAGGCCATGTGGGAACTGATACAGCCAGGGTGGGCAAGCTGGAGCCAGGAGAACAATTTTGGCTCCTAAACTAGAAGCCTGAAAAATTGGAAGTGGCGCTCCATTTGTTTAAATTACCTCCTGAAACCATGCTCCATATGTGGGAATAAACAGTCACTCTGGTAGCCCTAAACACAACCAGGAGTAAATTGTTCCAAGATGCACATCTGCACTTACCAAAGATCAGACAGAAGGGCTGCCAAGGCAGGGCTTCATTTCCCTTACAGGACTTTGTCTTAAGAACTCTTAACTGGAAATGGCAGCCCAGAAAGGTGCTGTGTGTGAACAGACCACCATCACCCCTGCCTCAGCAAATAAAGGTCTCAGTCTGTCCTGCTGCCTTGGAATTGTGGAATTGTCTAGGCTGGAAAAGCCCTCTAAGATCTGTCCAATGACACTGCCAACCCATGTCCCCAAGGGCTGTAAAACACCTCCAGAGATGGGGACTCCACCACTGCCCAGGGCAGCTGTTCCAGGGCTGGACAATGCTTTCGGTGAAGAAATTTTCCTTAATATCTTGGCACAACTTGGGGCTGTTTCCTCTCCTCCTGTCCCTGGGAGCAGAGCCTGACCCCCACCCGCCTGTCCCCTCTGGTCGGGGAGTTGTGCAGAGCCAGAAATTCCCCCTTGAGCCTCCCTTTCTCCAGGCAGAGCCTCGCCCGCTCCTGGAGCTCCAGACCCTGCGCCAGCTCCACTGCCTTTCTCTGGACATGCTCCAGCACATCAGTGTCACTTAGAAAGCAGTTCTTGTTCTTTCTGCACATCCACACAGAACCACAATAAAATTCAAAGTCCAGACACAACCTGAAGTGACTCTTTTTTATCCGAAGGGTGACGGAGCGAGGCTGCTCCATCCCTGTGAACACAAGGCTGGTGCAGGGTGGGTTTTTCACACACGGATTTTTACGCAGCCCCAGAGCTCGAGTGCTTTGAAGGCCTCACGCCTGGGCTGTACAGTCAGAGGGGACTGCAGCCAGCAGCTCATACTGTACGGCTCTCGGGTGACATGCCCAGTAAAACAAGCTGCCTGCCTTCTAAACCGGGACTATCACAAGACCACTACACAAATGTCAGGCCCAGCAGCGCCTGCTCGCTCCCAGCCCTGCAGGCAAAACACAGAGTGTGCCTCGGGACCTGCAAGGGATCAAGCACAGACCTTCTGCATCGAGTCTTCATCTGCAATTCTGCTTATCTGGGGACATGCACACTGGTCAGGGCACATCTGGAGTGCCTGGAGTAGGAGAGGTGGAAGTTGATTTAACAACCAGTCCTGGGCAAGGGATTTATTGCAGCTGTACAAGAAAACATGGAAAAGTGCAGCAATCCAAAAACACTGCCTTGCTTATTCATGCTTGGTATCAACATTTACGCAAATTACTTACTTGCTTTCGTGTCCAGGGAAGGGAACAGAGCTGGGAAGGGTTTGGAGCCCCAGGAGGGGCTGAGGGAGCTGGGAAAGGGGCTCAGCCTGGAGCAAAGGAGGCTCAGGGGGCCCTTGTGGCTCTGCACAAGTCCCTGCCAGGAGGGGACAGCCGGGGGGGTCGGGCTCTGCTGCCAGGGAACAGGGACAGGAGGAGAGGGAACGGCCTCAGGCTGGGCCAGGGGAGCCTCAGGGTGGACAGCAGCAGGAATTTCCCCATGGAAAGGGGGGTCAAACCTAGGCAGGTTTGCCCAGGGAGGTGTCCAAGGAAGGACTGGATGTGGCACTCAGAGCTCTGGGCTGGGGATCCAGTACAGCTTGGACTCGATGATTCTGGAGGTCTTTTCCAACCTCAGTGATTCTGGGATTCCATGAAATATCGAGTGCTCAGCTTTAGAGAGCTGATTTACACCTTAACTGTATTCTTTCCCCCTTAAGCATTTTTAACGATTTAAGACACCTGCAACAGCTGAAACACCAAAGAAAATAGTGATGTTATAGGAGAAAAAAAGACCTTAGGGCTGGATAAAGGTTCCTGAGCAGCAAGCCTTGCATGCGGCTGCAGAGCCGTCCACGAGAGCTGTGCAGCTCTGCTGAGCACATACTGAACCAATTACACAGGAGCCTCCCAAGACCCACACAACCTCGGGAGCTATCACATTATAGATCCTTATGTAAGGCACAGTGACGTAAATCCAGGCTCCCCTGACACACGGAGGGTGCGAGATGAGTGAGCCTGCAGGAATTTCAGATCATATTTCCCATCTCCCCTATTCATTCATTTCTATCATTTGCCATGACCTTGCTCTCCAGGGACATATATCACCAGAAGGAGATAAATGAGATTTCTATTAATTCGAGCGATGGCAGAAAGAAACTAAAGGTGCTGTCTCACCAGGCTGATTAGTACTTTTTCTCTCTTCAAATGCAGAGGAAAACAAAGGCTTATTTACCAGCTGCAGGACTGGCCACACTAACTGATGGGTGCTCTCGGTGCCAGCAACCAGATCAGCTTATTTCAGCTCAATCCCAGCACCAGGATGCAGGAAGACATCAACCACCAGGAGAGAGGAGATCCTGCATGCCCAAGGATCGCTTTTTACTTTGTTCAGAGAGTGCTCAGGCCAGGACTGCTCTCCACAGCCTGTGTGGAGCATGCAGAGTCTTGTTCCTGCTCAGCCCAGCTGGGTGAGGGGGTGCTGCTCCCCAAACCACAGCATGTGCTGTCACTTTTCCAGGAAAATCATCCTCAGCGAGGCATCTGCCCTGGGTGTCTGCTCTGTGCAGTTAGAGCTGGGCTAAGCTGGGGTAGTGAGGAGAGGGAAGAGTTGAGTGGAGCCAGCACAGCCAGAGATTTGTGTGGTGCAGGAGAACTTTTGTCTCTGCAGCAACGAGCTCTGTCGTGTTAGCCTGACTTTCTATGATTCAGGTACAAAATGAAAATGAGTTTCTATTCTAGCACGTACCAAAAATTCCATAAATGCAACAGCTGCCTGAGGAAAACCAAGAATTTTCCCCTGGTCGCAGAATGTGGTAGACAATAAATGTGATATCTGAGATAACTATAATGGTCCAGGAGCAATAAGATCACCTTGTAAAGAGCCCACAAGGCTGCTGGGGAACAAGTCACTGCCATCAGCAAGGCTCCACAAAAACATATTTCCTACAAGCCACAGCTTCTATGCACCACATTCCTCTGCTCATTCCCAGACACAACCAGCAGGCTCCGAGGTCAAACTATAAAAGCTGCTATAAAGTCATTAGCTGCACCCTCAGATCACACAGCCTGTGTATCCCGGGGAGCTGCAAAACACAGGGCCATCATTCCAGCACGACTGACAACTTGGAAATGCTTACATATAAAAAAAAGTCACATTAAGAGTAGATAAGTGTTTAAACAATAGTTTCACACCCCAACACAGGTGAATACAGCTGCAGAGCCAGCTCACAGGGGTGGTGGAGCCAAACAGCTCAATGGCTGCAGAGGTGACCGGAGCCAGGGGACATCAAGGAACTGAACGTCACCAGAAAAGCAGGACACGAGGTCACTGCACACATAACACCCCAATGGTTCACAGTGCACAACTCCCCATGGGCACAGAGCATTCCAGCACTGCCCAGCTGAAATCATTCCCAGCTTACTGCTCAGGAACAACTCGTCCGGGACTGCAGCTCAGCAGCGCCCGGATCAACAGCCCTGGAAAGCAGCCCGGGAGCAGGCACGGTGCTGCAGGAGGAGCAGGACACAGCTGCTCACGAGCAGGACAGGTGACACTGAGGCAAGGTGCACACAAGTGAGGGCACTTTCACAACAACCAAGAGAAAAATCAACCCCACATCGGCAAGTCTCGAGGAACAGCCTGGAATTATCTCCCTGCAAACCTTCTGGGATCCACTCATCTCCACAGCCATACCACAGCCACCCAGGCTGTGATTCTGGCAGCTGTGAGGCTGAGCTGTGCTGCTCACACCGAACATGTGCTGCTCACACTGAACACGCCTCGTTTCTGGGCAGCAGCTTTGCAGCCTGCAACTCTCCAAGGAGCAGCTATCGAGGGATGGAACCAGCAGCCGCTGCAGGGATGGCACCGCACCACAAACAGGCACAGGCAGCTACCGAGCCCCAAGCACAGCCCCACAGCTCAATGCCAAAGCAGTCTGAAAGCCCAGGCAGAGCTGCAGAGCAGCTGTTACAGCAGAGTGAGCAGCAGCAGCACAGCACCTGAGCAGGTGAGGATCAGCTGCTCCCACCGCAAGCCTCTGCCCGTGCTCTCCTGTCCTTCCCCCTTGTGTTCATCAGTCCTGCTCTCTGAGGAGAAGCTGGCGAGCTGAGGGTAAACAGCTCTGCTCAGTCCCTCTGGGGAAAAAGAAAGAAAAAAAGCTTTCCAACGTCACTGAAATGGAATGTGAGGGAACCAAGTGCACTTGTAGGGGGAGAGAAAGGACAGCCTCACACTCCAGCCTGTGTGTACACAGCACTGGGCTGGGGAAGGCACACATGGAGCATCCAACAGTGCATCTGCTAAAGATCCCTTCAGCTCTGAGGGTCTGAGGAGATAATTTGCTTTGTAGAAAAGTTATGTTAATCCAATGAATCATTCGATAGGAATGTACAGTCATCCAATGCAATGGAAAATGTAGAGATTGGAGTGTTCAATGTACGCATCCAGAACAAAAGGTTAGGGTAACACTTCTTCCAAAGGCATTACTCATCCCTGCCTCGGCTGCACATCCCTGCAGAGGTGTGCAGGAAGGAGGATGAGCAGCATCAGTAACCTATCAGCTGCAGTTCAAAACCACCAGGTCGGAGCCATAAAAAGCAGAAAGCAAGACCTAAACCACCCCTAAAGTAAGGAGTCTTTGTGCAGCAGGGCCACCTCCTCACCACTGCAGCTCTGAGTGGGTGACATGAGCTCTACCCCACTGTCACAGCATCCCAAGACATTCATGGAATGATGGGACTCACAAGTCTTGGTTGAAACCAGCAGGAACCCTGCATTACACACAGGCTTCTCTGAGCTCCTAAAGTCGCACTCCAAAAGAGCATCCAGTCACAGATCAGAGCTTTTGCAGTGGCTGCTTAACTACATCAATTTACAGAGATGAAGCACCCCAGCAATTCTAAATACAGCCCATTCTTCACAAGGCAGGGGTTTATTTACAAGGCCATGACATGTTATCATGTAAGAGGTAACAGCACACTGGCAGATGACTCCCTCACACAGCCCATTCCTCTGGAAATCTGGGAGACAGGCAGTGGATTCACCCTGACAGGAGGAAAGCTGGAATCTCTCCCATGCCACACACCCTCCTCAAACCCCTCCTCAACTGCACTCAGCTCTGCTGAGAAGTAACGCAAGGAAAAGAGCATATGGATAGATCCAAAGCTATTCTGAATCACTGCTGGCTGCCAGCAGACATATTGCTGTCATTAGCCTCTAGCTCAGTCACAAGATTTGTTTCTGAAAAGTCTTTGAGCCAACAGATTATATAAAGCTCAGACCCTTCCTCTTCCACACGAGCTGATAGTCTCCTCACGGGGTGACTGGTGTTTGTGAGGAAAACACTCATCCCTGCACACACGAGGGTGATGCAGCTAATCAAAACAACTTCCACACCCACTGCCAGCTCACGGGGAATTCTATCATTCCTATTGATCCTGCAGAGAAAATCTGCAGAGATCAGCACTCATTTACCCCAAACCCTGGGGCAGGGAATGGTGTGACCCTCTCCTGGCACCAGGGTCACACCATTCCTTGCCCCAGCACCTTCCCAGCTGTGCTGCCTGACCCGGCAGCCCCGCAGAACCGGCTCATTAACTCACAAGCACTTGGAAATAACTGCAGGTTACTGCCCAGGGTTCTCTGTATCTTTTATCTAAACAAAATGCTACAGGACCAGGCTTGTTTGGTGCAGCAACGCCCTTGTAGCTTCTACTCCCGGTAGCAAGCGAGCAGTTAGTTCTGTACACCTCACCTGGCTACCTTTTACCATCTTTTATGAACCAAGGCCTGAAAAAATTGAAAAATATATTCTGTCTTCTAAGCTGTGAAGCGAAGACACCCCTTTTGGTTTCTTTATTAATACATAGCAGGACTGCCCCCCACCAGGTTCTGATAAACTCCTTGTGGTTTAAGCTTTACTGGAAGCCAGGCTTCCTACCTTGCTAGTTTTCCATATTACTCCCTCTCATTAAGCAATTTAGATACTCAAGCAGTAAATCAGAAGTGAAAGGAAGGCTCTTAATCACCAGATCTAAACAACACTGGTTTTCGTCACCTCGTAGCTCCTGATAACCACCATCTTCTGGTCCAAGCTGTTACACACACGGCATTATCTTTACACCTTCAGGGGTCTGAAGGAGGTCAAACAAACACACTTTAGTTTCCTTGTAGAAGACTGGTAGTACTCCTGTGGCTGTGGGATGAGGTCTATTATTTCTCCAAGTTCTGGTAACTCAGCTGTTAGGTCCCTGTCCTAAAAACAGGCTAAAAGAGCCAGGGTGAGTGCAGAACCCCAGTGGTGGTGAGGCACAGGCAGCAGCCCAGCACAGCCGCCAGTTATTCCTCAGTAACTCACTGCTGCTCGAGATGTGCTTCATCCAGCAAGCAATTCTCAACACAAAATACATAAACAGTCCCTGGAGCACAGATGGAAGCTGATCCCTATCCCCTCCCAGGGGAGTTCCCTCATCACTAGGCTACAAAATCATGTTCCCTCTTGCTTTCAGCCCTTTGATGATACAAATCTTACGTTCCTTCCTACACAGTGCCCCGGTTTCAACATGAGAGGCAGAGCCTCTCCTCCCTCTCCTCAACCGGTAGCTTGAGGATCTGGGCACTCAGAACTGGAGTCAGGGTTGCCCCAAGGCTCGAGGAGATGCCTCACCTGGTATCACACTAAGTGCCCTTCCCCAGCTCCCTTTCACTCACCCACAGGGTACAGTGCTCATCTGCCACGGAGGACATGGCTGCAGAAGACCACAGAAGCACTGACCTTCCCCGCTCATGGATTTGCTCCATGAGCATCCTTCCCATGAGAACAGGATGCTGAAGGAAAAGGTCAAGTTCTTGAAGAGCAGAAGTCATTCAGGTTTTCCCCTCACAGCAAATCGCAGCTGTACAACAGCATTTTGCCACAGGATTTTTTTCAGGACTCCCACCCTGACTGCTCATGACTCTCCTGTACAGCTGGTACTCACACAGCACCTCCTGCACCTGCCTGGCCAAGCCCCAGGGTGTGCTGAAGGGATCAGGGGAACTGAAGCCTCTCCTCATCCTCCCTTGCCTGGCTGCACAGCTCAGTCCAGTGTCCCGTGAAGGAGGACAGGGAATCCCTACTCCAGGTACGAGTGAAGTGCAGGCAGTTCATGGGCTTCAGGTCACACAAGCAGCGGATCCTGTAGCCTGAATTATACTTTAAAAAATGCAATTGAAATTCAAGCTCTATCACAGCCTTGCACTGCAGCTTCCCAGAGTCCTCCAGCCGTTTGTTCTCTCCAGGAAGACAGATAGGTTGCCAACCAAGACTGCACTGTGGGATTAGCCAATGTTTATGAAGTGCTTTAAAGATTAGAAGTGTCACCTATGTGCTAAATATTTCTCTGGCACTATCAGCTCGAACAGCACCCGAGTATCTTGTATCTCCTCCTGCTGATCTTGAGCTGGTTGCCGAAGGCGTCACTCAACCTGACTTCCAACCACTGCGCTTGGCACTAATTCCAGGGGTGGTTTGAGACATAGGAGAGGACAGAAATCAAGGAACCACTTAAACCCTAACTTCTGAAAACTCCTAGCAGAGTAATGACAGTAATATCACCAGGAGAGGCTTAGGGATTTATGTTTTTACAACATTCTCATACGTGTGTGTGAGATGGAACACCCTGGCGTGAAGCCCAACTGTGCAGAGAGAGGAACTCGCCCCGCTCACCCAGATGGAACTGGCTGGGCAATGGCAGGAAAAGGTACTTTGTACACATGAGCTTGATAGGAGCTAAATGGATCCCAACTCCTTCATTTCCCTCAAAGCTTTTGGCAATGCCCTTGCAGTACCTGGATTAAGAAGCTGAGCAGTGAGTCTGAGCACATGGGACAGCACTGCAGCACATGCTCAGGCCCTCGGTGCTGAACACACACAGACCAAACTGCAGGGATACACCTGTTCTCCTGCTTTTCTTCCTCTTGCTCCCATTTCTCTTCCGGCTAGAACACAGACAGAGCCTGTGTCCAGACCTTTCTACTGATACCACACAGAGCCGAGGTGCAGTGCTCAGCTGGACATCTGTGTTTCCCATCGACACACCTTTTGTTACCCAGATCCCATCCATCTGCTGAGGACTTCCACTGCATATAGATCTAGAAACATCCAAAATACAGAGCTCAGCCTTCCCCTCAGCCTCTGGGTTTCACCAACAGCAGCAGAATCCAACTATTATCAAGCCGTCAAAAAATGAAACATTTAATTCCAAGAGTTTACTCTGCACTGGAGAGAGAGAGAAAAACAAAGCTGGAAATTCCTCACGTTATAAACAACAGCTCCTCTGAAAGCACTGTCAATAGGAAGTTGTTGCTCTAAACTGTGTACACATTTGGCTCACAATTTGCCAACAATGAGGAAAATGAACTCCACAGAAGGATTCCCACACTGGGAGCTCAGTGTTGTCACCCGAAATGGATGCTGCCAGGGCCAGAGCAGCAGGACCATGCCAGCAGGAGCTGATCTGCACCTTTCTGTAGGGCACAGCTCTCTTCCTGGCCTTTGGGAGGGCATCTGGGGGAGGAATCCCTCCAAAGATGACAAGGTAGGAGCAGGGCAGGAGGCAGAACACAGCTGAGGTGACAGTGCTTTTCTCACACGGCTTTAATGGTTTGTGTGAGGCAGAAGGAGCCTGCCGAGGTGCCCAGCTCAGGATAACCACAGCCAGCTGTAGTGCACATGGGCTGGGCTGTGCAGGTTGCTGTGGCTGACAGCTGCCTCCAACTCCAGGTGACTCACTCAAGTCACACATCATAAACATTTCTTAGTCCAGCCCTGAATTAGGAGCACAGGGCTCTGAGAACTCAAACAAAGCTCCTGTGACACACGCCATTCCTGCAGAGCCGCTCACAGCCTCTCCTGAAACCAAAGGATCGAAGCAAACAGAGGACTGGAATTGCCGTTCGAGATCTTCAAACACATATAAGAAAAAAAAAAGCCTAGGAAAAACCAAAAAGCTATCTTAATCACCATTTTAACTGGGAGTTGATATTCCTATTCTAACAAAACCACTAGAGCATCCATCCCAGCACTGAGTCCCGACACTCGGATGCACGGCTGAGGTTTGCACCAGTGATGGGCAGGAGGCACCACGGCAGACTGTGCAGAGCATTCTTTGTTCTGGGACCCGGCGAGGAAAACATCTGCCAGGCCCAAAGCACGGCTCCCTGCGAGGCGATAGGATCTGACCTGGGAGCACAGGAAGCAAGCTTTGTTCCAGGCAGCGGGGAAGGCGGTGCTACCACACGGCACTGCGCAAGGTTTGGGACTTTGGAGACCTGCAGGTGGGAAAACAAGAAGCATTCTGCTGCTCACCTCAGACGGAGCAGAGCTGCTCTTGTTTGGACAAGCACGTTTGCTCTGGTGACTATTTGAATGATGACTCACTCCAACAAGCCAGGGCACCCTACCACACACGGCCCCGAAGTGCTGACTTAGGGCTTGGGATGCAAATCCGGCAGGAAGCGGCGCTTCCCGACCAGGGCCACCCAGGCCTGGTCACTGCTGCCATCGCCCTCTTCTAGTTGTGCTCCCAGCCTGGATGACAAATCCAAAGAGAAGATGACAAGAACAAGAAAATTGTATCAAATACTCTCGCTCTTAGAGTACTTCTGAAGTTGTTTTTTTATTTCTTTTTAATATTTGTGCTCTGCAAAACTGACAGTCCAATTGTGAGCTCCTTGTGTGCCTCCAAGGGACTCGGGGCAGGCAGGTGCTGGGTGTCTGCCCAGCACCCTGTCCCCATCTCAGGAATGCTGCCCAGCACCCCAGCCCTGGCTTGGAGGCGAGCCTGTGGCCACCCCGCTGGTGGCACTCCTCCAGCCACTTCCACTTTTGTCTCCCCAAGCATGTGAGAGTCACAACCCGTGACGAGCCGGGCAGTAATTGCCGTATCGATTTCGACGTTCCTCCGGCCGGAGCAACGCCTGTAACTGTAAACCATAAACCTTTTAATATCCCGCTCAATTATGAGGAAAACAACTCCTGAGCAGCAGCATGGCAGGAGCATCATTCCTTGCTGCTGAGCCTGGCTGGGGATGGCAAACCCACACTGAGAGACACTGTCAGGGGGACAGAGCACAGACAGCCCTTCCACTGTCACTGGCAATGTCGGTGCTCTCAACCCTTTCTGTGCTGACCTCACCAAAGAGCTGAAAACGCTGGAACGCACGGATGAGAAGACAGATAAGCAAACTGATGGTGTGCCATCAGAACGTGACTTAGTGCTCGTGCAGCCTCTGGGCTGCTCACCAATCCAAGAGAAAGAGACGAGGAATTAAGCAACTATGTCTGGGCATGTCACACAAGGCAGACTTACAACCTCTATTATTTACAAACAGTTCCAGGAAAGGGAAACAATCTGAGTGACTGTATGGCATTTAGAAAACATTCCCATCCACTGCAAAAAGCACAGAATCATAGAGTATCCTGAGTCAGAAGGGACCCCAACTCCTAGCCCTGCACAGGACAGCCCCAGGAATCCCCCAATATGCCTGAGAGCGTTGTCCAAATGCTCCTTCAGCTCCTGCAGCCTTGGGGCTGCGGGCACTTCCCAAGTCAGGTGCTTTGCTGACATAAGAATGAGATCAGTAGAGCACACTTCTAATCCCCAACTCCAAATCCTGACGTTGGTCACCTTACCAGCCCTTTCCCCAGGAAAAGGGGCAGCTCTGGAGACACTCAGCCTGGAGAAGGCTCCCACCTTGTGTGCAGACCTGACCCGCTTTTGTCTTGCTGTGCTGTGAGCCAGCCGGGCTTTGTTGCCATGGTGAAAGCTCTGACACGTTTAGTTTTCCCACTAATTTCCTGCTGCACTAGAGCGACTGCTGCTCTGCACCTCACTGCCATGGCACAGCAACAAGGAACCCCGACACCCCCAGAAACAGGGAGCAGATCCAACCACGTGCTGGTCACTGCCAACAGCGCTGTTCCAGGCAACTTTAGTAACACCTCCTAAATACCATAAACCCCTCTGCCTTTAAGCCCTACAAAAAGATCAAGGGATTTGACCATCACTCAAAAAGGAATTAGACAATTCAGTGACCTCATAATTAGAGGCTGTATCCCACCTTACCTTAAAAGAAGGTGGTGCATTTCAAATCCCAGACTGCAGTCACCAAACCACCACATTTTCCTCTGGGTTCGCATGAAGGGACTGAGTTCATTCCCAACTGTGTCAATGGTAAGTGAAAACAAGGATCCAGTTGTGTCTGTGGAACCAAACTGGGACCAGCAGCACACACACATGAGGAAAAGCAGAGACTAAGGCCCACACTGTCAGCTGATGACTCAGAAACTGCACAAGCACCCACTGAGTGGGAAAATACCTATAGTCAGCCTTCACTTGTCATTTTACTGTGTAATGGGAGTCTCAGCTTGGATGAAAAACACATGAATATTTTGTTCTGACTAAGCACAGGTTTCCCCGTGTACCTCAGCTCTGCCAGGGCAGTGGGCACACTTACACCCACGCTGCTGCAAGGGGGAGGGAGCAACCGTGATTTCCTTCTCCACCAATTCTGCACTTTGTTCCTAACATAAACCAGCTGAATTAACCAGCAGAAAGGAAAAGTCTTTGGATATTTTTTTAATCTTACACTTCCCAGAGCAGCTCAGGGGAAAAACAGCCTCTGTGGAAGCCAAGTATTTAAATCCTTGTACAGAGAATGAATCAGAATGATTTTTATTGGTTTCCAATGAGATTGTGCTTGAAAACAAACAGTTGCTGTACAGCTGACAACCCCCTCACTGTGCCAGAGAGATGGGAGAGCATAGATGGGCTTTGTAGAGCTGAGAACATGCTCCTCCATGGCTGCTGGGGAGCAGCTCCATTTCATTAATGGCACATCTACATGTGCAAAGAAATAGAGCATGAGCTAAGCTGTATCATAATCAGTTTGCTGGGGGAGTCCTCCGACCTCCAAAACTGCTGAAAGCAGCCCCAGCTGCTGCAGCCTCGGGCTGCAGAGGACACGGGCTCCAGCAGGAGCTTCCCGCAAAAGAGCACCATTGTCTGCCGGCCACCTGGGAACGAGAAACCTGCCATCAATCATCCAGCACACGATCCTTTCTCTGTCCAAGGCAGGGGACAATTCCCGGCAGCAGCGGAGGCTCGGT
Source organism: Pseudopodoces humilis (assembly GCF_049639895.1). Classification (NCBI taxonomy): domain Eukaryota; kingdom Metazoa; phylum Chordata; class Aves; order Passeriformes; family Paridae; genus Pseudopodoces; species Pseudopodoces humilis. The sequence goes on along the minus strand of NC_142224.1, from coordinate 5,992,300 downwards.
GGGAGCCGGGAAGAGCGGTGCAGGCTGCCCGGAGCCCGTCTGTCAGCGGCACTCCAGCCAGGCTGATAACCTTGACAGAGCCACTTGCAAGATTACAGCCCAAGGATTTCCTACAAGCACATCCAGAGAGGAAGGACTAAGTACCAAGACTAATACTTTTCATCTTTGGTTGCTGCCAGTGCTGTGAGCTTAACTGAAAATTTAGGGCACGCAGAGATCACACTGTCACAGTGACTGACAAAAGCAAACCCTTTCCTGTAGCACTAATTATTTCAGCTGAAAGGGGCACAAACATCTTTAAGAATTTAGACATACATGTGACAAGAGGCATTTTTTCCCCTAATTTCTTCACTGTCACTGAAGACTGTATTGCAGAATCTAACTGGCTCTGCCTACCTGGCAAGGGTACCCTGAGCATCAGCACCGCTCCAGACTGCTGCGAGCCTGCAGGAGCAGCACGACACCTGAACAGCCTGTATCCTTCCATTCCACACACAGGAACCAGCTCCAGCTAGGCTCAGTGCTGCAATTCAGCGTGTTATCTGATCACACTTCACACACAATGACACACGGCTCATAAACGTACTCCTTCCATTAGGAACACCTCATGTTGTGAAATGCCACAATTAGTTTTTAGGCATCGGCTTCAATGCAGCTGCCTTCACCCAACAGCAAGAAGCCTCTGGGCTCCAAAGATACTGTCCCTTGAGAGGGGCCAGAAACACACCTGAAGTACCTGATGAGCCAAAAAACTCAGAGACACTCCAGGTTACATGACAGCAGATCCCAGTCTTAAGAATTCCCCTTGTGTCCACATTGCGATGGCCATGTGTCTGTCACACACCCATCCCTGCTATCCTCCATACACATTCCAATGGTATTCCTGCAGTTAATACTCTCTGCACAGGACAGAGGTTACGCAGGAAAAGGCACAGCTGAAAGCCCAAGACAGCCGAAGGGCCAGGACAAGCTGAGACTGACTTGTGTAGGTAAGGAAAAACCTGGAAAAAATGTGTCTTCCCTTCTGCTGCAGAAATCCACGCACACTTTCCCAGCCTTAAAAACACCTCGCTGCGTCCCTCTCATTCAGAACTCCTTCCAACAGGACCAACCACATTTTAAAAGTTGTTGGAAGGAGACAAGAAACATCCATCTGCTTGCTGAAAGGCAGCAGACGCACACAGCCTCCAAATCCAGACTTTAATTGAAACACTTTAATCTGCTGCCGCGGCCCCGCATTCTCTGTATTCCCAGTAGTGCCGAGGCGTGTGCTCAGCTAATGGAGCTCTGACAGTCGTCCTGGGCCTGGCTCCCTGTCAAACCACGCTGGCCTCCAGCTCCGGGCCCGCAGTCGCACGCTGATACCCCACAGACTCCTTTTCTTCTAAACCATCTTCCAAATGGACTATAATTAATGTCCTATAACTGCAGCCGACGCTTTAAGGAGCTGAAGGCAGAGCCAAGCCATACAGGAGAGTGGCAAACGTGGAGGAGATCCCGAACTCCAGTGGCAACACCCAGCTGGGCTGTCGGGAGCAGCCATCTCCTGCATTGCACAAGAGCAGCGCTCAGGCCAGCCCCTCCAGCCAGCTGCAAACCACGGCGGTAGCTCAGCACACCAGGTCACTCCTGCAGCAGGCCCCAGTCAGGCAGCCAAGGCAGCGTTTGGGAAGCTGGTGAGCTCCCACTCCAGTCCCTGGGAATTCACGGCCGGTGTCTCTCCGTGGCTCAGCTGACCTGCTGCGGGCAGTGCTCAGTCACCCTCCGGACGCGCCAACCCCAGCGCTGCCATCCCAGGCCAGGCAAAGCACGGCTGCTGCGCCCTGCACCGTGCCAGAGCACGTCTGCTTTCAGCATCTGCGTCCCCACCTCGCTCACCCGCTCCTTCAGACAGGTTCTCAGGAACCGCAGCTCCCAAATCCCACGGGGAGGTTTCCCAGTGCTGCATTCGCCTCTGACAGCCGTCACAAACCCAGCTGCACAGGCAGGCAGCCACTCCTGCACATGCTGCAGCTGAGGGGCACGAGACAATACTCACATTTACACCTTCATTTCAAACCTTCCATGGCCAAAGCACTTCCAAGAAGAGCATCTGCACTCTTGCCACCGAGCTATAGCCACAAAGCGCTGGTCTAAGCCCATCTCCCCACCTCAAGATGTTCCACATCTTGCACAGAGGGATGCTGGAGTCACTCCCACACCTGCACTGCACAAGGACCAGCTCCTTCCTACAGTTCTTCCAAGCTGCAGCTGCCCCAGCAGGAAATTGTCCTCAACACTGGATGCAGAATAAACCAGAAGCATCAGCAACATTTCTCTGGGATCAGACCACATGCTCTGAGGGGACCAATGCTTCAAGATCACACACAGCCAGGTCCACCAGGCTCCAGTGAGATCCAGTTCTGCTGCTGTGCTGTCCCAGGATCTCCTGCCCATCCTCTGATGTGCAGAGCAGAGCTCAGCTCGGCTCCCCCCACACACGCTGGGCTATTTTTGAGCTCAACGTGTCAGTTCCACTGGCTGTGGGAGTTTGTTTGTGTGGGATAGCATGATTCGACTACTTTGAAACTTGGCTGAAGCCACATAATTCCCTTTTCATGGAACCCTTTTGATGGCCATTTAGCAGAGAGGGCGAGGTTTAGCCTCAACTAGAGAGACTTGGGGTCAGAATTACTAGAAAAAGACACATAATGACTAACAATGAATCAGCCTTCAGTGGTTTCTTCATTTAAGTGTTAACACAGCATATTAAACCCCTGGCCTGGGATCAGCAGAAAGGCCCTGAATGCATTAAATGAATACAATGGCTTAACTAGAGAATCTCCAAATTGCTCTCCTTAAACCTGTGCAAGCTCCAAGCCAGTTCAACCTTTGCTCATGCAGGTTCAGCTAAATGCAACATCTTTCTGATGCACGAGACCATGGTCACACAGGGAAGTCACAACTCTCATGAGAATCTTTTCAGCCAGGGAGAACTTCCACCACAAACTGTGAATTCTACTCTGCTGGCAATGCAGGAGCAACTTCCCAAAGCGTTACTTTCATGGGTAAAAGCACAGAGTTGTTATGCAATCGTCTTGGGGAGGACAAGAAGGGCAGTGCCCTGTTCAGCCACTGCACAGGGCTGATACAGGACCCAGAGACAGGACGTGGGAAAAAGGAGCTTACAGCTGCTTCTCCATGAAAATGTCTAATACCCAAGGAGCCCAGTCTCCCAGCAACACAGTGCCATTTCCTTATTTCCCTCTCACGTAATTCCTCCCTCAAACACAAATGAGGAGACAGCTTCTAGAAACCCTCATTAGTCCCCTGCAGCATTCACCAAACCTCTGTGAGACCCTCCCGGAAAAGAGACACCCATCCCTGTCTGTCACAGCCCTTCCTCCTCCTGTCAGTGGCTTTTCCTCTCAGGGGCAGCCTCTGTACCTGCCCAAAGGTGCCACCACCTCATTCATCAGGTGTTGATTGCCCCAAAGCTCTGCTACAGCAAATATTCGGAGAAAGGGACTCCAGACAGGAGGTGGGAAGCAGCCAGGTTGAAGAGGTATAGAAGTTCTACTCACCTCACCCCTGAAATAAGCTAAGAGGCACACAGCTGAGAAGCAGGTATTAATTATCCTGGCTCTCTTAGAATATTCTCCCTGCCCAGAAAGGCTCAGGACATGCCACAGGACCCCTAGCTCACCCTGCCCACTGACAGCTGCCTCTCCTGTTTCTACCTGTTAGCAGCCTGCCCTCCGATTCAACCACGCTCTGGCATTAACAGCTTGGTAATCAAATGTTATTTGCTATAGCAAGAAAAACATTGTAATGAAACATAAAATGTCAGTACTTCAGCCCACAGTTGATACAGGCAATGGCTCTCTGAGGTTTTAGGAAATATTCCCTCTTATCCCTACCGTGGCAACTCTGCTTAGCCAAAGTTCATTTCCAGCTTTCAGGCTTTTGCTAAATCTCTCCACCAAATGAGAACTAAAATACAACTCTCCTGCAGCACACAAGCGAGGAGAACAAAGACCCAGTGAGCAGCAGGATAACGCTGCCTGAGGAATTAGCCATCCACAGCCATCAGCTTTCCTTATGGCCAGGAGAAACAAGAAGCAGGACAGGTGCAGCACCACCAAGCAGTGCAAAAGAAAACGACTGAGGAAAGGTGACCAGGCGTGGGTCATTACAAAACGTGCGGCGCCGGTATTGAACAATCCCATCTGACACGAGGCCGATGAGTCAGGGGCTCATCACACAGGCACGCTGGCTGCAGGAGCAGCCCTCTGTCAGCCCAGAGCCACGTGCCTCACCACGGCACAGCACGGCAGGAGCAGGACACAGCAGCACCAAGACCTTTCCACCCTCTGGGCTGAGAGCGCTTTGCATCTGAGGAGAGAAATCGAGGCAAGTCCTCAGAGACCAGAGTGTACCAAACCAAGCCTGAGCGCTCCCAGAGCAAAGCCCAACTCTCCACAAAGTCTGCCAGCCCGCTTTTCATCCTGGTTTCCAGAGCCACAGTGCCCACCTCCAAGAACTCTGGTGAAAAATGTGTTCCACTGATGACTCCAGCTCGCCCAAAGACAAACCACAGAAACTAAGCCTGTTCTCCCAGGGAAGGGAATGTCCTCTCCCAATGAGGGCAGAGCTGCCTCCCATTCTCCAGAAAAGGCTTAGCTCCTTAAAAACCTAGAAAAAAATCAGCTCAATTCTAGCCTGCAGTTGTGCTTGTGCTGGTTGAAGGGCTGTGTTCTCCCAGGACTGTCAATTCCACCTCAAGAGAAAGATGGATGTGGAAGTGACTCCCATCTCCCAGTGAAACACTCCACGAGAGCAGCGCAGCCACGGCAGGTACGCACTGCTCCGTGCTCCAGCTGTGCCTCCGGTCCCCTGGAGCTGATGGAAGGGATGGAACCAGGACGGCAGAGAGCTCTCAGCAGTGCCCAGCATCCCCCTCTGTCCTCCTCACCCCCACCAGTTCCTGAAGGCTCAAACACAACATCCAAAGGGTACAGGAACATAAGGTATGTGCTCCTTGGCACACTCATGAACATTCCCTGACCAGACCTTGTGAAAAAATGTGGCATTAAAAACAACCCCACCGCCTGAGCAGAGCTGGAATTCTAATGAAGTCACTTGGATGATTTATAAATGGAAATTCTGTGGAAAACAATTCATTCAGCAGGTCACTCTCAAGATTTTTAGCACAGAAACAAGGGTTTCTTGTAAAAGATGAGAAGAGACAAAAAGGAAGGGGGACAGAAGGAGGGATGCAGCAAGATATCCCCCAGGTGCCCAATTCATCCTGGTCAGGGCACTGGCTCCAGCTCCTGCCCAGCCATCAGAGCAGCTCTGACAGAGCACAAGAGCCCAACTTTGCATGGGCAGGGACTGAATGTAAATTGCTGCCTTGGTTAATACGGAAATTGCCGACTGTTCCCTTCTATTCCATCGGCTCCAGCAGAGACAATTATGAATACAGGCCTCCTGCCCTTTGGGATGATTAACATTCCCCTTCCTCAGTGTCCCCAGCACTGCTGACCCACATTCAGCTCCTGAAATGCAGTTCTATGTAAACTGCAATGTTTGGTGTCAGCAGAACGTGCCAGCCCAGCAGGGCCGGGTGCTCTGCTCCTCTCTCTAAATAAATGCAGTGCTCAACTTTCCAAGGGCCAGGAAAATCCCAGTCCTTTAAGATCACACCAGGCACCCTCCACTTCTCTTTTTAGGGAAAAAGGGGACACAAGCCAGAAATGCTCCGGTTGCTATCTCGAGCTGTCATGTCAAAGTCCACTTGACCTGGTAAATGTCCGTCGGAAAGGAAAACAGGATCCAACACTCATCCACAGACCACCTCTAATTCCAGGCTCAGCAATGGACACCAGCCCAACACCATCACTAATTTCACCTTCCGGAAAAGGCCCCAAATCACGGGGTACATTTATTTCCAAGCTCACACAGACACTCACAATGGAATCCCGTCTGAGACGGTGGAGGAGCGCGGTTCCCAAGGAGGGTTGTGACGAGCAAACCCGCTTTTCTCTAACAGAATGTGACATGGGGTCAAGTTTGTGCAGGGATTTGGTGGCTATATTTGAACTGCCCGGTTCTCTTACGCAGCTACTACTGGGAGAGCAGGATCACCTCAGGAAGGGGCTGCCAGCACAGGCAGCAACTGGGCTGCGCTTGCGTTTCGTGATCAAAGAATTCTTTCAGATCCCTAAATGGGATCATTTTGCCAAGGTTTTACTCACTTCCAAGTTGTTTCCATTAAGTCGAAGTGTTAAAAGTGCAACTGTGATGAAGACAAGCTCGCAGTAGCATTATTTTGTATTTCTGCTGCCAGTCAAAATCATTTCCCCATAAGGATTTGCCCTTTCCAATGCATTTACATCAACACCTCTCCTCTAACCTCATGAGCCCCAGAGCCTGAACCGAGCAGTTCCTTTCTCCTTCCCCACTCCTCTCCCAGAGCCAACAGCAACTTTCTGTCAGCAAAGGAAAAGTACTGAACCCGCAGTGCTCGGGGTCTGCAAGCAGAATCCAATCCATTCACTCCCACTCCTCTCCAGAGGCTGGGATTTGAAAGGAAACCTGACCTCAGAGTTGAGAAAGCTTCCAGGTCAAGTTTCAGCTCCAAGCTATCCCAGCTCAGCCGAACAGATGGCAGTTGTTCCAGCACAGGTATTTCCCCAGGCTCGGGGAGCCCCCAGAGTTCAGAAGGACAGGGACTGGATCTCCTCCATGCAGGGAATGTGCTGCAGGTCAAACCCGCTGCTCCAGAGCCCCCAGCACCTCACTATCCCAGCAGAAAGCAGCTTCCTGGAGCCCACAAGCCACCCTTGGTCACTCCAGGCCAGCAGGAATGAGTGTACACTGCTATAAAGCAAAGCTTTCCAAGCTTAGTATCCCCTTCCATCACCCAAAGCCAATGTTCAAAATCCAGCCTTGGCCCTGTAAACGTGGAACACAATTTCCAGGCAAAATTTATGTACATATTCTGCCAGTCTTTGGACAAAATCAACTATCCCCGCACGAAAGATGGTCTCTGCTTTGGTATTTCGCAAACTTCAGAGTCAGCACCACTGAGAAGAAACCTTGACCCAAGGAGGGAGTCTGGAAACAGGAACAGGAAAGCAACTTGGAGCTAGATCCCTCCTTTTCCAGGAGCAATCTCCACTCAGAGGGGTCAGTCTCCTGCTCTCAAAGCACCCGAACCCATGACCGTGTTTCTCTCAGCAGGGTTCAGGTTTATCATGGGGAGAACAGCAGCACGGAACACCTCAAGTGCAGGTTAAATTGTGGCATTGAGCACTTGCAGACACAAAATAGCTGTCAGGGCAGGCAAATACAGCCCAGCTCTGAAAAGAACTGTCCAGGAGGTGTCATAACTGATGTTTAAATAGCCCCTGAAATTAATTTCACTTTATTATCCGGGCAAAAAGCCAGAGCTCCAACAAACCAAGGTGATGGTGGATTTCTCCTCCTGTTTCAAAACAATGTTGCTCCTGAAAGTGATAGAGGGACAACCCCAGGAATTGACAGAGGGACAATCCCTGAAAGTGACAGAGGGACAACCCCAGGAATTGACAGAGGGATAACCCCAGGAATTGACAGAGGGACAACCCCAGGAATTGACAGAGGGACAATCCCTGAAAGTGACAGAGGGACAGCCCCAGGAATTGGCAGAGGGAAAAGCCCAGGCACTGACAGAGGGACAAGCCCAGCCAACACCATCCTCCCTCTGCAGCGCTTCCAAGGAGCCAGCACGGAGCCAAGAGCAGGGCAGGCGCAGGGCTTTGGTTCAGGCCTGTCTGCTGCCTGCCCATGGCAGCCCCGCTCCTGCCGCAGCTCCCGAAGAGCCCGCTGGAGCTCTGCTCATGCAGCACCAGGCTCTCCGGGAGCTCGGTGTCACGGGCACCATCGGGAGTGCAGCAGCGATCCTGCCGCTCCTCGCGGATCTCCTGCCGTGCTCCAGGGCTCGCCCGTGCCCGGATCCAGCCGGATCCCGTGCCGTGTGTCCGGGGCTCACCTGCGAGCGCGGCCGTACCTGGATCCACCTGGATTCGCCGCTCCCTCGGGAGGCCCTTCCTCGCGCTATTCCCTGCGCTTTCCCACGGCCCTGAGGACTCGGCCACGATCGCTTCTCACCGTTTCGGTAAGAAACGACCTGTGCCCCGCTCACCCTCCGTGTCCCCCCCGGCACGGCGGGAGCATCCCCGGGTACCACGGGAGCATCCCCCCGCTCCACCTCCCGGTTATCCCGGTGCCACGGGACCCGCGGGGACACCCGTGTCACCCGTGACAGCGGCCCCGCTCCCCGGCAGCGCCCGCTCGGGGCTGGGGGGGCTCGGGGCCGCTCCCCGCTCCCTCCCCGCTAACCGGGGCAGCGCCGCGACCCCCGCGGGGGACTCACCTTGGCGCGGGTCACCAGGTGCGTGGCGAGCTTCACCACGGCGAAGTTGCCCTTGCCGATGGTGCGCTCGATCTCGTAGTAGCCGATGCGGGCGGGCCCGGGGGGCCGCGGGGGCGGCGGGGCCGGGGAGAGCCGGGGGGCCGCGGGGGGAGCCCCCGCTCCGCCGCCTCCTCCCGCCGCAGCCGCCGCCGCCATCTTGTCGCGCGGAGCGAACCCCCCCGCGGGGCTGCGGCACCGCGTGAGCTCATCCGCGGGGGGGCGCCGGGGGGCGGGCGGCTGCCATGGCGACGGGGGAGGCGCTCTGACGTCACCGCTCGCGTCACGGCGCGCGGACCGCGGCGGGCGCCCCCGCGCGGCGGAGCGGGGAAAGGAAGGCGCTGCGGATTTGGGGAGAAACCCGCGGGAAACGGGAAATTCGTGACGTCACGCCGGCGGGAACACCACCTCCCGCCCGCATACACCTCGGTTCACGCCTCACCTCGGGAGGAGAATGACGTCACGGGACGGGAGAATGACGTCACGGAGGAGGGCTGCGGCGGGCGGTTGGGTTTTGGGGACAAACCAGTGAGGTATGGGAAATGAGTGTGACGTCACTCCCCAATGGGGATAGCTGAATGATGTCGTGGTGACACCGCCCCATCTGTGGCCTCCCCGGCGGCAGGGAGCTGATCCGGTTTTGGGGCAAAACCCATGGGTAACTGTTCTTGTGACGTCACTCCTTGCGGGGACACCCCCGCACATGGAGATCACACCTCATCTTGGGGGCAGAATGACGTCGGGGTGGTAGAATGACATCATGGCGAGGGGCGGGAGGCGCTGTGGTTTTAGGGTGAAACCAACGATAAACACGAAAAGGATTCCTCGTGACATCACCCCCCACCCGGCGCGCGCTTCCACTCGGGGCAGCATGACGTCACGGGAGATGTGCAGTGACGTCACGGCGGGAGACGGGACTTCCGCGGGCGCGGGGCGGAAGCGGCGGCCGGGGCGCGCGCGGGGAAGCGGAAGCGGAAGCGGCGCAGGCGCGGGGCCGAGCGGAGGGGACGCGCCCGCCATGGAGTCGCGGGGGAAGGAGCCGCAGCCGTGAGTGCGGGGGGACCGCGGGGCCGGGCCGCGCCAGCCCGGGGACGCCGGCGCGGAGCGCGGGGGCAGCGGGAGGAAGAAGGGGAGGGGGGCGCGGGGGGAAGCCGCCCTGCTCAGCCCAGCCCGCCGCGATGGGCTCCGGGTGCGGTGTGCGCCCACCAGGCTGCAGGCGGCGGCCGCGGGAAGCATCATCCCGCTGCTCTTCCCGCTGTAGATCCCTCGGGATCTGCAAAGATGATGAAGGGCTGGAGCATCTTTCTGATGGAGAGAGCTGGGAGCTTGGGCCTGGTCAGTCTGGAGAAAGGAATCCTATCGATCCATTCAAATATCTCCAGGGAGTGTCAGAGGACGGTTCCAGACTGTTTTTAGTGATGCTCAGCAGCAGGACAAGGAGCCGTGGCCATACACTAAAATAAAAATTCCGCTTCACCGTGGGGAACCCTCCTCTTTCCAGGAAGGGTGTCAGAGCACCGGAACAGCTGCCCAGGGAGATGGTGGGATCTCCCTCTCTGGACACACTCCAGACCCACCTGGATGCATTCCTGTGTCACTTGCTCCAGGGGACCCCGCCTTGGCAAGGGGCTTGGACTGGATGATCTCCAGATCCCTCCCAATTTGTAACGGTTCTGGGATCAATCCCACCACGATGCGCTGCTCCCGAAGCCAGATTATCCACCTGGACCGTGGAGCTCAGCAGCTGTAAGCTGGATCTCTGGGCGCTAAGAGGGACTTATCCTCGGAATCTCAGTGCTTGTTGCTGAGTTATTAAAGCCCCGTGTGGCTCAGGTGTGGGGCTGCAGAGCATCCCTGGAGCTGTGCTTGGTTCTCCATGCCGGGATGTCCGTCGGTGCCTGGCCCCAGGGGAGTGCCTGCTGCAGAGTCACTCCGGCATGGAGCAACAGCCGTGGTGTTGTTCTCAGCCAGGAACAGGCAGGAGCTGCGGTGCAGTGGATTCCAGCAGCCCTTGCCCAGCCCTGCTGCTGTGGGAGCTGCTGGAAGCCGCGGGTGTGAACTGTTCTTTCCACAGGAACAGGATGGGCATGGGGGACTCCAACCCGGCAGCGGTCCCACACGCCGCCGAGGACATTCAGGGAGATGACAGGTGGATGTCACAGGTAAGGCTGGCAGGTGGATCCTTGTTACTGGGGGGATTTGGGCCAGTGCTGCCCAGGCCACACTTGGGAACCTGAGGTCACAACAGCCTGGAGCTGGCAGCTGAGGAGGGATCCTCATGGGGTTGTGGGGTTGGGAGCAGCTCAGGGGTTAATGCAGGCAGGGGTGCTGGAGGCCATGGCAGCAGGGGAAACAGGTTGGGCAGCTGTCCCTGTCCTGCAGCAGGGATGGATGCCCAGGAGCAGTTGTCACCTGGAGCTCACCTTGCTGCTCTCTCTGACAGCACAATCGGTTTGTCCTGGACTGCAAAGACAAGGAGCCCGACGTGCTCTTCGTGGGGGACTCCATGGTGCAGTTGCTCCAGCAGTATGAGGTAGGGATAACGGGGAGGGAGGGATGGATTAGAGCAATTGGAGCATCTCTCTCTCTAACCCAGTAGTGGCTGGTCACGTGTAACACTGATGATTTCCACTGTTCCCGTTTTTCCTGCCATCTCCTGGGGCGTTCCTGCCCTGCTTCCTGAACTCCCCAGTGCCTGGACACTGCTTTACCTGGCTGCTTTTGCCTCCCTCTCTGAGGCCCGAACAGGGGCCTGCATTTTGGCTCACGTTTCGGATTCCAGCCTCCTGAGGGCCGTTGAATTCCCTGTGGCATGGCCAGAGCACAGTTAGCCCTGTAGAATTCAGGGTGCCAGAGGCATTGGTCCACTGGTTCTTCCCTAAAATTATTGAGGGAAAGAAGAGTTCTCTTCTGCTGTGGTGGCAGCTGAGCAGCTGTGTTCTGCAAGAGCTGCTTCCCTTTGTTCTAGTTTTGTTACCTAGGGACGAGAAGGATTTAATCAGGTCACAGATTACTTCTTCAAAGGCCCTGTGCTTAGGGACACCATGGTCTGCAACAGATCAGCACTCTGGGGCTCTGATGAGTTCAGCAAATCACTGCTCCAGAGATCTTTCCTTCCTTTGTGCCAGGTCTGAGAGCTTGAACCTCAGCAGCTCCATCTCTTCTGACTCCAAATAAAACCTCAGGCCTTGTGTAAATGCCCTTTGTGGAGCGAGTTTTCAGAGGAGGGCACCTGGCTGCTCTCAGTGACCTTGAGGACATGGTGTGGTGTCTCTGCTGCACAGCCAGGGTGCTGCTCTGAAGCAGCACATGGGTTTCTCCTTGCAGATATGGCGAGAGCTCTTCTCACCGCTCCATGCACTGAATTTTGGGATTGGTGGAGACACCACGGGACACGTTCTATGGAGACTGAAGAACGGTGAACTGGAGAACATTAAACCCAAGGTATGAACTGCAGGGTTAGTGAGGGTATCCAGGTGGGCAGTGAAGGTCACCTGCAGCTGCAGGCCTGGCACAAGTGCCTTCCCTGAGGGCAGTGGGCAGTGCCAGCCCTGGGGCTGAACTCTTAAGCCCGACTCTCCCTGCAGCTCTCTGGCCACAGATGATGTTTATGAAGGGATTTCAGGGTCATCAGCCCTGTTGCCACTCTCTCTGGAGAAGCTGCAAACATTTTTCTCTCCTTGCAGGTCATTGTTGTTTGGGTTGGAACAAATAACCATGAAAACACAGCAGAAGAAGTCGCAGGGGGAATCGAGGCCATCGTGCGCCTGATAAACACCCAGCAGCCACAGGCCAAAGTGATTGTGCTGGTACGTCCCTGCTCCCTGGGCTGTGCCTCTGCCTTACTGGGAGTCACTGGGCGGTGCTGGGAGGGCTGTCCCTTCATCTGCCCTCTGCTTTGTGCCTCCCCTCGCTGGCTTGGCTCTGCAGGAGCCCTCCTTTAGCCCTTCCAGAGCTGGGTGGACTCACTCCAGTGACTATCCCACTTACTAATGTTGCTGAGGAAGTCCTGTGAGGGGAAAATAGGTGTTCAAATTCCAGCTGGCATTGGGAATCCTAGCTGGCTTCCTTGTCCTAAGGAAGCTGCTGCCTGTCTTGCTGAGGAGCTGAAAGCGTATGGAAAGAGCACAAGCTGATGCATTTGAAAAACAAAAGAAAGCAATTTCTGTGCCAGTCAGTGCTTGTAGCTCATCTGGCTCCTTCACTTGCATTTCACATTAGGCCTGAATGGACAAATTCTGATTCAAGGGATAGTTCCTCTTGTCACAGACATCCTAAATCTTGACAGGCAGCCTGAATTGGAAGGGAAAGCAGGGCTCCTGATGCCATCAGAGTCACACAAGGCTCTTTTCTGCTCCCTCTCCTGCCAGGGCCTGCTACCTCGTGGAGAGAAGCCAAACCCGCTGCGGCAGAAGAACGCCAAGGTGAACCATCTGCTGAAAGCCTCGCTCCCCAAACTGCCCAACGTGCAGCTGCTGGACGTGGACGTGGGCTTCGTGCACTCGGATGGCACCATCTCCTACCACGACATGTTCGACTTCCTGCACCTGACGGGCGGGGGCTACGCCAAGGTCTGCAAGCCCCTCCACGAACTGATCATGCAGCTGCTGGAGGAGACCCCCGAGGAGAAACGAGCTGCCCTGGCCTGAGTCGCTGCTGTCAGCGTGGAGAGCATCATCCAGCCCATCAGATCAGTTCTGTCACTGGCACTACAGAATCCTTCTTTCTTAAAGCACTTTCCATTGTAGAATGATACCGGATGTCCGTACCTAGTGTTTTGAGGGGGAAGGCTCACGTTTAACTGGTCTTGTACATACGAGGGCCGGCTGGGTTGGTTTTATTGCAGGAGGAAATTAGCTGAAGAAGAGTTTTACTTTTAAACCATTCCTCATTTAAAACGAGAACAGGACTGTCACTCTGTGCCCCTCTCATGTCTTGTTGCCCTGTGGTTGTCCTAGACCCCTTGTAGCCTGTCTGACAGCCCGCTCCTGGCTCACCGTTCCTGGCTGCAGCCATCGTGCTCTGTGTATTTGCCTGGGAACAAGAATCACATTCCACTTGCAAAAGCCAGAACAGATGCATTTTTCCAAACTCGGTTCCACCTTTTAGGCGGTTTTGGGTTTTTTGTTTGGGGTTTTTTTTTGTTTGTTTGTTGTTTGTTTGTTTTACCCAGGGGGGGTTAAATGACACGTGTTGCTTTCTCACTCCTTTCTGAAGCAGGTCGAAACTGGAATTCAGAAATTTAAAGAAGCAAACAGTTACCTGAACTCGTGTAACACTCCCCAGTGCTTGTCTCGTGCTCGTTTCCCCAGTCCTGCTAGCAGGGGCACCTTCCCTCCCACGCAGCTCTCCCAGGGGCACTTCCCTTCCTCCCACACAGCTGTCCTGGGAATGCTCCCATTTGGGTGCTGCTGCTGGCCCCTGCTCCTGCTGCCCGTGATGTTGCTGGCTTTTAGCAGTTGCTCAGTGTAGGATTTTAATGATCCAGTAATTTGCAGTCACTTCCTCTCTCCTCTGGAAGTGACAGACATGCCTCTGAGGTGCCCGGGCTCTTTGCAGTTTTTTTTTCTATTTTTTTTATTACATATGACTGTTACATCCTTTTTTTTCTAAAGCAAACCCACATGAAGAGCCCCTGGCTGCAAGGCCTAAATCACTCTGAAGCTTTACAGATTTCGAGGTGTATATTTCCTTATCACTACTGGTTTACTTGTATAAACATTTTATTTGAGCAACTACAGCCTCTTAGAGTAAAAAGTAGATTCTTCTGCCCTGGACACTGCTCCTCACCTCTAGCAAGGGAGCCAGAGGGGCAGGTGCCCTCCTAAAGGGCTGTGGCTCAGTGGGGTTTTGGTTTGGTTTGTAGTTCAGAGGGCTGGTTGTAGTGAAACAAGTTTTCATTTAAAACTGAGAACTTCTCTTCCAGAAATAAATGGTTTGGACCTGAGAGGCAGAGCCCTAGATGAATTGATAACTTGAAAATAACCTATTTTAAACCAAGTCTGTTCCTCCCTGCCTTACCTGCTGGAGCTGGAGCTCAGTGATTCCACGCTGGGTTTTTGCTTCCCGCAGGATTCCAGGCAGGTAAACCTGGGAGGAACAGAGAGCTTCACTCCGTGCTCCAAGGGAGGGGTGTTCAGGTGTCAGGTGGCTTTGCTGAAGGCCATAGGTACTGTACATAGTCTGTCTGCCCTTTGCTGTAGCCAAGGGCTGGTGTGTAACTCTGACCTAGCGTTGAGGAATCCCCTAACGTCCCACCTCATCCCCCTCCTCCTGTAGATTTGATCATAGCAGGATTCCTGCCTGGATTGCATGCATAGTGTGTGTTTTTGTTTCCAGTATATGTGATCTACACACAGATGAAGGAAAGGTGAAGCGTTCCCCTGGCCAGGATCAGATGCAGGGAGTTGCAGAGTGCCATGGGAGAGAAGGGATCACATCCTACCCCCATGATCCAGACCAGGGGTGCTGCTCCCTGGAGCTCCATGGCCTTGCAGGGCAGGCTTTCAGGGAACACTGCTCACGCTTCCCATAGGCTTCTGGCTGGAAATATTGGGGAAGGGCAAGTGGAAAATCAAATCTTAAAAGTACAGTGCAGTGGAAAGTTCCTGGGGAAGGGCTTTATCCCATCTCTAGCCCCCTGAGGGAGCTGGGATAAAACCCATTTTTGCTCCCTGACAGCTTTCCATCTCCAGGCTTGCGAGAAAAGGCCGTGTGCTAGTTTAATCTCTGCATCCCTGCTTCCTTCCCTCCCTGCTGCTGCTGCTGCATTTGGCTGAAGAGACGCTAACCAGGAATGTGCTCTGCAGTAAAGCTCCGGCTTCGCTCTGTGAGCCAGCCCCGTGGGCAGGGTGCCGAGTGGCCCGGGGAATTTGGCAGGCTCCGGCGTCACCGGGGAGGCTCTGCTGGCTCTGCTTAGGCTTGGCTTGCTGAGGTGCCACTCTCTGTGCTGGTTCAGTGCTCTCGGCTCTGCTTGTTGCTGCCTGGCAGGAAACTGCCCTGCTCACCTGAGAGGTATCGTGGGCAAGAGAGGTTCTGCCTCCTGCTCACCCAGTGCTGAAATCCGAGTGCCTCCTGTGAGAAAACTTCAATTCCGGCTCTGGATGTCCCTCGGGACGGGGCTGGGCTGGAGCTGTGGCCTCCTCTGAGTGAGCGTGTCGAGTTTTGTGTTTATGCAGCAGAGAGGAAAACAAACAAAAGATGTGAAATGACAGAGTCTTGTGAGGTGCCGGGGGAGGGTGAGGCAGGAGCGGGGAGGCCCCCGCACCTCCCCTCACTGCCCCGAGCCTTCCCCGGGACACAACCATTGTGATTCTGCTTTGGCAAAAATGCATCGGCTGGTAGAAGTCACTGTTAGTGCATATTTCGATATAAATGTCAATGTTTCACCCACCGTGTCGCAGCCTGTGTGTGTGTGTGTGTGCCCAGATGTCTCCTGCCCTGTCTCGGTCACTCCTGGAGGTCTCCATGGGGCCGGGAAGGTGCTGCCAAACCTCCCACTGTGGGTCCTTTCCAGCTCTGGGAGTTGTGCTCAGCCAGATCTTGCTCCTCGTTTAATTCCTGCTTTTCCCCACTCCATTTGGGGCTGTTTTTGTCTGTTTTTCCTCCTTTCCCCGTGCAGATCTGGGTGCTGCACCCAAACCTGTGAGCACAGTGCTGCAGGTGAAGGGGACTGGTTTGTTTTGGCCCTCGACAGGACATCGGCTTGTATTCGATTCCCGAGCGATTTCTCTCTAATGGCCCTGGAACAAGCAGGGAATGCACATCCCCACGCAATCCCGCTCACAGCCTTCCTGCAAGAGGCGACTCGAGTTCCATCAGAGCCGAGGAGTCGGCCGGAATTCTGCTTCTCTTCCCGCATGTCTGTCCCTGGGGTTGTCCCATCTGCCGCCAGCGCCACCACCTGCACCTGGAAACAATGGGCAGACTGTCCAAACTGTGGGATCCCCGGGGACAGGAGGGCCCGGAGAAATAAAGTGCACAATAGCAGCAGTGCCTTGTGTCGTGGCGTTTGTCCCGTGGAGCAGCGCAGGAAACCGGCGGCAGCGGTCCTGGATGTCAGAGCCAGCCCGGGAAAGTGGCTCTGAGTGAGGGGATTTTAAATCAAAACCCCCAATTGCAGACAAATAAAATGTGATATAAAGGCCACAGAGCTGGAAGCAGGAGGCTTGGCAACATCTGGGATGGGGGGGTGTTTTGGGAGACACACCAAAAATGCAGTGTGGCATCACTCCCACTTCCCCCAAGCATGGGAAAGCTCCCAAGCTGCTTTGAATTATTCCATCTCTGGTGGTGAAGGGTGCAACAAACCGGAGAGGCTGCAGGAACCCCGGTGGGAATCCAGAGAGCAGCAGGAGAAAGGGATGGGGCAGACCCACCCCTTCCTTCCCTGACGGGATTCTTCCATGTCCTCATGGGCTTCGGGGGCGGGCAGGCTGGGCAAGGGGTTTGGGTGGCTGTCTGCAGTGCTGCACGGCACCGGGGCTTCCCTGTTGGGGCAGGGCGTCCATGTGGGGTGACCTAAGGAGCAGGGGCTCCCCTATGGGGTGCTATACTGGACAAGGCTCCCCTACAGCGTTCTGTATAGGGCAGATCTGCCCTACAGACCAGAGCATTTTCTGTGAGGTTCCTCAGGGAACTGGGCTTCCTGTACAGGATCCCGGATGGATCAGGGACTCCCCTTTGGAGCCGGGGTCCTACAAGGGCATGCGGCTCCCCTATAGACCAGGGCTTCCCCTATGGCGCCCATACGGAGCAGGGCTCCCTCATGGGTTCTTATATGGGACAGGGGCACCCCTGTAGGACAGGGCATCCCTGTGTGTGTGCTTCCCTACGCAGCCGGGCTTCCCCACGGGGCGCTCAGCCGGGGCGCGCTGCCCCATGGCCGGGCCGGTTCCCCCGGTGCTCGGGCCGGTACCCGGTGCTCGGGCCGGTCCCCGGGGCTCGGGCCGGTTCCCCCGGGGCTCGGGCCGGTCCCCGGTGCTCGGGCCGGTCCCCCCGGGGCTCGGGCCGGTCCCCCCGGGGCTCGGGCCGGTCCCCCCGCCCCGCCCGCCGCGTCACTTCCCCGGCCGGGCACTCAGCGTGCGACGGGCCTGACGTCACCGCCGGTCCGTGTTTACCGCGGTGCGGAACGGGAAGGGGAGAAGGAACCGGGACCGGGAGCGGCACCGGGGGGGGCACCGGGAGCGGCTCCGCGCCCCGCCAGCAGCGCCCGCACCGCCCCCGGTACCGCAGCGGCCCGGCCATGGGGCAGCGCGCCCGGGCGCGCCCCGGCTGAGCGCCCCGTCCGTCCCTTCCCGTCCCTTCCCGTCCCTTCCCGTCCCGTCCGTGCCGTCCCGCCCCGCGGACCTTGGCCGGGGATGCTGGCGGGATGTCGGGAGCCGGCGCGGCCGTGCTGGCCTGGGCGCTGCTGGCCGGGACACTGCTGTCCCCGCCGCCCGTCCGGCCCCAGCCCCTGCCCCACGGGGACCGCAAGGTGCAGGAGAAGGAAGCGCAGTTCAACACCACCTACATCGACTGGGTGGACGCCAACCTGCTCAACATCTACGCCTTCAACCACAGCGTCCGGAGGAACAGGGTGAGCCGGGGTGGTCACCCCGCCACGTCCCCCGCGGGCTGAGTGTCCGCAGGGGTGCGGGCGGTGCGGGGTGTGCGGGGCACGGCAGCTTCTGCCACGGCGGCCGAGCAAAGTCCAGCCTTCGCTTCGAGCCCGACCTGCCCGGCCAACACCTCACCTGGCCCTGTCCCCGCAGACCGAGGGCGTGCGGGTGTCCGTCAATGTCCTCTCGGACCACAAGGACCAGCCCGTGCTCTTCGTGGTGAGGCAGAAGGAGGCGGTGGTCTCCTTCCAGGTGCCGCTCATCCTCCGGGGCCTGTGAGTAGCAGCGGGACGGGCAGGGATTCCCCGTGCAGGAGTTCCCCGGGCTGGGATGTCCCGTGCAGGGGTCGGGCGGGCACACACGGCTCTCCCTGCCCAGGTACCAGCGGAAATACGCGTACCAGGAGGTGAGCCGCACGCTCTGCCAGCCGCAGACCAAGGCCGAGGTGGAGACCCAGCACTTCTACGTGGATGTCTCCACGCTCTCCCTCAACACTTCCTACCAGCTGCGGGTCACCCGCGTGGAGAACTTTGTGCTGCGGTGAGGGGAGCCCCGCGCCCTTGTCCCCTTCCCTGCCTGCTGCCTGTGGGGCTGCGGGGGCTGTGGGCTCCCCTCAGCACCCATCACCTTTCCTGTGCTCTCTGCAGGACCAACGAAAGGTTCAGCTTCAATGCCACGGCCGCCCAGCCGCAGGTGAGGGCAGCTAGCACGGCGTGGCACGGGAGGGCTCTGCACCCAGGAGGGGAGCGTGCCCACCGTGGCAGCAATGGGCCCTTTCTCCCCACAGTACTTCAAGTACGAGTTCCCCAAGGAAGTGGATTCGGTGATCGTGAAGGTGACCTCAGCCATGGCCTTCCCCTGCTCCGTCATCTCCATCCAGGACATCCTGGTAGGTCTGGGCAGCGGCTCTCCTCTCTGGGTGACCCGTGGTGCCCGGCAGGGCTGACGGCCCCTCTGCCCCCGCAGTGCCCCGTCTACGACCTGGACAACAACGTGGCCTTCATCGGGATGTACCAGACCATGACGAAGAAGGCGGCCATCACGGTGCAGGTGGGCACAGGGCTGTGCCGTGGGGCTGTGCCATGGGGCTGAGCTGCTCCTGCTCCCTCCCTGGTGCTGCCAAGCACCGCTGGCTACCAGAGCCCACAAAGGATATCCCTGGGATAACCTCTGGCATGGGAGATCCCCTGCTGGGCTCTGCTGACCCCCATCTCTTGCTGCAGAAAAAGGATTTCCCCAGCCATAGCTTCTATGTGGTGGTGGTGGTGAAGACAGAGGACGAGGTGTGCGGGGGGGCTCTGCCCTATTATCCCCTCTCCAAGAATGCCTCTCCAGGTTTGTAGCGGGGCTGCCACCGTGGGCTGTGTGTGGGGACAGGGCAGAGAGCTGAGCCCTGTCCCTGCCTTCTTCCAGATGAGCCCGTGGATCAGCACAACCGGCAGAAGACACTGGAGGTGATGGTGTCACCTGCCATAACCTGTGAGTCTGGCAGGGGCTGGGGTGCTGGGGGTGCTGGGCTCTGTGGGGACCCACGGCAGGTCCCCTGAGGTGCCACCTCCGCTGAGGGCCTGTCCTGGCTCTACAGCCGAGGCCTACGTGCGCAGTGTTCTCTTCTGCCTCGGCATCTTCCTCTCCTTCTACATCCTCACGCTGCTCATCGCCTGCTGGGAGAGCTGCCGGTGAGTGCCCGGGTGTCAGCACCTCTGGGTGCTGAGCCCATGGGCACAGTCCTGGGGGGGGCCCTGGGGCTGTGTCCCCTCGCCCCAGCAGGGGCACAGACGGGCTGACAGCTGCTTCCCTCGGCAGGCAGCACAAGAAGAAGGGGCTCCTGGCAGCCATGGATTCACCCAGCCTGGACACAGGTGAGGGCTGGAGGCAGCACCATGGAGGGGTCTGCCTGGGGAATTCCTCTTTATTCTGCCCTCTTTGAGCCTGTGGCAAAGCCTCTGCCTCTGCAGGAGTATCCCCCTGAGTTCCTGGGGATAAATCCCAGTGTCGGGGGGACAGGGAGGTCCCAGACTTCTCTGCTGTGGGGCTGGCTGGGCTGTGCTGGGGCTTTGCATCTCACCAGGCCTGTCTCTTTCTTCTCGTGGCTTTCCGGGGACTCCCAGCATCGCTCCTGGGTAGGTGCCAGCTCTGTCCTTGGCTCTGAGCTCGCCCAGTGCCAGGGCAGGGGTGGTGGGAGCTGCTTTGTGCCCAGTGGCCGTGCAGCCCTGGGACAGGGGTATCACTGAGGGTGACAGGGACCCTCCTGTCCCGCAGGTCACTCCCGCAGCATCCCCAGCTCCTTCCTGAACCATGGCCCCTACGACAGCTACGGCTACGGCTCCTTCGGTCAGTGCCACACACTGTCCCCTGTCCCTCACCCCTTCCCCATGGGCTGGGCCCACCCTCTGCCTGTCCTTGTCCGTGCAGGGAACGGTTCCTCCAGCAGCACCGAGGGCATCACAGACAGCCTGGGCTCAGCAGAAGTCTCCTACAGTTATGTGGGTGAGTTGTTGGGCCGCTGGTGTGGCCGCGGCCCTGCAGAGCCTCCTGCCCGGTGGCATCCTGGCTCTGCCCCCTCCATCTCCGGGAAGGGTCCTGGGGCTGCCGGCCCCTCGGTGCAGCCCCCAGTGGGGTCTCCAGCAGTGACACACCTCAGGGAGCTCTGCTCCAGTAACTCTGGCTTTCCTTTGAAGGGCAGGAGCAGTTCAAGCGGCGCACGCCCTCCGCCCCGACGAGGCCACTGAGCATTGCCATGGGTAGATGCTGGTACCGGGCAGGGTTGGGCCAATCAGGGCAAAATCTGCCCAGCCCCAGGCTGTGCCCAGGGCACAGAACCTCCGCTCTCCTCCCTCAGAGCAAGGGCAGCACCTGAGGGGTGCAGAGCAGGACATTGTCCACCTGGCCCTCGGTGTTCCCCAGCTGGCAGAGCCCTGGGGAACAGGCACGGGGCAATGCTTGCCCGCGTGGGCACAGCCACCACCTGTCCCCAGGGCAGGGCTGTAGGGAGCTGAAGCCTGTCCCCAGTGTGAGTTGGCAGGGAGGCAGCTCAGTGGTTAATTGGGGGTGATTGGGGTTCTGCGGGTTGGGCACCAAGGCGGGCTGGCCCAGGGGCTCTGCTGACGGCCCCGGCTCGGCCGCAGGGGAGCGGTCACTGGAGAACGTGGCCAGCCGGCCACGCCTGGACTCGCTCAGCTCTGTTGAGGAGGATGACTACGACACGCTGGCCGACATCGACTACGACAAGAATGTCATCCGCACCAAGGTGCATGTCCCCCCCAGCCCTGCCAGCTGCTCCCTGCCGGCCAGGCAAGGCCCTGACCCCCCTCTCCTTCCAGCAATACCTGTGCGTGGCCGACCTGGCGCGCAAGGACAAGCGGGTGCTGCGGAAGAAGTACCAGATTTATTTCTGGTGAGTGGGAGGCAGTGGGGAGGGGGCACCAAACAGTGTCCCAGCCTGGGGCGCACAGCAGGGACCCCCTGACAGCCCCACCCTCTCCCAGGAACATCGCCACCATCGCTGTCTTCTACGCCCTCCCCGTCATCCAGCTCGTCATCACCTACCAGACGGTGAGTGTGGCCAGGGCAGCAGTGAGGGGCTCCTAGGAGCTCTGGGGTCTGTAGTCCCAAACCGTGCTCCCCAGCATGATGGGGACATCCCTGGGAGCCCCCTGTGTCCCTCACCCTGCTCGTGCCCGCAGGTGGTGAACGTCACTGGCAACCAGGACATCTGCTACTACAACTTCTTGTGCGCCCACCCCCTGGGGAACCTCAGGTGTGTTGGGGGGACGGTGGAGGGTGCCCGGGGGTCCCCTGTGCTCAGGGCTGGGCTGCAGCAGGACCCCGGGGAGGGAGGGAGTTCCACAGCACCCACAGTGGGACTGGCCCCTCGCAGCGCCTTCAACAACATCCTCAGCAACCTGGGCTACGTCCTGCTGGGTCTTCTCTTCCTGCTGATCATCCTGCAGCGCGAGATCAACTACAACCGCGCGCTCCTGCGCAATGACACCCATGCCCTGGTAAGGGACGGGGCTGTCTGGGGGGGCTCGGGCTGCCTGGCAGGGCTCAGCCCCCCGGGATCCCCCACTTCCCCTCCCTCCCTCTCCTCTGCCCCTCAGGAGTGTGGCATCCCCAAGCACTTTGGGCTCTTCTACGCCATGGGCACCGCCCTCATGATGGAGGGGCTGCTCAGCGCCTGCTACCACGTCTGCCCCAACTACACCAACTTCCAGTTCGGTGAGTGCCCCCCTGGGCTCCCCCCACCCACACTGGGGCCACCCACAGCCCTCTCACCGCTGTGCCCCCCCAGACACCTCCTTCATGTACATGATCGCGGGGCTCTGCATGCTCAAGCTCTACCAGAAGCGTCACCCGGACATCAACGCCAGCGCCTACAGCGCCTACGCCTGCCTGGCCCTCGTCATCTTCTTCTCCGTGGTGGGCGTGGTGAGTACCATGGGCACCGAGGGAGGGGGGCTGGTTGTCCCCACAGCCCACTGCCCGACCCCGCTCTCCCTGCAGGTGTTTGGGAAGGGGAACACGGCTTTCTGGATCGTCTTCTCCGTCATCCACATCGTGGCCACGCTGCTGCTGAGCACCCAGCTGTACTACATGGGGCGCTGGAAGCTGGGTGAGGGGGGGCTCCGTGAGCGAGGTGGGTGGGGACAATGTGGTGGCCCCGTGGTGTCACCTCCCCTCTCCCCACAGACTCTGGCATCCTGCGCAGGATCCTGCACGTGCTGTACACGGACTGCGTCCGGCAGTGCAGCGGGCCCATGTATGTGGTGAGTGCTGGCACTGGGGCCCCTGGCTCTGTGGAGACCTTCCCTGGCAGCCCCCCAGAGCAGCTACCTGCAGCCCCTCACAGCCCCCTCCTCTTCTGCAGGACCGAATGGTGCTCCTGGTCATGGGGAACATCATCAACTGGTCACTGTGAGTGCAGAGCTGGGCACGTGCCAGACCCCATCCTGCTTCTCCCCAGCCCTGCTGCTGCCCCCACCCCGCTCCTGCGGCACTGCTGTCCCTCCGTGGGGCTGGGCCGAGGACAGGCAGCTCATGGCAGCTGTCAGCCCATCACAACAGGTCCCTCTGCAGCTGTGGCACCCCGGAGTCCCCACGTGCTGCCTGATCTCCTGGGGGCTGCAGACATGCTTTGGGGACAGCAGGCATGGCAGGGGGACCCCCAGGCTGACCCCACTGCCTGTCCCTGCCTCCCCAGCGCTGCCTACGGCCTCATTGTCCGCCCCAATGATTTTGCTTCCTACCTGCTGGCCATCGGCATCTGCAACCTCCTCCTCTACTTCGCCTTCTACATTATCATGAAGGTGGGAGTCGAGCCCTGGGCCCCCATGAGCCCAGCAGGGAGAGCAGGGCAAGGCAGGGATGGGCACTGCTGCCAGCTCCTGCCCGCAGAGTGACCCCAGCCTCTCCCACAGCTCCGCAGTGGCGAGCGCATCAAGCTCATCCCGCTGCTCTGCATCATCAGCACCTCCGTGGTCTGGGGCTTCGCCCTCTTCTTCTTCTTCCAGGGGCTCAGCACCTGGCAGGTGAGCAGGAGGGTGGCACAGGCAGCGGGGTGGGCAGGGTGGCCATGGGCAGGCAGTGACGCTGGCTCTGTGCCCGGCAGAAAACTCCAGCTGAATCCCGGGAGCACAACCGTGACTGCATCCTGCTCGACTTCTTCGACGACCACGACATCTGGCATTTCCTCTCCTCCATCGCCATGTTCGGCTCCTTCCTGGTAGGGGCTGGTTCCCTGGCACAGCAGCCGCTGTCCCCGGTTCTCCAGCTCCCAGTGCTCTGCTCCCCTCACTCCCCTCGCTCCACAGGTGCTGCTGACGCTGGATGATGACCTGGACTGTGTCCAGCGGGACAAGATCTACGTCTTCTAGGAGCCTGCAGCCACCCGCTGCCCTGGGACTGTGCCAAACACCCGGCTGCAGCCCCGGGAGGGGGACCCACCCCTGGGGAGGGATGTCTGCGCTGCAGTTCCTGCCAGCCACTCCGTCCCCCTCCCCACACAGCCCGGGGGTCCTGGTTTGCCTCCTCCCCATCAGCCGGGTCCTTCCAGGCACTTTGTGCCCATCCCTGGGCCCGTCACAGCCAAAAATGGGGCTGGGGGGCCACCGGAGCATCCGTCCTCGGTGGCAAGTGACACTGGAAAAGGTGCTGCTGCTGCTCCGTGTCCGTGTGCCCCTGGGCACAGTGGGGGGATTGGGGCGAGCGCCGTGCCAGCAGCCCCGTGGCCCCCCGAGCACGTGGGTGTGGGTCTCTCTTCAGTGCCTGAGTCGAGTGGGTGGGAGGTGGGGGGTGTGTGGGGCCAGCACGGTGGGGGCAGTGGCCGGAGAGGCCCCACTCCTGTCTCCTCCAGCGTCCCGGGAGGGGGGTGGCCGCAGAGGGCCCCCGTGGCCGCTCCCCATCGAGGTGCCGCGCTCCCCACGCGTGGATCTGCTGGGAAGGGACTCGCATTAAAGTGTCTGCACTTTGCCCGTGCCTGCTGCCGCCTGCCAGGGGTTCCACGGGGCGACGGCCACGCGGTGTTAGCCAGGCCCTGCTGTGGCACCGCGGGGTTTTGGGAGAGGGGAGATGCCACAGGGGCTGGGAAATGCTGCCCCGGAGAGCACGTGTGGGGAGGATGAGGGTGGCCCGTGGGTCATGGGAGGACTGGCAGCCCCACGGGTGGGTAAGGGATGACCAGGGGGGGTCCCTCTTCACGGGCAGCAAAGTTCCCTGAGGGCTGGGGCCCTCTGTGGCATCCTCGCAGGGCGGTGCCAGGGCTGCTGCGTGCCCCGCTCCAGCTGGTGCCCGCGGGGCAGAGGGAATCCCGGGATCTTCGGGATGCCGCAGCCTCGCTGCCGGCCCCCGCAGCATCCCCGCGGGGACACCCTGCGCGGCCGGGCCGGCTCCCGGCGGTGAGCGCACGGGAAAACCAGCCGTGAAGTCGGGGCAGGAGCCCTCGGCGCTGCCGCCTGGCTATAAAAGGATTTACTCCATCAGCCCCCGGCCCGGTTCCGCCCTGGCCCCGTCCCCGCTGGGGCGGAGGCACGCGGGGAATGCTCGAGCACGGGCTGTCGTCGCTGGTTTTCGGAGTCTTTCCCCAAATATGGTGCCTGGGATGGAGTCATGGAGCGCTGCGGGGCCGGGCGCCCCGGGAGGGAGGGTTTGGGGGGGGCCGGGCTCCGCGCCCCGCTGACATCACCGTCCCGCCGGCCGCCTTTTAGCACAAGGTCGGGGTCCCCGCGGGGCAGTGCGCTGGTCCCTCGCCGAGCATCACCCTCGCTCCGTCCGCAGCCGCTTGTAAGTCCTGCCGCGGGGGGGGGGCGGCGGGGAGGGTGCCCCGGGTGGGAACGCCAGCCTCCGGCACGGGGATGCTGCTCCCCGGGATGGGGACGCCGGACCTGGGATGGCGAAGCCGCTGCCGGGACTGCGATCTGCTGCTCCCTGCACGCCGCGGATTCCGGGCGGAACGCGGCTCCCCGGGACGGGGATGCCGCTGCTCGGACAGCACCGCTGCTCCCCGGAGGAGGGTCAGGCTCCCCTGGGCGGGCTGGGGTCACTGCCGGGTCTCTGTGCTGCTCCTGCCCCTCAGGAGCGCGTTCCCGGCGGGGCTGAGCAGCTGCGGGTCCCCGCGGGAGCCGGAGGGGCCGTGCGGGGCTCGGAGCGGCGATGGAGGGGCAGCTCCAGCCCCAGTGCCCGTTTCTGCCCCCCGGGAGATGGACACGGGGTGGGGGGCTCGGGGACAGCTGGTGGCAATGCCACGTGGCCGAGGGAGCCGTGTGTGACCCCTCCGTGCCAGGTCGGGCCGGGACACGGAGCGGGGTTGGCTGTGTTGTCTGTAGCATCACTGGATGTGCCCAGCAGTGCTCGGGGTCTGGGCACAGGCTGCCCGTAGGGCTCGTGGGGTATCACCACGTTAATCACGGGGCTCGTGGGGCACCCCTGCATTGGTGGCAGTGAGCGGGCTCGGTGTCGTCTCCTGCTGTGCCATGTCTCAGCCCACCCCGCAGGAGCCAGGGTGCCCAGCGGTCAGGATGAGCCCGCTGGAGGCCGGGTGGGAATGTGGGACATCCACACGGCTCCTGGAGGCACCCGGAGGCTCCATGCCAAGCAAGGAGCCGGGCAGGGAGGTGCGATGCCAGCTCCACCAAAGGCTTGGCTGCCACTCCCAGGGTCTCTCCCTGCTGGCATCTTCCCTGGCACCCTCGGGCCCTGCCTGCAGCCGGCTACCAGCCATCACTGCCCGCAGCATGTCCTTACAAGGGCACGGGCACGGCTCCCACTGCTCCCGTCTCACCCGCGCTCCTCCCCGGCTCCCGAAGCTGCCGTGCCAAGGCCACCCCGCGGGCACCCTGCTGTGCCATGGCCACCAAACCGGACTGTGGCCAGCCAGCCTGAACGTCACCCTGCAACCTGGGTCCTGGCATGGCTCACACCGGGGACATCCGTGCCAACCAGGAGCTGGCAAGGGACAAGGATGAAGCTGCTCCCGTGCACAGTCTGAGCTGGGGATCAGGCACCTCTGCCAGGACACGAACTGACTGTCTGGGCAGATTTTGGAGGTCACGGTGGTGAATTTTCCTCCAAACAGATCTGGATGGAGATGAAGGGCTGTTACCTGGAGAGGGAAGAGTCAGAAGGGCTTGTCCCCACTGCAGCAGAGTGGCAGGGAAATGACACAATGGTGTCTGTGGGGTCCCTGGATAGGAGACAGCATCTCCACAGCCTGACTGTCCCTGTCGGCCAGCAGGTCTCGCAGCACCGCAGCCATGGCAAACAAGGGGCCAGCCTATGGCATGAGCAGGGATGTGCAGTCCAAGATCGAGAAGAAGTACGATGATGAGCTGGAGGACAGGCTGGTGGAATGGATCGTGGCGCAGTGTGGGGCCGCCGTGGGACGTCCCGAGCGGGGCCGCCTGGGCTTCCAGGTCTGGCTGAAGAACGGCATCGTAAGTGGGGCCCCGGGGTTGGGCAACACGGGGAGCTCCGAGGGCAGTGCAGGGAGCTCCGAGGGCAGTGCAGCAAACCCAGGCTCCCCTCTGTGGCAGGTGCTCAGCAGGCTGGTGAACAGCCTCTACCCCGATGGCTCCAAGCCCGTCAAGATCCCCGACGCGCCACCCACCATGGTGTTCAAGCAGATGGAGCAGATTGCCCAGTTCCTGAAGGCAGCCGAGGACTACGGTGTGGTCAAGACAGACATATTCCAGACCGTGGACCTGTTTGAAGGTGCAGGAGGGGGGCAGTCGGGGTTGGGGGTCCCAGGGTTGCTGTGCTCGTCCTCACCGTGCCACTCTCTCCCCGGGCAGCCAAGGACATGGCAGCGGTGCAGAGGACGCTGATGGCCCTGGGGAGCCTGGCAGTCACCAAGAACGACGGGAACTACCACGGGGATCCCAACTGGTTCATGAAGTAAGTGCGGGAGTGCAGAGCTGGGCATGGGGGCTCCCTCGTCCTGCGGCTGCTCAGAGCTGGCTCTTTCCTCTGCCTGGAAGCGTCCCGGAGCACATGGAATCGGGATGCCAAACTTTCAGCTGGGGAGGGAGGGTGGCTGGGGCATTCCTGGGGATCGGGGTGGGACTCCTGGGCAGCCCGGGGTGCGGGTGCCCCACGGCCTCTCGCTGTGCCCCGCAGGAAAGCGCAGGAGCACAAGCGGGAGTTCACCGAGAGCCAGCTGAAGGAGGGCAAGAACATCATCGGGCTACAGATGGGCACCAACAAGGGAGCGTCACAGGCGGGGATGAGCTACGGCCGGCCCCGGCAGATCATCAGCTAGGCACGGCCCCGCCGCCCCCAGCCCTCCGGGACCTCCGTCTCCGCTCCCCCCGGCCCAGCGCCGCCGCCAATCCATTGGTATTTATTGAGGAGCATCCGCCCGCCAGCCCCATCGCCCCGCCAGCGGCTGCAGCCCCCAGCGCCGTGCTCCGGACAGCCTCTGTTCCCCGGACAGCCTCTGTTCCCCGGACAGCCCCTGTCCTTGCAAAGCCCCTGTCCTTGGACAGCCCCTGTTCTTGGACAGCCCCTGTTCTTGGACAGCCCCTATCCCCCTGACAGCCCCTGTCCCCAGACATCTCCTGTCCCCCCAGACATCCCCTGTCCCCGGGCATCCCCTGTCCCCTGACAACCCCTGTCCCTGGACACCCCCTGTCCCCCTGACAGCCCCTGTCCCCAGACATGCCCTGTCCCCCGGCCTCGCACCCCTGCTGCCAGCCGGTCCTGCCCCGCCGGTCCTGCCTCACTGCCGCAGAGATCCCTGCCAACGGGGAGAAGAGAGAATTGGCCTCGGTTTTGTACTTCGTTTTTGTCAAAATTAAAAGGTTATATTCATCTAGCGTGGCCTGACGAGGTTTCCTCCTGCCTGCCCTGTTGCAGCTGGCCGATGGCACCTGGAAAGCCAAAGTCCTACTCCCTAAAAGGCTAAAGCTCTTTCTTCTGCCAGCTCCAAACCTGGGAAAACCAAAGCTGGAGCTTGGATTTTCCCTGCCTGGCTTGGAAAACTCTGCCCTCTTCCCCCTGAACCATGACACCCACTTTTGTCCCTGCTCCTTCCAATGCTCTGGCCCAGCCCTTCCCTCCCCCTGCCTGGAGCATCCCCCTTTACCCCAGGGCACAGAGGGCACACAGCCCCCACAGTCGCAGTCCCCCAGCCCCTGTGTGACACATCTTTCCACAGTGAGGGAGCTCTGGGAGGGCAGAAGAGTGACGGATGGGGGAGAGGAGGGTTTTTCAGGCTTTATTTGGAAAGCTACACAAAAGGGCTTTGCTGATTAAAAAAACAAACCCCAGCGTTAAAAAAATAAACCACGGAACCCAAAGCCATGTGAACAAGCCAACCCTGCTCAGACGAGCCACTGCCAGGGCAACTGAACCTCCCCTGCCCAGCCCACACCAGGCCTACCTGCTACCAGAGCGTGCCCAGTGACACAGGGACAGCCCCATGCTGCCCCCAAACAGGCTGGTCCCTGCCTCCCCCACCCCACAGCTGCTCTGTGCCCACAGGAGAGGAGGAATCAGCAGGATCACAGCACGGGGGGGCAGGGAGAAGCGCTGGTTGGAGATGAGTGAAGTAACTCCCTGCTTCTAAACTGGGATAACTGGTGGGTAGGGGCCGGCTGCCAGCCGGGGAAAACACCAGTGCTGCGGGGTCCCTGCCTGCAGAGGTGGCTGCTGGGGCCTTGTCTCACTTTCCAGGCTCGCTCTGCAGAAATCAGGGACCAAGTGACACTTTGTCTTGGCCCTGCTGCAGCGTAGGAATGGCACTGCACACACCACGGGGAGCCCCGAGCGTCCGGCAGGGCAGGCTCCACCAGGAAAGGGTTTAAGGCTTGCTTTGTTTTCCAGAAGGAGGGAAGGGAAGCTCCCTTTCCAGTACCGGCACTCTGTCCTTGTTCCTGAGCCACGTCCAGCACCACCTCCCGCAGGTCACAGTGGATCCATGGAGGCTCAGGAACGAGTCTGTGCTGCCCGAGCCCGGGAAGGTCGTACCAAGGGAGGGCCCCAGCCCAGCCCCAGCCCCAGTCAGCAGGGCTGGTGCTCCCTGTCCTCCCCCAGGAGTTCAGTCGATGCCTCCCGGCCCAGGAATCCCGTTCCAGCGGGGGTTGCCTCATGGAAGCTCACAGCTCTGCCATTGCTGGAAAGTTTGGGGTGGGTGGGGGTCCAGGACCCCTCCTCCCCATCCTGGGCAGGCTCCAGGTGCTCACACTCCATCTCGGCCTCCTCCACGTCCTTCTCCCGGTACAGCGGCACCGACTCCATCTCCAGGCCGCTCTCCAGGGCTCGGTGCTTGCTGCCCTGCTGGTACCACCTGCAGCTGGTGGGGCTGGAGCACGCCAGGTCCAGCCCCACCTCGTTCCTCGTCAGGCAAACCTCCAGCATGTAGTAGAAAGTCCAGAACACGGCAAAGCATCCCAAGAGCAGGAGGGTCTGCAGAGGGAAACCCCTTGAAAAACACAGCTCTCAACCACCTCAGGCCCTGCCCACTGCCCAGCAGAGAGGGCACAGAGTACTGAGCAGGGTCCTGCTCTTCCAGCCCATCCTGGGGGTGCAGGGTTCCCAGGCTCACCTTGAGGGTGTTGGCTGTGATGGTGTAACGCTGCTCCTCGGGGATGTCCAGCCCTGGGGGACAGGGCAGGGAGAAGTCACCGCTCAGGTACTGCCCACTCATGGCCTCCTCCAGCAGCCTGGGGACAGACACACCCCGTGAGGGTCCCATGGGCAGCGGGGCTCCAGGGAGGATCCAAAATGCCCACAAAGGGTCTGGAGCGTCTCCTTCAGCACACAGAGCTGTGTTCTGCAGCCCATGGCTGCCCTGTGAGGTGTGAGGGCAGCCCCGGCCTCACCTGCCACACGCCCAACACAGTTCCAACCCCTCAGCTCCCTCTCCTGGCTCCCACCAAGCTGGGAACGTGGTGTCCTACCTCTGCCGCTCCTTCATCTCTGCTGGGGACCAGGAGGAGCCGTACAGGGTCAGCTGCCACTGCCTCAAGGTGCCGGGCCTCAGGCTCTCATCTCCTGGGGAGGAGGCAGGTTGGTGTGGTGGGGAACTCTCTGAGCCAACCTGGCCATGAGCTGGCAGCTCCCCGGCATGTGGCACAGGGCTGCAGCGCTGCTGAGGGCAGGACTCACCGATGTCCCTGATGAGCAGCCTGTAGCTGCCCTGTGCCTCCTCACCCCAGCACCGCACCGTGGAGAAGGTCCAGTCGGAGAAGCCATTGGGGTCCCTGCCAAGGGGTGAAGGGAAACAACCCATGAGGGCTCTCAGAGCCTGAGCCACCAGGCTGGCCGTGGCCCCAGTGCCCTCGGTGCTTACGAGTCCATGCTCCGGGTGGTCCCGATCAGGGACATCATCCCGCTGGGGCAGAAGAGCCGGATCTCCAGGTTGCCACGGCGAGGGTGGGTTATGGTCACAGTGACAGCCACGTGCTCCAGGGTCCTCATCCCCGACAGCTCCAGGTCGGCAGGGGTGACTGGGAAAGGGAAGGGGGGCTGCTCAAGGCTGGGGGCTTTGGGATGGAGTCCCCGCTCCCAGCCAGCCCCGCTGGGCTGCGGTGCCACTTAACGGGAGCACACATTGTCTCTGCCTCGTCTGCCCTGTGTGGGACCGGGAGCAGAAGCCAGGTGTCCAGGCTGGCCCACCCCATCCCAAACTGTTCCCAGCTCCAGGAACGTTCACGGCCCCAGAGCTGCTGACCACAGCCCCTCTGAGGGTGGGTGGGTGCTCCCAGCCCCTGCTAGGGGGACATGGGTGCATGGCAGGACAGGCACTCACAGAGCCAGCAGTGTCCCCCCGTGCAGGCCCTGCTGGGGGGCCGGGAAGGGCTGGGGCCGAGCTCTCCTTCCCGCTGGTAGCAGCGGAGCTGCTGTTCCGGACAGGCCTGGCCAAGTCGGGAGCTGCAGCATTACCTAAAATGGTCAAAGCCAGCACAGCTCTGGCCGCTGCCCAGCCCTGCTCCTGAGCCCGGCCTGGCTCCCCAAACACACCAGGACAGGGGACAGGGCTGTGGGGAGGGGATGCAGCAGCAGGCAGATCCCCTGGGGATGGGCAGCGGAAAAAGCCCAGGCAGCCCAGCACTTAACCCCTTCCTGGCCTCCTGCAGCCCAGGGCTGGTCCTGCCCTGCGTGCCCCACGGGCAGGGCTGGCTCTGCTCTCCGTGGCACACCTGCTCTTACCGTTCCAGGCCACCTCCAGCTCCTGCGGCAGCACAGGGATGCTCCTGCCCTCCTTCAGCACGGGGCTCACGTACGAGGCCAGGTAGGGCACGGACTCCCAGATCTGCCAGGGGAAGGAGAGAGGGCTCAGCATGGATTGCACCCTCCCTGCACATCCATCCCTCCATCTCCCACAGCTCTCACAAGCTGCTCCTGTGCTGGATGTGGGCCCAGGCCAAGGGGCCTCTCCTGATGATGCTCTGGGAAACACGGGCTGCTGTGACACCCCAGGAATGGGAGCAGGGCCCACATGCCCAGGAAAGGAGCGAAAGTCACTGACTGGGAGCCAGAAGGGCTGATCAGGGTCTGGGACTCTCCAGCTCTGGGTTTGTCACAGCGGCTTTGAGTGGTGTCTTGAGGCCGTTCCACTCCAGGCCCCGGTACAGCGGGACAGGGAACAGCAGAACACAACTGCCTGCAGGAAGAGGAGCAGCCTGGAAGTCCCTGTGACCCCGGGGGCACGGCTGGCAGCGGCAGTGACCCGGCACAGCTGCACACACGAGCTGGGACCCAGCGCCAAAGGGATGTGCCCTGGGCTCCGTGTGACCAGAGGAGGAAGAGATGGGGATGCCTCTGCCTGCTGTGAGCACAGCCCTCCCCTGGAGCTGCCAGCTGAGAACAGCCTGCTTCCCGGGGCAGGACACCCTCCCTGCAGCCACTGTGGAGGGAGGAAGGTGCTGCTGGCCAAGCTCCTGTGGTGTGAATCAGGGCCCTCGCCATGGCTATATATAGTGCTGGAGAGCAGCAGCTCGGGACAGCTTTCAGGCACTGCTGGGAGCCTCATGACCTCATACCAAAAGCAGCCTCAGAGCCAGGGCCAGCAGGATGGTGGCCAAAGTGCTGGCCCTGAATGGCGGCAGTGTCACCCCACAGCATCACCAGGACAGGACTTGTCCCTGCCACGGGGCTGGGCTGCTCTGCCTGCCCAGGGACAGCTGTGGGAGGGCAGGGAATTACCTTGGCAGCGTTCACCAGCCTCCAGGCGTTGAGCAGGCCGAAGCCATGCTGGTGGCTGTGGCTGAAGCCCGCCTGGTTCGTGTCCCACTTGGCGTGCCGGTCCTCGTACTGCAAAGACACACGGGGTGCTCCGCTGACCTGGGGGGACAGCAGCAGCCTGACCCGCCCAGGCTTCGAGGGAAGGAGGCCCAGACACATCCCACAGTGGTGGGGAAGCAAACCCACATGGCCTTATTAGAAAGGAACAGGTTGACCTTTGTTTGAAACAAATCCCAGGACAAAGTGGCTTCCCAGCTCCTCAGAAAGGAAATGGAGCAGCACGAAAGGGCACAAATGCCTCTGCTCTGAAACATCCCAGCTGCTCCCTGCTGCCCAAACCACTGCCTGTGGCATGGCAGAAGCCTCAGAGAGAAGGAACAGAGTCCTTTAAATCACCAAGAGCTAGGGCAGGACAGATCTGGGTCCCATCACGTACTGGGTTGTACTGCTCTGGCAACATTGTCTTGGAAGTTATGGAAAACACTGTCCCATGCCAAAGAGAGCAGAGCATCAGCTGGACACAGACTCCTGCTCCCCAGAGGGGTGGAAGAAGCCCCACTCCTCCAGTCAGTTCCCACTCTGGGTGAAGCGAAGGGCTGTGTTTGCTGCCCAGCTCTCTGCTGTGCCTGTTTCCAGGAGCCCAGCTCCCTGGAGAGCCCGGGAAAGGCCAGAGCTCCTCACTTTCCCACTGCCTGGACCATGAGGTGACATTGCAGAGGTGGCAGCCCTTGGGCTGGGCCAGCCCCACCGCAGGCACACAGGGCTGAGCCCTGGAAGCTGCTGAGCCCCTGGAAGACCCCTACATTGGCAGATGGAGGCAATTCCTGAGGCAAATAACCCATTTATTATCATGACAGGGGAAAATGCCTCAGCCACATTCCTGGAAGGAACACGGGGTGAGAGGAAAGTGCAATCCCCGTGTCGGGAGCCAGACCAGCGAGAGATTTATGGAGGGGCAGCAGACACAAACAAGGATGTGCACAGCAGGCCATCCATCCCACAGCATCCCTGGGGGGAGCAGAGGGAAGGGGGGAGGCAGGGGGGAGGCCCAGCCCCTCACCTTGGTGGCAGTGAAGACGATGACGTGCTGCACGTCGCGCCAGGTGAGGCACGGCCGCACCTGCAGCATCAGCGCGATCATTCCCGCGGCCAGGGGAGCGGCAGCCGACGTCCCCGTGTGACCCTCCGTGCAGCCCGTGCCCTTCTGCAGGTCCCAGTCTGTCGTCACCTGCCCAGGAAGAGGAGGCAGGCCTCTGTCAGGCCACTGGGCCGTGTCCCTGCCAGCCCAAGCTCAGCCTGTGACACAACTGTCCCTGCTCACAGCCGGCCAGGGACAGCCCCACTGCAGGGACAGGGATCCCAGTGGGGAAACCATGACAGTTCCCTTTGGAGACAGAGAGGAGCCAGCCCTAACTAAGCAACTCTGTGGGAAGCTCCTGGCAGATAGAGTTTGGGTTCTTCCTCACCTTCAGTGCTGCTCACAGTGTCACAGCCAGACTGCAGGGGAGCCACATCGGGCTGTGCAGAGCACACAGAGCCTCTGAGAGGCATCAGGAGGCTCCCAAATGATGCCACCTCACTGCAAAGCAAGTGCATTCATCCCCCTCTGCTCCCCACGGGGAGAAAGCTCAAAATCTGAAGGGTTTTTTGTGGTTTTGCTTGACTCCATCCCATTTTTCCAGCTGTGAGTGGCTCCAGCTCACGCTGGGACTCCGAGTGTCCCACACAGAGCACCCCGAGAGCACAAACTTTCAGCAGGAAGCACATCCAGTGCCAGAAGCCATATTAAATTCTTCCCATTAAGGAAACCACACAAAGTTTATGGTCTGGTAAAAGGAAAAAAAAAAAAGAAAGCTGGAGCAGATGGCTGCAGGGAAGTTAACTCTGGCACCACTGCAGCGAGCTCCAGGGTGTCCAGGAGCAGACTGTGCTCCTGAAAAAGGGCTGTGTGGGGTTTAGCAAGGCAGGGGCTGGCTGAAGGAGCCACTGTGGTACAGGCTGTTCCCAGGCTACGTGTGGCTCTCACCCTGGCTGCCCCATGGAGTGCCAGCTCCCCTGGGTGTCCCATAAAGCCGGTGAACGTGAAACTGTGACCCTCAAGGCACTCACACCGCGCTGGGGGAAGCCAGACCAACCCATGAGCCTGCAGCTCCTGATGGAATGCAGCAGAGCCCTGCTGGCTCCCTTTTCCCAGTGTCAGTGCTTTCCAAACCAGCCTGGGACAACCGGAGTGATTTCTGAACGCAAAACTCAGCCCCGTTCGGGGATTTACTCTCCCTGTGGCAGACTGTGCCGTGCCCTGGCTGGGCACAGATCCCTGCCTGGCTCTGGGCTGCAGGAGGAGCTTGCTGAGTCCCAGCCAGGTGCCCGAGGATCCCAGGCTCTTCCTGTTGCCCCGGTTTAGAAGCCTGTTTGACAAGCCTGGATTCAGCTGCTCTGTGGCACGCACAGAGCCACAGCAAAGGGCTTTTGGGAAGCACCTGTCCTGGTGGGAGATCCTCCAAACACGGACAACCCAGCCCTAAATAGTACAGCCAGTGATGCTTCCCCCAAGCTGCCCTGGGGTGGGTGGGCCCTACAGTCCCTGCTGGCCCCACAGGACAGGAAGGGGTCACACCACAGGGGTGGGGGCAGCCTGGCACCACGGGAGGGACAGGCTGGGTCAGGCCTGCAGGGGGGAAAACAGCCCTGGCTGCTCGGCTCAGGCAGAAAGGACGTGTTGTTGACAAGAAGCCTTTTTTTTTTTTTTGGCAAAAGCTGATAAAAATATTCTTAAAAAATCGACTGGGAGAGGCCCACGTGCCAGAACAGAGGAGAAGCTGGGGTCAAGTGGTTCCAGGAGCCCAATGCTCTCCCTGCCCTCTGTGCTCCAGCATCCCTTGGGAGCAGAGCGAGGCGGGCTGGCCATGGCAGCTCCCACAGGGCTGAGAAACAGGACCCTCCCTCCGTGTAGGGCTGGATAAAAGGCACATCCCGGCTCACAGAGGAACAGCCTGGCAGTCACGGGGACGGAGATGTCCTGGCTGTGTCCCCAGAGGGCACAGGGGACACAGGTACTCACGATGCTCCTCATCATCTTGTCCCCGCCGCTGAAGGTCACGGCCAGCATGGAGGCACATTCCTCGGCATAGAAGGGCATGGAGCCCGTCTCATCCACGGCTCCTGGGAAAACAGGAAAGGCACCAACTGTGTGAAACCTGCTCTGCTTCAACTGCTGGAATTTCAAGGTGTCCATCCCCTAAGAGCCTCTCCTGCCAGATGTGCTCTTCCAGGGCCTGGGAGCTGGGCAGTGAAATCAGAGCCAAGCCTGCATTTTCCCCACCTGAAGATCTACAGGAAGGGCAGCCACGATAAATAATCCCTCACTGTGCTCAGTATCACACAGATCTTCTGCCCCTCATGCAGCTTCTGCTCTGGGGAACGTGGATTACACATTTCTTCTCTAACACAAGTGATGGGAATGCTGCATTCCAGGTCATTCCCTGAACATGGCAGTGCCTGTCACAGCCCTGGGAGGGAGGCCTGGACACGGGCAGGAATTTCTCTGGCCTCCTCCTGCTCTGTAGGTCAGAAGCAAACTGCAGGCTTGGGGGCTGAAGCCCAGCACACCCTAGACACTGCCACACTTGTTCCCAGACATTTTCCCACAGATTCCCACCATCCAGCCAGCTCCCAGCCAGGCAGGTTCTGTGCTGTGGGGATGACCTCGCTGCTCCAGGCTGGGAAGGGAGGAGACAGAAGAGCCGGGCTCACCTATGGTGACAGTGTAGATGGAGTTGGCGTATCCATCGTAGTTGCAGTTGTCACTGTGCTGGCCCCCGTTGCCGCTGGCCACCACAAAGATGCTCCCGAAGCCCCGGCGACCGGCGATCACCCCGTGCTGCAGGGCAGCCTGCGGACAGGGACGGGGCAGGGCGGCTTTCCCAGGTCCTTGCAGACTGACCCCGGTGGTGTGGGACAGCAGCCAGCCCAGCAGTGTGATCAGGGTTCCCCACACAGAGCCACGGCCCCCTGTGAGTGCCCAGCCCCACACCCTGGGGTGTTTTGCAGCACCTCTGCAGCACAGGAGCTCTGAGAAAACCTTAATGGCCTGGGAAGGAGCAGCCTCAGCTCTGACTCTTCCTCCCACTGCAATCCCACTCACCTTATTTACCCCCAGTATCCGAGGCACCATCCCTGCCTCGAGAACCACAGGGCACAGGGAAAGCTCCCGGGCAGGGAGCATCCTGTGGGCTGCACGAGTCGTCAGCACCATGCCACGGGCTATGAAAGAGCCTTTCCCTGCTGGAACCAGCCTCTCCTTGGAAAGCTCATCCTGCCCTGCCTGAACGCTGCCCTCCCACCGCACAGTGACAGGGAAACCTCTCCTGGCACCGAGGGACACAAACAGACGTGCAGAGTGTCACAGCAACGTCCCTCCCCGCCTCAACGGGCAGGCAAGAAGCCACAAGCCCTGGGGGCTCCCCTGGGGATGCTGGGGCTGGGTTTTACCTTTCCCAGTTGATGGGGGCCATCCACAGTCTTCCCATCGTCATCGGGACCCCAGCTGCAAAGAGAGACACCGCGAGGTGACAGCCCCAGGAGTCACAGGCGGCTCTTCCTGCCATCACAGCCAGCTCCCAGCAGCCACCAGCCACCACGACTGGGACTGCAAAGCGCTGCACTTTCCCACCCATCAGGATGGCCCCTCGCTGCTGGGACATCGCTGTCGTGTTTGCGCTGTGTCCCCGGGTCAGATTCCAGTGGACAAAATGTTTGATTTTTATTTAACAAGCAGCTTCTCACACATTCCAGTCCCCGTCACACGGCTCAGCCAGGGCTGCCTGACCACAGCCAGCCCAGGGGACGAACTGCAGCGGCACACAGAGGGAGATCTCACAACTGTAGGTGCTGTGCAGAGCCTGGGATTCGTCTCCAGGAACAGAATTTTGGTGCCTCAAGGCTAACTGCAGCCACAGGAGGATGGGAGCTGGTGTGAGCACTCAGCCATGAGCTGTCCCCAGGCAGAGCAGAGCTGCAGCTGGCTCACCTGCAGCTGTAGATGTCATTGATCTGATAGTGCTTGTTGAAGGCGATGGCCTCCATGCTGTCCGTGAGGGGCCCGTCCAGCACTCGGATGCCTGCAGGACAGAGGACAAGGAACGTGACTAACACAGCTCACAGGAGCTGCAAACAAACTCCTGGCTCGAGGCTGCCCCGCTGGGCTCACCCTGCAAGGCCAGCCCAGCTTTGGGAGCAGCACCAGGTCTGGGCTGGATCCGGAGCAAACCCCGCCGCTCCCTGTGCTGTGGGTACATGGTGAGCTCATCCCTGCTTCTGCCAGCTGGGAGCCTCTGCCTGCTGTGCCCTGGGCAAGCCCTGACCGCCCCTGGCACCCCAGGGACTGTGCTGTGACCAGGTATGGACAGAACCACGTCCCAGCACCGCTGTCCCCTGCCCTGCCAGGGACATGTCCTGCACGGCACAGAGACCTCTCCTCCCTCTGTGGAGCAGCTCAGGAGCTCTGCAGACAGCTGGGGCACAGCACACGTTCCCTGGCCTTGCAATCCACCCCTGTCCATCCCACAAGGCAAAGCTGAGACCAGGGGCCAGGGCAGTGAGAGGGGCTGGCCACGATTTGCTGCCCCAGAGCTTCCAGACACAGCCTGGGCACATCGTGGCACAGCCAGCACGGCACAGCTGCTCTGCCCAAAGCTTGGCACCCAGGGAAGCCAGGAACACTCTGGAAAAGCTGCCAGGAACCGGCTCCTCTGGAGAGGAGTTCAGGCAGGCACCAGGCCCTCCCTGCAACAGCCCAACCAGCCTGAGCACAGCAGCGCTGACTCAGAGGCGCTGCAGCCCATGGAGCCGTGTCCCACCCCAGGGATGAGGAGGTGAGGCTCGCTGGGGCTGCCTGGCAGCCGTGTCCCACCCCAGGGATGAGGAGGTGAGGCTCGCTGGGGCTGCCTGGCAGCCCGCACCTACCCGCGATGCGGCTCCCGTAGGCGACTCCCACCGTGCAGAAGCTGTTGTTTGGCACGGCCGCGATCTCCCCGGCGCAGCGGGTGCCGTGGTGGTTCCCGTTCTCCTCGTCGGGGTGAGGCATGGGGTCAGGGTCGTTGGAGTTCAAGTCATAGCTGCCTTCTGGGCTCTGGAAACAGACCCACAGTCAGCACCGGGCTCTGCTCTCCTCAGTCTGGGAAAAGCAGGAGTTAAGAGAATGAAACATGGGCTGAAACACAGGCTGGAAGTCACGGGAACTTGGAGGCTGCTTCCTCACAGGGCTGCAGCTCAACACTATCTGCTGCTGTGGGGAAGGGACCAACCAAGGCAGCTCCAGGCACTGCTGCAGGTCAGAGGGATACCAGCTGCCTCCCACGGGTTGCACAAAGGCAGGTAACCCCAAAACCCAGGTGCAAAACCTCTCAGGAAAGGTTTGCTGCTGGCACTTTCCGCCCTGGCTGAGCCCAAGGTGATGGCACAGGCTGGATGGACTCTGAGCTCTCACACACTCCTGTCACGCTGCCCGGCCTCCAGCCCGCGCAGGCACTCACGTAGTTTGGCTGGATGTCCTTGATGGTGTGCTCCACGCCGTCATCCACCACCACCACCGTCACCCCGCGCCCCGTCACGTTCCGCTCCCACACGCCCGTGACGTTGATGTCCTTCCCGGGGCTCTTGCGGTTGTTCTAAGCACCAAAAAGGACAGTGAGGGGAGGCTCAGCGCTGAGGGATCTCCTGGGTGCCCTGGATACGACGTGTGGGGCTGGGGCCAGCACAGGAAGGAGTCACAGGCTGAGATGGGTTGAGGCTGACAGCGAGCAGCAGTTGCTTGAGCCATGATGTGGAGGGCACAGTGTGCTCCAGCCAAACCCCCCTGCCCGCCCCAGTGCCACCAGCGCACAACCAGCTGTAGGAGCTGCTTGCTCCCGTTATCACAGAGCACAGGGCAGGCAGGGCGAGCTCCCAGCGAGTGAGCTCCTCACAAAAGAGCAGAAAGAGGCTGCTCTGCCTCCTGCATGACAGCTTGCCCGTGGCCACACAAACAGCCCGAGCCTGCGAGTGCAGCAGGAGCTGGGAAAGCACTCACCAGATGCCACTGCTGGGGATATTTGGGATCGTTAAAGTGCAGGCTGCGCTTGGAGCGCTTCAGAAGCTTCTGTTCCGAGTGCCACCGCACGCTGTCGTGCTGTGCAAACAAAGTGTCCACCGACCTCCTTATTGCTTCGTGTTCAGTGGCCGCGTGGCCATCGGGCTGGTAGGCAAAGAGGTAATGGCCCTTGAGCTCCCCGACACGGCCCATGTTCACCAGCCCCGCAGTCTGGGCCAGCTCCTCTGCCCGCTGCTCCAGCTCCTCCTCGGGTGCATCCAAGCTGACCGCCCACGTCAGCTTCCCGTGGCGGCCCTCAGTGTCCGGAGCGCGCTGTCCGCCGCAGGCCGGTCCGGCCGGCGAGGCCAGGGGGATCCAGGCAGCGCTCAGCCAAAGGCACGTGTGGATGCAGAGCGTGGCCTCCATGCCCGCACTCCATAGCGGCGCTCCCCGCCTCCAGTGCGGCATCAGACAGGCGGGCTGCAACACACGGGGGAGAGCGGTGAGAACCCCTCCTGGTGAGGGACACGGTGGCCAGGGTCACCTGAAGGTCCCGCAGAGCCCCGCGGGCACCAGCCCGCCGCACAGCAGATCCCCTTTCCCCGAAACCCCAGCCCAGGCGGCTCCTTCCCAGCGCTTCAGAACTGGAGGCACACCCAGCCTGGGCTGGGATCGATCCTAATCCTGCCCTGCCAGCTGGGTGGCAAGCCCCGGGCCAGGAAACGCCGCGCTGGGCTGGCAGGAGGAGCCACATCCACATCTCGCCTCTGGTAAGGAGCTGATAAAGAAACTCTTGATGCACAGTTCCCCGGAACAAACACCACGGGCAACGCCGTGCTCCGTGGGCAGCCGGGAGCCGGTTCCTCCTCGGCAGGAGCCCCACCGAACTCGTTCCTCACCTGCTCCACTGCCAGAGGAACCTGCTTTTCCCTGGCATGGGCAGAAATCACCACCGAGCCCCGGCTCAACCCGCATTCCAAAAGCCACGGCAGCGCAGAGCGGGGACAAAACCTTCCGAGATCCCCCGGCCGTGCCCGGAGCTCGCACCCCGGCCCTTCTCCATTTCCCTCTGACACAACTCAGCCGCCGCTGCTGCTGCCGGACACCGAGCTCCAGCTTTCTCTCCCTAAAAGTCGGCCTTTAAGCTTCCCTCGGTGCAGCCCGGGAGCGGCACCGCGCAGCGCCCCGGGGCAGCCCCGGCGCTCCCCGCTCCGCCGGGCACCGGCACCGGGGACACCGCGGAGGCCACCCAGGGCAGAGCAGGGCACCCCCGCTCCCCTCCGCCCCCCCCGCGGGGGCCCGGGGGGAGCCGGGCGCAGCGCGGCCGGAGCTCCCCGGCCCGGTGCGCATCCCGCCGCCCGGACCCCGCCGGCCGCCGCTGCCGCCCCGCAGCGCCCACCGGGCATGAGCCGCCGCCGCCGCCGGAACCCCGGTGCCGCTGACAGGGGCGTCACACCCCCCGGGGCGCGGGGCGGAAGGGGCGGGGCGGCGGGGGCGCGGGTCGTGCGCTCCGCCCGGTGCCGCTCGGTGCCCCCCGGTGCCCCCCGGTGCCGCTCGGTGCCGCCCGGTGCCCCCCGGTGCCGCTCCGCCGGCCCGGCCCAGCCCCTCAGCCGCCCCCATGGCACTGGAACAGGCGCAGGTCGACGGCCCTGACCCGCCGCGCCTCTGCGAGCTCGGCCCCGCCGCGCCGCCCGGCAGGTAAGGGGGGCCCGGCGGGGCGGCAGCGGCACCGGGATGGAGCCGGGATGGAGCGGGGATGGAACCGGGATGGAGCGGGGATGGAGGCGGGATGGAGCCGGGATGGAGCGGGGTTGGAGCGGGGATGGAGCCGGGATGGAGCGGGGATGGAGCCGGGATGGAGCCGGGATGGAGCGGGGTGAGAGCGGGAATGGAGCCGGGATGGAGCCGGGATGGAGCCGGGATGGAGCCGGGATGGAGCCGCGGCTCAGCGCTGACCGATGTCCCCGTTCGGTGCAGCGGGAGCCCGCTCTCCGCCCCGGAGAGCCCCAGCGAGCCCGGGCCCGGCGGGGACGCGGAGCCCGCGGCCGCCCCCGGCCCCGGAGGCGAGGCGGAGCCCGGGGCCGGCGGCGCCGAGGCCGCGGGGCAGAGCGGAGCGGCGGCCGAGGAGCCCGACGAGGAGGCGGCCCCGGCCAGGCCGTCGCAGAACATCGCGGTGCAGGTGGGTGCAGCTCCCCCGGGGTTTGTGCTGTGCGGGGCGAGGGCCATGAAAGGCTCTTGTAGAACCTGGAGGACAAAGAACTGAATCAGTCGAGACTGGGGGGGTAAAACACATCCATACTTGCAGCTTTACAGCCGCGGCTGTGTGCCCAGTCCTCTGCTTTCAACAGTCTTCAATTAATCTTTAATTAAAATTTGACCCTAATGAGGCCACATTTGGAGTGCTGTGTTCAGGTCTGGGCTCCTCAGTACAAGAAAGACAAGGAGCTACTGAAGAGGGCTCCAGCGGAGGCTGCAAAGATGATGAGAGGTTTGGAGCATCTCTCTTATCAGGAGAGCCTGCAGGAGCTGGGCCTGGTTGGTCTAGGAAGACTGAGAGGGGAATCCCATTAGAGCATATAAATATCTCCAAGGGGTGTCAGAGGATGGTGACAGATTCTTTTTGTGGGTGCCCAGCTGCAGGGTGAGGAACAATGGCCATAAACGAAAATGATAAGTTTCATCTCAGCATGACAGAGACCTGCTTTCCGTGGAGGGTGGCAGAGCACTGGAACAGGTGCCCAGGGAGGGCCTGGAGTCCCTCTCTGGTCACTGCAGGGTCTGATCTCAATCATTTCCTTTCACAGACCGACTTCAAGGCGGCCGATACGGACGTGAACACAGACCAGGACATCGAGAAGAACTTGGTGGGTATCGAGGCTTGCACTCAGGTCTGGGCTCTGCCACTCACACTCCCAGACAAAGGAGCTGGAGCTGTTCTTCCCACTCCTTTCCTGACAAAATAGAATCATGGAATCATTATGTTTAGAGAAGACCTCCAAGACCATCAAATACCAGCCTTGAAGTCCTTGGCTGTCCTTGTTACAGAGGGATTTTGCTCTCCACTGCAGGACAAGATGATGTCTGAGCGGGCCTTGCTGAAGGAGCGCTACCAGGAGGTGTTGGACAAGCAGAGGCAGGTGGAGAATCAGCTGCAGGTCCAGCTTAAGCAGCTCCAGCAGCGGAGGGAAGAGGAGATGAAAAACCACCAGGTATTTGGTGAACAACTGTTTTTGTTTAACCTGCCTTGTAATTAATTTTAAATTTTTTATGAAGAGTCAGGAGAACCTGCAGTCCAGACATCAGCCTCCTGAGCTTCCTTATGATAACCAATTTATATCTTGACTGTATCTGCTAAAAAGAAAGGGTTTGCTGTGTAATCTTATTAATCAAATAATCAAAAAAAAATAATGGATTTGAAATCAAAACCATTACTTGGTAATTTTGCTCTGTATCTGTGTGATGCTTCTTTTACTCCAGGAGATCCTGAAAGCAATTCAGGATGTTACGATCAAGCGAGAAGAGACTAAGAAAAAGATGGAGAAAGAAAAGAAAGAATTCCTGCAGAAAGAGCAGGATCTCAAAGCTGAAATTGAGAAACTCTGTGAGAAAGGCAGAAGGTATTTTACAGAAAAGAAAGTGTTTATTTTTGGGGAAGAAGGCCTTGCTTAACCATGATATAAACCTGATGAAGCAAAGAGATTTAAGCTTTTAGGAAGCAGCGAGTATTTGGGTCAGACCTTTACATGGATGAATTTAGGATAGGCCCTGTATTTGAGTTGGCACTTTTATGGAGCCATTCTGTCACGTCATAGAGGTCTGGTTTTTATTCTGAGGGGTTGGCGATGTTTTTGGGTAAAACTCCTCCAGTGATGGCTCCAAGTGCTCAGCCCTTTTCCCCCAGGGGACCATGGCAGAGCACGTGCTGGGGGAGCAGCCCAGCTGCCTGCAGCCAGCCTGGTTCTGTGCCACAGCCTTTGTGCAGTGTCATGAGACAGCTGGATTTGTGCTCCGGAGGCTGCTGGAGCCGTTTTCCCACCCACACTGCAGGGAGCCATCCCCAGCCCGTGGTGTGTGGTCAGGCCTGGGGATGTTTGGATGTGGGCCCTGCTGGGATTCCAGCTGTACTGTCCCTTTTCTCCTGTGCAGGTTGCTGAAGGAGCAGGAGGAGAAGGAAAACAAGATTGCCTCT
The DNA here is from genome assembly GCF_049639895.1 of Pseudopodoces humilis. Lineage (NCBI taxonomy): Eukaryota > Metazoa > Chordata > Aves > Passeriformes > Paridae > Pseudopodoces > Pseudopodoces humilis. The sequence continues at coordinate 5,948,324 of NC_142224.1, read as the reverse complement.
CTGATTGCAGAACAGTCTGATGAGAAGTAAGGCTCTTATCCTTCACCTGATTAATGCTGCCCAGTGCACTGTTCCTTCCTGTCAGTGTGCCTCAGAGTGAATCCAGTGCTCTTGACTGGGGCAGAGTAGAGACAATGATCCAGCAGTGCTGGCCAGTTACGTGCTCTAGAGGTTTTATCTCCTCTTTCAGCATCAGGGCTCTGGATTAAATCTTCTTTGATCCCAGACAAAGCAGACTCCTGGATACTTATGACATGAAGAGCCCGTAAGATTAGAGTTTGTGCTTGGTGGATTGACTCAGCTTGTAACTGCTACTTCTGATGGAATTTCAGCTCCCCAGAACTGGGGCAGGCTGATTTCCCTGTCTGTTCCCCACAGCTGTCCAGCTACACTAAACTCTGGCACGCTCGGGTGTTTAAAGCTGGGCAGGGATGCTCCAGATCCAGGTGTTCCCAAAGCACAGGTGGGAATGCCCAGCTTTACACTTCTCCAGGATCAGAACAGCATAGCTCTGCCTGCAGCTTGGGTTGATTCCTGCTTCAGATCTTCCCTGGGATTGGACTGAATTTTGCCGAGGGGAATTCCCCTCGTTTTGCCCAGCGTGTTTGTGTGCTCTGGAACAGCTCTGACTCACGCAGCCCAGGGAGCTGGGGCTGGTGTCACAGTCTCCAGACTCTGAGGCTCCAGGCTGCTGATCTTCCATGGCTCCACCCCATCCAGAGCTCCTGAGATCGATCCCTTTGCGGCCATTCCGGTGCCTGAGCCCAAGGGGACTCCTTGTGTTCTGTGTGCAGGCAGCTGTGGGAGATGGAGCTGGACAAGCTGAAGAATCAGCACAATGAAATCAACAGGAATATTCTTGAGGAGACGGAACGAGCCTGGAAAGCAGAGGTGAGCAGCTGACTTCTTCCCTGCAAAGTGATGGGTTTGAGATTCCAGATGGTTAATGGGCAGTTCTGTGAAATCAGGAGCAGTTGAGGGCAAGGCCAAGTCCCTCTTTGTGGGATAAGAGGAACGATGAGCAAGTATCGGTGCAGTGAGCATTAGTGGGGAGCAGTGCCCAGTGCCTGGCCTGGCAGCAAGAAACGGGAGTACAAAAACCAAGCCTGTCTCCATAGATCCTGTCCCTGGAGAGCCGGAAGGAGCTGCTGGTGTTGAAGCTGGAAGAAGCAGAAAAAGAAGCAGAGCTACACCTCACCTACCTCAAGTGAGTCTGTGTTGTGTCACAAGTGGCAGGCAGGGTCACTCAGGTGTCCCTGTGTCCCTTCTCCTCTTGCTCTGCTTACGCTGGAGGTTGGACTAGAATAGTTCAGATTTCCTGTGGTTTTCTTACTGGATCAATGTGATTCAATAATGTCACACAGCAAGTGGGGCTGTGCTCATCCCCTGTCACTGTTCATCTGCCAGGCCCAGTGTTTGACTATGGTGTTCCTGTGTGTCCCCAGATCAGTCCCTCTTCCTTGTGGGGTGCCTCACCTGGGGGTGAGCCCTTCCCACCCTGCTGGAGGAGGGGAAGCCACGGGGCTCTGGGGGTTGCTTGCTCACTTTGCTGCCAGTGAGAGCACAGTTGCAAGTGGGAAAGTTCAGCTGTGCTTGCAGGTCTGCGCCACCCACGCTGGAGACCATGAGGCCAAAGCAGGAGTGGGAGATGAGGCTGAACAGGATACGAATGACCAAGCAAAGTGTCCGAGTAAGTTCCTGCTGACCTCTCCCAGCCTAGCAGTGAGCAGTTCCTCACACACACCGTGAGCAGTTCTTCACACACACCGTGAGCAGTTCTTCACACACACCGTGAGCAGTTCTTCACACACACCGTGAGCAGTTCTTCACACACACCGTGTTCCTCCCTTCAGCTCCTCTTCCATTCTTCTGTGGAGCCAAACAGTGCCTGCCACCCCCTGGCTTAGAGTGCCCCCAACTTGCTCAGGTTAGATAAATGCACCCATTTTCTTCCCTCTCTGCCAGGATCAGTTCAACGACCACATCCAGATGGTGAGGAATGGCACAAAGCTGAGCAGCCTCCCCCAGATCCCGACGCCGACGCTGCCTCCTCCGCCTTCGGAAGTGAGTGCCTCTCCAGCCCCACAGCACGGGCATTCCATGCTGCCAGGCCCTGGCACAGCCTGCCTGCTGCTGTGCGTGTGTGGGGTGGCCCGTTCCCTGTCTGGGCTTACTAGAGAGGAGGGGAAGGGTCTCCTTCCCTTTCCAGCTGCCAGTGCCCGCAGTTCCCATTTCTCTGGCTGGAGAAGAGCGCACTCGGCTCTGCTTCCAGGTGGTCTTACTCTAACCAGCCTTTCCCTCTTCCCCTGTTTTTCTTTCTCAGACAGATTTCATGCTGACGGCATTCCAGCCCAGCCCATCCCTGACCCCCCGGCTCCCCTTCCCCATCGGGCCCGTCCCCGTGCCCATGGTCATGCCGAGCGCTGATCCTCGGGCGCTGTCCTTCCCTCTGCTGAACCCCGCCATGTCCAGGCCCAACCAGCCCTCCCCACCCCTGCCCGCTTCCCAGGGAAGGAACAGCCCGGTGGTGGCATCGCTCATTGGCACGCACAGCCCCCACATGGCCCCCGCCGCCTCCATCCCTCCTCCGCCCGGCCTGGGCGGGGTGAGCGTCGCCCCCGAGTTCCACCGGCCCCAGCCGGCCGACAAGCTGGAGAAGCTGCTGGAGAAGCTGCTGACTCGGTTTCCACAGTGCAACAAGTAAGGGTCTGCTGGTGTTTTCAGGGAGGGCCGGGGCTTGTGCGTGGAGTGGGAGCTGGGATCAGGGGAAGGGTGTGAGTGGGGTCTGTGGGAAGTGAGGCAGGCAAAGGTAAAGGTCTCCATCAGGTTTGCTGTAGTGCTGGCAGTGGGGATCACTGGGAGCTTTGCAGGATATCTGGGCACAGCCAGGAGCCCCCCAGCCTGTCTCTGGGGGTTCCCTGCTCTTTCCCCAGTGTTTTGGAGAGGGAGGCTCCTCGGCACGGCACTCTCCTCACTTGGAGGGTGGAGGGGAAGCACACGGCTTCCCCCAGGCAGTGGTGGCTGAGGGATCCCGGTCTGTGAGGGCTGGGAACTCTTAGCAGGCTGCTGTCCACACAGGGCCCAGCTCACCAACATCCTGCAGCAGATCAAGACTGCCCGGAGGACCATGGCCGGCCTGACCATGGAGGAGCTGAACCAGCTGGTGGCGGCCAAGCTGGCAGAGCAGCAGGAGCGGGCAGCAGCTGGAGCTCAGGTGGGTCAGCGTGGGGGCTGCTGGAAGGGGGCCCTGGGGATCAGGAGAGCTGCCTCTGCTTGCTGGTTCCCCACAGAGCTTGGGCTGTGCGTCAGGGCTGTCCCCTGGGTTCCCTGTCCTGCTGACTGCAGCGTAACCAGGGAACGGTTTTCCCCGAGGTGACTCGGGGCGACTCCTCTGTCCTTTCCTCCCGGGCTGTTCTGATTTGCCTCCTCTGCCTTGCTGCAGCCTCTGGGCCGGATCAGGGCCCCCATGTTCTCTGCTCCACTGCCTCAGATCAGCACGCCCATGTTCCTGCCCCCGGCCCAGGTCGCTTACCCGGGAACAGCGTCACACGTAAGGCTGCTTGGCTTCCCTGGGGAGGGGGGAGCCTGCCTGGGAGCTGCCTGAAGGGATGAGCCCGTGCAGCTGGGAGCTCTCTCCTCACACAGCTACCCACTGCTGAGGTGAAGGGGAGGATTGGGGCACAGATGCTGTGTTTCACATTGGAACGGAGAGACACGATGGTGGCTCTCAGGGTGTGACGGCTGTGGGTAGAGAGGGGACTGGGCAGCCTGTGGCCTCGGCTTTCAGCTGAATCTGATCAGAGCTGTGTGTCTGACTTCCTTGCCTGCTTTCTTTCCCTCACTGCCCATTCCAGACCCCAGCTGCCTGTAAGCTGTGTCTGATGTGCCAGAAGCTCGTGCAGCCCGGTGACCTTCACCCCATGGCCTGCTCACATGTGCTGCACAAGGAGGTGAGTGTGTTCTGCTGGTCCTTCCAAGCGACCCTTCCCGAGTCCTTGTTGTCCTGACACCTTGCCAGGAGAGGGGTATGATCAATAAACAGCTTCCCTGCATCCTGTCATCCCATCCTTTCCGTACTCTTGGCTGGGCCAGCCTGCGTGGCCAGTGGATGGCAGCTTTAGGAACAGGCTGCCCTTGTGTCCCTGAGCCTGTGCTGTGTCTGGGAGGGTGAGGTGCTGGAGCAGGACAGTCTGGAAGGATCTGGAACACAGGGTGAGGGGAGAGCTGCCACTGCTGCCCAGGTATCTGGGCTGGGGATGCCAGGAGCTCTTGGGAAGAGGAGGAGACTTTCCTATCCATGGGTTTGGCAGTGGGTCACTTGTGTGGGCAACCCCCCATCCCAACAGCTCTGGGGCCTCCAGCAGTGGCCCCTCAAGGAAATGGAAACTCATGTTGAGGAGGGCCTGGCAGTCCTGCAGGGGTGACAAGGGCTCCTTCCCCATGGTGACCTTGTGATGGAGGCTGCAAGGGGCAAAGGAAACCATCCCTGAAGCGAGCGCTGTGGACAATGATGGCACCTTTGGGTTGGGCCAGTGGCTCTTGACCAATTCTCTCTCTTCCAGTGCATCAAATTCTGGGCACAAACCAACACGAATGACACTTGCCCTTTTTGCCCAAGCCTCAAATGACGGCTGCTGGGACAACACGGACCCCTGGGAGGAGTTGCTGTGAATAGACAGGATCAGTTCTAAGATTTCTACAGTTCTATATTTATACGATCATGTATACACATGTACATTTTTATTATATAGGTAATGTGTGTATAGAAAGTCTGTAAACATACAAATTCATAAATAAAGTGTGTATATTATGCAGTGATTTGCTGCAGCTCCTCATTTCTTAGTGTGCACCCTTGCTGGCTTCTTCCAAATGAGCATCAGTGTTCCCTGCTTTGCTGGGAACTGCCTCTTCCCACTTGGATCCCATCAGCTCCTTCCCTAGGGCCGTTCCTCATGACCTCACCACCCCCACATCCCTGCCAGTCATCACCTGGCTTTATTCCCCTCTTGCCAATGAACGAATTGCAGAAAAAGAGCCAATTTTTTGTGGTCATTTTTTTTTAATGTCATAATAATTTACCGTGTTAACATTCATTGTTCTTACATAGACACTGGGTTACAGAGTACTGGAGCCTCCAGCGACAGCCCATGGTCCCGTCCCGTCCCATCCCCTGCTGTCACCGGGCCCTGGGGAGGGAGCGGATGGACGCGGCTGCGCTGCAGCTCGGGATAAACCAACCTGGCAAAATTCCTGCGTTCCCCTCTCCTCTACTTCCTCCTCGAGCAGGGCTGACGCACCAACCCTTTCTCCATGGATTTCGGTGGGATTGCGAGGTGCTCAGCACCACTGAAAATCTTGCAATGACTCTCTAAAAATTCCCCCCCGGCTTCCTCGCGCTCTGCGGCAGGAGCTGGGCGCTGCTGCCCCGGGAGGAGGGCAGGGGAGCAGCCCCGGGTGCTGAACCCGCCGCAGCCCGGCTCCTCCGGCGAGCACGCTCGCGGCGTTTTAAGGCAGTGGTCCACAACAGAGTCTCTGGGGTCCTGGGGGTCCTGGGCAGGCACGAGGGTGGGGGGAGAGCGCTTCCCTCTTGCAGGGAGCGGCTGGGTGCGGGTTTGGAGCGAGGCTGGGGGCTCTGTGAGCGCGGTGGGGGTGAGCAGGGGCAGCGTGGGGGCTGTTGTGGCAGTGCCCCATGCGAGGGCTGGCTGGTCTCCTACGCTGCCTGCGGTTCCTGGCTCCCCTCGCTGCTCTCCCGAAGAAACCTTTGGCTGCAGGATTTAGTTCACAAGCTTTATGCTCGGTGACTGCTGTGGCTCCTCAGTCTGTCCCTGCCTGACTCGGTGGCTCTGCGGGGCAGCCGCCAGCTCAGCCCTGACACTGCAGGTATCCCCTCTGTTCATGGAGAAGTGATGCCTTTTAACTGTGGAATCTCCGTGTTTGGGATCTTTCCTATCCAGGCTGGAGGCAGAGAAGCAAGGGAATACAGCACTACCACTGCCTGCAGGGTCACAGGTGTCTGCTCTGGGGAAGGGACGGTGATCCTGCGGCACAGGGAGGAGTCCTCACACACTGGAAAATCCTCCCCGTGCTGCAGGAACACCACAAGGACAGAGGTGCCTCCTGTGCTCAGGGTCCTTTGGGCTTGTGAGCCACTGCTCTGTGTGCTCCAGCCCTGCACCCTCTCCTCAAGCCAGCTGGGACCCCCTCACCATCACGTGCTCCCACCAAACACGCGGCTGTGGCCCGAGCCCTGGCCCTGGGTGGTGGCCACAGTGGCCAAGGACTGAACAGAAGGCTAAAAATATTTTAAAAAAAACCCAAAACAAAACAGGACCGACCCCTAATGTTGGAACAGTGGCTTTCAGGGCTAGAATTAAAAATAGAGATATATGGATATATTGTACAGGTGAGAGGCAGCCGTGGTCTGTACACGTGGGACCGGCTCTGTACACGCTCTCAACGCGCAGCTGCGTTACCAGTGACACGCTTTGTAAAAAACCAAAAATAAATACAACCGTGTGTTTAAAAAAACAAGAAATGCTGCAGTTCCCACAGCTGCCGCCTGTCCCCAGCATGCCGGGGTGTCCCACAGCCAGGCCTGGACGTGTGGAGTGAGCAGAGAGGAGCTGCTGTGCCGTGGGATGCGCTGAGCTGAGCTGGGGGGCTGCAGGGGGGGCCCAGGCTCCCCTATGGCTTTCGAAGGGCTGGGTGGGCTGGGAACCTCACTCCTGGCACCGGCTTCTGCGTGGCAGCCGCTGCTGGAAGCAAGGGCAGGGAGTTTCCCATCCCATGTGATGTGGGGAGAGGATGGGTGCCTGCTCCTGCCTGTCCCAGGAGGGTGCAGGGAGTCCTGGGGCCAGCGGCAGCAGGAGCACGGCTTGGGAAGGGAGGAAAATGCAGGGGAAATGTCAGAGCGAGCGGTGTAAGGGCAGCAGGGTAGGAGGGAAAGCCCTGTCTGGGCAGCCCAGGCCGGCCCTGCAGGGCTGTCTTGGAAAAACCAGAGGCTGGATGGCTCCAGGATGATCCCTGGAGTCTGGCTCAGTGCAGGGAGTTACAGGGGAGGCACAGCTGCAGCACAGCTCCCTACAAGAGAGCCTGGGCTGGCAGCTTCCCGGCAGGGTGAGCTGCAAAGGGATGCACAGGGATGGAAGGGGACAGGCAGGGGACGGCTCATCAGCGTCACTCCATCAAGCCAGGCAAGGCTGGGTGGGAGAGCTTGGTCCTGTCCTGGTGCTGGAACAGAGAAGCCGCCCCCAGCTCCCAGGATGGGGCAGCTGAGCTCTCCCCCTGCCCAGCTGCCACGCTCTTGCTGCAGGTCCCAGATGAATGGAGCCCGGGCCTGGGGCTCCGCCGGCTGCTGGCCCTGACGGACACCGAGTCCCCAGGCTCCGGGCAGCGGCTCCGAGCTCCCCACGCTGCCACCACACTCCAGCCCCTGGAGCAAGGCCCCCGCCCTGCTGCCTCACCTGCGGCCCCGGGGCTGCGCCCGCGCTCCGCCATCACTTCAGCAAGGAGATGTCGTCGGCGAAGTCGTCGTGGTCCCGCCGCAGGCAGCGGAAGCAGCGCCACTGGAACACCATGAGGCAGAGGGGCAGCATGAAGAGGGCGCAGATGGCCGCCATGACGTAGGCGATGGTCATCAGGGTGGACTCGTCCGTCTGCGGGATGTTGTAGCCGCAGTCCTCCATGTTGGAGTGCAGGTGGGGCCCGTCCACCGCGGCCGTGCGGAACTCGTCGTGCACTGCGGGCGGGGGAGGCAGGCTCTGGCCGCTGCACACCCCCGTCCCCTGCGGCCCTGCCGTCCTCCCCCGCCCGCGGGCCCAGCTCACCGTGGCAGGCGCTGACGGCGAAGCCGATGCGCTTGCGGGCGCGGTCGAACACCACGTAGAAGCCCTCCATGATCACGGCGCCCATGACGGTGCCGGTGGACGACTGGGAGATGGCGAACTTGTAGCAGTCGTCCTGAGAGGTGGCCACGTCCTCCACCGGGCGCAGGTATTGCTGCGGGGGGACAGGAGCCGTCAGGGGAGGGGGCGGGGGAGGCAGCTGCGCCCACCCAGCGCGGTCCTGCCTGCGCTCACCTGGGGCAGGATGGTGATCCGGAAGGACTGGTTGGTGGCCTCCCCCATCAGGTAAAGGGACAGGACCGGGAAGATGTGCCAGGGGGTGGTGCCGACCTGCCAGCAAACCAGCTGCTCCCCCAGCCAGAAGCCATCCGGGAACTTCTCCGTCTACCAGAGAGAAAGGGAAGGTGAGCGGGGCCAAGCTGGGCAGGCAGCAGAGACGCCAGGCTGCTGAGGGGCAGCCACACCGCCCACAGCCCTGCCCTGGGCCCTGTGGGGAAGGGATGGGTTCCACTGACCGAAGATGCCGTTTTGATGGATTTCACTGCAGCCTCAAACACCTTCTTCGGCAGCCTGAGGTTGGTGGTCCCGCTGTCCACAATGCTCTTGTCGTAGTTGTACTGGGGAACAGAAGAGGAGTGACCCAGGTGCAGAACCCCAGCCCACTCCCCAATGTGACCCAGCCTCCTCTGACCAATGGTGGGTGTCTCCAGTGCCCGTGGGGCAGCTCCACCGGTGCCCCCCCACCTCTTTGCAGTCCATGTTCAGGTCCTGCCCGTTGACCTCCAGCTTGACGATGATGACCTCGTAGTACCACTCCTTGCGGATGGGGGTGTACCAGATGTCACCCACGTACAGCGAGCGGTCGATGCCGCCGATGATCTGCACAGGAGACACAACGGCGCTGCCACCACGCCCTGGCAGTGCCACGAGGGAGCCCCCAGGCACTCGGGGAGTGCTCACCATGCTGCCTCCCACCGAGGCCACGGCCTCTGTCTCGTTGGGAGAGAAGCCTGTCCCACACAGCTGCAGGGAGAAGATGTTGGGCACCCGTGTCTGCTTCACCAGGGAGTCAAAGAAGGGCTCCAGGCTGTCGTCGGGCTGGTGGGAGGAGAAAGCAGAGGCAGGACAGGGATATGTCAGTGCTGTCCCTTCTCCAGAGCTCTCTGTGTCCAGGGAAGCTCCCCTCAACAGCACTGCTGTGCCCCAGGGGACAAACAGGGACCAGGAAAAAGGCAACTGAAGCATTTTGGTGCTCACATCCAGGACTGTCAGCCAGGACTCACCCGGGCAATCTCTGCATATGCCAGTCCCAGGATCCCTTCCCAGTTGGAGCCGTTGATGAAGAATTTGTCCGACTCCGTGATGGCAGCGATGTTGGCTCTGACAGTGACGTTGGGGCCATGGGGGATGGTGACGAGGTCGGTCCCCAGCTCCCCTTCCCACTTGCCCTGGGTGTAGGGCACGTACACCCCCTTCCGCAGGTCGCGGTAGGTGCTGGACCTGCAAGGGCGGCCAAGGGACGAGTCAGGGCTCGTGGATCCTGCTGTTCCAGAGGCCAGGTTGTACCTGGCAGGGTCTGGCCAGACCTCCCGAAAGGAGAAGGAGTGTGCCTGAGTGGCTGGGCTCTGTGTCCCCCCAGAATACTCACAGCTGCCGCTGGTAGTATCTCCGGAGGAAGGGGTGTGGTGCAGCTCCCACAGCAAAGTTACTGCTCCCTGTGTCCACCAGGATATTCAGCTGGAGAAGAAAGAAAGACAGGAAGGCTCATGCATGCCGTGGGACCCTCTTTTGTTGTGCCCAGAGAGGAGAGAAGGAGGCGGTGGAGCAGCAGGCAGCAACATCAGGGAGTTGCACAACAAGCAAACACCATCCAGCACTGTGCAAACACAGCACGAGCTCCTCGCTCAGCACGGCCTGGCCTCAGCCCCCAAAGCCACAGGCAGGATTCGGGCAGCACTCGGGGCCGGAGAGCAGCAGCAGGAACACAGGGTGCACAGGTTCCCCTTGCCAGGAAAGCAGATTTGCTGGCACAGCCGGTGGGAAGGATGACTGGTGGGCAGCCCCCGCGGATCCCTGCGCCCGCTAATCACCACCCATATGCCGAGCCCCGCTCCCGATTCATTCCTGCCTCGGCAGGATTACCAGGTTTGGCAAACATCCCACTGGCAGGGCCAGGAGCGGGGCCAGCTGGATCCTGCCCTCAGCTGACCCGTGCCTGCAGCCCCGGCAGGGAGCGGGGTGGGATGGTTGGGGTGGGATGGTCGGGGTGGGATGGTCGGGGTGGGATGGTCGGGGTGGGATGGCTGGGGTGGGAGCAGGGCTGTCCGAGCCTCCTGGCTGTGCTGGGCAGCAGAGCTCGGGGTGAGCCCTGGCCCCAGACCCAGGAGCTGCTTCACAGCACTACCCCAGGTAGCAGCACCAGGGCTTCAGCCCTTAATCTGTGGAGTCAGAGGGAGAGGAAGGAGGTTAATGCGCTTGTGTTAATCGCAGGAGCAGGGGCTGCAGCTGCCAAGCGCTCTCCCTACAGGGGCTGGCATGTCCTGAGCTCCCAGCTCCCCCTCCCCACCAAGGGGAAGGTTTCAGGCCGTGGGTGAAGATGAGAGCAGCACATTCACCCCCCAGTCCCCAGCACACAGCCTGGTGCCATTCCCAGGGCTGCTCCCGGTTCTGCCGTGGGTCACTGGGGGCCACCTGCTCCACACTGCTCATCTCCAATCCCCAGGGCACCCCGAGGAAAACGGTTTCCCTGGAGAAGGACCTGCTGAGCTGACACTGCAGGGAGAGGAGGCAGGGAGGGCTTTTACTCTTGCAGGCTCCATCCTGCTGAAGGGGTCACGCACAGGACCCACGTGGAGAGGACCCAGATCCTTGAGATTCAGCCCAGCCATCCATTCAGGCCAGGACACGGCACGTGAACTGGCGAGGCCAAGACATGTGTGGCAGGGACACTGCCTGAAACCTGTCCCTGGAAGTGACAGCCCCTCCAGGCGCCTCGGCAGCAGCGCTGGCTCTGTGCCACGTGTGTCCCTAGAGCTGTGTGCTGCTCCTGGGGCACCAAGCACTGCCATCTGTCCCAAAACACCGGCTCCTGCTGCTCGGCTCGCCCCTCTCCCCTGTGTGTTTATGAATCAGCCCGTTCTGGGGAGCCAGGGAAACCAACATGCTTGGACACATGGAATGTGTGAGCAATCAGCTGCTGACGGTGACTTGGCAGCGCAGCACGGCTCAGAACCAAGATTAAAGCACAAGGGGATACAGAAACTTCCTTGTCAGCATTGGGAAGGTGAAAGGAAAGGTGAGGAGATGGATCACCATCTCCCTGCTTCGTGTGAGCCTTTGGGAAGGATGCACGCACCCCCCCGGGGCAAACACGCTCCCAATTTCCTGCAGAGGCACAGCCAGACTCTTTCATATGAATCCTCTCATTCCACTGCAATGTCTGGAGGGATTTTGCTCCAGCACACACACACACACACACACACACACACACACACACATGCACAGGCACCACGTTTGCATTTGGAAACAATCCAAGGCTGGAAGATGCTGCCCAAAAGGGTGACTGGCTCCTGAATGCGCGAGTGCCTGGGAACAGGTGGTTCGCACGGAAATTATCTGGCAGCTGCGACACGTGGCAGGCAGGAGATGATGAAATCACATTTAAAACTAGATTTTAGAAATAATCTCCTCCCTTTTCTTTTCCCCCTAAACACACCCTGCCAGCACAGGCAATAAATCCCAGGCCCACAGTAGTGCTCCCAGAGATCCAGCTTCCACGGCAGTGGTGTCATTCCTCCGTTCTCATCGTGCTCCCATCGCTCTCCCCCACCACGCACACAGAGCACAGCCAGCTCGTGGGGAAAAGCCAGCCTTTATTTCAGAGCCTGTGTGGGTGCTGGCTGTTCTGGCAGCACCCAAAAGAGTGGTGATGGCAGGCATGGGGGAATGTGGCTGGGAGGAACCTGGAGCCTCGATCACGGAGCTCGACCCCCGGGTTAGACTTGTTGCTGGTGACAACAGGGATCAGGATGGGCACAAAAGGATTTAGCAGCAGGAACCTCCCCGATCTCATCCATAAAAGAGGGGAGGAGCTGGTCGCCCTGTGCTGTTTGAGTGGCACCTGGCCCTCAGCACTCACCCTGTCCCCAGCGCGCAGGCACACGGTGCGACATGAGCTGGGCAGCGTGTGAGGGACACTGACAAAAAGATGGAGCAGGAGCAGAGCCTGGTGACGCACCAACGCCTGCTCCGTGGGCCCCCTCTCCATCCAGGCCATCCCATTTGCCTGCACTTTGCCTCCCCACGCTGCCACAACTCCTGCGCAGCCACTGCCGTCACGAGGTCCCCGGGAAAACCGAGCTCTGGAGCATTTCTGGAGAATTTCCCCCGGCCGGGAGCAGCACGGGGAGCCAGGCAGCAGCTGCGCCCGGGGCTGTGCTGGGAGGAACTGCCAAGCACGGCTCGGCCGTGGGCTCCTCCGAGCCTGCATGTGCCCGCTCCAGGCGGGCACGGGGCTGTGCAGCCACATCCCACCCCCCTGCCGCCCACAGCCCGCACCTGCTCCAGCGGCATCCTTCGGCTGCGAGCGGGGATGGAGGCAGGGAGCGACAAGGGAGGGATGGAGGGATGCAGCCTGGCTCGCCCGCACGGAGAGGCACACGCAGCACCAGCCACCCCGCCCGGAGCGCCCGGGCAGCCCCGGGAGCGCTTGGGGTCACCTTCGGCGGGCGCCTGCGGCCAGTTTTAGACGAAAGCCAGCAGGAAAAACATCCCCAGAGCGATGAGAAGCAGGAATGCTGCCCGAGCCGTGCGGCGAGAGCCACGCGAAGCCATGGTGGCACCCGCAGCGCCTCTGCTCTGCGCCCCGCAGCCTGCGGGGAACGCAAGGGATGAGGGAGATGCGGGGGATGTGAGAGATGCGGAGATCCTCTCCCACCTCACCTTCTGCGGGGGGCTGCCCACCGTCATCTCCACGTAGTACCCCTGCCCGGACTTGCCCCGCAGGTTGTCGATCATCTCCACGAAGCTGCCGGCGCTGTCGGGCTCGGTGTCCAGCGGTGCTCGGCGCTGCCGGAGCCCCGACGGCGGGGCCGCGCCGCCCCGCAGCGGCAGCCGGATGCGCGGCGGGGCCGGGAGGGCGCGGAGAACCCCCAGCCACAGCAGCAGCCAGGGCCAGGAGGGCGCCATGGCCGCGGGGAGCCCTCGGGGGACGCGGTCAGCGGGCCCGCAGCGCCCCGCGCCTCGCCGGGGCGGGCGGGCGGCGCGGCGGCGGCGGGCATGGCGGCGCGCACGGACCCGCCCCGGAAAGCCCGCCCGCCGGCGGAAGCGCTCACCGAGAGACCCGCCCCGGCCCTGCCCGGTGCCCCCGGCCCTTTCCCGGGCCCCCTCTCCGTCCCCGTCCAGCTGCCCCGGCCCGTCCCTCCCCGCCGGGACGAGGCGGGGCGCGCCGCGGGCGGTACCCACGCGTCACCATGACAACCGCAGCCCCCGGCGGCCCCGCCGCGGTGACATCATGCATCCTTCCTCCCCGGCGGCCAATGGGATGGCGAGCATCTCTCCGCCGGCCAATGGCGGCCAGGGGGCGGGCCCTGGCGGAGCGGCCGCCGCGGCTCCCGCGCTCCCGGCAACCGGCGGCACCCGCGGAACGGCGGACGCGGCCCGCGGCACGGTGAGCGGCGGGCGGGGAGGGCCCCTCACCGCCACTGGGCCCGGGGAGCCCCCCCTCGGTGAGCGGAGGCTGCGGGGAGCGGCCCCGCGCCGCGCGGTTCCGGCCTCCCGCCCCCACACAGGGTCTGCCGGCTCTTGGCCGCGCGTGTGTCGCGGGGGTGCTGTCGTGATAAGGGCGAAAACGGCTTTTCCCCCCCCATTTTAAAAAATACCCTATTAACCAAAGCTGTTTGTCCTCCTTGCCAGCCGCGCTTTTTCCGTGGCTCCGGGCTGGCGCGGCGGCGGCTGCCCTGAGCCTTCGATCCTGCTTACATAGAGCTATAGAATGGGTTTTTGGGTTGGAATGGACCTGAAAATCATTCAATTCAAGCCCCTGCCGTGGGCAGGGACACCTTCCACTATCCCAGCTTGCTCCAAGCCCCGTCCTACCTGGCCTTTATCACTTCCAGGGATGGGGCAGCCATAGTTTCTCTGGGCACCCTGTGCCAGGGCCTCTCCACCCTCCCAGGAAAGAATTCTCTCCGCAGATCTCACCTAAATACTCCTCTTTTAGTTTAAAGCCGTTCCCCCATGTCCCCATCGATTATAGCTGCCCCTCAAGTACTGAAAGGTCGCGCTAAGGTCTCCCCATCAGTGGCGAGGCAGATTCTCCAAGAGAGGAGAGAGCCCGTAATTCATCCCCCAGTGCCAATGCCAGGGATGGGAGACTGGGCTGGGATAGTTTGGGGAGAGGAAAAGAGGAACAGAAGGCCCTGAGCGAGTTGCCCACATCCAAAAGCTCTTAACTGGGGACGTTTGGGAGGGGGAGTGGTGCGAGCGCCGTGCTGCTGGTTTGGTTTGGATGTCCTGAGAATATCTTTGCCTGGAAACTGCCAGGATTAGTTGCTGCTTCTGAGATGTTCTTTACATAAGAGTTATAAATACAGAGTGGGCTGAGGACACAGGGAGGTGGAGAGGGCAGTGATGGCCGTGTCACAGGTGGTGATCCTGCTCTGGGTGGTTATCATTGGGGCTACCTGGCAGGTACCACAACCCCCTGGGTCTCATGAGGAATGCTTTCTGCACTGAGAATTTGGGCAGGTTAGGCTGAAATGTTTGACCTTGGCATTCAGCTGTGTGTTTGAGCAGCAGTCGTGGTCCCTCAGGGCTTGTGCTGGCCAAATGTGGCCACACAAAGCCACAGCTGAGGAAGTTTGGGGTGAGGTGGGTGAATTCCAGCTGCGTGAACTGCTGCTGGATGGGTTGTAAGGGCCCAGGCGTGTGAGTCCGTGAGTTAAATCACAAAGCAATGCTTTGGGAAAGTTGCTTGCTTTCTCTTTCTTCCCTTTCTTATTTCACCTTATTTTTTTACCTGGTTAAAAAATGCCTGAAGCATTTTTCCTGTAGAAACTGGAAGGCCTGGGGGATCTGATTAAGACTTTGTGCCACTTCAGCTCTGCTCCCTGTTTCCACAGGCCTTGGAAGTGTGTGTGGAAGCTCTTTGATTCGGTTTTGCTGTGTGTGCTGCAGTGGAAGGGCTCTGCCATGTGCTGGGGACAAGGAATTTTCTTTTCTGAGGGCAGTTGTGACTCTGTGCTGGTTCCTCCCCGCTGCCAGGTGTGGGATCCATGGCAGGAGCCGTGCGCATTGGGGACCAGCTCATTCTGGAAGAGGAATACAATGAATCCTACGTTCCTATGGAGCAAGGTGAGCATGGCCCATCTTCCCAGGAGCTGGGAGAAGGGATTCAGGCATGCAGGTCACTTCCAGGTGTATTCAGAAAACAGGAATTGGTTTCTGAAGTGGATGAAGAGGTAGAATTCACGGGATTTTAGCGTGAATTAAAAATTTCAACTGGATGTCACGTCCCGTGTCCCCAGCCTGGATGGGCTCTGCAGGCACACAGGAGTTTAGTGGTGGCTTTGAACAGCTTTGTTTTGGGCTCAGGATCTCCCGGTGTGCCCACAGCGGTAGCTGAGGAGGGTGGCTCTGGTGGGTGGAGCAACTTCCCAGATTCCTCTTCTGTTCCCCCAGAAATCCGGGATTTTGCGCCGACAATCGGGATTGACCCCGACAAGGAGTCGGAGCTGCTGTGGCTGGCCAGGGAGTGCCTGGTGACCCCGATGCCCCCGGAGTGGAAGGCCTGGTGAGAGCTCTGGGTGCTGGGGCATTCCCAGTGACAGGACAAGGGGAATGGCTTCCTGCTGGCAGAGAATTGGGTTAGACGGGGGATCAGGAGCTCAGGGCTTTTTGGGGTGGCAGAAGAAGGGGGAAAACTGCTTGGGAAGCTGGATATGAGCAGCCTGGGAGAACTGGGAGAATTTTTGGCCTCCTGGAGACATCACAGTCCTGTTCCCTGAGCTTCAGGTGCTCACACCGTCTGCAAAGATGTTCTGGCCTGTACAGCTGTATTTTTAACGTGCTCTTTCACCTTTTCCTGCTGATTTTGCCGTGCAGCCAAGATATTGCGGGTGGTGACATCTATTTCTTCAACTTTGAAAACGGGCTCTCCACGTGGGAGCATCCCTGTGATGAGCACTACAAGCAGCTGGTGATCCGGGAGAGGGAGAAGCTGCTGGCACGGGGCAGCTTGAAGAAGGAAAAGAAGGAGAAAAAAGAGAAGAAGGAAAAGAAGGACAAGAAAGAGAAGAAGGAGAAGAAAGAGAAGAAGGACAAGAAGGAGAAGCAGTTCCTGAAGCAACTGCCTGTGAGTAGGCAACTGCCTGCAGAGCTGCTGGGGAGGGCTGGGCAGAGGATGACCACGTGGCTTCAAGGACACAAAATGCATTGTGAGCCCAAACCTGGGTGATGAGCAGCAAATCAGCTGGGCTGGGAACACTGAGTACAGAATCACCTTGAATTTTGGCTAGAAGACACTGTGTGGTGAACACACACTCTTGGTGTGTCTGGGAGGGGGAGGACTATTCAGGACCCATTCAGATGGGCATTTGGAAAGCAGAATGTGTGAGTGAATCATGCCCTGTTTCATTACCTGTCCCGTGTGTTGGTGCCTGCTGGGTGTGGGGTCCCTGAGCAGGGTTGCTCCCGCAGCCCCTGTTTGCCCCAGGGGGCTCCTTGTCCCGTTCCAAGGTCAGGGGTGCGAGCTGCACAGCTGTGCTGTCCTGCCAATGACTTCCCTGTGCTTCTCCAGCCCCCAGGCTCCCAGCTGGCTCCCATCCAGCCTCCCCTGGGCACCCTCTCTCCTCTGCGTGGCCTCACCCCGTCTTCATCCATCGCCCTTCGTGGGTCCCTGAACCTGGGCCTGGGGAATGTGGTGGACTCCAGCCTCATCCCCAAGGAAGGAACTCTGGTGAGGCTCCCTCTTGCCTGGGAATGTGCCCTGGGAATTGCACTGCAAAGGGTCACAGGCGTGGGGACACTTAAATGACAGGATTTGTGATCTTCTGTCAGTTTTGAAATACTGTTTTATGTTAAAAAACCTGTATTTCTTTTCTTCTTCTGTTTATAGGGAGCCCAGTGCTAAATTAGTGGTGAGCTTTCTTTTGCCGTGTTTAGCAGATTGAAAGAATTGTTTCTTTAATTGTTGCAGAGGAAAAAAAGTGTGTTAAATTTTAGTAGAATTTGGTGTCCAAATGAAGCATGACAAACCATACAGATAATACAATTTAATATGAAACTATTTTCATGCTTCTCTGTTTGAGAATAAAATTAAAAGAACTATTGTCCTGACGAATGTAAGGTTAACAACCACGTTGAAGGCTTTATTCATTTATTTATACTAGAAAGTGACCTAGGGGATCAATAAAACTTGTTAAATGGTGAGAAACTGATCCTTTAAAGGAAGGCAAAGCAAAATATTTACAATACATAGACATAAACACTTTCAAAAATAAACAAACATGTTAAGTGGTAGGAAAGTGACCTCCCTCCCAGAACCCAGCAGCTGCCTCCTGTCCCAGTGGGTCTCTGTCTCCCCTCTCCTGTTCTCTGACCTCTCACTTCTCTTTCTTCTGACCTCCACAGCCTGCAGAGATATCGAGACCCACCAGCCGCACCAAGAATCTGCTGGATTTGATCTGTGAAGAGAAAAGTTCCTTGAATGTGGCAGTGCCAGAGAAATGGAGAAATGAAGAGGAAGACAGTGAAAATGAGGTATTTGTGTGCCCTGGCTGTTGCTGTGACCAGAGTGCTGAAGCCTCCTGAAGCTCCCCTGGCTTTCATTTGTGCTCTCTTTTCTTTGTGCTGTTTGGTCCCCAAAAAGCATCTGATCCTATTTCCACATGGCATTCCCTATAAATGAACATCTGCCACGGTGTCATTCCAAGATAAATTGGCTGTAGGTGCATTGCCTTGGCTCTGCTGCCCAATTTCATTCCTGTGGCATTGCAGAGGTCTGAACTAAATTTTGGCCATTTATTTATTTCCTTTTTTTTTTGTTTTTAATCCTTCAGAGTTTCCATGGCACCTCAGGACGGTTTAAAAATGTGTACCTGAATGTTGAAGCCCTGGCAGGCAGCTTTGACTTTGAGGTAGGACCACGGGGATGGGATGGGCAGGGGAGAGCAGCTGTGGCACTGCCAGGGGATGAGGGTACAGGAAGGGTGCCAGAGGGATGAGTTTCCTGCGTCACATAGGAGCAGGAACAACCTGGAGCAGGGTGATGGAGAGGAAGGCACAGCAGCAGGGCTGTGAGAAGCCAGACGTGGCCCACAGGGGACACTGGGGTGGGCGTTGAAGGGAAGTTTGTGCTTGGAGTGGTTGTGGTTTGGTGGCTGGGACTCGAGGGGACATCTCTGCACAGGCTGGAGCTTTGCTTCATCCTCAGACAGGAACAATGAAGGCAGGTAGGTGAAGCAGGGGGAAATCTGCTTTTCCCGGGAACTGCAGGGAAAGGGTCTGGGGTCAGAGGTGCCCCTGCCCTTGGTGTGGGAGGAAGGCTCCATGAGGAAGAGGCACTTCCCTTCTGCACGGTGTTTGTCAGGGATGTGGAGGGAAGGCTCCTTGTCAGCTGAAGCTGCAGTGCTGGCCCTGGGGAGAGGAGAGGGGAACATCCCGTGGGAATGCTCTCGCACTCGCTTCCACGGGAATCTTCACGTGGGCTGCACGTGGCCGCTTTTCTGTGGCAACACAAAACCCGCTTTTCTTTCTTCTTGCCCTGCTGATAAATCCCGTGGCTGAGACACAGAGCATTCAGTGCACCCAGGGCCTTGTGCAGACGCTGTGCTTTCCCTGCGCTTCCTTAGCTGGGATCAGCCTTAAGATGACAAGGGCACAATGGGAAGTGCGTCGTAAGCAGCTCTGGTGATTTGGCCCGACTGTTTGTGCTGACATTAATCCTTTCTCACCGCTTTGAAAATCCTGTTCCAGTATCTGAAAGGCAAATTAATTTCTTTTAAAGTGTTTTAGAGTATTTCCCTCATCCTTTTCACAGCACACGAAAATTAAGCTGTAAAGTACTTTGCTGGAGAACCTATTCACGGTGCTGGGCAGGATCTGCAAAGGCTTATGCTAAAGTGGATGTGACAAAGAGAGCCCTGACTCTCTCATCTCCAGACAACAAGCAGCCTGTGGGGGCTCAATTCCTCACTGAAATGTTAATGTGTGCAGGAACAAAGAGCTGTCTTGGCATTTCAGTGCCTCGGGGATGGGGCTTGGGGAATCTATTATGGAATGGCAATTGCTGCCCAACAGCCAGGCTGTTAAACCAGATGGGTGATAGCCTAGTCCTGATAAGACAGCAGTACCCTGACTGGAAAACAGAATTCTTTTGTAGTTCCATGAGATGGCAGTAGTAAAGCATTCCTAGGAGCGAGCCTCAGCCTGCTCCCGAGCCGTTCTCCAGCTTCCTTGGGAAACAGGAGGCAAGGGTTTGTGTAGCAAGTCCTGAGGGGGAAATCTCAGCAGTAATGGGTGAAATCATGAAAGAACTGCCTTCATGTAGCCCGTGGTCAGGGCTGAATGCCTGTATGCAAAGGAAATAGGAGGCTTTAGGCACTTGCTGAGCCGGGGTGTTGGGTGGAGTGGAGGCAGCATCAGACACAGCTCGCAGGGAGCCCGGAGCTGGGAAGAGTCTGGAGGAGCAGGGAGTTCATGGAGCTGGCCAGCAGGAAAAGCAGCAGTGAAGCGTCCAACTGCTTGATGCTTGGGAATCTGGGTCTGTGAGCTCCCGAGCTCCCAGGAAAGCTGCTCAGCTGGAGAGCTCTCTGCTCTAGGGGTGGGTATGGGGGGTGCTGAGCTGTCCCAGGTGGGCGAGTACTTGGGTGTGGGGAATTCTGCAAGTGGCTGTGTCCCCCCAACTAGGAGAACAGCAAGGAGGAGCAGGAGGACCGTGGCAGCCCATCAGCTGCTGCTGATGCTGCTGAAGCTGCTCCCCAGCCCCACGGGAGCCCTGAGGAGGAAGCTGCCAGCCTGGGAGAGGTGACAGTGGCTCCCTGGCATCCCCGTCCTGCTTGCACGGTGCCACCCAGGCTTTGCATGCAGTAGGCAGCTTCTGGTGTCGTGCTGTGTGTCTGCAGCTGCTTGGCTTGTTTCTGTTGTTGGTTAAAGTTTAATGCTGATCACTGGAAGTAATGATTTGATAGGCAGGAATTTCCCATCAGTTAGAGCCGCTGAGGGCAGGTAGAATGTTACAGATTGTGAAAAGATCACCCCAAGCCAGTTATAACCCAGCTGACTTGTCCAGCTCTGAAATCCCTAGAAAATCTATAGTCTGTTGTTGCAGGAGGAAAAACCTCCCTCCTCCTTCAGCTGTGTGTGTGCCTGGCACAGTTCCCTCTTCGCAGAGTTGCGTTTGTGATCATCAAGGTGTGATGCTGACAAAAGGTTTGCCTGTAATTGCCATTAAAATAGGATTCTGCCAGCCAAAGAGATTATTCTGGGATATTTTAGTAGCTGAGGTGAACTTGCCTGGAGAGAAGTCCTTTTGTGTGCACACCATTGCTGGTGTATTGATATATTTTGGAGTGTGTGTGATCCTGTGTTCAAGCATCAGAATCCTGCTTGGCCTCATTTGGGATATCCTGGACGCTGCCAGGTCTCCTGGTGGGATGTCCTCAGGAGAACTCTGGAGCAAGTTGTCCAAAAGGGGCATAACTTCCCAGCCACCCTGATCCCCATAAAGGAGAAGCACGAGGGTGACTAAAGAAGTTCCCCTTGCCCTCGTTTCTCTGGGCCCTGCTGTCGCCAGGGGCTGGTTGGTGACTCTGGGAGCCTCTGCAGGACAGGGGCTGTGAGCTGTCAGTACCAGCACATTGCAGGAGAGGCCCAGAGCTGCAGGGATTTTGGGAAGGGCCCGGAGTTGGACTCCTCTGTCCTCTCCATCCCGCTGGATGCTCGCCCGGCCCCAGGGAGGTCTGGCAGAGCAGTGACACACTCAGAACGTGCTGCAGCCCCGGGCTGGGAGCTGACAGCATTCCAGAGGCACTCTGATAAAAATACACCGCTAAAATATGCGCTCAGTGTACAGAACACGCCGTGCACAGGATGCAGGGAATGTTTGACAAGACACCGCGGCATTAATAAAACAGTGAGGAAGTGGGACGTGCGAGCAGGTCTGTTTGCATGCTGATGAGGGAGCCTTCTCCTGGCCATTCCCCTCTCCATGGGCAGTGTTGTGGCCTCCCCGCTGCTGGGAGAGGCAGTTGAACCTTTGGGTGACTAAGCTTTAATTTGGGGTTGTTCTTCCCCCATCTCTCAGCCTCTTCTGTTAGTCACGGGCTCTTTCTGAGCTCTGAGTGGTGCCTCCAGTCAGTGCCCACCCTCCAACCTGTCCCACTGCAAGGTGGGATGGTGATCCTGCCTGCTTTCCTCTGCTTGAAATGTCAGGCAGCAGTGAAATGTCCTGTCATGGTCTCTTACAAATTTCCATCTCTCACTGAACAGATCCAATGTGGAAGCATAAATGAGCCTGCTGTGGGGCACGTCGGGTGCTCTCAGGGGCTGGTGGCCTTGCACAGCCACTCTTATCCACTGAGACCCTGGGAATAAAAAAGCAACAGATCAAAAAAAGTCAGAGCCCAAGAAATGAATGAGATTATGTCAATGGAGTCCCTTGCCTTGGAATGGGACTGTGTGAAAAGAACTCAAACAGGTCTTGAAGTCACCCAAAGATTTGTGATCTTGCTGCTTGCTGTAGGAGAACCTGTGCTGTTCCTGACTCCTGCATCCCCCAGAGAGAATATTGGGTCAGTAATTGTGTTTGACTTGCTGCCTAGAAGGAGTCTTTAAAATCGAGACATCCTGAAGAAGTGCCAGAGTCTTCCTTGGATTCTGGTGCTGCGTGCCCTCCGTCTCCGGTTCACATCCTCCCCGGAGATGCTGACAGCAGCCTGTCTGCCCAGAACGAGGAGCAGGAACTTGCTGGGGATGAAGCTGGGCACAAAGAAGACGCTGAGGTGGAAGGAGATGTCTCTGCAGCTGAGGAGCTGCCTCGGTCCGAGGGGGAGAGGAGTGCAGCAGGGCCGGACGTGGCCGGCTCTCGCGGGCAGCCCCGAGCCGCCTCTGCGGCTGCAGCAGGGGCTGGCACAGATCAGCTGGCCAGCCTGGCTGCCACTGCTGACACCGTGTCCTGTGCAGAAAAGGTGCTGGAGGAAGAGAGGGAAGAAGCAGCAGCTGATTCAAAATCAGAGGACAGGCTGGGCGATGGCAAAGTAAGAGATCTGCCTGTGTGGTTTTGGTGTTGGCTGTTCCCATCATCTCCTCAGGCCCTGACTCGGGAAAGCTCTTGGAGCACTGCCTGGTTTTCTGTGAAGCCAGTCCAAGTGCTTTCCTGGTCAGCAGGGCAGCCATTCCCGGGGGGGGCACAAGTGCTCTGAATTCCCAGATGGGCATCTCCAGGACGGAGCTGGGCAGTCATTCCCTCCTGCACACGGCGAGCGCTGCCCAAAGCCAGCGCGTGTTTGGGGTCTGGGAGGAGGAGCAGCCTCAGCTCCCAGTGCTGCCGTCTGTCCTGGGCTGGTAATGAAGCTCACGCCGAGCCCAGCTGTCCGTGCTGCTTTGTTTCTCTCCTTCTGTTGTTTCTCTCAGCTTGCTCAGAGCTGGGCCAGACGTGTCAGGAGCTGCCTGGCGCCGCGTTCGCGGCTCCGCGCGAGGCGCGAGGTTGGAGCGGGAAGGACGGAGCCTCAGGGCTGGTTCTGGAGCTGGGAGCGCAGAACCTTCCAGTCCTCCCGCTCTGGGAGGAGAACTGGCCACGCTGCAGGAGCAGGGGCTTGGGCTGAGTGTCACACGCTGGCCTGGCCCCACAGCTGGGCTGCCACACACGCGCTGTCCGCTCGTGTTCACTTCCAGAGTAGGAGCCGAGCCAGAACACGGGATCTGATGAACGATCTCTCTCCAATCTGGCTGCCTTCCTGCTGATTTTGATGATTTCTCAAGTTCACTGATGCGTAATGTCTGTAAGAAATGATAAACTACAAAACCGAGCCTGGAAAACGCGCTCTGTCCTGAGGAGCTGAGGGCGTCGCTTTCCCAAGCTCGTCCGTGTGCTTTGTGCACCTGAGTTGTTCTGCTGAAGTCAGCAGGGCCACAGGGTGTTCCCATCCAGCAGCTCCCTGCAGCTGCAAATGGAGTGCAGGAGCCCTCGCTGCACTTAGGCACAGCAAAGTGGAATTTTAAAGTGCTTTTATGGCTCCAGTGCTGTGCTGCGTGGTGGGCTGGGAGCTCTGAGAGCTGCAGAGATCCTTGCAGATGGAGAGGAAGCAAGTGCCTTTTATCAGGGGTGTTTGAAGAGCACTTCTTTGCCCTCCCCATCCCCACCTCCTGCCCTCCTGTGAAGTGGTGTTTTGTGCTCGTCCTGTGGGCCACGCATCCTCGGTGTCTTCCCCACGATGTTCAGTCACCTTTTCCTCCCCGAGAGAGGCCAGACTTGTTGCCAGTCGGAGTTGCCGTGTTGGGAATGCCCAGGTGGAGCTGCAGGGGTGGCACATGTACAGTTAAATGTGTTTTTCCTCTCAGCTTTCAAAGGCATCCGGGGTCAGCAGCTGTGAGCAGGACTTGCCCGTCTCCAAGTGCTCCGACCACGAGGTGGTTCAGCCTGTGGTGAGTCACCAAAAGCTCCTTTTTCCCTGGGTGTGGGCTTTGTGTCCCTCTGGGATGGAGCAGTGGGTGCAGTGCTGCACAGCCAGCAGTGCCCCCTGCACCTCGCAGCCTGGGGCTGTGGGTGAGGTGATATCCCAGCACAAGTAGGTCACGTAGAGCTGAGAGTGTACTCGGATAATTGCAAAAAGGCAAATAATGAGCACGGTAAGGATTGTGCTTTAGGGGCTCAGCCGAGGGGGGCCGTGGCTGGAGACCCCGCTGCGGAGGGTCCCGCGGGACAGCAGCGGGAGGGCGGCCCTGCCTCGGGGGGAGATGCCCATCAGCATCTCTTCATCTCCACGGGAAGCTGCCACTGCCATCTGCCAGTGGGAGCAGAGGCAGCGTGGCCAGCAAATGGCTGAGAATATCATTATTTATGCCTTGGTACGAGCCCGTGCTGGCGAGTGGCCGTGCCTTGTGTGGGCACGTGTGTGCGGGGCTGCCAGGAGCGGGGAGCGTCTCGGGGGGTGAATAACTTGTGGGGGCTGGCTGTGAGGAAAGAAATCCCTGAAATGTGCAGCAGTAGCACACAGGGGAGCAGTAGGGGCTGGGGAAGATGTGCCCCCTTTGGATGTTCCACCCTCAGCTGCTAAGGTGGGTGGCACAGTGACAGTGCCCTCCATGTGTGGCACTGATGTCCCTTGGTCCCACAGGGAGGGGCCCAGTGAAGGGAAATGCTGCTGAGCTGCCCTGGGATATTGGTCTCGGGATCTCTGGTTGCTCGTCAGAGACTGATCCTTTCTGCTTTCTGTTTTTAGGGCTTGGGCTTCAAGAGCCAGCTTTCCGAGGAGGTTCTGGATGTGGGGACTGTGTCTCCTGATTTGGACAGCAAGGTCAGTGCTGTGTGAGGGACTCAGGGGTGCTCTGTGAGCAGGCAGCTGGGGTCCTGTGGTGGGGTGCTGTCACTGAAGGCTTTGCAGAGGTGAGCAGGGGTTATATGAAGTGCCAGGGCTCACAGCAGCACCGCCAGTGCTTTGTTTTCTCTGCAGAGAGGAGGTGCAGGTGGCTACACAAAGAACATAAACCCTGAGCAGAGGTGGCTGGAGGGGTGTACACAGGCAGGCTCCTGGGTGCTCTCCCTGCCCCAGGAGGAGAGCCAATAAATGGCTTTCCTGGGGAATGGAGGAAGTAGAGTCTATTTTCCTTTCTTCTTTTGTGAATATATTTGTCCTTTTCTTTCTCTTAAGCAGATGGGAAGGATTTGTGTGGCAGAACATGATAGAATCAATGGGAAGAAAAGGAGGTTAACTCCCTCTGACAGATTTTGGTAGAGGGAAGCTTATTTTGAAGCATTTGGTTGTCTTGCCTGCTTTAATGTAGGGGGGAAAGGGGCTCCTTTCAGTGAGTCTGTGGCACATGGAGTGTACGTGTGCACATGGCTGTGTCAGCCCGGGGTGCAGCACCGGACAGGCAGCTCTGCCTGACGATTGCTGTGCATCTCTGCTTCATCCTTGTCTTCTCAGCATGGTTCTGAGTTGGCTTGCTCAGCCCCACGTTCCTCTGGAGCCCTCCCGCTCCATCTCTGTGTGGGTTGGAGGCAGGATCCAGGATCCAGCTGGGGTTACTCAGCCTTGCCCTGATTGTGAGCGGATCAGCTGCTCTGGAGGAGAGAGCCTGAGTGGCAAACTCCCCACCTGTCCAGCAGAGAGGAGCAATCCTGTTTGCAAGGTTGTGTCTGGAGAATACACCTGTCCTCTCGTGCCTAATAATGAGCATAATCAGATGTGAAGGGAAAACAAAACATATGCCTGCTGTGCTCCCCCTCTCCCTCCCCGCAGCGCAGGCACCGCGCATGCAAATGCTGCTGGAGCAGCCACGCTTGGGTTTATTACAGCCCTGTTTGGGGAGAGGTGGGTGTGAAATGGTGCTCCCTGCAGAACTGCAGCTGCTCTTTTGTGTCTGTGCGCAGAGGCTCGTCTGGAACGGCTCGGGGTTGTAGGAATGTGCCTCCTTCCATGTGAGGAGCTTGCCTTGCTTTGAATATATTGGCGAAATATTCTGTTGTTAAAAAAGAAACAACAAAAAGAAACCAAAAGACGCCTCTGGCAGCTCTGTGGGCACAGAATTGGGGTTTTGTTGGTGTGGGATGTGTCCTGCTGGGCCTGGCAGAGGGGAGGCTGCTCCTTCCTCCCTTCCCTTCCCAGGGAGTGCAAGATGCAGAACCTGGAGTCGTAGAATGTCCCGAGTTGGAAGGAACCCACAGACGTCATCAAGGTCTAACCCCTGGCCCCACACAGACACCCCAAAATCCCACCCTGTGCCTGAGAGTGCTCCTGGAGCTGCTCACTGTCACTGCCCCGGGGCTGTGACCATTCCCTGGGCAGTGCCTGGCCCTCAGGAGAAAGGCAAACCTGTCCCAAGTGCTCAGTGCTGGCACCTTGCAGCATGATCTGAGCTGATGTGAGATGTCCCCTGGGATCTGGGCTGTTCAGAGGGAGGAGATGGCCCCTTATCTGTCATCCCTGTGTTCACACAGCTGGTTCTGTGGCTTGAGCATGTGAAGTGTCCTCCGGGGATGCAGCTGGGTGGAAAACCGAGCTGCTTGGGGTTCTGGGGCTGCAGGAGGGGCAAGGATCCGATAATTCCGCGGACAAGGCTTAAAATCTGCCCTCGTTCCCTGCAGATGGGGGCTGTCTTCACCTTCCAAACATGTCCAGAGGTTCCTGCAGCCCACGATTCCTCTGGAGGAGGAATCCCTGCCAGCCCTCTGTTGGGCAGAGGGGCAGTAGGAGCCCTGTGCATGAGCTCAGAGGAGTTGCCCTCTCTCCAAGGTGATCTCCTTCCCCACTTGTCTGGCTCCTTCCCGTTCCCGGGCAGTGGTGACAGAGCCCATTTGGAGCGAGGAAACATTTGCTGAGCTCCAGTTCTGGGGAATTGGAGTCATCAGTTACAGGGGCAGGAGGGGGCTGGGGGGCTGTGCCCAGGCTGATGAGATGGAAGGTGACAGCACTTGCAGGGAATCCTTCTGCCATTTGCTCCAGTGAACATTTGCGTGAATTACCGTGGCTTTAATTCCGCCCCGTTTTGGCCCTGCTCCACGCACGCAGGGGCTGAGCTCACCTGCTGGCTGCCCCAAAAATTTATGAATGGGCCCTCCCTGTGGGGCTGAAGTGGCCCTCAGGTGGCCCTGCTGCAAGGACAGGGAGATCTGGGAGCTGGCAGGTGGGGAAAGGAGCAGCTGACATTCAAATATCTCCTATTCATATTTCAAGTATTTACTATGCCATAAATGAGCCAACTGAAGGCTCGGTGTGCTGCCAAGGGGGATGGATCCAGGAGTCAGAAATGCCTGGGCTGGTGGATCTGTGCAGCCCATCACACCCTGCCCCAGAGCCTGGATGGGAGGCAGGGCTGGGTCCTGATATGGTTTTTGGTCCCAGACAATGCATCCTTTGCTTCATTGCCACAGCACTTTGTGTGTGACATTTCTCTTTTAGGAGATTTCTCTCCTGTGCTTTCCAGAGAGTTCAGTGTGGCTTGGGATGGTAAAATGACCTTCAGGAAAGAAAAGCCAAACCTGTGTCCCAAGTTTGCAGTGCTGGCAGGGAGTTCATCTTTTATCCTGGGAATGCTGAGCTCCCAGGCCTCCCCTCGTGCTTCTGGAAGGATTCCTGGGATGGTTGGAGACCCTTGGGTACCCTCAGGAGAGGAGCCTGGCACATCCAGTGTCCTGGCCCAGCTGATTCCATCAGCAGAACTCCTTTGAGGTCTTTGATGGTGAAGGAGCCACAAACTCCACCCTGTTTGCTTTTACCTGCAGGCCCAGGAGCTGGGAGAAGAGGGAAAAGACCAAAGCAAAGGCAGTGTAGAGGAAGAGCAAAGGAAAAGACCAAAAGCTGCTGAGAGGTATGGTACAAAGGCACGGAGGAGACGTGGGCAGCTCCAGAGTTTCCTGCCTTGCCCTCCCTGCTGTGCTCCCTGCAGCCTGTCCAGGTGTGCCCTGCCCTGCACCCCCAGGTGCCGCAGCCTCTCACAGGGGCTGTCCCACTGAACCCCTCGCTTCTCCTGCTGCCTCCTCAGCCCTGTCTCAGAGGCTTCTGCCTGGCTGGGCAGCCAAAGTGCCTGCCCAGCCTTTCCCTGGGGCTGCCCCAGCTCTGGCAATGCCCTCTGTCTCCCTGGCAGTGCCCTTGCCAGGATGGTCTGAGCCTGCTCATGCCGTGTGCTGGGGCCCTGGGCTGTCAAACAGGGCAGATGTGGCCCCTGCCATGGCCTGGTGCCAGCCATGGTCCTGCCTGTGGCTAAAGGCTCTCAGGTGTCTATTCCTGATGCCAGGAGAGTCCAGCTGTGATGGGAGCAAGTTCTCTTCCTTCCACAGAGGTGGCCATGAGCAGGTGTGAGCATTAAGCTGTTTTGTGTCCTGGCCTGTGGGCAGATCACCAGCTGTTATCCCAAGGGGAACGCTGGCTTCCACACCCCACTTACCACGGGCTGTCCAGGGGAGCTGTTTTCAGCCTCTTTGTGGGGATTTGTTTGGAACAGTTGGAATGCTGTTCTGAGCAGCGAGCTCTGTGCTCCCTCGAGCTCCTCCTCCTTGGAGAGCCCCAGGCTGGCATTTACAGATGAGTTGTGTCAAAGCTCTTGGCCTCCATGCAGAGCAACACGTTCTCCAGGGCACTGGGAACCAAGGAGCCGCTGCCCGTGCCAGGAAAATTCATGAGCAGAAGCTGCAGTCCATCTAAATGACTGGCTTGGTGGGATTTGCAGCCTTGTTCTTGGAGGAGCTGCTGGTGTGAGGGTCTCCAAAAACGTGTTCTGCCCGCAGGAATTGTCTCCTTATCACTTGGTTCCTGCTTCCCAGCTGAGCATCCTCTTTCTCTCTGCCTGTGAAGCTGCTCGTGCTTGCCTTGTCTCTCCTCTCTGTGCTTCTGAGATGAAGTAGGACTGTAGATACAAGCATGCCTGCCAACACTTCCATCTGTAATTTGGACAGCAGTGTGAGTATGGCTGATAGGGCTGGCGCACCTTGGGGACGTTCTCCGAGGGCCTGGAAAGAGCGGGATAACCCAGGGAAGGGATCCAGCACTCTGAGGCTGATGTCCATCGTATCCTCAGCTGCCTGTTAGTCCAACACGAGGTGGTGGGAACGGTGTGGAGCGTCCCCGTGGCGCTGGCAGCCCCGTGTTGGCCAGGCAGGTCCTGTTGGCAGGCATGGCTTGGTGCCCACCCGCGTCACCTGCACGTCCTTGTCCACCTGCAGCAGCCACTTGAGTCTGACCTGAGCTAATCTGATCTTCTGTCCCCTCTTCTGTGCTGCCAAGTGAGAGGGATCTCAGTGCTTGTGAGACACCAGTGGAGCTTTTCGGGTTAGAAAATCCCGATGGGGCGGAGGCTGCGGAGCCGGAGGAGGGAGCCCTGGATAGCCTGGTGGATCCCGAGGAGCTTCCTGCCCCACACAGCGTGTAAGGGCTTCGTGTCAGTCCCTGCTGCTGTGACTGTGCCAGCTTTTGTCCCCCGTGGTGGCGTGTGAAGCGGGAGCTGCGCTCTGGGCACAGCTCCGTGTGCACATCCCAGCAGCTGTTCCCTGGCACCGGTGAGCAGCCTGTGCTGGGCAGGGCAGGGCAGGGCAGCAGCTCAGCCCTCGGGGTCTGTGCCTCAGGGCTCCGTGGGATGAGGGAGAGCTTTGCTTTGTTTTTGGAAAGCCTTCCCGTGCCGAGGCTGCGATTCCACGCGGTTTCTCCTTTGCTTCCACACAGAACTTGCTGAGTGGTGCTGAGCTGGAGGTGGAGAAGGGTAAAACCCCATCGATTCACCCCATTTTACACCCTCTGGGCACGTTGGTGGCGTGGGAACAATGAGTTGAGAGTGGGCTCCTGCCCAAGCTGCCGTTCTGTGCTGCCCCACGGGTGGTGTTTGTGGATTCTGGGTGTTTGCAGCTCCCCGAGACACGGGGGCTCAGGGAATGTCAGCGTGCTGACTCTGCGTTCTGTCACAAATGACACATCAGCAGATGCAGCTGGAAGAAATTAGGCAGCGTGTCTCTGAGGACAGGGAGTCTCTGTTCTGATAGGAGCTGTGCTGCTGTGTGAACGTGTGTGTGTGTGTGTGTGTGTGTGTGTGTGTGTGCTGCCTGGGTCTCCTCTGGAGCAAAACCTGGGGCAGAAGGAACAACGAGGTGACCAGGTGGAAGTGGCTGAATTGCTCTGCAGAAGGATGAAGGACACCTGCTGCAGGTGGTGTCGTGTGGGGGGCACCAGTGAAGGGAGATTGTTCCAGAACCCCACTACTTTCCTCTGTCTTGCTCTTTTTGCTAATGGCTGCAGAAATGACCTTTTCTCTCCTGACTGGAGGCTGAATAACTGGGGCTGTTATTTCCCTGATTCCTGGCACAAGTCCCTCTGCCTTGCACTGCCAGTCTCACAGCATGGTGAGACCTTCCTGCTCCAGCCTTCACTAGCAAAGAAGAAAAATCTTTCTTCCTAGACTAATCTCAATTTTCCCCTCCTTTCCCTTTAGCTTCACTTATAATTTTGCTGCTGTCTGAAAAAAAAAAAAAAACTTAATTAGAACCAGATTGGGTTTGAATTTTTGGAATGCTGAGGGCTTTCTGTTGCCTGGAGCTGTCAAATTCCCAGCACACTTTAGGTTGCAATTGCGGAAAAATACCTGGTCCATGAGAAGCAGCAATCCCTGGGCTGGGAGCAGGTACTGATGGCATCTGCTCCTGTGCCTGGCTGCCTGGCCAGGGCTTTTCACCGAGTGAGATTTTATTGACCTCACAAGGTGAGCTCTGGTGGGCCAAAATCAGAATTATTTAGGCCTGGAGTGCAGCTGGGGCTGGGTTCAGTTTATCAGTTTATCAGTTGGAGATGCTTTGGGAGTCACCAGGAGGATCTGCCAGTGATCCTCAGGATCCACCTCAGGCCAGCAGTGAAGCTTTTGGAGTAGCTGGCTCTGAGATTTTTGGTTTGGAGGTGATGCTCTGTGGAGGAGGTTCCTGTTCCTTTTATGTCACTCTGTTTTCTGTCACTCTTTTGCCAAAGGAGCTTTTTCTCTTTGGTAGGCAACCTGAGAAGGAAATGGAGCAGTCCTTGAACCAGCCTAATGATGAATCCCTGGAGGAAATAGTCAAGGAGGTGGAGACGGAGCTGGAGCAAGAGGAAATACATTTATTTCAAGCAAAGGAGGAGAAAATTGAGCAATTCCAGGAGGAGATGAAGCAGAAGGAAGAGGAGGAGGAGGAGGAGGAAGCTGAAAAGCTTCATCAGCAAAAAGAAAAACCCCTCAGGTACTTTCTTTTTTTACTCCATCCCCTCCGAGGCTTTCCAAGGTGGGATTTCATTGCTGCTGGCCACAGACTCGTGTTGCTGCAGCCAGCACCTGGGGAGTGGTGCTGGGGGAAGGAGCAGGATCAGGGCTCTCAGGGAGGAGGAGGAGGAGGAGGAGGAGGAGGAGGAAGGACAGTCTTTGGCACAGACAGTTCTGTGTGAGGATGTGCAAACCCCAGGATGGAGAGTGCTCCACTGGCAGCTCAGGCTCTCCCAGCCTGACAGGAGGGGCAGGAGAGCATCCTGCAGGATGGGCTGTGCTCCCACACACACAGAGCTGTCAGTTATGGTTAACCTGGGAGAAGTTTCCCGCTCAGTGCTTGGAGCTCTCCCACCTGGCAGATGTTCAAACCCTGGGCTAAATGGTGGGAACAGGATGGGAAATGGGAGCTTTAGAGGAGATGAGGAGCTCCAGAGGAGCTATCTGGAGTTCTGATAGGGGATGTTTTACAGAGGGACTTCCAGACAAGGCTTCTAGCAACAGGGATGGCTGTGGGAAAGCAGGATGTGAGAGCGGTGCAGGGGATGGAACAGCCCTGGGAGCTGTGTCCTTTCCCTGGGGGAGTTTTCCTCTTGAGGCTTCTGTATGAGCTTGCTGGACTTGATGCTTGTGTTCTGAGCAGTCAGAAACAGCATCTTGACATGAAACAGTGTGGGGATGCAGTCTGGGTGTGAACAAGATGGAGAAACGGTGCCTGAAGGGGGAAAAAAAAGTGTACAAAAGGTATAATATGGAAATATGGAGCTTCCAGATGTGCTAATGCATCTTGAACCTTGCCTGGGAGCCTGCATCCATTTAATGAGAGTTGATTTCACTTACCTGCAAAACAAAAACAAAAACAACCAAAAAGAAGTGTAAGCTATGATGATACAGCAAGTTTTAAACCCACACTGCTCAGGTTTGGTGCTGGGGCTGGCAGCAGCAGGTCCTGCAGCTGTGGGGAGGAAATGCATGTCACCACAGCCAGTGAGATCCCCAGCTGAGCTGAAGCCCTTGGAGAGGGGACTGGGAGATATTTGAGCCTCCTGAACCTATTTTCTCCCTTTTTATTTTCTGTCTCAGCACCCCAGAAGAAGATTTGGCGAAATCTGAGCAGGAAGAGGAAGAGTTGCTTGTCAGAGAGGAAAAAGCCAAGAGACTGGAAAAGCTGCGAGCCCAGATTGCCTCAGAGATGGAGGCAGAGGAGGAGAGGATGAGGTGAGAGGTTCTGCTGCTGTTCCTGGGGATATGAAGCGCTGCTCTGGGGGGAAGGGTCAGGCACATCCCCAGCAGCTGCTCAGAGGCAGCTCCTGAGCCTCTCTGGCCCCAGCAGCTCCGAGCCCCGAGTGTCCAGTGCTGGATCTGATTGCTGTGCTCTTGTTCCAAACCTACCAGGGCAGAGCAGGAGGCCACGCTGCAGAAGCTGAGGGAAGAGTGGGAATCCCAGCAGCTGGTGGAGAAGGAGAGCCTGGAGAGGAAGCAGCAGCTTGCCTTGGAGGAAATGAAGCTGGCAGTGGAGGAAGCCAGGCAGAAGGAGATGAGCGAGCTGGAACAAGAGAAGGAGCAGTTCCTGAGCAAGCTCAGGGAGAGGTTAGACAGGGAGAAGAGGAAGGTGAGATCTTCATTGCCAGGCAGGGCCGGCCTGGAGCTGTTCCTGCTGGCCTGGCTGGCAGTGCCAAGTGTCGGGGCTGGCTCACACCTGCAGTGCTTCAGTGACAGCTCACTTACAGCACCAAGGGCAGGTGCCAGCTGGGCTGGGCAGGAGAACTCTCCCAGTTGTTGTTACAGTGGTGATTAACTAATGATTATTTCAATGGCCACTCTGCATCTGAAGACAAGATAAGGATCTCTGGGTGTCTGGCCTAAACCCTGTTATCAGATCAGAACTAAACTGAGCCACTTTATCAGCTCCCAACACCTCTTGGGCTGCTGCCTTATTCCTGCAGGGACCTGGGGAGCCATGGAATAGGCTCCAGTTTCCAGTCCCTCCAGCACAGCATGACAGATCCATCCAGATCCCCTGGGAGGGACAGCACAGAGAGAGCAAAGGCACCTTGTAGTGATCCCGTTTGGAAGGGGAGGGGTTACTGCTGTGCTTTTTGATGCTTTAGAATTTAATTGCAAATGCACCTTGTCCCCACACGCAGAGGTTTCCCAGCAGACTGTTTTGTGTTTCCATAGGCAGCAGAGGAGCTGGAAGAACAGTTTGCCAGTGAGCTCCAGCAGCTGAAGTCTGCAGCAGAAGAGAAGCACCACGAGGTGAGGATGGTGTCCTTACAACGTCAATCGTTGGGTTTTATTTTTATTTCACGCTGTCACCAAAGGTGGCCAGGGATTAATCCAGGTGTCACCAAAGGTGGCCAGGGATGGTGGCATTAATCCTTTTCCCCTCCCTGGCTGTGGTTCTGGTCTGGCTCAGTGTTTGGCCGTGCTCCAGGCGGGGGGTGATGAGGCTGTGCCGTGCTCTGTCGAGGGCATGGAACGGATCCTGCGGGAAGGGCTGACAAGTCTCTGTGGGTGGCTCTCCTGGCAGGTCATTTCCAGCCTGCAAGCCCAGCTGGCAGAGGCACAGAGCAGCCAGGAGGCCCAGCTGCGTGAGGAGCTGCAGAGGGCAGATCAGAAAGTGCAGCAAAAAGCCCTCAAAGTGAAGGAATACGAGCGTGAGGTGAGCGTTGGTTTTGTGCTGAGGGCTCCTCGCTCTCCTCAGACGTGGGGTGAGCTCTGAGAGCCCACATCCCCTGCCCATGACAGCCCTGCCTTCAGGGCAGGACATCCCTCAGTGTCACCTCCCCGGGGCGAGGCTTGGTGCTCCCCAGGACACAATCCCTGACCCCACTCTGGGCCCGGGTGGGAGGCTGGTTTTAGGGAGGCCACTCCGGTGCAGTGCTGCAGTTCAGGGAAACCTCTTTCCCTGCCACCCCTGCAGCTCAGCGAGCTGATGAGCGACAAACGCCGGGAAGTGGAAAAAGAGCACGAGAGGAGAATGGAGAGGATGAGGGAGGAGCACCGGGAGGCCCTGGCGAGGGTCCAGGAGCAGTACCAGGAGGAGGTACCGCCGGTGGGGGTGTGATGGGCCGGGTTTCCAGTGAGTTCTGAGCGTGTGTGCATTGCTGGGGAGCCCTGTGTCTCTCAGAGGTGTTTCCCTGTGTCCCTGGGCCGGGCAGGAGCGGAAGCAGAGGTCGGAGCTGCTGGAGGGGCTGCGGAGCGAGGCGGCGCGGCTGCGGCAGCTCCACGACGCCGACGTGAAGGGGCTGCAGGCAGAGCTGGAGGGGAGGCTGACTGCCCTGCAGCACAGGCACAGGGAGAAGGTGAGCAGCAGGCTCTGCCTCTGGCCCCTGGGACTCCTGAGGGATGGCCTGGAGGCTCCACACCTTGTCCCCTGCCACCCTGCACAGCCCAGGGGGACAGACTCGAGTGGCAGATCACGCTTCCCAGTTTGTGTTCCCCTGGTGAGGGAGGAGCTCGTGCCTTTCTCTTTAACTCAGCTCCCTGTGCAGGAAAGGAAGCTCCAGGATTCAGAGAGAGAGCTTGAAATCCGCATGAAAAACATCCAAGCCAGATCGGAGCAGCTCCTCAGCCAGGTGAGCCGGGCCCACAGAGCTCCCCTGATCTGTGCCAGTCCTTTGGCTGCTTCCGCAGGGGGAAGTGTTCAGGAAAGCTCAGCCAGGGCTTCTGCTGCCATCCCACTTACAGCTAAAACTGTGTCACAAGTCAGAGCAGGGCTGAGCATTCCTGGTGCCGGTGAAAGTTCAAGCTCTGGGTTTGGAGGGCAGAGAGTGGCTGTGAGGAGTCATAAAGCAAATCCAAACAACAGTCCTTGTGTGTGTTTGGTCTTGAGACTCAGGCCTGAGGTGCTGCTCAGCATCAGCAGTGTCCTGGCTCTGACACTGCCCTCTCCCCTGTCACAGGAGGAGTCCCTGCAGAGGAGGAGGCAGCTGCTGCTGGATGAGGACGGACGGATGCAGCTGGAAAGAGAGGTACGGACACCTGGGCTCTGGAGAGAGGCTGAGGGCAGCACCTCAGGACTGGGGCTTTAGGAAAACAAAGTGCTGGCAGGTGGGTTAGTTCTGAGCTCTCAGCCCTGTCCTCCCAGCATTGGTGTGTGGTTGTGTAGGGTTGGGACCCTGTGAGCTGTGTGCCCCTTGTTTCACTCTTGGGGAAATGACTGTGAGGGACTTGGTGGTTTTCTTCCAGGAAGCTGCTCTAGCCTCTCAGCTGCGGCTGGAGGAGAGCAGGAAGGAGCATTCCAGCCTCCTGGAGTCCGTCCGGCAGCTGCGGAGGTCCCTGGAGGAGCTGCAGGACCAGAAGGCTGAGCTGGAGGCCCAGGTGGACTTGCTGCAGAGCCGGAGCCAGAGGCTGCAGAAACGCATTGGGTGAGTGTGAGAAGTTCCCTCTGATACCAAAACATCTGCCCTGTGCCCCTGACAAACCTCTGTAACCCAGCCTGGGCCTCTCCCTGACCTCTGAGCTCCGTGGTGGGCCATGTTCCTTCCCTGAGGTGAACCATGGAGGACACAGAGCTGCTGGGGCTGGTTCCAGATTTATTAACTCAGGGTGTGAATTTGGATTTGCTCCTTCAGCTCTGCATGTCAGGTTTGTTTGTGTCCTCCACTCCTGCCTTGGATGAGGTGCTGTGAGAGGGGCACTGAAATGCAGAGAGCTTCTCCTGAGGTGGCTGAGCTGCTGAGGAAGGGTGGGAAGCAGTTTCCCTGCCCAGCCAGGGCTTACACTCGGTGTAACACCACAGCCCCAGCCCTGGTGCTGTTCTGCACACCTGTGGCCCTCTCCCTGCTGGAATCTGGAGGCCACTCTGGACACCACTGCAGGTTAATCAAGTGCCTCTGCTGTTACTTTTTCCCGTGGCAGAGAGCTGGAGGAAGCAATCAGGAGCAAACAGGAGGCTCTGAAAGAACTGGAGGCAGAAGAAAGTGTGGAATCTCCAAGAAAGAAAGCTGAGCTCCGTGTTGAAGACCTGAGAGAAGCTCCTCAAGCTGTGAGTAAAGCAGCCTGTGAAGGTGTTTGCCTTGTGAGATCTGAGAATGAAACTCCCTTGAAAATCCTGGCATTTGTGTGAAGTCATTTGAGATGCAGAGATGGAATTCTCTTTGCTGGTGTGTTCAGTAGTATTTGCAGATGTCTGTCTATTATTAGTGGGTGGAGAGGAGTGTGGGATACTCAAATCAAAAGCAGGGCTCGTTTCAGGATAGAAACATCATTGTTACCTTCGGAAGTCACATCAAGAGCACCCTGGTGCTGTGTTTGGATCTGGGCAGTGCCATGGCGATGTCATTCCAAGCTTTTGCTCCTCACTGGATTTTTAGGGGGCCCTGGGCTTCTGTTTCCCCCATACTTATTTCTCAGTTTTTGCACTGTGTCACCCTCTCAGCACTCGTCCAGAGAGCCCTCCCCAGCCTCTCAGAGCCCCGAGGAGAGCGTCCTGCAGTTTGATGGGTGAGCGTCCACGTGCCAGGAGCGCTTTCCGCTCCGCCTTCCCTGCCTTGGGCTCGCACAGCGGGCACCGAGCAGCCGTTTTTGGGGTGCTGTGTGGGGTGTGCAGCAGCACAGGGAGCCAGGCCAGCCCTGCCTGTTCCCCGCAGGGTCCGGAGTTACCTCTCTGCCGAGGGGCAGTCCCTGCGCAGCGCCAAGGAGTTCCTGCTGCGCCAGAGCCGCTCCCTGCGCCAGCGGCGCTCGGCGCTCCGGGCTGCCAGCCTGCAGTGGCACCAGCAGCTGCACAGGGCCCAGGGGGACGTGCAGGGTCCCGACAGCTCCCAGCTCCTGCAGGGAATGCAGCGCAACCTGGAGGAGGTGAGCCTGTGCTCGGGTGTTTCCCCCAGCCCTGCTTTCAGCTCCTGGCTCGTGGTCCTCTTGATGTGGGCTCGGTGAGCCCTTGGTTGTGGGGTTGGAAGTAGAACCTCCTTTTCCTTGGGCTGAATCTGCTTTGAGCCATGTGCTCTGCTCACTGTCCCCCTTCCCACACTCTGGAGGGCTTGGGAGCCATTTCACTGCAGCAGCACTCCCCGTGCTGGGCAGGAGGAGGTGATGAAAGTCACCCCAGCTCCTGTGGGGATCATTTCCTGTCATTCCTGTTGAATTTCCCTCCTCGGCATGGCTGTTGGTCTGTGCAGGAGGCTAAGGAGCTGGACAAGATGAAGTCAGCCATGCAGAAAGGACAGGTGCTGCTGAAGAAGAAGGAGGAGAAGCTCAGCCAGCTGGAGTCCTCGCTGCTGGAGGAGGTAAACTCCAGCTGCATTCCCCCTGCCCACAGCTCTTGGCCTCCTCCCCCAGGCAGGGGGCTGTGAGGGGCTCGTGGTGTTCAGCTGGTGTTTGCCAGCAGAGCTGGGTTTTGGAGACACTTTCTGTGAGAGCACCAGACTGCTGAGTGTGTGGCTGTAGAGAGCAGCTTGGAAAAGCTGCATGGATTGAGCCTGGAGAAAACAAGGGCAGTTCACCTCGTGTGAGCTGGGATGGAGCCTGCTCTCCTGGCCAGGGCAAACCCTGGAATCTTTGGCTGTGCCTGGGAGCAGCAGATGCAAGAGAACCAGACCTTTGATGGTCAAACTCGTGGCCCTGGGCAGAGAACCCAGCCCTGCAAGAGCTGTGAGGTTATTCACAGCACAAGCCACGGTGACTCCTGCAGGAAGGGCTGGTTCACGTGGCTGCTGGCTTTGGCCTCTTGCACTTCCAGAGCCAGAGCAGTCTCTGGACATTGAGATGTCACTGTCAGGGGCTGAAGACAAGTTTGCCTTCACTTGACCTGTGCCTGACTGCAGTCCAGCTCTCTAGACAAGCTGTAGGCAGATTTCCAGTAGCTCTTATGTTCCTGGGATGATACAGCAGGATTTACTGGCATTGTTTTCCTCCTCCTGACCAGCTCTCAGATGAAGATACACTGAAGAGTTCTGCATGCAAGAAGGTGGTGACTTTTGATCTGAGCACCTCTGAGGACACAAACAGCACGTCCAGTGTGCATCTGGGCCAGTCTAGACGTAAGTGCCCAACATGTGAGGCTCTAGGCTTGTTCTGCCTTTCCCTCTCATCTCTCTGATTTCCCTGTTCTCATTTGTGCTCAGCTGTGTCCAAGGCAGGTCTGGGACCGCTCTGTGTACCACACCTGATTGTGAAAACTTGCTTCCTGCCTGTAGTGGCAGATAAGAGGGATGGGATCTGTGAGTGAACCTGCCTTTTAAATCTCTGTGGATTATAAAATCTCTGATTTCCCTCAGATCCTGCAGATCTGTACTGCTCTTCTGCAGGAGTCTGGGCTTCCTCTTCCTCACATCCATGGCAGGAGAAGCTGCTGCAATTCCCTCTCTGCTGCTCGTGCTTTTTCTTGGGCTTTGGTTGGCTGTGACTGGAGTTGTGCTGGGGGAAGAAGGGCAGGCAGACAGGAGGCTCGGGCTGCTTGCACAAAGGCTGCTCGTGTTAGGCCTTGTCTGTGATCCCTTTCTTCCCCTTTCTTCCTTCAGCTGACTTGAGAACGGATTTCTGGCCCGTGCTGCAGCAGGACAAGATCCAGCACCTGAGGGACTCGGTGCAGAGCATCACCAGTGAGCTGAACGGGGTCCTGGGGCTCCTGGACTCCCTGAGCCATCACCAGTCTCCTCTCCTCACCTCCACAGCCCGTGAGGGCGTCCTCCTTCCCACATATCCCTCCTTGGGAGGCCTGAGGGGGGGCAGCTCCCTGGGGAACCCCCCCAGGGTGTCCCCCCTGGACCAGTGGGCCCGGAGCAGCGGGCTCAGCTCCACTTACTCCACCTCAGGGCAGTCAGTGGACAACATGCTGGCAGAGAAATGGCACAGGTATTTCCCAGGTGAGTCTCCTGGCCTTGTTCCACCTGCTTTGCTGCCTGCAACTTCTGCTTTTGTCTCACGCTTCCAGGGCTGGGAAGGGTGGGTGCTGCTGCTGGGACGGGTGCCAAGAGGGTAAGGGATGAGAAGCTCATTCCAGAAGTGCAGCATGTGGCTGCTCCTGTCATCCTGCTCTTTAATCCACACCCAGGGAAGCAGCAAAAGAGGAGCCAGCCCCCTCCCAGTGGCACGTAGGGATCTCCATCTGCTTCCCTGGAGTCCTGGCAGGGGCAGCCAGCACAGCCAGATCCCTGGGCTCTGTGGGCTCTGTGTTTAATGTCTGTTTTCCAGGTGGGTTCTCGTCACTCAGTGGGAGTCCTGAGCCTCTGGACAGCAAGCTGGGATATGTCCCTGCAGAGTAAGGGCTTCTTCCTTGAGATGTTTCACTTAGGTCATTTACCATGTAACAAGTAGATAACAATTTGATAATTACTATGAACTACTAATTAAGGAGAAAAGGTGAACTATCAGTGTATATATTAGAGGAGGTATTTTTTTTCTTCAGCAGCCCATCACTTTCTCATCTCTGGGATAATTTTTTCCCAGACCTCCTTTTTCCCCACTTACCCTCTCTCTCTCTCTCTCTCACTGCCGCAGTGAACAAATCCGGCTCTTCCAGCATTCCAAATTCAGTGAGCCAGAGAAGAGGAATATTGAGGGGATGATTGAGAGCAGCAAGAAATGGCTGAAAGGCTTCAAGAAGGAGTCCAAAGTGTATCTTTTACCTGGGTCTGGGCTTTAATTGCATTCCAGCTTCCTGCAGAGGAGGAGGGTGGCAGGAGGGGTGTGAAATGAAGAATGGAGCAGCAATTTCGAGGCCTTGGCCTCTATTCCAGTGATTCTGCAGAGGAATGTAGCTGATGGAGCAGGAGTGATCTGTGTGCTGCTCTCTGAGCTGTACTTGACTGAGGAAGTTCCCCTGGTTGAGTTGTGATGCTCTTTAGCGATGCTGCTCAGCTGTAAAGGAGCAGCTTGAGCTGGGAATGTGAGGATTTAAAAATATGGGCCAAATAGTGCAGAATGGAGGATGGGGCAGGCAGGAAGGGGGATCTGGCTTTGCAGGGCTGCTTCTGGTGCCGTGGGTGGAGCCCTTGGCCACGGGCAGGCTCTGCTGAGCAGCCTGGGAGGAGGTGAGGGCACCTGGAGATGGGTGGGCTGGGGATGTGGTGGGGCAGGGAGGGCTGGGCTCCCCCAGAGCTCTCTCCAGCGCTACTTTGAGGAATCTTGTAGCATGGGGCTGGATCCAGAGAGCAGGACCTGTCTGTGCTGTGAGCAGGGGTGCTCCCAGGCTGTGTGGTACCAGCCTTGTGCTGGGGCTCGCTGTAATCAGCAGCAAATCCCCGCGGCCTCTGTGCTGTCCTGAGCATGGTGTGCCTCTGAATTCCCTAATCCCCCTCTAATTCCATGGGACTGGGATGCAGCAGGCTAATGCAGCCTGTGTGTGCAGGGCTGGCTCAGTACTGCTCCCTGTCCTGCCTGTGCTGCTTCCTGCTGTGGGCCAGGCTTTTCCTTCACCCCCCTGTCAGACCCCTCTCCCTGCAGGCACAGAAGCCCCCAGGCAGCAGCCCCAGCCTGCTCCAACTGAGACTGGATGAAAACAGAGAGATCAAGGTGTACCACTACTGAAAGGTGGGGTTTTTCTCCGCAGGGATGCTGGGGGGGCTGTGCAGTCTCCTCATGATGGGCTGGGTTTTGGTGATGCCCACCCAGGCACCTCCACCGTGTGTGTGTGCCACGTCCTTGAGACTGGGTGTTTTTGCAACAGAGTGGAGGAAGGAGGAAGAGAGCTTCCCAGGCGGATTCTTCTAATCCTGTAATGTGTCCAAATATACTTTATAGACTGTTTAATCCAGCGGTGACATATCAGGGCTTCAATAAATCAACATTTCCCTCATCAGTATTCCAGCGACAGCGAGGCAGAGCTGTGAATCATGGAGGACTTTGAGTAACTGGTCAAGGGGGAGGATGTTAATCCAGCTGAGGCTCTGCTGGAGGAAATGTGTCAGGAAATGAGCCTGCCCTGATGCCCAGCAAATGCTCAGTGGCAGGTGGGCCATGTCAGGTGGCCTCTGGCACGTGGGAGCAGCGGAACGGCTGCGGAGTCTGGGGATAAAATCAGGGAATGGTACGTTCTGGCTCATGGGCAGTGTTCTGCTTATTTGGGGTGGAAGCAGTAGGAACTGAGGGAGATCTGGATGAGCCCTCCCCGCTCCTCTCATGCCAGGCTGGCCAGAGCTGTGCTTCAGAGCAGCTCTGTGCCCGTCACGGACGGTGGCAGCGGGAGCAGGGGTGGCAGGGACACGGGCAGGGCCTGGTGCAGGCACGGCTGAGGAGCTCCTGTGAGTGCTGAGTCCTTCTCTGTGCCCTGGGGAGAGGGACACAGAGCAGCTGGGAGCTCTTTCCATGCTCCTGCTGCAGCTCCACAGGGATCCTGTGGGAGCAGGGCCGTGGGAACACCGGGGAGCGGCTGAGGAGTTGGGATGAGCAGCTCTCAGCTGTGACACAGAGGCTCATGGCTTTGCTCACCGGCTGCTGTGGTGTTCCTCTGGAAAAGCCACATCCAGAGGGTGTCCCAGCCTGCTGGGATGCTTGGAACTGGCAGGGGTTTCACTCTACCCAGCGGGGAGGGGTCAGGCTTTCATGGGAACGTGGTGTTTGGTTGTCTTTGTCAGTATTTCCTCCGAGCTGACTCTAAATATTTTATGCTTTAAAAAGCTGTCGAGCCGCTCGCCCGTTCTGGCTGCCGAGGACTCTGCACTTCAAGGGAGCCCATCTGTGAGAAACTTTCTTCAAAGCCATTCTCCTGAGACAGCTGCTGGGGGGAGGCTGGGAAGCTGCTGCCCCACACCCCCCGTGCTGTGTGAGCCCCTCGGGTGGGCAGTGGCAGGAGGCAGAGCCCCCTGCTCTGCTCCCTTGGTGCCATGAGCCTGGCACATGCAAATAGAAATATATTTTTGATGAACATAATTTTAAAACTCTTAAGAATGTATGTATTTTATTTTTTTCTTGCTGTTTTCCTAGAACTTTTTTGTAATTACTCAACCAGCCTTATTCCTTCCTAGGGAAGGAGGGATCAAAACACGGGTATCCCATCTGCTGTTGGATTGCACAAACCCCTTCCTGTAGGGCTCTTGCTTTTGGTTTACTGGATACTCAGAGGACACATGGCAGTCCTTGCAGTGAGGGGATTTAGAAGGGACCCCACAGTTGAGGTTGCTGTGGCCAAAGCCATATCACTGAGCCCATTCTGTATTTGGGGAGAAGCGTGCATTAGTGGTGCAGGGAAATGCCAGTTTTTTTAACAATAACTTGGTTTGAAACACGCTCCTTTTTCCTGTTAAAACCTGGGACTGCAGCTGTATCTGGTTTTGTATAAATTAAATCAACATGAGCCTGTTTTGTGTGATGGTGATGGTTGTCACTCTGTTTTGTTGTAGCTGGATATCCAGCTGTACTTTCCTCTCACATCTCCCCTTGTCTCGGGGCTCCCTCATGTTTTGTCTTGTCAAGGTCGTTTCTGGCAGTTCCCAAGACCACTTAAGCTCGCTGTGACTTTGTTACCATTATTCTTTTAAGTGTCTGGGCAGGGTAGCAAATGCAGAGGCAGAGAGAAGAAAGCTAAAATAAAAACCAAAACGACAAAATGAGAGCAAGGCTTGGCTCTGGCAGCCTGGGATCTGTGAAAAATGCCTCGCTGTACATTGCCTGCTGATTTCCCGTGGCTTTGGGAGCAGCCAGGAGCTGCCCCAGCAGTGTGCTGGGTGCTGTGGGATGGCTGAGTAAACGCTCTCACCAGGAATTGGGGAGGGTTGGTGACGTGCTCCTCTCTTCCCATGACTTGTTCCCATCTCCTGGCAGCAGCCTGTGGGAGCTGGGGGGGCTGCTGAGGCACGGGGGAGCAGGGTGTGCATCAGCTGCTTGTGCACAAGGAGGCTGGTAGTTTCGTCCTTAAAAAGAAAAGAAAGTGCCCCAGTTGCTGCTGTGCCTGAGCTGCACCCGTGTGTCTTTTCCCTCTGGAGCAGGATAAGAGCTCCTGGAGGAGCTGTGGTGGCAGTCAGTGTGTTCAGGGCGGTTCTGAGACACCCCAAATCCCAGCTGGAGTGTGGGATCCTCCTGGGTGCGCTGTGCCCCTGCTGAGGTGGGTCCCCACGGAGCAGGTGTGTCCCAGGCTGGGCTGGGCTGTGCTCCCTGTGCTTGGAGCAGAGGATTTGCCTTTCCTGGAATGCCAGAGCTGCGTCCCCTGGCGAAACTCGATTAGAGGAGCAAAAGGGCAGTGCCTGATTACTTCAGCAAGCTGAGCAGGGGCTGTAAGCTCATTAAGGGGCTTGGCCTCTGCCTGCCCGAGGAGGGACATCTCAGTGCTGGCTGTTGGATCCAGCAGTGCTGCTCCAGAGCCTGCGCACCCCGGCCATGCTGGGCACCCTGATGACAGCGCTGTTCTTCGTGGTGAGGGCGGTCAGACAGGTGAGCCCTGACTGCTGCAGTGCTGCTCCCACCTGCCTGGGGCTGGGAATGGCTCCTGTGCCTCCTAAAGCACCCTGGGCAGGAGGGCTGGGAGCTCTGCGGGCTCGGGGTTGCCACGACGAGTGGCAGGGGAGGGTTGTGATCTCTGCTGATGACTGTGGCTGAGCAGCTCTTCCTGTTCCTCTCCTGTCCTCTTCCCTGCTGAAAAACCTTCCCTGTGTGCAGCTGGGGACCAACCTGTTCCGTGAGGAGCCCCTGCCTTACCTGGTGTATCAGCCCCTGCCCTGGCAGATCCAGTGCGTGTCCCAGAGCCGCCGCACCAGCCGGGACAGCGAGGTGAGGGCTGCTGGCACTGCCAGGACAGCGAGGTGAGGGCTGCTGGCACTGCCAGGACAGCGAGGTGAGGGCTGCTGGCACTGCCAGGACAGCGAGGTGAGGGCTGCTGGCACTGCCAGGACAGCGAGGTGAGGGCTGCTGGCACTGCCAGGACAGCTGACTCCAGGGATGGCAGGGGCAGCTGTGAGCCAGGCAGCCTGCAGGTGTAGGCAGGGAGGAAATGTAATTCCAGGAGGGCAGGATAAGCTGGAAAATGTTGAATTTGTAGAGAAGCTTATTTTTAGAAATGGAAGTATCCCCTGGATGACCTGGCAGCCCAGGAGCTGCAGGCTCATGGTGTAGGGGCTGTCTCCTTACTGGTTTGAAATGCAGATCCAGTGAGGATAGCCTGTGCCAACATCCATCCATGGTCTGGAGCTTCTCACAGCTCTGAGTTTGGATGCAAACCTATTTCCTGCCTCTCCTTGGAGGTCTTTTCATAAATGCAGATTAATTAATCAGTACTCTTTAGGGGAGCAACAGTAAGCATGTTCCAATTTCTTAAAGGGAATGGAGAATGGAAAGGGACTGTCCTCACTGCCTCTGCCTGGGATAGATCTAACTTCCATTTTATTTCTCTACCTTTCTAGAGAGGCAGGAACTCCCGGCACAACAGCATCTACTCGCTTTCTGGAGAGAAAGGTGAGTGTGGAACAGGCAGGGAGGCAATAAAAACCCTCAGTCAACACAAGTAATGAGTGGAACTCATGGCTGCCACTGTGGATGCAGCAGAAGAGCAGGCATTGCAGTACCTACATCCTTCTCCCTCCACAAATCTGTGACATTATTAAGGGGTATTTGATGATGAGATATTTGTTATTGTGTGTGGCATCAGCCAGTGAAGGTCCCAGTGCTGCAGGGCTGAATAAATAACCCCACACGTGTGTCTGTGCACACCCCTGCTCATCCCAGGAAACCTGCCCCACTGACTCAGGTGGGGT
Source organism: Pseudopodoces humilis (assembly GCF_049639895.1). Taxonomy (NCBI): domain Eukaryota; kingdom Metazoa; phylum Chordata; class Aves; order Passeriformes; family Paridae; genus Pseudopodoces; species Pseudopodoces humilis. The sequence goes on along the minus strand of NC_142224.1, from coordinate 5,903,926 downwards.
CATGCTGTCCCACAGAACAGCCCCCTTCTCCTTGTTCTGGGAAAACCACCTGGCATTCACCCCCTCTGCTCTTTTCTCTTGTCTCCAAGGCTCTGCAGTGCTCAGCAAAGAGGATTTGAGCTGTTCTATTCTCGTTATCCAAGCGGATAACGGGCAGTGGGGGCTGGGGGTGCCATCCCTCCTCACGGCCCAGCTGCTCTGCCCTGTCTGGGTGCTGGGCTGGGGCTTCCACTGCAAATGGGGGCAGGTCTGGGGGTGCCAGGGGCTGAGCCCCTCGGGCAGGTGGGGTTGTGCAGAGCTGCTCACCCTGCCAGTGCCTGTCCTCAGCCTCTGCCCTTGGGCAGGATTCACAGCTGGCAGGGCAGGGCAGGGCAGGGCAGGGCAGAGCCCACTCGCTCCTTTTATCTTTTTGCTCTGCAGTTTCTTTTCGGCAGTGAAGGGAGATGGGTTCAGGTGGCAGCGGTGAGTTTATACAGCAGCATCTGGCCCCAGGATTGCTGATGGCTGCTCGGGGGGTGCTTAGCAGTGACACACTGGCTTAGAGGAGCACTGCTGAGTGGCTTTGATGCAGTTCCTGTTGAATTTCACAATACTTCCCTAATGCCACATTAAGCAGGAGTGGGGAGGGCTCCCATTTGTCAGCGTGAGAGCTTTATTGCTGCGCGGGGCCGGGCTTTCTTTCTAATCTTATTTGTGTGTGCGAAAGTAAGTGAGCATCATACGTGGTGATTAAACGTGGGGAAGCTGTGGCCTTCGGGGAGTGGAGCTGTGTAAATAGAGGGCTTAGCACTGCCAGGGAGGCTGGGCTTTGCTTTGCCTCCCGTTCCCTGCTCCTTCTGCCCTGGAGGTGTCCCTGTGAGCCGCTGGAGTTGTGGTTTCATGCTGTGAGCTCTGCAGCAAGGACAGCTGTCCTGTCTGAGGAATGGGGAGGTCACTGACCCCACGGGGGTGATGCCAGAGCCCTGCCCTGCTCCTTGGAGCCTGTTCAGAGCTGCTGGCACTCTGTGTGCTCACTGTGATGCTCTCTTGCCCCTCCAGGTGATGTGACCCCTGATGCCAGCAAGGAGAGCAAGGTCACTGACCCTTCTGAGAGGGCAGCCATCACCATCCAGACCCACTTCAGGAGGTACCAGCAGCAGAAGCAGGAGAAGAAGTAGCCACAGCAGCCCCCTGTGGCCTGCACTGTTCCTCCTGTTGGTCTGTTCTGTCCCCCAGAGACATTTGGGGCTGTGGTGGCTGTGACCGTGCCCCCGATCCGTAGCTCCTGGTGCAGGTGTAGCTTCTCTGCCCTTGTGTTGGTGCTCACAGGGAGTTCTCTGTCCTGCTCAGTCCTTCCCCGGACAGCATCACTTTGTGGGCCAGGTTACAGCTGCTGGGGGGCTGCTGGGGACAGGGCACAGGTGTGGCAGCACATTTGGGAGCCTTGGCCAGCCCTTGGGTGATGCTGTGAGCCCCAGCAGCTCTGGGAGCTGTGGGAGGGGGTACTGTGCAGCAGAGGCTGGTTGTGCAGGCTGGTCACTGCCCAGCCGGGGCTTGTTTCACCCCAGGAACTCTCCCCTGTGCCTCCACCTCCTCCACTCTGCCTCTGGAGCCGGGTGGAAAAGCTGCCTTTGTCCCCTGCTGTGTCCAGAGCAGAGTGACCAGCGCGGTGTCCAGGAGCAGGACATTGCCAAGGGAATGTGCTGCAGGCTGTGAGGGGAGCAGGAGCTGAGCTGGGAGATGCTCTTACCTTTTCCTGGGGAGGACTGGCTGGGGTGTCCTGGTTCCAGAGCAGGCACTGGGACTCTGTGTCCTGAGGCTGACCCCTGGTGCTGCTGGTGTTGGGCTTGGAGCCCACCCAGCCCCCTGGCCTCTCTTCTGGTGCATTTCTGGGCTTGATGGCCTCTTCTCTGCTCTTGGCATGGCCTGAACGGGCTCTTCTCCTTCACATCCTGCTGTGGTGAGGGGCAGGGGGCTCCCTGAGGGCAGGGGGGTGTGGGGGCTCACGGGGGAGTGCTGGAAAATTTGGGCTGTGTTAAACTCTGTAAGGCCAGGGCTTGTTCCTGCTGGGGAAGGGAAGGGGGGCAATCCTTGCTGGGATGTAGAAGGAAATCTGTACTAGCCAATTCCAATAAAGTTGTGTTAATCTCTGTTAATCTGTTCCTCTTTTTATCTTGCTAATCTTCTTACTCTCACGGCTGAACATGCTTGCCTTTTCTTTCCTCTTCTATTTTTAATTCTCTTTTCCCCCTCTATTTCTGTTCTAAGCCTGGGCTTGGTATTTCAGAGGTGCTGCCTGGCTGTGACCCTGGTTTAGTGGTTGGGCACTTGGTTTCCTTTAAAACCTGTATTATGTAATGATTTATAAATGCTATATGCTCTGATGCCTCCCACCAGCCTGGCTGGGAAGGGTGCCCCTCTCCATATGGAATATTCCTTGACAGAGGTTGGCTCTGAGTGGTACCTGAATAATGGCCAAAAATCATAAAAATCTGGGACAAGGAATTGTCTTAGCAGCTTGTTTCTCAAGCCCCAGAGGTGAACAGCTGCCAGGCTCTGGCCAAGGCGCTTCCAGCTCTGCAGGATTCCAGGAGTTACCTCAGTTAGGAAGAACCAGATGGCAAAGGAGGATCTGCTGACCAGTGTGCCAGCAGGCTGGGAAGGGCACTGCAGAGCTGCACGGGGAAGCTGCAGTAACATCACTGTATTTGCATGTCATTTTAATTTGGGTACTTCAATTAAAAAGAAAAAAAAAAAAATCAAGGAGAGAGAGAGGTTGAAAAAATGACCTCTGCAGTGCTTGATTGTAGCTGATGAATTAATCCCTGTCAAGAGAGAAAAAAAAAAAGAAAAGAGAACTGTACAAATCTGTGTGTAGATACTCCAACTGCTTTGAGCTAAAATAGGCAATGTATCTGTTTGTAAGGAAAGGGCTGGAACCAGTTGGTAGCAGGCATGAATGGGAAAGTAATGAAAACTTGAGCTTATAAATTAGAGGAAAAAAAAGGAAAGTGCAGTTAGTTAATTAGACCTCAGCACCAGGAGCTCCTCAGAAATGTGAAGTTCTACTTTGGGTAACTAAACCAAGAGTTAATAATGGCCTGAGCTATATTTTTGCCTTTGGAGCAGGTAAGGAGGGCTGGCAGCCCCAGGGCTCTAAGTGCTCTTGCTTTCACAACCTTGTATGAGAGGGGAAAAGTAGAATCTGCATTTCTTTTGGTCCGACATTGGTGTGGCTGGTGGTGAAAACTAAGGGGAAAATAAGAACAAGTTACGGGGTGAGGCGGTGCTGGGTCTCCCTGTGGGTCTCTGTGCTGTCCCATGTCCTGGGACACCTGTGCAGTGCTGTGAGCCATGATCACCACGACTCAGGGAGGCAGAGACACCTGAAGAAGAAGAGTCAGAGCTCTGTGCTGGATTCACCCTGCCGTGTTCCAGCTGTGGCTGAGGACAGCAGTGCTCCTTCCCCTGCTGCCAGGCGGGGCTGTGACACATCCCAGGGAACAAGACCCTGCCTGGAGGAGTTGCTGTGCCTCGCTGGATGCTGGCTCCGATGCTGCAGCCACCCTGCACTTACCTGAGCTGCCCGAGCTGTGCCGTGCCTCGCGAGGGTTTGGGAAGCCGTTCACCCCTCTGGACGAGCTGGACCAGGGTTCCTGTTTGGCACCACGGTTTGTCCTTGGAGCTGGACTCGGTACTGCTGTGGCACAGTCTGCTCATGACTGCTCTGTCCTGCTCCATGGAACCATTCCCAGGACCCTGCTCATGTTCCTGACCCTCCTCCTGCCCCACAGCTCTGCAGGTGGGTACCTGCCTTATTATTCTGTAATATTTAAGCCCTTGTTTTAGTATTTCTGTACCTTGGCTTCCCTGGGCTGTCCCTCTCCATCCTCCTGCCCTTCCTGCCCCAGCCCTGCTCTGCCTAATTCCCTGCTCACTTCACAAACGCCCCATGTATAAACATAACCTTTATTGCACACAGCGCTGGGTTTTTTTTCATAGAAAAAGGTATTAACACATAAGCATTTGCAAATTGAAGCAACTCCTGCTGTTTTCAGAACAGTAAAATAGCATGCAATGTCTCGGAGACGTTCCTTTTTTTAAAACCACCGACAAGATCAGGGAGAGAAAAAAAAAAAAAAAAAAGTCGCTGAGTCTTTCCTTGTGCCCCTTTCAAAATGATGTGAAATATATATATATGTTTACATATATATTATATTTTTAAATCTGTAACATCAAATTCTTTGTGCCCTGGTTTCTTTTTCTGTTCGGAGAAGAAGAAAATAGCTTCATTTATACAAAAGAGTCCGTTATGTACAAGTTTGTTAATTTAATATAAACGGCGTGGGGAAACGAGCAGCATCCGGCGGCGGCCCTACACCAGCGTGTAGGACTTGGAGTAGGCTCCGGCACCCTGTTTTTGAGACCTGCCTACCCCTGACGTGCTCATCTCCAGCAGCGAGTCCCTGGAGCCCCCCACTTTGGAGTGCGTGGGCACCCGCGCCTCGGCGGCGGCGGCGGCCACGGGGGGCTCGGTGGCCACGGGGGGGGCCGGGGCGGCGCTGGCGGCGGGCGCGGCCGCGGGGCCGGCCGGGCCGGGCATGGGGAGAGTCCTCTGAGGTAAGGTGGTTGCGGCGGAGGCTGGGGGAGGCAGCCCCAGGGGCTTGGCGCCGGGTTCCAGCGTCATGTGGCGGGCCTGTGCGTGGTACGCCCGGGCCAGGTTGCGGATGGAGGCTTCCCGCGGCGGCACCACCGGGCACGGCTCGTGCGCGTCCGGCTTGCGGAAAAACGCCTCCGACTTGACGTACAGCGGGAGGTTGCAGTAGTCACCTGCCGAAGGAAGAGCAGGCACATAAGGCTCTGCAGGGACCCTCTTGCCCCCCACCCTCTGGACACGTTGGCATTGGGTGATGGAGAACGTGTTGGGCTACGGAGAACCTGTGATGGAGAACCTGTGATGGAGAACCTGTGATGGTGAACCTGTGATGGTGAACCTGTGCTAAGGAGAACTTGTGATGGAGAACCTGTGATGGAGAACCTGTGATGGAGAACCTGTGCTAAGGAGAACTTGTGATGGAGAACCTGTGATGGTGAACCTGTGATGGTGAACCTGTGATGGAGAACCTGTGATGGAGAACCTGTGATGGAGAACCTGTGATGGAGAATGCGTTGGACTACGAAGAACCTGTGCTAAGGAGAACCTGTGATGGTGAACCTGTGATGGAGAACCTGTGATGGAGAACCTGTGATGGAGAACCTGTGATGGAGAATGCGTTGGACTACGAAGAACCTGTGCTAAGGAGAACCTGTGATGGAGAACCTGTGATGGAGAACCTGTGCTAAGGAGAACCTGTGATGGAGAACCTGTGATGGTGAACCTGTGATGGAGAACCTGTGATGGAGAACCTGTGATGGAGAACCTGTGCTATGGAGAATGCGTTGGGCTACAGAGAACGTGTTGTTCTACTGAGAGAGAATGTGTTGTGCTATAAATAATGTGTCACATCATCATCCCAAAATTGTCCCGCTCCGCACGAGGCACCGCCTGGGATGCGCCAAGCTCTAGCGTTCAAGGCTGTACACGGTGTCCTGTAACGGATCATGATGTAATAGTGGTAATTCTATAAATGTACAGTGATAAATACTGTAACGTGCTGTAACACCGAATGGAGAGGGTAATACGGTAACAGTAACAATGTGATGCTGAAGTTGTGATAGGTGACAGGCACAGATCCTGTCCCATAAAGAGGAATGTTCCCTGTACTCTGTGTGCCGCCAGCACCCAGGGATGTGGTGTGTCCTACACCCAGCTTTACTCTGCCCAGGCGAGTGGCTGTGCTGCCATAAACAACAGACTCTGCTGTGTGCTGTTATGGCATCATCCATAGTTAGTGCCCTAATTTAAGGGTTTTATGTCTGTGGATGGGTAAGACCCCGTGTTGTTATATGGGCTGTTATTGGTGTTATAGGGTTTTATTTCTGTACTATTACACCGGTCCCTTTGTGTTCTACAGCATCACCTCCAGCTGCAGGGCCTTAATTTAAGGATTTATATGTCCATAGATGTAAAAGCCTGTTATTAGTTTGCCTTTTATATTTGCAATATATAATACCCCTAGACCTAGAGCGTTACTCCTTTAATTGTATATATTGTGCACTCTCCTCTCTTCCCAGGATGTGCAGGGAATGTATTGCAGGATCTGTGGTGTTAATATAGGACACAATACATATATATATATATATATATATGGGATTATATGTATTAGTACCTGAATTTAAGGAGTTATGATTATGTGTATATATATAAAAAAATCATACATTAAAAATATAACTTTGTATTTGAAAATGTATATAAATCTATATAAATACATATAATTTTATATTAAAATATTAAAAAATCTATATAGATATATACATAAATCTCTCTATAAATATATAAAAATTTACATATAAGTATACATAAACCTATATATAAATGTAGAAATTTTTATATGGAAATATAGAAATTTCTATATAAAATATAGACATTTATATATCAATGTGTAAGAATCGATATCAAGAATATAAAATTTTAAGTATAAATATGTTTATATAAATGTATATATTCTCATAAAATATATAAAATTATATAGTTAAAGATATAAAAGTTTGTATATTTTATATATAAATAGAAATATATTTATTTAAACATATTTTATATATAAATGTAAATATATTTATATATATTTAAGGCCCCACATTCTTATATTGTGTCTTACAGGTGTTATATTTGTGTTATTATAGCACTATTGCCTTAAATCCTGTATGCTTTGTAATAGGTTCTGTAAATTCCATTTTTTTTAAGATTACAGTGGTGTTATACTGAACACACTCTATGCTACTTAACTATGCCATAAAAATATGTGGTCTAATTTGCAGAGAAAGATGATCCCTTTATATTGTGTGTTATATAATCAGTAAATAAATTAACTATCAATTCCCACCTATGTATTTTTTAATATCTTCCAGGTATTGTTCTATTTGGAGGTAATAAAACTCATGGGGGGTGGGAGATTTTAGGGGTTCTAGCACTAAGGATGGGGAAGAAAGGAATACCAAGGAAAACTGATGAACACTAAAGCAGGGGGATAAATACTGATAAACACTGAGGAATACTAAAAACAAGGCAGGAAAATACTGAGAACCCCAAAGATCTGAGGGTCCGGGCCAGTGCTGAAAAATGGGTGGGGGGGATAACAAGGATTACTGATGGATATAAAAAAATGATGACAAACACTAAGGAAGGGGAAGGAAGAGTAAAGAATAGTCGGGGATATTAGAAAATGGGAAGGAACAGAAAAGAATATCTGGAGATACTGAAAAATGGGATGGAACACTAAAGAATGGAAAATAATACTAAAAATAACAAAAAAAATCATGAAAAATATCAAGGAATGAGGAAAGAACAGTAAGGAATGCTAAAAAGAGTAAAGAGTAGGCAGGGATACTGAAAAATGGTAAAGAATAATTAAAAAAACACAGGGAAACATCAAGAGATGTGGAAAAAACAGTAAGGAATAATAATCAATAGGAAGGAATACTGAAAAATGGGCAGGAACGGTAAAATACAGGGGAAAAAGCACTGAGGTATGGGAAGGAGTACTGAAGAATGGGGAGAAATACCAAGGAAGTGGGGAAAAAAATCCCAAAGATTGGGTGGAATACCAAGGAAAGGATGAAATACCAAGAAATGGGGAACAACATAAAGCAACGGAGAAGGAACATTACAGCAAGGGGAGAAATACCAGGAATGCCAAGGAATACAGGACTGGGAAGGCCTCCTAAGGGTTTTGGGAAGCTCTGGGGTGCTGAGGCGGGGCAGGACCCCCAGGGAGCCCATGTGAACCTACTCTTGCTGGCGCGGTGTGGGATGGGCACGGCCACGCCCTTGCCCCGCTCGCTGTCCTGGGGCTTGGGCGGGGAGGCGGTGAAGCGGCAGATGCCGGGCTCGGACGGGGTGCTCATGGAGGTCATGCTGTCGGCGTTGTCCGTGGTGCCCGTGGTCATCTGGTCCGAGGAGCTGTCGGAGATGAAGCACTCGGTGATCTCGAACTTGGCGTGCTGCAGCTGCTCCTCCAGCTTGGCGTGCTCGTAGGCGCGTGCCAGCTCCTCGTAGGTGGACGAGGCGCTCTCCGTGGACACCATGCTGTTCCGCCCCTTGTCTGTGGGGAGAGGATGTGTCACCTACCTGCGAGTTCTCCCTGCCACGGGAATGCCTTTTTCCACCTCATGGGAATGCCCAGGCTGTCCCTGATGGGCTACACCTGGCCACCCTCAAGGCCAGGTTGGATGGGACATGGAGAAACCCGGTCCAGTTGGAAGGGTGGAACAAGATGAGCAATGAGGTCCCTTCCAACCCAAACCACTTTGTTTTTAATGATTCTATCTGTCCCCATAGCTGGGCACGGCCCTGGCTGCTCAGAACCACCAAGTCACAGTTCCACATTCCCACTGATAAATTCTGCAGTCACCTTGAACTCACAGCTTGGGGTCCGTGTGCCCCAAAGCAGCAGACTCCTGCCAGCAGCAGCACCAGGGCGGCTGGGGCCCTGCATACCTGTGTCCTGCGAGAGGCTGGCGCTGTAGCTGTCACTCTCTGTGACCGTGATGCCGTGCTGGGAGCCCACTGTCCTCCAGTCCGAGGTGAGGGTCCGTGCAGGGGTGGACGCCTGGCACTTGGTGAGTGTCCACTGGCTGGAGTACCGGTTGCGGGTGCTGTGCGCAGACTTCACGCTCTTCCTCGACACGGGGTCTACGGCAGCAAGGTGACAAGGTCACGGTGGGTCCCTTCCACTCCCAGCCAGGATGCTGTCCCCTCTCCCTGGAGCACTGCCTACCCCTTCTGCCTTCCCAGCAGCTGCTTTAGGGCATGGCCAGTGCTGGAGGACAGTTTCCCCACACCTGCCCCGTGTACAACCCCCAGCACAGCCAGCCCACCACTCACTGGTGCCGGGGCGGATGTCGGACATGTCGATGAGGGGCCCCGTGTTCTGGATCAGGGCTGGGTGGTGCAGAGACACACCCGTGCAGAAGCTCTGGGGGTTCACTGCCTGGCTGAACTCCGTGTCGGTCACCGGGATCGTGGCTTTGTCATCCCCTGTGGGAGGGAGCTGGAGCTCAGACCTCTCTGGCCAGGCAACTGCTGGCCCACACTCAGCCCATCCATGGGACCCCAGCGCTCTGGGGCAGCAGGGGATGGGAGCTTTGCCTGTGCTTACCCAGCTGCTTGATGCCCTCCTTGTCCTCGATGAGGAGCTGCACCCGTGGGATGTCGATGTGCAGGCGGGGGCCCTGTGGGGGCCCCTTCACCGGCGTGTCAAAGCTGCGGTTATTCTTGCTGTGAGGTGAGAGGGGACGCAGACCCGCCCATTACCGGACAGAGCCCCGGCGGCTCCAGCCTGGCACGGGCTGGGGATTGCCGCCAGCCAGCCCACCCAGGGCTCAGCTCTGCCCAGGCAAGCTCCAGTGTGAGTGCTGGGACCCTCGGGCAGGCAGGAGCAGCCAGGAGCTCTGGGCTGCTGTGCTACAGTCACTGCCACAACCTTCACAGGTGTGTGAGAAAGTCTGAAACTGAGTGAGGGTTGTACCTGGGCTTAAAAGCAGCCACGACCACCCCCAGGACCACCTATTCCCCTGCCTGCCCACCCAGTCCCAGCCACAGGCAGATGTGAGACTCACCTGATCAGCATTTCTGCCAAACTCTTCGCATCTGTGCAGGAGACACAAAAAACAGGAAGTTTATTTGTAAGGGAGCAGTTTAGGGCACAATGAGGCAGTCCAGGAACACAACCTGACATCCCGTGTGCTGTGCCTCTGAGCCCCATCTCACCTCGAAGCCTCTTCAGCCGCTTCTCCTTCCTCTTCTTGCGGATGATGAAGAGCAGGGCCACTCCCAGTGTGGCCAGGATCACGGGGCAGGCGATGGTGAAGAGCTTCTTCACGTCATCACCTTCCCCTTGGGCAGACTTGATCGGGGGGATGGTGCCTAGGGCAGAGCACGGGCGGGTGGGCACTCAGCACGCTGGGACCCCGCCGGTCTGGTGGTGTTTCCCAGCCCTCATCCCCACTCACTGCCGTCGTAGTCCAGCGTGGCGAACTGCGTGGTCTCGTTGCCGCAGCCGGCGCTGTTGCAGGCCTTCATGCGCAGCTCGTACCAGGTGGCCTCGCGCAGCTCGGTCAAGAACACCTCGCTGGAGCTGTTGGTGCGCAGGCTCTGCCACACCCAGTTGCCCTTGGGCCGGTACTCCAGCACAATGGCGGTGATGGGGCAGCCCCCGCTGCTCCAGCCCTGCAGGTTCAGCCTGGCGTGCGTGGAGTTGATGTGGGTGAAGAGGTGCTGGTCCTTGCTGAAGGAGGGCTCTGCGGGAGAGGAGCTGTCAGGAGGCTGGGGAGGGGACCCCCGTGTCCCCCGGCGGGGTGGGGACACCACAGGCCAGGCTCACCTCTGCCGTGGGTCTTGGCCTCGATGATCTCGCTGATGCGGCCGGCACCGACGCTGTTCTTGGCCGCCAGCTTCACCTTGTACCAGGTGCCACACTTGAGGCTCTCCAGCTTGAAGGAGCGCTCAGAGGAGCTGATGAACACGTCCTTCCACTCCTCGCTGTTGTCCACCGAGTACTGGAGCACGAAGCCTGTGGGAGCAAGGAGGGGGTCACCTCTGGGCACATGGGCGAGGGGAAGGGGCTATGGCTGGCACAGAGCCCGTGCCCAAGCCCAGCACAGCCTTGCAGTGCCATCACACACCAGTTCCTGCACTATTCCACTCTCGTGAGCAGCAGTGGAAACTGCCTGCTCTGCCCACGGCACGGGAGCCACGGACAAGAGGAGCGTGGGCACACCCAGAACCTCCTGAGAGCTCTGCCAGCACCCCTGGTCACACCTCGCCTGCCCCCAGCACCCCCAGGATGGCCCCGCTGCTCATTTCCACCTGGGAGTGCACGCTGTGATTGACTGGTGCGAGGCTATAAAGGGAAAGCCGGAATTAAGCAGCTCCCTCGGGAGGCTGCAGGGAAGTTGCTTCTGTCATTGCACACCGCCTCCTCTCCCGTGATGAAGAGTATTAGGAAGCACACTGTGTCCTAGATGAGCAAACCTGTTACGCTGCTGTCAGCGAGGCGCCTGGAGACGGCTGGTCTGGGCTTCCCGGGAGAGCACAGGGACACGGGGACAGCCCCAAGGGCATCAGGGCATCTGGGGACAGCGCATCCCTGCTGCCCCGGCCCTGCCGACCAAACTTTCCTGGTGCACCGATAGGTTTGGCTATTTTTGCAGGATGTTTAGCCAATTCTCAAATAAAAATAGTAGGGAAGAGTAGGCTTCCTGCCTTGCTGTGTGCATAATGAGCTGCACAAGGCAGAGCTGGCAGGATGGCCCCGGTGCCAACACCACCCAGGTACCAACAGTAGCGGAGGGTTCACGTGAAGGAGCTCTGTGAACACCCAGCTCCAGCCCAGGCAGAGCACTGGGGACACTTCTCACACCTTCCCACCGCCAAGGATTCCCTATGGGATGTGACACCAGCACCTTCCCAAGGCCATGGTTCCCAGCAGTGCCAACACCAGTCCTGACACACCCACACACCCACCCCGGTGCCTGCCACTGCTTATTTATTTATTTTGTACATACGGTGTGTTTTTAATATTTCTAATCCAATTATAACCAAATTTATCAACAGAGTCCGCTGGAGTGAAAGGCTGCTGGCTGGGGAGATTTGCTTGTAATTACTTTCATGCTTTTAATTAATTGTAAGCGAGGTCTCCTTCCTCGCTCCCTGCTCCCCCCTCCGCACGCAGCTGTTTCAACCTATAATTCATGAGATGAATCAGAGCAGAAAGGAGACTTGGGAAAGCTGGAATGCTCCTGGAGCCCTCCCAAAGTCCCCAGTCTGTCAGGGATGTGGGACAACTCCTGCTCTGGTGGGTTCAGAGTGGCACCAATGCCACGATATACAGAGCAGCACTGGGGCTGGCCACCAGCACCTTAGCACCCAGTGATGTGCCCTTCATTAGCTACCCCAGTAGCTTGTCCAAAACACCTCACAAATCCCTCATGAGGGCTGGCAGCCCCTGGTAGGAGCTCAGAGGCATCAACCTTACTCTGCAGCATTTCTGAGGCATTTTGGAGAGGGGCAAATTGAGGTGCAGACACAAAGACGCGGCACAGTGTGCCTGAAAACGTGTTGCATGAGAATGGAACCAGTCATGGCTCTGGGATGAGCTGCTGGCACCAGCCCCATCGCTCACAGCAGCCCTACCTCGGATGGAGCTGCCCCCATTGTCCCCAGGGATCCAGGCCAGCGTGATGGACGATGCCGAGGTCTTGGAGACGGTCAGGCGGGGCTGGTCCGGCGGCACTGGGGAGGAGGGAAAGCCCATGAGCACCTCACACATGCAGAGTGCCCCAAACTGTGCCCACAAGACGTGGCACCCATCCTGGGCCAGCACGAGCCCCCGGTGCAGGGGGCTGGTCAGTGGGGATGGAGCGTGTCCGTGCAGGGCAGACACGGAGGTGGGACCCCTCACCTTGCACCAGCAGGTTGATGATGATGGTGTCGAAGCCCCAGGTGTTGGTGGCAGTGCAGGTGTAGTAGCCGGAGTCCTCGGCTTTCACCGAGCGCAGCACCAGCGTCCCGTTGGCCTGGATCAGGCGGTGGCCGTCCACTGTCACCGGGATGGCAGAGTCCTCGCTGCCGGGACGAGAGGGGACACATCAGCCGTGTGTGACACGGCCAGGGCCGGCACCAGCCCCCAGCGTGGCCGGCAGTCACCTCCATACCTGTCCTTGGTCCACTTGATGGCAGGGACCGGCTCCCCGACCGAGTTACACGGCAGCCTCACGTCCTTCATCCACGGCGTGGTGACGGTGCCTCCGAAGGAGATGATCTTGGCGGGGGCTTGGGGGCAAGGAAGAGGTCAGCCTGGGGGCAGGGCCCGTGTGCAGACCCCCCGAGGTGGAAGGAGACCCGGGACCCCAGCGCTGCCCCTCCTCTGCCCTGGGATCACGCAGCCATGGGGCAGGGCACAGCACGGAGGTGTCCCCCGGGCTGGCAGTCCCCCGTACCTTTGCCCGCAGGCTCGATGGTCACCTTCTCGCTGATGTTGCCGCGGCCGGCGGAGGTGACGGCGGCCACCCAGAGCAGGTACTGCTGCCCCCGGTTCAGGTGGGCGATGCGGTAGAAGAGCTGGTCCGGGCTGGTCTCGTACTCGCTGGGAGCCTGCGGAGGGGGACACGGGAAGAAGGTGAGGTTTCTGTGAGACCCCCCCCAGCCCTCGTGGTGCTCCGGGTTTGTCCCGAGCAGCAGCGGCTCAGCCCCGCTCACATCCCTCAATGCCGGGGAGAGCCGGCTGGTGTCGTGATTCCTCCAGGGAGCCGGGCTGCAGCCCAAGGAACACATCCTTGGGAAAGGACGCTGCCCTGGCACTCTCCGAGCTGCAGCGGGGCCAGCCTGAAGGCAACCCCAGCCGGGCTGGCCCAAACCCTCTGCGGTCACAGCGAGAGCCCAAGGGGTCCCCAAAGCCCTCGTGGGGTCACCGTGTCACCGGCCCCGCGGTGGCCCTGCGGACAGGGCTGGCTGTGTGCAAGCACCGGGGCCAGTCCCCATCGCGGCGGGGACAGTCACCCTGCCCCGAGCACCAGGGCAAGGCTGCCCCGCACTGCAGAGGGCAGGGATGGGGCTCCAGGCCCCCGAGGCACAGGAGGGGTGTGACCTGTGTATCTGAGTGTGACCAGGCAGGTACCCACGTGTTCACTGCTGGCACACACGTGCCCTTGCAGGGACATGCATGTCAGCGTACCCCAAAGCAGACACACCTATATGAATATCATATAGTATACATAAATTATTTTTTTTTACCCAAATGACAGTTTTGACAAGATGCCAAGAAAACAATATCGGATCCCAGCGGTTTTACCAGTTGCTTTGATGAAAAGATTATGTTGCCCTGGAAACCAGAGGCTCAGATAGTGAAATGAGTTTGAGAAGGAGCTTTTGATAAGCACTAGTCTGCAGACCTCCCATCAACCTCTCCCTCACCAAGGAAGGATGGGGCCAGGTTGGATTTCTATTTCATTTTCAGTCAGCTGCTGGCATGTTTCCCCCTCTGGAGCAAGCGCTGAGCAGGGCAGATGCCAGATGATGGGAACAGAGAGATGATGGGACCATTCCCTCGAGCACAGTGCCCATGGATGCCCTTGGACAATTCCGCAGTGCACCCCAAGAGGTCTTTGCTGCGGCTGCTGCCTGGCATCAGCTCTCCCTCCCGTTCCTGCTTGGCCAGCTCAGCATTCCCTGGCACACTGCGGTGATTCCCAGCCCCATTCCCATCACGTACCGGCTGTCCCGAGCCGGGGCTGGAGCAGAAGATGGTGTACTTCCGAATGATGCCGTTGGGCTTGGCCGGCGGCAGCCAGGACACCACCACGCTGCTGGCAGAGGACGGCACAGCCTTGATCCCAGCTGGGGGACCTGGAACTGAGGAGGGAGAGCGTGGCAGAGCTGGTGCCAGGAGGTCTCCAAGGTCTCTGCCCAGCTGGGAGATGTGACAGCATCCTGGGGCTGGCATCCCAACCACACCCTGGGGAGCAGCTGCAGTGGTGGTGTCACACACAGGCAGGGACAGGTCTGCCTGCAGGACACCTCTCCACGGGTGGCTCTGGGCCCCACGTGAGCCAGAGGCAGGAGGGTTAATTGCAGCCCAAGCTCTGCTTTAGAAATCATGATTGGCTTTTAATGGCCATCTCCTTAATCTGTCAGCCGTGCCCTGCCCAGCTGGGCCTCCCTCCCAGCATCTGGCGCTTCCTAGGACACAGGCCCGGGGATGCTGTGCTAGAGAGCTAATGGCATTAAAGTAGGGCAGGCGGGGTGTAAATATTTAAATATCCGCACTTAAGGAAAAAAAGGGAAAGGGGAATGCCCTGCCCATGGCTGTACACGGGGGGTTTCCCCTGTGCCCCAGCAGCCTCTCCAGCCCTTTGGCAGGGGCAGGTGACACTTACTGTCCTCCTTGGTCTGGATGTAGAGCACGCTGCTGCGGACACCGTCACCCGCCTGGGTGTAGGCCAGCACCTGCACGCTGTAGTTGGTGAATTTCTCCATTCCCCGCAGCTCCACCCGCTCCCTCGTGGTCGTGATGTTCTGCATCTCGCCCCACTCTGCAGGAGACAGGGCCTGTCAGCCCCTCCCTGTGCCCCCACGTCCCCCGTGTCACCCTGCGTGCTCACCTCCGTCCATGTAGAGGGACCAGAAGATGACCCGGTAGCCCTTGAGCACCCCGTTGAGGGTGCTGCGCGGGGGCTCCGACCACGAGATCACGGCCACATCCGAGGTGATGGAGATGGCCCGCACGTTCTCGGGGGGCTGGCTGGGAACTGGGGAGGGACGAGGAGGACAATCAGCAGGAGGACAGAGATGCCAGGCTGAAGGAGCCGTGTCCCACACAGCCGCACCCTGACTGCACCCACACAGAGCCCGCTGTGCTGCTGGAAGCCCTCAGCCAGTCCTGCCCAGCAGAGCTGTGCCTCCAACATGCAGTTCTCCTTCTCCTGGGCCAGCGAGGTGGCTGAGAACCCTGTGCTGGTGGTGACAGGGAGGATGCTTCCCAGCGAGGGGAGAGTGGGAGAGCTGGCTGGATGCGAGGTAATTAGATCCCATTGCCCCGCAAGAGGTAACTCTAATTTTTATGAGCATTTAAATGATAATACATCACCATAACGATCCTCTTTGAAAATGATTATTGTTTCATATTACTTAGGTGCAAAAATATAAGCACCATGTAATTAGGGACAGAGTATAATAAACTAATACAGATAGTCCGTTTGAACAAAATGAAGGTAATATAATTATGGAAAAGACACTATTGCTAAAACAGGGGCCCTTGAATACCCCGGGAGGAGTGCTAATGCAGCCAGGAAACGATTGCAGTTTGACAGGCTAACGAGAGCCTTAATTAAGTATGAAAAACTGCTGAGCAAACGCACTGCAAAACTTTTTCCTCATTGTTTTTAAAACGACCGAGACCATCAGCAACCGTGTCCCAGAGGGAATCCTGCCTGGCACTTCAGCAGTGCCAAAATCCACCCTGCGCCCTTTAGCTGTGCCGCAAACCCAGTGCCACAGGTGTCCTGGCACCCCTGTGCTCCCAGTTCCTTCCCAGGGAGCTGTGAGGGCACACACAGCCACACCCCAGACCCGTGTGGGACAGAGCAGGGATCAACTGAGGGTCCCCCAGGTGGGACCTGGCCCTGGGGACCAGGGGGCTTGGGTTGGTCACTGGGCCATCCTCACCGTCCTCCAGCGTGGTGGCGTTGATCTCGCTGGACGAGGGCCCCGTGCCCGCGCGGTTGAACGCCTGCACCACCACCCCGTACTGTGCGAACTTCTTGAGGTTGTCCAGCGTGTAGACCTCGCTGTCCCCCGTGGCCTTCATCTCCACGATGCTGTACTGCCCGTTGCTGCCCGGGCTGTTCTCCCGGTAGCCAATCTGGTAGCCACGGATCACCCCGTTCTGCAGCTCCTTCTTCGGGGCCTGAGGGACAACGAGGGCAGGACGGAGAGGTGTCACAGGGACGGGAGGCTCACAGGGCTCTGTGCCCCAACCACCTCTCCCCAGTGGCTTTTCTCAAGGCTTTCAAGTTGTTTTCCCTCCCCTCTTTTCACTGAATGGAAAAATAGGGATAAAAAAGGTCCAGCGTGTCCTCAGAGCCACCAGAGAGGAAAGTGCTGCCTGGCCACCAGCAGTCCCCAACTGGAGCAGGAGAAATCCCAAGTCTGGCAGTCTGAGAGGCCAGATTGAGATCAATCTTAACAATATTTCTCTGAAGCATTAAGAAATCAATAGGGTTGATTGCAAATTTATGTTACAATGCCAGGGCGATCCATCTTGCTGAAATACTCCTAAAACGAAGTGACTTATCTTTCAAGTGAATCTTACTTTTCATTAATCTGTTTTTCAGTGCTTAAGGGGAGGGAGGGGGGAGAAGCTGGAGCCCTAAATTTATTGACTTAGCAGTTCATTCCCAAGTTCTAACTTTATAATCAATTTTATTTTTCATTAGGCAGCTTTGGAAAAATAAATCCAATTCTAAGTTTTATTGATCTCTGCTCAACCACTTTGCAACCCAGCACCTCGGTTTTTACATATTTATCCTCTCTGCCCCATGGTCCCCCACGGACACCCTATGAGATAATAAGCTTGTTGTAAAACATGATTGATAAGATCCCCAGGCAATAAGGTGAGCTGCTTTCCCAGCCTCCAGGTTTTCCTTTTTCCTGGGGAATTCTTCCTGATTCTTGTAACACTGGTGACATGCTGGGTCTCAGGACAAGCTGGGACAGCATTTGGCCAAGCCCTTGTGGTAAAAAAAAAAGCCCCCACACCATCCCTGCCTCACTCACCTTCCAGGTGACCTGGATGCTCTGGGACGTGATGGGCTGCAAGGTGACATCCATCGGAGGGCCATCGGGAGCTGCCGAGAGACAAACACAAAACAGCACGTTGAGAAGGCTCAGGAGCCCCTCAGCAGGAAAACCCCTGGCTTTAGGAGAGCTGCACCTCATCCAGCCTCCCCCCAGGCTGCAGCCCCCGTGTTCCCCCTGCCCACCATCCCCACCAGAGTGCAGCGTGGCACCTGCTTCCTCGGTGCTGATGGTGAGCTCCTTGCTGGGCTCGCTGCGCCCGATCTTGTTGAAGGAGTACATGCGGATGCTGTACACGGAGGCGGGGTGCAGGTCCACGATGTTCGCCTGGTTGATGGTCGGGGAGATGTTGCGTGTAGACTGCTTGAAATCCCAGGAATCTGGAAGAGCGGTGGAGCGAGGCAGAAGAGTCAGAGCCTGAATCCCGTCCAGGGCCGGCAGTGCTGAGGGGGCCGTGCTCAGACAGGTGAGGTTCCCCAGGCACCTCCAGCTCTTGCACCCCTGGAGAGGTGCCGCTGCTTCCCCCTCTCGCTGCTGTGCGTTGGGGTTCAACTTTTTGCAAATATTGTCTCTTTTCATATTCCCTTTCAAATGCTCCCATCCAGCAGAAATTACCATATTTCATTAATGCCGCTCTCTCCTTTCTTCATCAAAGGAACCGGGATGCAGAATATTCCCTTGGAGGCTCAGGTGGGGCAGTCCCACACCTGTCTGTGCAGGCCAGCCCCCAGCCCCACTGTGGCTTGGGGAGGGGACATCACTGTCACCTACCTGACTTGTTCTTGTACTCGATATCGAAGCCGGTGATGATGCTGTTGCCGTCGAACCGCTGTGTCCATCGCAAATTCATACTCCGGGCTTTCACCTCACGGATCTCCAGCTCCGGCGGGTCAGGGGGCTCTTGGGAACACGCAGGCAGGTTAGGGACACAGGCAGAGAAGGCCCCCAGGAGCAGGGGCTTTACACTGCAGGGCTCACGCAGGGGGGATGGAGTACCTTGGACAGTGAGCTGGATCAAGCCTCTGTCCTCGCCATAGGAGTTGATGGCGTGACAGGAGAAGAAGACAGAGTCCCCACGGTCGGCTGGTTTCAGCTGCCAGTGTTCCAGGGAGAGGAGCCAGTTCAGACTGAGCTACTGTCCCCTGCCATCACTGCCTGCTCCCACCACAGAGCCACTCACTGGAGCTGCCATCCCTCCCCTGGCACCCCTAACACCCCACCCCTCTGGGCTCAGCTCTGCCACTCAGGCAGCCCAGCGCAGCGCCAGGCTCTGTGACACCCATGGGGACCACCACACCCTCCCCACACCTTCCCTCCTTCCCTCCAACACCCAGCGAGACCCCCGGCAGCCCAGGCAGGTGCAGGACCCCCAGCCCTCACCTTGAGGGTGGAGATGACCTCATCCCCGTTGTCCTTGGTGGTGATGGCGTAGCGCATGTTGCGGTCGGGGTCGATGACGGTGTCCCCCTTCTCCCAGCGGATGATGATGGGCCGCTCGCCCCGCGCCGTGCAGTTCAGCTCCTTGGTCTGGCCCTTGATGGCGATGGTGGTGTTGGGGTGGGAGGTGATCATGGCAGGGACTGTGGGGACACAAAGTGTCACCCGTGTGCCTGGGGGACGGGCAGGTGCCACCTGTGGCTGCCCGGCCCCACAGAGCCCACGGACCCACCGAGGACACGGCGCATGCGGCTCTCACCGAGAGGCCCCGCAGCCCGAAGCGGAACCGTCTCGCTGCATTATACAGCTCAGGATCATAAAATAATGAAGCAGATAAATTTTATAATGCATAGCATTACACCGGGGTAGACAATAAAACGTGAAAGACAAATAACCAAGTGCACACTATAATGAAGAGAAAGCCTCCAGTCTGAGACGTGCGGGTATGAATTATTGACTAAGGTTTTACACTCCCGAGGATGAGAGGAAGAATGTTTTCCATCACGGATTTGCATAATTCACTCGTATAAACCTGGGCAGAATACAGAGTGTGATTTCCCATCAGCAAGGCTGCCTTTGCATTGCAGATGCCAGAGATGATTTTTTTTTTCACAGTCACCCCAATATGCAAACGGGGTCAGTGGGGACACCCTGTGCCGTGGTCACCACCTGGCTGGGGTGCAGAACACAGAGGTGCTCGAGCGGTGGGTGCAGCATGGATGGGGAAGGCTGATCTGTGCTGTGAGGGTGCTGTAATGACCCCTGGCCTGGCTCTTCCCTGCTCCAAGAGCCAAGCCCTTTGTGCCACCCCAGTGCCATGCAGCGGCTGTGGCAGGCACCACACAGGAGGAACGGGCTGGGGGACCGAGGGCAGGCTGGGTAGGCAGAAAAAAATGTAATGCATAAACAAACAGCAGTGCTGAGTCCTGCAGTAATGTATGATAATGACAATCCACAAAGGCAACACACACTGTTCTAATGGGACACAAGAGGCTCTAATGAGCTACGACTCCTCGGCTTTCTGTGGCAATGTAATTCAATTAACAGCGAAGGAAACCTTTCCTCCTGAGCTGCTGGAGTGTGTGGGGTGCAGGACAGTGCAGTGCCCAGCCTGGTGCCCGTGTGACAATCCTGCCCCAAGGGGAACACGGCACCCCCGAGCTGGCAGGGGATGGCAAAGAGCAGGGATGTTGTGGCAGTGCAGCCTGGGGCACCAAGGGTTACAAGAAGCAGCCCAAGACTTCTCCTAACTCTGCCCTGTCCCATCCCCAGCTGCCTGCCTGTGCTCTGACACCTCTGCCTGACATACAGAGGGACAGAGGCAGGCCTGGGAAGGACTGTCCCAGCCCCAGCATCCCATGTCCCATCGGGGTGAGGACAGAGCACAAGGACAGCTCTTGCACTCGCCCCAAAGCAGGGCTGACTGCACAGCACAGGGGCACAGCACAGCTGGAAGAGGCGCTCAGCACCCAGTCCTGGCACCATGGCAAGCCTTGCCAGGCCCACTGTCCCCTGCTCCTGCCGTGGAAAACCATCAAGGGGCCACCCTGCAACGTGGCAAACAGGGACACTGGGTGTGTGGTCCCTGCACTCACTCAGCACAGCAGCAGAGGGTGTGTGGCCGTGGGGCTGAAGGGGCAGGACAGCCCCACAGGGCTGCAGCAGCCTCGGCAGCACCGGCCCCTTCCCAGCCAGCAGAGGCCCCGGGAGAGGAGCTCCGTTTCAGGCTCTGCTTCACTGAAATGCACTTATTGATGTTTGATTAAAAGCAGCTCCTTGGATGTAAACATATCAACTTCTCTCAATTGCCAGGGTCCCAGGGGAGCTGCACGTAGTCCAGAGCAGGAAAAGAGCACAACAAACCCCAAGAAAACCCCAAGCAGCTGTGAGGATAGCACAGATTGGGGCATTGGTGCCCAACACCTGCCCTGGAGCAGCTTTGCAGCTTGCAGAGGGACAAGATTGCTTGGGACTGGCTGCAGGGACCTCCAAGGGTGGCTGGGAGCTGCTCCTGACCAGCCTGTGATCCCTTCCTGAGTGCAGGGGCATCAATAATGTGCCATCAGCCACAGCTCAAGCTCTGGGCAGACACGCTTCCTTCGAGGAGAGCTCACCTCCAACACCTCCTGTGCCCTCCGCTCTGCGCCCACCAGGGCACAGCCACCCAGCCAGGCTCTCCCTGTGCCCACGGCCTTGTTTACAAGGCCACAACTAGAGGCTGGTCCTGCTGGCTGGGCACAGATAAGCCTGGGAACAAAGGAAGCCAGCAAGCACCGGCACACTGCCGTCCCACAGCTGGCTGGGGCACGAGCCGCTTCGCAGAGCGCTGGTGACAACTGAATGAGAACACTGACAAGGGTGACAAGGGCTGTGCCTGCCTCCCTCGCCCCCCTCTTTCTTGTTTGGAGCTGGCTCTGTGATGTTAATTTGATTGCACCCGTCTCAGCTTCCTTTCTACACTGATTAGCTGAGTTTCACCTGAAGCATGAGATTAATTCAAATTGCATGGAAGCAATCAGTTATGCTCGTGCTGTGTGGCAGCGAACTTCCAAAGAGGGCTGTGCCACGACCACAGACAGAGACCCCTGTACCTGCCCCTGGCTGGACCCCTGGCACGGGGGTGCTGGCACGGAGCAGGAGGAGCCCCCTCCCCAGTGCCCAGGGTGCTGCCGCTCCGGCACAGCCAGCAGGAGCCTCGGGGACGTGACTGTCCCCATCGCACACGCTCCTGACACCCGTGCAGGTGTGCAGCCATGTGCTAAATGGCATTTATCACGCGCTGCTGGGCCCCTCACCTGCGCCCAGCCCGTCCCCTCGGGCACACTCAGACACTCCAGCACTGCACCCCGCTGCATGCTGCTGAGTTCTCCCAGCAGGAAGGACAGGCTGCCATGGTGTGAGAGCCCAGGGCCATGGCACCCAGGGACAGGGTGGCCTCAGCTCCATGGATGACATTCCCCAGGCAAATGTGGTGGCTTTCCCCACCCACCATCCCCTGGCAAAAGCAGCATCCAGCTGCTCCTGGCTCTGCCAAGTGCATGGAACTCAGCCACGCAGTGTCCAGTGTGAGCTGGCTGTCCCAGCTCAGCCCCTTGCTGTGGTGTCAGGGCAGGGGATGTGTGACACCAGCTGGCCGTGGCACTGCCCTCTCCCCTGCTGACCGCCAGCACGCTTTGTTTGGGCTCTGATTAACTCTCATTTAACTCAGTCCGCAGCGGCCTGACTTTCAGGGAAAGCCAGTGCTGATCTCCCTTTAATTGGGCTGACATTTCACTAAACAAACAAAAACCCTGAAATGAAACAAAACAAAGAGCCCATCTAATGCTTAATTGGCTGTGGCGCTTCGTCTACCTATTCATCCAAACCTTTTCAAAGGCAGCGAGGGCTCCGGGAGATGCAAAAGCACTCGCATAATAAGGTTATGTGCTATTCAAGTCAGCAAGCAACCTGTCCTGGGATGCAATTACAGGAGATAGCAGGGACACGGCACCAGTTCGGGCTCCCAGACTTCGCATGCTCACTCGGGATTAATCGCCTCGACTTTGTACCTGCACCTCATTGAAGTGCCTTGTTTGAAGTGGCTGGGTTTGATTCATCAGTTGGAGGGATAAATTAAACAGCTGACAGGGAGGGGAACAGGAACCTGGGAAGGCAGAGGCTGGGTTGAGGAGGGGAGAAGCCCCTGAGAGAAACAGCTGCTGGTGTTGGGGAAGAAAGGGAGGGGAGGCCAGGGCATGGTGGTGACCAGAAAAGGCTGCATGTCCCCACTGCACACAGCATCCTGGGTGGGCAAGCAGGGGGTGGTGGCTCCCACGGCTTCACCAGCAGCCTCCATCCCCTCTGGCACAGCATGCTCACTGCCTCATTTTCCCAGCACGGTCAAGGCAAAGTTTAGCCCTTCTGAGGCCAATCCTGACCCCGGGCCTGCCTGGAGACAGCAGGAATGAAGATGATGGCTCTGGACCCCCTCCACCACCTCCTTTTGGAGGTTTGAATGCTCCCAGCAGCAATGAGCCCAATAACTAACACGGAGCTGGCAATTATACATTCTGCTGATAGCAACGGGAGAGCAATCCAATAACACACACAGTTCAAACACGGTGTCTAACAACACTTCCCAGCCCATCCCTGTCAAAGCAGCCCAGCTATTTCCTTTCCTCCTGGATGATGTAGATTGATTGCCTGGTTTTATTAAAGACAAAGTGTGTTTAATAGCAAAAGGGAAGCGGGTCCCTGGAGGGGAGGAATCAATGCCCTCCCGTGCCCCGCATTGATCGTGGGGATGCTCAGAGCCGAGGCTGGAGCACAGCTGGTGCGGTTGGAACCCTCAGAACAGAGAAGGAGGCTGCACCAGACCAGGCTCTGCCACAGCCACCGTCACCTGCCCATCTCTGCTCCCCTGGTCACCACCGTGGCCATGCCAGGAGCAGGTCCCTGCCCCACATAACCCTGCAGCACAGCCCTGGGCACTTACTCTTGACAGTGAGGAACATGGACTTGCTGATGTCTGTGCCCACGCCGTTGCTGGCCTGGCAGAGGTAGTAGCCGATGTCCTCCTCCAGCACGTGGCGGATGAGCAGGGAGCTGTTGGGCAGGATCTGGATGCGGCCCGTCAGGGGGATGGGGTGGTACTGCTGGGGGTTGCCACTTCCTAGGAGGGGACACAGAGACACAGAGTTCAGCTGAGGCAGAGCAGCTCTCATGAGGCTCAGAGCTGGGCTGGCCATGCCCAAGGGATGCTCCCCAGTCTGCACTGACATCCCCACATGCTGCTGTGACCCATCCCTACCTTTAGCGTGCTTCCACATGACTTTCGGAGGGGGGTACCCATCAACAGAGCAGTTCAGCACCCCGGCTTTCCCATAAATGCCATCTTGGTTGTTGGGTTGGACCACAAAACGAGGAGGCACTGAGGAGTTTTGGGAGAAAGGACGGTCACTGCAGGAAAATCCCCATCAGATCCCTACAGCTCCCCACTGCCTGTGGCCACGGGGGTGCCGTGGCTCAGCCTCGCTCCTCACCCTCCCAAATTCCCTCAGCTCCCCGCTGTGCTGCTCTCCCTCCCTTTCCCCCTGGGTCCAGGTGGGATGCAGGTGTTGGGGTCACCCCCAGGCTCACCCCGCACGATGAGCTGCCGCTCCCGGCTGACGGTGGCGGCGTCGTTGCTGGCGATGCAGGTGTAGTTCCCGTTGTGCTTGAGGGAGACGCTGGAGATCTGCAGGGAGCTCATGAACTCCTTGCTCTCGATGGTGACCCCAGAGCCAGAGAGGATGACGTGCCCGTCCTTCCTCCAGGTGATGTGGATGGGCATGTCCCCGGAGGAGACCACGCAGGGGATGTAGAGGAGCTGTCCGATGGAGGCTGGCGGGAACTCGAAGGGCTGGATCAGCGGAGGGACTGTGGAGAGGAGAGGCAGAGAATGCTGGAGAGCCCAGCCCAGGAAAGCCTTCCTTCAGTGGGGATGGGCTGCAGTGGGGCTTGGGGAAGATATCCCAGCAGGAGAAGCAGCCCAGGAACTAAGACAGGCTTTTGATTCCACTGGGAACACGGCCAGGGGTCAGCAGGAGGTGCCAACAAGCCGAGAACAGCGGGAAGACTTCTCCCACCTGGCAGGGCCACCCTGCTGAGAGTGGGATGGAGAAACGCTGACCCTGCATTGGGGAAAGCCCCAGCCACCCCCAGCACGTGCCACCCAAAATTCCACCTCAGCATTTATCCATTCCCAGAAAAGCCATTATTAGATGGATGCTTTTCTTAAAGGCACTGGATTCAGAACCAGCCATTATCTTTCTGATAACTTAATTAGGCAACTGCAGCATCTCTGGCAATGTGGGAGGGGGAAGAAAGCGGAGAGAGGGAGACAATTAGCTTAACAAGGCTCAGCACCTGGTAGATGAGATCCTTGTTCTGCAGTCTCCATAATTAAATTAGCAGCCTGCCAATTGTCCCTTCGGCAGTAGGGAGCTGCCCTCTCATGCAGGCACGGGGCAGTTCCCTGGACCCCCACACACTTCCCTGGGCTCCCACCTCCACCCTGTGTCCATCCTATCACTCAGGCCTTGGCACTGCTGCCTGGTCTGGAGCACGGCAAGCAGAAGCTGTCGCTGTCCCCCAGGTGGGAGCCACTGCCAGGCAGGTACAGGCAGGGCTGGCCTGTCCCTCTGCTGGCAACGTGGCTTGAGCTGCCAGAGCCATGGAGCCAGTGCTGCCTGTTTTCCATAATTAATGAATAATTAATTGGGAATGCACTGCAGTCTATTGCAGAGTGGGGATGGGCTTGTGGATCCACGCCTCTCCAAACGCGCCCCTCCGGCCGACAGCCAAGCTCTCCCTGCTCCAGCTTCCCACAAACAGAGCTCACAACTCCCTTTTCCTTTCCAGATCACTTCCCACCGCGATTCTCCTTTCTCCAAAGCTTCCAGGCTCTCACTTGGCCACAGCCTGGAGCAGCCTGCCTACAGTGCCAGGGCAGAGCCCATCCCAGCAGCTCCAATCCAGAGGTGACCCTGCCAGCAGCCTCTGCCTTCCCGTGGGGTGAAGCATCACCCCACAGTGCCCCGGCACTGCGTGAGCCCCGCGCTCCCCAAAACGCTGCAGCCACCCGAGCAGAGCTGTGTGGGAGCCCCAGCATGGCACCAACCCACATGGGATTAATTAAAACCTTCCAAGATGTCTGCAGGAATAAGGAGCTGTCAGGGCACCTTGGAGGAGGGAGGCTGGATTTTGGATTGTGCTGCTGGGGAAGTGCAGGGAAGAAGCCTCAGCTGCACCCCCCATCAGCAAAGCCCTACAGAGTGGGGAAGGTTTGAAACTGGGATCCTGGGGCTCCCTGGCTAAGCAGGAGCAGCTACACCTGGGCAGGAGTATCCCTCAGCACACTATGGGGATGATCCCTCATGAACAGGGCTGGGGCTGCCTGCACATCCCTGTTCCTGGGGGGAGCAGTGCCAGAGGGAATTGTAAAGCTTTTACTGCTGCATGGTTGGAAGGACCTGCATAACTCACTGGTGGCATTTCATGTGGTCACCAGGCACTTGGGGCTGTAAAAACTTTATGGTGCTCCACGCCACTCCACGCTCCTTGTGCTACACCGTTATGTTTATTCACTCTCTGACTCTCTTCTAGGCCCCTTGCTATTCTTTTCCAAGAAAGCTTTGGCCTTTTACCCAAGGGCCAGAGAAAATGAGGAATTCAGCCAGCAGGACTGGGTGTAAATCTCCAGCAGTGGAATGAAGATGTCTGGCCCGTGCTGCACCATGCTCCAGCCTGCTCACCTACCTCAGCCCATCACTGGCCACTGATCGAGGCAGCAAATCCACACTGGGAAGGGTTCAGCAGCAGTTGCTGCCCAGGATACACAAATCCTCAGCTGAACTTCAGCACCCTGCACCCTCTGAGGGCACCTCCCAGCAAATCCCACAATTTAACTGCTCACAAACACTCTGAGGTGATCTCCCCCCATCAGCCCTGCCTGTCCCGTTGTCCCAAGACACGACCAACCTCTCTGGCCTCTTCCCAAGCCCAGGGGCTCCACATGGACAGAGATTTATGTGAGGAAAGCAGGGCTGGCCAAGCCCTGCAGACCCCAGGGGCACAAAGACCTCCCTGCATCGCCCTCAGACAGGTTATCCACAGCCTCCTCTCCCCTCTGGAAGCCTTGGAGAAGGGCATTAGCTAATCAAGTGGTAGCATCTCTAATCAGCTTGATGCGCTCTCTCGCTAACCTGATTCCTAATAAGAAAATGGTGGCTGGGAAGGGAGGGAGGGGGATCAGAGTAAATCCAGTGCACCAATCCCCCGCTGGGTGAGAGGCAGGATGACAATTGGCCGGCTCTGTCCCCAGCGCCGCCGTGTTTGTCTGAATGATTTACTGCAAACACCGAGCTGGCGATGGGTGGAGGCGACCCCACAGCTCCCGAGGACGGGAGATCCGGGAGCACCGCGCGCTCCCAGCACAATCTCAGCCAGTCACTGGGAGGGAATGCATCCGGCTCAATTCATTAGGACTGATAGCTCCCTCAATGGGGCTGAATAATTGATGGCCTGGAGAAGCTTTTAAGATGTTCTGTGTGCTCGGAAGACCGAAAGTATTATTTTTTTAAAAGCTAGCACACACAGAAAAACATCGGTGAAGGTGATCCAAGCAAAGGTTAGATGTTTTAATACGTTATGTTTACACCATAAATCCTTGCTCCATCACTTGTAAGGGGAAATGGATACGGCGTGGCTCGGGGCAGCTGCCGGCGGCAGGCAGGACCAGGTAGCCAAGCCAGCTCCCATGGGCCTGGTGACTACAGAGCACAGCCACCACCTGGCCACACAGCTCCCCATGTGGTGCTCCTCCTCCTCCATCCCACTGCAGGGAGATCCCAAAAGCCACCTGGGTGAGCTCTCCCTGCCATGCAGGGGCAGCGTCCCCACCCTCTCACCTTTGACGGTGACGTGGACGCTCTGGCTGATGGAGAGCTGGGGCTGGATCAGCACGCTGCACAGATACTCCCCTTCATCCATGCCCTTCTGGACATCCATCAGCTTCAGGGTGCCGTTCTCAAAGACCACTTGGCGGTGGTTATCGGGCAGCAGCAGGGAGTCCTTGTACCACTTGATGGAGTAATAGGGGTACCCGATGACCCTGCAGTTGATGAAAGTGTCCCTACCCGCGACCGCTGTTATGTTCTTCATGGCGCGGATGCTCGGGGGACCTACATATTCGGGAGGAAGGGAGAGGCAGGCTAGGTTAATTCCGAAGGGCCTCTTGCTTGCATGCAGATCTGCTGCTACTCCAGAGTGAGCTTCACAGGCAGAGGAGGTGACCAGGACAGCCGGGAGCCAGCCTGCTTTGGGTGAGGAGGTGGCACGGGCTCCGCTCAGCTCGTGTGGGGACAGCCGCTCTCAGCTGCGACCTCCAGCTACAGCTACTCTCCCTCACCTACCAGCAGGGCTGTGCTCCTGGGGCACAGCCACACTTCAAACAGCAAATCCCACCCCAGCCTGGGGGAGCTGAGCCCGCGCACCGCTGCTGCCCATTGCGGGAGGTCGCGTGGTGTCTGTGTTTCTGCACTGGGCACCAGAGATATGGGAGAGATGGGGAGAGCTCCCCCACCATCACAGCCTCTCTGCCTCTCCCAGGAGGAATCTGCCTGCATTGTGCCAAACATCCTTGGCAAGAGCTTCTATGGGAACCTGACTTCCACTGGCAAAAACATTTCACTTCCTTGAGCCCCACATTTCTGTGCCCCCCACTGCCAACCTGTGTGTCACTGAAAAGCCAGACAGCCAGCAGTTTGTGTCTGGCTTTGGAGAGGTCTGAGGACTGGGAAAATGCTGCAGGTGAGCCTTTAAACGAGAGGTTTCATGCATCAATAATTACATTGTTCTCCCAGCCGCTGCATAAAATAGCGAAGTAATCTAAAGATTAACCCTGTCTTGACTCCTCATCCTGAGGGTGTAGCAGGATAACAGCTTAACAGGCACTCAGGATCAGCTGATGGACGGTGTTCCTCATTCTAGGACACATTAAGAGAAGGAGCAGGAAGAAAGGAATTAGCATCTCGCTCTGTAACCATGTCTTGGGCCTGTCTGAGGGACATGCTCTGTGCCACTGAAAAAGAAACTCGAATCTTATCTAGTGACAGCCCATCAAGAGCTGAGAGAGGGGAAAGAGGGAGACAAGGGAACATCCTCATTGAAAACGCTGCTCTGGCTTCTCCTGGCTGAGGGATGAACTTCCTCCAAATTCAGCAGTAAACGGCAGCAAAATTCCGACTCTCCTGGGATCCCAGCCAAAAAGCCACTAGATCCATTTCAAACCTGAGACACAGACAAACACAGCCCTTCAACCCTCATTCTCAGCAGACAAATAAACGCTCCCTTATCTTGTCTCGCTCCCACCTGTAAGCCTGGGAGCTTTAATTGGGGATTATTAATGGGCAGGGGCTTACACCGTACCCCGTGCCTGAGAGCGCTCCCCGGAACACACCGAGCAGCGCGCTGCAGCCGTAATAACACGGTGATTAACGCGGCCATGGCTTTTAGCAGACAAAGAAAATGCAGACATGACAAATCAAAGCTCATTTTCCACGATTTCACGTGCTGCCTCATCATCGTTTGTCACGGAGGTCCTGGTGCCTTGGTGGCTGCCGAGGAGTGGGGCTCCCGTAGGGAATGGGGGCAGCTGCTAGAGCACAGGGGACCTGGGACACTTCTGGGCCTGCCACCTCCTCCTCCATGCATGGGGTCCCTCAGGGGGTGCCTGCCCACCCTGTGTAGACCCCAAGGCAGGGTGAACGGACCTCAGTGCTGCCCTGGGACTCCTGCAAAGCCAAGCTCCAGTTCTCTGAGCCTCTGGAACTGCTTTCCACTTTGTTAAACTCCCTGCTTAAAGCATCAGAGGAGCTCAACCCTGCAGGTGTGGGAGGAGCGGGGCAGGGCTCAGGAAACGAGGCTGGGGTAGCCAGGGAGACCCACACGGCCGGGAAGAAGAGGGAGAGGCGAGGAAGAGCGATCCGTCGGGGAACAGAACCAAAACCAAAAAGCCCAGTAAAAGTCCTATTCTGATATTTAAAAGTAGACAGGCACCTCTTACGTTTATTCGCGCTTGGTATTCGGCGCTGCCCACCGAGTTCCGCGCGGTGCACCGGTACACGCCGCCGTCCTTGATCTGCGGGCTGGTGACGTTCATGTGGCTGACGGTGGTGCCATCGGACATGGTGTACTGGTTGGAGCGGTGCCCGCTGTCCCGCGGGATGGGCTCGTCGTCCAGCGCCCAGGTGACGGTGGGTG
Source organism: Pseudopodoces humilis (assembly GCF_049639895.1). NCBI lineage: Eukaryota > Metazoa > Chordata > Aves > Passeriformes > Paridae > Pseudopodoces > Pseudopodoces humilis. The sequence continues at coordinate 5,874,276 of NC_142224.1, read as the reverse complement.
GCGGGGCCCCCTTGGCGGCACACATCAGGGAGAACTGCTCCCCGGGGTTGACCACCTTCTCGCTGAAGGAGGAGACGATGCGGGGGGTCCCATCTGGGGGGCACCCAGCGGGACGGGGGTCAGGGAGCGGCAGCCGCAGGCAGCAGCAGTCACCCGCCAGCAGGATGGCACTGAGCTCCCACCCCAGGGACAGGAGCCCTGCTAGTGACACACACACAGCTGTGCTGGTGTCCCTCTGGGGCAGGGAGATGCAGACAGGGGACACGGTGGCTGATATAGATGCCAGCTTGAGGAGACACCTCCCTCAGCAGAGGCCATCCCTTCTCCAAACACTCGGTGGGCTGGATCAGGGAGGGCTGCCTGGTGAAAATGGCAAACCCAGGGGCTGGGGATGGCAAGTCAACACTTATTTTGGTCCTTCCCCGTCCGTGCCACGCTCTGCACGCAGAGCCCAGGAACAGGCTGGCAGCAGCCTCAGGACCCCCACCCCAGTGGGTGTCCCTGCCTCCCAGCCATGCACAAAGCATCCCCTCAGAGAGGGGCAGAGGAAGAAGCCCCTAGCCCGGGAAGCCGGCTCACCCTCCAGTGTGATGATGGAGAAGTCCTGTGCCGTCTGGGACTTGCGGGTGGCGAAGCACTGGTAGGCCCCAGAGTGGCTCTTCTGGGCGGCCGTGATGAGAAGGGTCTCGTTGCTGATGCCCCGGATGGAGATGTAGTCATCCACCGCCACCAGGTCCGTGTTGCGGTACCAGCGGATGACATACTCGGGGGAGCCGCTGAGGGCACAAGAGAGGATGACGGTGCTGCCGATGCCTGTTTTGAGCTTCTTTGGTGTGAGGGTCACACGCAGAGGGTCTGTGAGAGAGGGGAGAGGCGTTGGCCAAGCACTGCAGCAGAAGGCAGCTCATCCCCGCTGCGCTCCCTCCGCTCCCCCTGCCCGGCTACGCGTTAAATGTCACCGCACAATCGGGCAGGTGGCCCCGCCACCGTCCCCGCTGCTGACAGCCCCTGCTCTTAACGTCAGCCCCAGGCCCCCGGCGGGGGTGCTGTGGGGAGGTGGCAGGATGGCTGGATGACGATGTGGTCCATGTGACAGGGACAGTGATGAGCTGGGGACACAGCAGGCTGGCTGGCACCGTGCTCAGCAGTGCTGCTCCAGGTAAGGCAGGCACAGTGGCTCTGCTACTGCCAGGATCCCGGTGACAGGAGGAACCCCCAGGAAAACAGCACGTGATAAATACTTGGCCTGCCCAGATGGTATTTACTGTTTGGCTAGAGCTTATTTTATGTAAATCGACATAAATTTTATGTAAATCAACAAAGCAAAGCACAGAAGCACCCAACACGTCGGACACGTGCAAGACAGTGGCTTCCAGCGAGCCAAACGCTGTGCCAAAATACAAGGCTGTTGTTTATACAGCTGTACAAACCCCTAAAGCTGCATATTGATAAAAGCTTTACGTGTCAGAAGGCAGCAGGACTAAACCCCCCCACGGGCTCTCACCTATGACGGTGAGGGTCCCCGTGACCTCTGCGGAGCCGAAGGTGTTGGTCACCTCGCAGATGTAGGTGCCGCTGTCCTCCACGCGCAGGTCGCTGATGGTCAGCCCCGTGATGCGCTTGGTCCAGCGGCTGTCGGCGGGGAGCGGCCGCCCGTCCTTGATCCACCGCACGGCCGGGTTGGGGTAGCCCGAGGCGATGCAGGGCAGCTCCACCAGCCGGCCCGCCTTCACCTCCCTGGACTGGAAGCTGTCTAACATCGTGGGGATGGATTCTGCCGGGTCTGGGTTGGGAGAGGAATTGGGCTCACCCAGGGAAGAGGATGAGGTGAGGTGCCTCAGGGACACCGGTAGCACTGCACCCAGTCAGAACCATCCATGAGAGAGGCTCTCCTCGTTCCCCTGAGCCCGTGGCTCTGCCATACAGGAGTGCAGGATGCACCCCATTATCCTTGGGGAGCATGGGGTGCCCTGTCCCACCCGGCCAGCACAGCCCTTGGTAGCCAGGACAACAGGCACGCGGGGAAGTGGGAGGAAAAACACATCCTAAATAGCTGATGGGAGGAATAAACTCAGCACTGGAGGAATTACTCAAGGTGACACCTAATTGGTGCAAAATACACAAATTTTGTGGCACATTTCAAAATTTACAAGCAAAAGGGCCCATCAGGCAGCTGGGAAAGGAGAAAATTAATCACTAAGTCTCAGGCGTGAAATTAAATTCCAGGGGAAAGAAACCTCTTTCATTACTCCCAAGCAGAAGTAAAACGCCGTGACGTGTAAATAATGACAGCGACCAGGAGGGGACCGGGCCAGCTCGAAACGCGCGGACTGGGGATGATACAGCCGGCGACACCCACGCACAGCTGGGACGTGTGGCAGGACGGGCACGGCTGGGACCCGCGGGTCCCCGAGAGGCGAGGCTGGGCAAGCCCTGCCTCTCCTCCTGCCCTCCGGGCCGTTAATTCGGGGAGCCGGAGCGGGAGCAGCCGGGGATGGGAGCGGCACACGGCAGGGAGCGGGCGCGCTGCACCGAGCGGCGGCCGCCAGTCGGGAGAACTCCCTCCCTCCCTGCCGAGCGGAGTAATTTGGGCAGTCAGCGGAGCCGGGAGCGCCCCGAGACACCCGGCACTCCGGACTGCACTGCCTCCGCCGCAGTATCGCTTGCATCTTCGTCACATCGCGTCAGGCTGCTCACATCGCGGGCTGTCACATCGCATCGCCGTGCGCCCCGTCGCCTCCCGCTCGGGGTGACGCGCGGCACCGCGCCCGGCTCGGGGGGGCTGCGGGGCACAGCCCGGGCACTGCCAGCCCCCCGGGCACTGCCAGCCCCCCGGGCACTGCCAGCTCCCCGGGCACCGCCAGCCCCGCACCGGCACGTCCCCTCGCTGCGGGGACCCGAGGTGGCGATGCCATCGCTCCCCGTGCGGGATGGCTGCTGTGGGCAGGCGGGGAAGCGAACAGGAGAGCGGACATCGGGGGCGGCTGGGCTCCCTCCCGGGCACCGGACCCCCTCGGCCACGCTGGCAGCCGCACGGGCTCACCTGAGACGGAGAGGCGGGCGCCGTTGCTCTGCCGCGTCTCCCCGCTGTACTTGTGCTTGGTGATACACCTGTAGGTGGACAAGGCATCTTCCTTCTGCACGTCCGATATGTACAAACCTCCATAAGAAGTAATAAAAAACCTATTTTCTGGAGACACAAAGGGAGGAGAAGAGTGAGGAGCCTCTCCTGGCCCCAGGCTGAGCAGGGTCAGGCAGAGCCCCTGCACTCCCAGCTGGCACCGGAGCTGCGGCAGGGAAAGAGGGACCTTCCTCCACCTCCACCACATCGGGGTGCAGCTCCGGCTGAAGTTTCAGGCAGGCTGGTGAAGTTGGGTGAGACACAACTCACTGTCTGGTGAAGGAACCTTGTGTGTGCAACAGCAGCGCCGGTGTTTGTGGGCACGGCCTCCCTCCATCACTCACCCTGGCCAAGCACACACACTTGCCCGGGTGTAATGGTGGGTTTGGGGTGTCTTTGCACACACCTGGACTCCCAGGGCTCGGATTCGGGGTGAGGAGGGTGAGCAGAGCATGTGGCACAGAGCTCCAGCACACGCCGCTCCTCCGCGGTGCCACGCGCTCCATGGCAACGCAGCAATTAAAAGTGAATCCGTCCCGCTGTGTTAATAATTAGCTTAACTTACTTAGAATCATGTGAAAACAAATAAGGGCTCGGGCTGATGTTTGAGCCCCGGGAGGAAGGTGGCAGGAGAGCAGCCAGGGCAGCACAGACCCGGCAGCGCTGCTGGAGCAGCCCCCTCAGGCCAGCAGGTTTTGGAGCCTGGCACAGGGGAAAGGAGTCTTTGGCTGGCTCCTGACCCCTGCAATTCATCATGAATTATAACAGTAATTAACACGAATAGAAAGGCTTGTGTAGTGGCTACATGGAGAGCAGGATAAGCCGAGGCTCTGGAGAGGCTCCCTGCCCACCTGGAAAGCACTTTGCCCTGCCCCTCCATGCCAAGCAAGGCTTTCACCCCCAGCTCTGTGAGGCTTTGGGGTTTATTCCAGCGCCAGTCTCAGCTGGGATGGGATGCTCCATCTGCTCGGCTGCGCCGTGCTGCCAGCCAAACCACCCCCTACCAGACCCCAGGACTGCAGAAGGTAATTTAGTGCAGCTGAATGCTCAGAGTGAAAACCTTTAAACCCGGCCTGTAAATCAGCAACATCTGCAAATGGCTCCCTCAAGTCCTGCACAATGCCTGCTAAGCCAGGATACAGATGATGAGGCCAAGCAACTGATTTTACTTCCAGCACCTTTTGGAAGCACCTGGATATTCTCAATTTAGACAAGAAGAAAGCTCCATGGTCAAACTCAGGAGCGCAGAATAAGCACGAGTGAGAAGACAAGAGGCAGATGCTCCCAGAGCACTCTGGCTCCCACACCCTGGGCAGGACACCAGGCCCAGTTCCCTGCAAGCACTGCAGGTGACAGACCAGAAAGCAGAGATCCTCACCCAGGGAACCAGGGAGTGTCCCTGGCATGAGCCAAGGCAACGGCAGTGCCGAGCTGTGCTGGCATTACCCATTCCAGCTGTGGCTCAGCCAGATGTGCGTGTTTGACTCCAACTGCTCGATACAAGACAGTGAGGGGCCCCAAACAGCAAAGAAACAGCAAATAATTAATCATAATGCCAGTCAACTGTGGTTACCAGAGGCACAGACACCTGCCAGGCTGGCACCCTGTGCTGATCCTCCCTGGAAGCAGCGGGAGCACGAGCTGGCAGCCCCATCCCCACATCTCCACAACAACCCTGTGACTCCATCCCTGCTTGGAGGGTTCTGGGCCAAAAGCTCAGCCAAAACCTCCATGCTGTGGCATGGCAGCAGCGGTGTGGCAGCACATGGCCCGCTCTGGTCTGCAGCTGGGGCCAGAGGTGCAGTTCTGCGGGTGTTGTGCGGCACCGCCAGCGGGATCTGTACGGCCCCCGCGGAGGGGCAGGGGGAGCGGTCCCACAGCACTGCAATAACATGCAAATCAAACATTAATTTTTCATCTCCCATCAAACCAGTAAGCGGAGAACATTGGCTGCACTGGAATTTGAGATGGGGGGAGCCGGTTTCCATGGTAACGGGGCTGTATTTTGCGAAGTGCTGGCAGCCCCAGCCCACACCCTCACACGCGGCCGTGTCTGGGGATCCACAGGCTTTGCTGCCGTGCTCTGGGCTGGAAACAAAGCCTCGTGCCCAAGATCCAGGCTCTGGGATGGGGCTCCATCCATAACAGCCACCCCAGGGACAGGAAGGGACAGAAATCCTGCAGGTTTAGGATCCACATCTCCACCGTGGAGTGACAGGAGGCACCTGCCCCTTGCACGGTGTGGAGACACAGTTCCATCACGTGTGAGATCCACCCAAGCTGACAGCACAGCTTCCTTTGGTTATTTTCTCTGGGAGGGGACAAGCGGCTGTGTCGAGGAATGTTCTGCTGGTTCAGGGGAGACGTGGGGCTCTAACTGATGTAAGTGGCTTCAAAAGACCTCACCCTTATGGCTTATTATGACTTATTGCTGAGCTTGCCAGGCAGATTAACATCGAAGGTCACCAAGTAAAATCAGATCTTTCTGTCTGCCAGGAGGTGGAAAGGCTTTACAGGAAGCAGAGGATTAAGCACATCCGTGGCCAGGCTGGAGCAACGTGCCTCTAATAACTCTTCCAGCTAGACTTGAGCTGCTGCCTTTGGAGATAGCTCACCAAAACCCTTGGATCAAACACAGCTCACCATGAGCTAAATTCTACCTAAATTCCCAGGCCCCTCACCTGGGGAAAACAATAAGGGTGAGAGGGGGGCTCTCCTGCGTGGTCTCGCTGAGTACACACACACACACACCTCTCCCACATCCAGCTGCCAGTGGTGGCCCTGAAAACCAGCATCATTCCCAAGGGCCTCCCAATTCCAAGAGAAAGATTACAGTCGATGCAGGTTAGCAGCTCCTGCTCCATCCAGTATAGATTTATCAAAACAACGGGGTCAGGGCTTCAGGAGGGAGCACGTTTTATAGTTCATAAGACTAATGAGATAACTTTCCCCTGGTACTGCTGGAGAATCAATAGGTGCCAGCGTTTATGAATTAGCCATACTGGAAGCATGTGCATCCCAAGGCATCCCGGACAAATCCAATAACTGTTCGGAGCTATTTCTGGCCACGTTTAAAGTGACAAACGCCTCCCGGGGGGAAGGCACGGACGGGGAAGCCCCAAAGAGCAAAGCCTGTAATTTTCCACCGCTGCCACAGCGGCACTTTTCTGCTGTGGCTGCTGTTCCTGGATGCCATTTGCCCGGCATGGAGCTCGCCTGGGGACAAGGAACACCCACAGGAAACCCAGACAGCAGGGACACTCCTGCTCGCCCCATGGCACTGATCACCGCCCCCGGGACAGCCCGAGCCCTGCTCAGCGGGGCAGGGGACACAGGGCACAGGAGCGGGCTGGCATCCGAGCACCAGAGCTGCCTTTTATCTCAGCAGCCTGAGCCCAGCTCGTGCCACAGCAAATGCTCTGGGAGCAGAGGGGGCGCCGAGATTAAAGCTCCCCGCATCCCTCCCTGGTGGAGATGCTAAAGAGGAGCTGTAACTTGAGCCCAATACAAATTTCATAGGACCTGCACAAATCTGACAGATTTATTTACGTGTTTGCCTGCCGTGGGGATCCCAGGGGAGCTGTAGGGCCGTCCCTGCTCCCAGCCCTTCCAAAGGCAGCAGAGCTGTGAGCTCAGCCAGAGGTTCCCACCTAGAGCAGTCACGGCTGTTTGTAATGCGCGCAGTGCCAGCTGAGCCAGCAGCTCGGGCTCTGCACCAAGGGGCTCCTCCTCTCCTCCTCATCCTCCTCTCCTCCTCATCCTCCTCTCCTCCTCATCCTCCTCTCCTCCTCATCCTCCTCTCCTCCTCATCCTCCTCCTTTTCCCGACAAAAGGACTGATACTTTCTGCGGGAGTCAGAGCAGAGGGAGCAGCACAGGAGGGGTGGAAATCGGGGACTCGTGACGGGCTTTCCACCTCCCCTCCCTAATCTCCTTTATAAGCATGGCTCCATCTCCTCCCGTTACAGGATTAACACCCATCTCTCATTCTCCTCCCGCAACAAGATTTTATTTCTAATTACGCTGTAATAAAACTGGGCGCGCTCCCAGGGCTCCTTCCAAATGACTTGTCGACACTCGGCGAGATTGAATCCTACTCGGCCCGTTTCCGGCACCTCTGCCGGCTGCTCATTAGGCATGCATGAGGGAGAGGGTTTAAGAACAGAATTACATTTAAATGGCTTTTCTGAGAGGGAGATGTGAAACAAGAGAGAGAAGCAAAAAGCAGGACAGGTTTACAAGGAGGGTATCACTGTCACCTCCCTGTCACACTGCTGTCCAGCAGCTCTTTGCCAGGTCCCCACTCCTGGCGCTCCAGGGATATCACAAGCCAAAAAATCCAAAAGGAATCCCTGCAGGGGATTCCTGAGCACCAAATTTTTGCAACAGCACGGCAACCAGGGCCACGCGTCAGTGAACACTGTCACCCTGTCCTGCGGGGTGCCCGGGACACTGTGTGCTGATTGACGTGGCAGCAGAGAGGGAAAACCAGGGATTTTCTTGTCAGGGCTTAGGAAAACACACACCAGAAGAAACATGGGATGGGCATAATCAGGAGCTGGCACTGCCAGTCCTGCTCCCTGCACTGGGGTGTGAGCAGGCAGCACGTGGCTCCAGTGGAGCACTGGGAACACCGTGTTTTCCAGATGTTTTCCATCCTCACTGGACTCACTGGCAGTGGGCAGTTTCTGCTGCATGGATGCTGCTTCCCAGATCCAGGCTCACGAATCGGCAAAATTGGGAAAACAGATGTTAGGAAAGATCTCTCTCTATTAGCTCCCTCGGAAGTGAGGTATCCTGCAGGGCTGGCAGGAGTTATTAAATCAAGAGTCATTATTTACCCAAGGGCCAGTCTTGCAAGTCATGTTCCTAGAAGTAAATCCAGAATTATGCTGCCCACGGAAATGGATTCACACGGGTATGAGGGAGAGCACAGTTTGCCTCTCCGGGTTTTAATCCACCTCTGAGTCACCGGAGCGCTTGGCAGTGAAACCCAGCAGTGTTTGGGGACACTTGGGTTTGTTTGCATAAGCGACTTTGGGAGTGACACACTTCCACTGAACCAGAGCACGGAGGAGGAGGAGGAGGAGGAGGAAGAGGAGGAGGAATCCCCTGGGTGGGGGCCACGGGGCCGGGACTTGCCCGTGGAGCAGCCTCCTGTCACCAGCCACGCTGGCACTGCCAAAGGAGGAGGAATTAATCTCCCGAGGTGGTCCGGAGCCGCCTAATACCAGCAGAAAATTACAGAACAGGATGAAGAGCATTACAAAATGAATAGGAGGGGACTAGAGATTTCCATGGCTAATCCTGTTAACGAGACAATTTCTTATCAAACTCATTATGTGGCGGAAAGCGGGGGGGAAGGGGCTGGGCAGGGAAGCTGGGGAGGGGGAGGGCGATGCCAGGCAAAAGCATTCCCGAGCATCGGGACACGGGGCTGGCAGGGGAGCGCGGCAGCTCCCGAGCCCGGCTCACTACGCCGCACGCCAGCGAGGGTTGTATTTCTATTTCGGAGCAGAGCTGAGTATTACTAGAGTGACATTTACCACAAAATAGTGCCGTCTGCTCCGGCTCTATCACCAGCCCTCTCCCAGCGCTGAGCTACAGCGCGCTGCGATTACGGCAGGCATAAAAACGTATAAACCCCACCAAGAGAACACTCAATTCAAAAAGGGATTTTTGGAGCGTCTTTTTTTTTTTTTTTAATTTTTTTTTTTTTTTTTAACCTCCTGTTACGACGAGTTTCGTTTTCCTGGAGGAGGCAAAACAAAACGCAGGCTGAACATGTGTGTGCCCTAGCACAGGATGGGTGGGCTGGGAAGGGGCTCTGCCCACCGGCCCCTCTGTGCTGATTCCCGCATCCCGCTCGGCCACGCACGAGCAAAGCTGAGCAGCCTCGCGTGGAAGAACGCGGCTGTGGCTGAGTGATTCCCAAAAATCCTCACCAGCCCCTCCACCTCCTGCCCCCGAGAATCACAGGGAGGGGGCTTCGCTGCTACTTTGTGCACAGCATTTAATTTTTTTAATTTTTTTTTTTTTTTTATAATTTGCTATTTAAAAAACCGCGGAACTAGTCAGATTTCATGCTAATGAGGAGAAAATCTGGATCGAGGACTGTGCAAAAATTTGCATCTCAAAGAGGAAAACAGGAAGTCGCTAAGAAAGGAAAATCCACGCAGAGGTAGCGGGTATGGCCATAATTAGGCTAATGCTGCCTGTGTTCTGTCAGCTCGTTTCCATCAGCCCCGGGGTGGCAGGGGACAGCAGACCTCCCTGCCACCTCACCGTGATTCCCTGCCACGGCTCCCAGCCCCGGAGAGGGATGGTGAGGGGAGCTGGGCACCGTGATGGCAGCACGGGATGGAGGGTGGCACGGGATGGAGGATGGAGCAGGATGGAGGATGGTGAGGGATGGAGAGTGGAGCAGGATGGAGGATGGTGAGGGATGGAGAGTGGAGCAGGATGGAGGATGACATGGGATGGAGGATGACATGGGATGGAGGATGGCACAGGATGGAGGATGGAGGATGGCACAGGATGGAGGATGGCACAGGATGGCACAGGATGGAGCAGGATGGAGGGTGGAACAGGGAATGTGGTGGCCACACCGCACTGGGAAGGACGGCTCACAAAAGAAGCACATCTGGAGATTCTCCGAGAGCAGCACCCCTGCCCCACCTGCCCAGCCAAGCCAGGGTGAACCCACCACCACCCCCGCCTGCCTCAGCACGGAACGAGCTGTGGCTGTCCCCATCTTGAGAGGGGCTGATTTGCAGTTTTGCATCAATTTTCCTCTGATTTTTTAATTGGGTTTTGCTGCCGCTGCAGACATTACTGTGCAAACAATTCCGAATGGCTTGAACCAAGATATTTGCTCATAAAAATCCATCACCAGAGCTGAGAATGACAGAAATGGAAAATGCCTAATGAAAACAAAGGGGAAAACAACAGGTACCCTGGTCCTTCGCCATCCATCACCAACCTCAGATTATTGATGGGAGGGGAAAAAAATTCTCCCATCTGCAATCAAATCTTGAGAAATCTTGAAAAGCCAAACACCACATAGGAGGAAATTCTTTGCCCCCACTTCAGTCTGCAGGAGTTTCGCCATAATTATAATAAGAGTGAGGCTGCTGGATAACACGAGAATTATTTTCCCCACTTACATTGTCAAATGATCATTTTGCCCTGCAGTGAAATCTCAATAATTATAATGCCGAACCGTGAAAGAACAAAGAAATAAAAAAAGCAGTGTTTTCTTCCAGGGAGCGGGGGGAGGGGGGAGCCGCCATTGCAGAACTCGAAGTGCATCCTTCCTCTAATTATCTTTTCCAGGGCTGTGCATCCCTCACCCTTTCCCCGTGGCCCAAGCCCCCCGATAACTCCCTCAGCTGCAGGGGGTGGTGTGGATGGGAGCAGCCACCCCCTGCCCAGCGAGGCACAGCTTCCCCAGTGAGGAGCGAAGCGGGGAGCGGGGTTTGGGCTCCGTGGCATCGCCCCCCAGCCCTAATCCCAGCCCCCAGGAGCTCCCCACAAAGGCTGCCCACGGGGTGTGGGGAGCGCCAGGCACGGCTCGCTGTCCCTTCACACCCATCCCAACACCGACAGCCCCTCGGCAGGGGACAAGCAAGGAGAGAGGAGAGAAAGGGGACAGAAAGCAGAGGGGGGCGTGGGGGGGTAAAGGAGGCGAACAAGAAAAACAAGACGACAGAACGCTTGCTCCACAGCCCTCGGCTAAATTACAAACCAGTTTACTGAGGTGGAAAGCTGCAGTGAGCTGAGGAGGAATATGTGGAAACCATCTGCAGATTTAAAAATAATCTATTTTACGATCACCCTCGAACATATTCTTTTGCAGAAACCAAATAGGATTTGTTGTTGTTGTTTTGTGCAAACTGTTAGGGAAAAATTACTAGAAACATGCAGGGGGTTTTGCCTTCTTGAGTACTGAGAGGCTAAATATGCCCTTCCTTATGTTTAGAATAGTAACAGTCATCTTAAAATTAACTTGGTCTGCATCAGAGCTTAAAACAGTTGCAATTCAGAGCCTGCAAAAGCAGGACAAACCTGCGCTGGGATATCTAGCGCTTTGAGCTGACAGATGTCTTCCTACATACAGTAAATATAGGTCGTCTTTTCCTACCCAGAGAACTGTAGATCTTAATTAACCAGGCCACTAGCAGCATATGTAATGATTTTTTTCAGCTTGCTAAGTAAACCTTCCCGTGATGAGATGGAAGGAAAATCAGAGGCATGTGAGAGGGACCCCCTCTCTGGTCAGCGCAGCCCTCGCTCCGCGGCTCCCGCAGTTATTTCACGCTATAAAATCTGCCTAACGAGATGGGAAGGGTGTGAGTGCCACATCCCCTTCCCCATGCACAGCCCCACCGAGCCCAGGCAGCCCTGAGCCCTGAGCCCGGCTCGGCTGGCGGCCAGAGGGGCCGTGGGGCTCCGCAGACTAAACCGCGCTTCGCCTCGTAAGCCACTCCGGGATTAAATTATCTCCGGGCTCAGAGGCAAAATGAGCTAATGAAATTCATGCTGCATTATGATAAAGTCGTGCCGAGCCCTCGTGGAGGGGCAGCGGGCGCTGGGGTGGCTGGGGGCGGGTGGCACTGTCACCCCCGGGCAGTGTCCCCAGTGCCCCACACTGGCCCAGGAGGAAGGCGAGAGCTGGGGGAAGCTTTACCAGGTTTGTTCACCTGAGCGAGGGCACCCAGCGAGCTTCCCACCCTCCCTCCCAGCATCTCTCACAGGCAGGGCGCTCTGAACTGGCTTTTAAAAACACTGGGTTGGAAGGGAGAGAGGAGCCCGAGCCCACATCCACATCCTCTCACAGCCCGTGTTTCCACAGCCACATCCTCTCACAGCCCCTGTTTCCACAGCCACAAGTGTGCTTGGCAGGGCAAGGACAGCACACAGAGCGAGGCTGGTACAGGCTCCCCAGGAAAAAGCTACCCAGAGACTGTGGGAAGAAGTCGAGGACAGAAGCTCCCTCTGCCACGTGGAAAACCGCAAGAGAGCTGCACATCACTGCCCTGCACCAGCTCCGAAAGAATCCCGCTGAAGCCAAGACCTTGTTTTGATCTGACGAGAAAACCCAAAAGCCTCACAAAAGAAATTCTGTCACCTGAAACTCAGGGGTGAAGTGGAGCGATCCCGCACCGCCGCTCGCTGCCGCGCTCCCAACGCGTCCACGAGACACGCACGGTGCCTCCCATCCCCTCCTCCCCTCCCTGCTACTCACTGGGGAAAAAAATTCAGCCAACGCCACTCGAACAAAGAGTAGAACTTCCTCCCTGCTCATTAGTGCTGGAAAAGCAACAGAAAAAAAAAAATCCCCAGGACATAACCTCCTCTTCAGCTCTGAAGTCTGAGCGGCTTGGAGAGGGTGGCTGGGTTTATTCTTTGCCTTTCACCTCGCTCGGAGTTGGTCTGCACGCTTTGATTATAGAGGCACAGAGAGGAGCCCACGCCGAGGAAAGGAGCCCAAACCCACCCTGAGTTCTGGCTCCCTGTGAGGGCACACAGATTCCACACGGGTGGGCACAGCCCCACCAGCACCCGGCTTGGAGGCAGCTTGGGGCAGCTCAGAGTGACCCTCTCCAGCCTGGGGGACACCCTGATCCTTCCTCCCTGTCTCCCGCTCTCTAGAGGGGTGTCTCCATTAGAAAACCACATCTCCTCGCTCTCCCTGCAGCCAGGAGCGCTCATGGGGGGCGGTGTTAGGAGAGGAGGGAGGCACGGGCTGGGACAGCACCCCTGTCCTCGCCTCCCGTGCGCTCCCTGAGCACCAGCAAACACGGACTGAGCCACAGCATCCCTCTGGAGAGGGGTGAGAAGGGAGCAAGGTCCCTGCAGCCACAGAAGCCACCGGTGTGTCACCACGAGCCCTTCCCCATTCACCCACGCTCCGGGGTGGGAAAGGTTCGGGGAGCCACTGGGGAGCTGCACACATTCCCGAGGGAAAACAGCCCTGGTGTTCCATCAGAGCCACGGCACAAATCCACTCCAGAGCATCTGCCACGGGCAGGGGCTGCATCGGCAGCTGGAGGAGGGGCAGCCCCTTCCTGCACCACACATGATCCGCTGCAGCTTATCAATAATTATTAAGACAAGGCAAATGTATGTTGACCTAGTTAGACGTCCGAGAAGAAAGCCAGCCCCGGTGGCTTTGTTTAGCAACCTGGCAGTCCTGATGGAGGCACTCCTGGCACGGATCCTTCCCATCAAAATGATTCCCCCCCGGCATCGTGTGAGCACTGGGGCACTTGTGAGTGGCAGTTTAGGCTTCAAAGCCAGCAGGGAAGTACTCTGATAGTTCACAATGTGACCACAAAAATCATTCTGGGCCAGAAGAATTAGTCAGGTGCTGTGGGATGCAGTAGAAACCCCTGGATCCAGCTCTGAGCAGCTCCCTGGACACCACAGACCCGGGGAGGAGAGATCCTGTGTCCTCATGACACTGCACAACATCCCTGGCCCAGGAGCTCGACTTAGGCAAATCCAGCCCTGCAATCAGATGTGATTTCCTAGCAACAAGCAACGAGATGCTGGGGCAGCTCACCAGGAGAGCGGGCTCCAAGTCCTTAAACGAGATGAGATCTTGTCACACCCTGCTGTCACCTGCCTCCCAGGTGTCCAGGGGACAGAAGGGGCTGCCCCAGCTCCCAGCACTGCTCTTGGTCCGCTCAGGCTTAGCCTGGGGAAAACGGAGCAGAACACGAGGGCTTGGCACCCTTGGGTATTGCCACCATCTTGCCCATTATTTTTGGAGGGGGAATATCCATTTGTCAGCACAGCCATGGACACGGCCCCCGCTGTAACCCACTCAGTTTGGGGTGATCAGGGAGAGCTGGGACTCCACAACTGCCCCGTGAAGCAGAAAGTGTGACCTGCATCTCGCTCACCCGTCTCGCAGCTTCGTGTGAGACCTGAGCTCACTGTGTGCTGCTGCTGCCTCCTCTCTGCTTCCCTGCAGAGTCATTCAGGATGAATTCTCTTCATCTCGTGCAAGCATTAAAGGCTCTCCAGGTGTCCCTGCCAGGTGGGAGCCCGGCTCAGGGCACGGGGAGCGGGGACAGTGCGGACACTGCCATGGCCAGCCTGGGGGACACCTCCTCAGCTCCTGGCCTCCTGCCCGGGGCTCCCTCCTGCTCTGCACGGTTCAGCGGTGCCTTTACAGCATCGGCCGTGCCAGGACAGCCCGAGGCCTCAGCGGGCACGGCTGGGCTCAGGGCCGGGCAGCCCAGGGAGCCACCACGGTCCCCTCGGAGGGCAGGCACAGAGCGGAGCAGGGGACACGGAGGTGCAAAGGAACGGCGTGGCACGGGCTGGGGAGCGCCTCCCTGGCTGGCACGCAGCATCCAGCCTCACATGTCCAGCTCCGAAGGTGACAGACCCCCTGGATACAGCCCTTCTGCCCAGGGCAGGCGCCCAGATCTCCCCCATCACCAGCCTGGGAGCGCTCAACACTTCTCCCCAGCCCGGGTCCCTCTGTCCCTGCAGCACTGCAGCCAGATCCCGCCTCCAAGTGCCTCTCAAAACTGACGGGATGCAAATTATTCCTCCCTTTCAGCTGCTATTCAAGCCTTGCTGGCCACCGCTCCGAGCAGCTGCTGCCTCGCACGCAGCCGCGGGAAGGGCGGGCGCAGGGGTGATTTTGGGAGCAAGGAGGGGTGAGCGCAGCATCCATCACAGCCACACAAAGAACATCCTCATCCCCCAGCGCCGAGGAAAGCAGCCCAGTCTGCCCAAGGAGTGCAGCAGAGGGCAGGAGGAACTTCCACTGCAAAAAGCTGAGCTGTCCCAGGGAGGGTGACACGGGGACAGTGGCACAGGCCAGGCCAGGGATGCTCCTCACTGACAGACATTAGTGGGTGCACAGGCTAAAGCAGCAGGGCCAGTTCCCAGCCAATTCACACATGTTTTATTCATAAAAACACCGCAAAGTTCACGAGCGTTCACTAATTACTCAACCTGCTCCTCTGTCAGGTGAATAATGAGGGGAAAAATAATCAGCAATTTGTTCAAAACCACATGGAGAAATTCCGAGTGCGTTATGGCAGGGCTGTGCTCTGCATACTGAAACCTGGGGCTGATGTGATGCTGCAAAAAAACCTGGGGCACCCGCCAAAGGGACCCCAGTGTAACCAGTGCTCCCATGCACCCCCAAATCCCCCCTGTCCCACCCTGCCAAGGGCATTTCCAGGTGCTCCGGGGCTGTCACAGCCGCACCTCGGAGGAGAAATGTCTGTGAAAAGCATCGAGGAGCTCCTGCCTCCTCGGAGCGCTCGGAAGCCCAGCCAGGCCTTGCTCTCTGCAGCGCTGCTAATTACCACAGCTTTCCAGAAGGCAGGAATAATTAAAGCACCTTCCCTTTCCCTGGAGAACGAGAGCAGGAGCCTTAGTGGATGGCACGGGGAAGAGAAACCATTTCCCAAAGTTCTCTGCTTTCCTCAGGAGCTGAGGCTGAGTGGGGCAGAGCAGCCAGGAGCCTCCTGCGGGGATGCTCCCGTCAGCACCCCCAGAATGGGGGATGGAGCCAGGGAAAAGCAGCCAGCAGCAGAGGGCTGGCTGGGAAACCTCAGGCTTTTAGCTGAAGGAGCACTGAGGAGCCAGCACATCTGTTCCCAAGGAGCCACTTCAGCCAGGGGACTCCTGCCTTGGTGCAGCAATTATTTTAAAATAAAATTATCCTCTGAAAAGGCATGATAGAGAATTAGCCCTGGAAGTTCCCACACATCCAAAAATCCCAATGTGCTCTCACCCCATTGATTTGGTGGGGAGGGGGTGGGTGTAAAGACAGGGCCTCCAAGAGGGAGCTCTGTGGCCACTGAGAGGCCTCCTCTGGCCAACCCTGACTTTAGACTTGGGCTGCAGCAAAGTTGCAGTCAAGCATCAGCATCTCCACAGCGGCAAACGGGAGCGTAATCACAGAGAGGTGAGGGGAGGGAGGAAACAAAAAGCAGCAATAAATCACTTCCCTGCTGCTACCCGAGGAGATATAATTAAGTTTATGCTTAGAGTGGCATTGCTGACAGTCGTCCTGGAATGAGATAAACACATGGCATGAGGTTAAGCTGTGTGCTGAGTGGCAGGTGACACGTGTGCTCAGGAATGTCCCTGATTAGGGAGTCCCCAAGCACGGGGAGAGCACCAGGGAATGGCTGAAAAGCTGCACTCTGCAAGGCTCAGGGCACCAGTGCACACCCAGCACGGGCTCTGCAGCCTCTGCTGAGGGCCCACTGCTCCAGGCAGCCTCACCCCAGCTGTCCCTGCCCGGGGTGTCCCCCCTTTCCTGGCACCCACCGCCACCCATGGGTGCCCAGCTCGCCAGCCTGAGTCCTGCTTGTGCTTAAGCACAGGCTTAAATTTAAGCACAGGCTTAACTTTAAGCACATGAAATGTCCACTGATCTCCAAAGGATTATTCGTGGGCTCAGCTGCACACACCAGGGGCTCAGCAGGCGCAGGGTTGGGATGCTCAGTGTCACCTCCTGGGACAAAGGGCAGAGACAAGCCCTGCAAGGGGGGTGTGACCGAAATGACAGCTGAGCATGGGGACAGTCACTGAGGCTGGACACTGAGCTGGTCCAGAGCTCTTTATAAAGGCTGAGAACACTGTAGGCACTGCAGACCATCTCCTGCTCAAACACATCTGCACATTTTCAGACGCTTTCCTTGGTTCTCCCAAGAAAAATTCCACAAGCCTGTATGAATTTTCACTTACAGAAAAGAGCTTGGTGTGGGTTTTCTGGTAGCAAGCAGTGATTGAAGACAATGCCCAAACAGGAGCAAGTTTTCCTAATCTAGCCTTGCAATGTATTCCAAACCTTCTTATTTTAAAGTATCTGTAGAACCCTCATTCTGCTTGTCCCCAGAGGTTTGATGAACACGTTTCTGCCGAGAGAGACGCTGCTCCCTGGGTGCTGTCTCAGGTTTTAATACCTCATGTCCCCTGCACGGAGAGAGAGGTCAGGCCTGGCCAGACACAAAGCTTGGCTTTAGCAGCTCTGGCCAAGGATCAGAGAAGGACACCCCAAATCCAGCTGAGCATCCTTGGGGTGACAAGGAAGCCAGAGCCTCTTCCTGCCCTCCAGACACTGCCATGGCCATCAGCATCCCACCTCCAGCCCCTGATCCCACCCTGGCCAGGAGGAGCCTCCGAAAGCCAGCGCACGGCCCAGCTCAGCTGAGAGCCTCCAGCTGCCATCTGGACGGATCACAGGATTTTTTTCCATGCAAATATGAAAGAGGGGGTGGGGGAAGGCTGAGGAGAAACGAGGCTGCAAAATGAATTCAGCATCAATTATTCTAAAATATGCGTGTTAATATGGGAAGGGCTCCATGGCTGCATCCATCTCCACTTCTGTTCATTTTGAGCAGCAAAATGTGACCCGGGAAGATGACAGCATCTCGCGTCTCACTTACACAAACACGAGCCGGGCAAGGGGGGATATTAAAACAGGAGACAATGCTGCATATTAAAATGCCACAGATGGAGCTTTCTGCAGCCTTTGCAGTCTGCCTCGGAGATTATTGCTGGGCCATATTGTATTAAAAAATGGGGGGTGGGTGTGTTATTTATTTAATTTTTAAACAAATTCCATCTCCTACTCATGCCGGATGGATAAAGTGAGCTCTTGAGCTCCAGCCAGCTTTGCCAGCAAACCCACATGAAAAATGCATTTTCATTAATACAAACTGTTTGCAGTAGGTAAATTAATTCTGGAAATGGTTTTCATACATGGCAAATTATACATTCAGTGAAAACACTGGATGACACTCCACAGCCCTAATAAAGCCCCGTGTTTCCTGTAATGAAGCGGGATTGCCAGGTAAAGGCGGAGAGCTGGAACAATTAAACAAACAAATAAGTCAACAGGCGAGTGAAACCTGGTGGGGTTGGGAGGTTTTCAGGCTGCTGCAGCCCCACAGGTGGAGTTTCCCAGCGAGGAGGACAAGAGGAAGGAGCAGCCTGGGTCCCTTCCCATCACTGATGTGGGGGCTGAGGGCCCCGACAGGGAATTCTGTGGATTCTGAGGGCACAGAGGTGACGAGCACAGCACAGCTGGCCAAGGAGCCACGGAAGGCCCTGCCAACACTCCACCATCTCCCAGATGGGGAGCAAGCCTGAAGATCAAGTTTCTCTCCCCTCACAAGTTTCCCTTCTGCTCTCAACCCTTTTCATGTCTCCTTTAACAGTCCCGTTCCTGGGTGCCTGCTGCTGGCGAGGGAAGCAATCTATAATTGATGAAGTGACGCTGTGCCACGGCCCCAGCCCAGCCAGGAGACATCTGTTCTGCACGTAGCCTCGCTCAGGTGCTGTCACGCCGCATTTACCGCAGTGTATCACAGCCCTGCTGCCTGGCCCGGCGTGGGGCCAGCCCTGGGCCCTGACACCCTCAGCTCAGGGTGTCAGGGCCTGGAGAGGCTGCACTGGAGGTGTTCTCCATCCTCTTTTCAGGCTTCTTTTCACAAATTTCTCTCAGCAGCACCAAAGCTGCTGGGCGCTTGTGACGGCAGCACCGTGCCCACCCTCACTGCGCCCTTCCAGCAGCGCCCCTGCACCC
Source organism: Pseudopodoces humilis (assembly GCF_049639895.1). NCBI lineage: Eukaryota > Metazoa > Chordata > Aves > Passeriformes > Paridae > Pseudopodoces > Pseudopodoces humilis. Next base: position 5,855,582 of record NC_142224.1, on the reverse strand, counting down.
TCTCAGGCAAGTCCCTACTCTGCCAACTGCCCCTCTCTCCAAATTCTGACTCTTAAAACCCTGGGCCAGGCGGAGGGCAGGCACAGCACCTTGGAAGTGGAGGAGCTCAGAGTGATTTGAAGAGCAGAACAAATCTCCATCCCTGCATTTGTCACGGGGAACCGAACGCCACGGAAGGAGGGGGCAGCATTTCATAACAGCCTGCCACGTTAGAAAACAAAGAGTGATAAAGAATCTTTTAGTCACCTCTTAATTACATATTCCGGGTGCATTAAGAAAGGAGAAACCTATCTCAGGTCACTGCCTGTCACTGCGACAAAGGCCCGTGATGAGTTCTGTATTCAAAATATTTGCACTAATTATCAGCACAGCTCCCCTTTGAAAGCGCTCGGAGGGAAGGCTGGTGTTTCACCCAAGGGAATCAGCTCGCAGCCTGTGCTGCTTTCACTGCACTACACATAAATATACTCGTGCACGGGTATATTTTTACCAACGTGCCCAGCTATGTATCCATGGAGAAAAACCTATAAATGCCTAATGCTTGTCTTGTGGGGCTGGGGAGAGGGAGCGGCACAAGAGGGGCTCTGTTCCTCTCTCCTGCAGATGCTGGCTCAGCCACCCTGGGCTCTGCTGGCTTTCCAAAGGTGGGGGCAGAGACTCTCACCCTCCAGCCACGGCTTGGTCAAATGGAAAACAACCCTCTGCCAATGCAAATGCCCAGGGAAGGAGAGAAACGCGCTGAATGCAAATGGGACTGACCTTTAATTAGTGCATAAGGAGGCACAAGATGGGGAAGAGCCACCAGAACTTCCCTAGGCACCTTCCCTTTCTCAAGCACAGCAGGAATCACTGCGTCCCCACAGCAGAGACTCTGATTTTCCAGGCAGGAGCTCCCACAGAACATTCCCCTCCTCTCTGCCTGCTCTGCCAGTGTCCCAGGAGGGCCAAGAGGAGGGTAAGGGATGGGCAAACAGAGCTCCCAGGTTCCCACCAGGGCTGCCTGTAGGATCTCCTTGCAGGAACCTGGGGTCAGCCTCTTCTCCCAGGCACCTACTGGCAGGACAAGAGGACACAGCCTCAAGCTGCACTGGGGAGGTTCAGGGAGGACGTCAAGAAAGGGTTGTTAAACGTTGGGAGGGGCTGCCCAGGGAGATTTGGAGTCCTCATCCCTGGAGGTGTCCCAGGAATGACTGGATGTGGCACTCAGTGCTGTGGGCCCGGTGATAAATTCGGGATTGGTCACAGGTTGGACTCAATCTTGGAGATCTTCTCCAAACAGAACGATTCTGTGATCCTATTGTGAGGCAGGAGAAGGGCCACAGGCAGCCAGCAGGTGCTGCTTGCCCCGCCACGGCCCCTGTCACACAGCAGGACACAGCACAGCTCCTGCCTGTGGCTATCATCCCCATTTGACACAAACTGACCCACACCAAAAGCCGAGTGGAGCAACCCTCGATGGCCCTGGAGCTGCTTGGGGCCAGCAGCGTCCTCACCCCCACCCCTGGCTCACATCTTGGTGCCATTCTCATGGATTCCCACATTATTTCCCAGTTTGTTGCCATCCAATAACCCAGAGAGCCCTCCCCGAGCGCTCTAACCCGGCCGTATGCTACGGAGCAACCCCTTCTCCTCAGCCAGCATTTAATTGGAGTGGACAGCAGCAAAACCACCCAGATACAAATGGGGCAAGGAGAAAATAGCACGCTTCAGGTTCCTCGGGGAAGCATATGGGACCAGGAGACTTATTAATAAATTCTTCTTTGTTCTGTATTGTCTGTGATAAATAGCCACACTCAGCATCAATAACCACAAACATCCTTGGGAAAGAGAGACATGCAGGAACCCATCGTGCTGCTGAGAGCAGAGAATGGATTCAATTTCAGGGCTGAAGGCAAATTTCACAGCCCTAAACAAAATTATCAGAGGGGGCTGCTGTGGCCACACGTGCAATAAATGTAAGGTTATGCTACTGAAGCAACAGAACATCTCCCAAGAGTTGTAATGCCTTAAGTGAGAGGATAAGAAAGAATAGCCCCGTTCAGGAGGGTGCCTTTGGAAAAATAACATTTATGTTTCTGAATCAAAAGTGTTTTTATTAAGGGAACACAACACTTCTGGAATGTTATTGCCCTAGAGATTACTCAAACTCCCACCCCTTTGCTGGCATCCAAAAGTAAATTTCCACGAGATTTTAAACACTGCTGAAACCTCAATAATTTGGGAGTAGGAGGGAAAAGAGAGCAGTAGCAAGAGACATTCCTAATGGTGAAGACATGAAAAACGCAGCTTTATTTTTTGATGATTGCATTAGATTTTTTTTTTTTTTTTTTTATCACAGAGATGAAAAATGAGCAGCTACCACCTCCTAATTCACTGCCTGGGGACTGGATTCCTCTCTGCTGCCATTTGAGGAGAGGCACTGGAAGCAGCACTGAGCAGGAAATGAGTTATACTGGGGAAGAGCCTGTTCCATTTTGGAAAAATAGGGGAAAAATTGTAACTTGGTGTAAAGTGCATGTACTGAGGGCAGCAGAAAGCCCAGGACTGCGCTTAGAATGTAGAATCATAGAGTTTTTAAGGCTGGAAAATCCATCCAAAACCATCTGGAACAACCCAGCGGTTCCAAGCCCAGCCCAAACCATGTCCCCAAGTGCCACATCTTTTAAACATTCCCAGAGATTTGTGCCTCCAACGCTGCCCTGGGCAGCTGTGCCAGTGCCTGACAACCTTTCTGGTGAGGAGATTTCCCCTAATGCCCCATCTAAACCTATTCTGGCACAACCCGAGGCTCGTTTCCCCTTGCCCCCGAGCTGTGGAAGTGAGGAGGCTCCTCTCGGGCTGCTCAGCACCGCGGACAGCGCTCGGCCGGGCCGCGGGGCCCCTGCTCTGCGCTGCCCGCTAAAGCCGGGCTTTTTGCCTTGTTTAATTAATAAACGTGGCTCATTTATTTCCGAGAGGCTCGGAGAGGGTGCTCGGTGCCCCCCAGTCTCGGCAGGCCGTGGGCTCCGAGCGTGCCGGCAGGATCCGGCTCCCCATCTCCTCCTCCCCGCTGGAACCTTTCAGCTGCCGGCTGTGTTCCCACCCACGGATCCGGTGACTTCCCCGGGAAGCTCCTCTCCATGAGGAGTAGGCAGTGCCATCCGAGGTGGCCCGGGGGAGCGTACAACCTCCCAAAACACGAGCGGGGATGTGAGGGGATCAGCGCTCCTCACTTGCCCCAAACAGCTTCTCCCCTGAGCTACCACCAGCCTATACACAAAAGGACAAGGAGAAGAGGTTTTAAACCAGAGCAGGGACAATTTAGAGTAGATGCAAGGAGGAGTTTTCTGCAATGAGGATGGCGAGCACAGGTTGCTCAGGGAGAGGCGGCAGCTGCCCCATCCCTGGAAATGTTTAAGGTCAGATTGGACAGGGCTCTGAGCAGCCTGGCCTAGTTGAAGATGTCCCTGCTCACTGAGGTGGGCTGGACTAAATGGCCTTTAAATGTCTCTTCCAAATGAAACAATTCCATGATTCCAAAAGCCCAGCAACGGCCACAAGCCCCAGGCCAGCTCTGTACCTGCAGGGACAGGGGACGTCCCCTCCTGTCACTCCACTTTGTGCAGGCACCTGGGATTACCCACCCACCGTGGCCATTTCAGCTCTTTTCCATCAGCATTAAAAGCTCAGCACTTCTGCTAATGCTCCCTTTGGGCAGCACGAGCAAGTTTCAGGCTGTTGTCACAAAAGTGAACACGTCTTGCTGAATTTGAACCCAACTGAAAGGCACAAGTGCTCAAGGAAGCAATTTGCACAGGCAGCCTTGCATCAGGGCATCCCCCTTTCCTTTCTTGTTAATCCTCTGCTCTGTAACCACCTTTTTTTCCCCCTCATGCTTTCACTTGGAGCACCACGAGTTTGAAAGGATAAAGTACATTAAGAGTTTTAATGCTGAGGAAGATATCAGCCTGACATTTTAATAACACTAATGCTCTGGAATTTGCGGCATTATCACTGTAGTGCATATCTCAACACCAGTCCCTCCACTGTGGTTCACACAAGCTCTACACCACATTAAACAACACCAGGAAAGAAATCAGCCCCTTCCATGGTGCCTGAGACAATGATTTTCCAGGACCACGTGCAGAGACATCCCAGGGATTACAGCCTTCCCTCCCATCAGGCTGTAGAGAACTGCTCCTCACCCTCTGCCTCCCAAAGAGCTGAGCTGTGACAACTAAAGCAGTGATGCAGAGATATAAACACTGCTTCTAACAGGATTTTTTGTCTCAGCACAGAACCAAGCCCTCTCAAATGCCAGCTTCCCAGCCTGCCTCGTGCAGAATCACTCCCAATCCTTTGCTTCTACATCCCAGAGTTCAGTTCAGCATCACCCGATTTACTTGGTCCCTTGCCTGTGTCAAGGCTGAAATTCATCCTAAATTCATCCAGTGCGTGCAAACCACGAGGATAGGATGAAGTTTGGATGACGCAGCGAGGGACAGACGAATGGGAGGGACTCTCTTAAAAACAAAGAGGGCCATTCCTGTCCACAGAAACAGGGTGGAAAGAGACAGACACCAACGAGCCCTGCTGTGAGGGACGGCCACTCCAGTGCCCACCACAGCTGCACAACGGGCCTGGATGGCTGCAGGAAATTCTGGGAGCTCAAGGAAAGGCAGCAGCTGCCCCATCCCTGCATGTCCTGAGTCCCTGAGTCAGCAGCACCCACAGCTTCACCTTCCCCCTGCTCTCAGCCCTTCTGTCCAGCAAGAGGAGCGGCCAAAACTGTAAACCCAGCAGCAGAGACAAACAGAGGGGAAAGACTCAGGTTCAGTACTGAAACATCCCCCACCTGCATCTTCTGGTGTCTCTGCTCCAGACACCAGCAAAGCCCTGGCCATGAAACACCCGCTCAAGCCCTGGTCCTGCTTCCTCAGAGGAAACCAAATTCTGGCCCTTTCTGACCCACTTTTATGTCTGAGTACAAAAAGCCCTAAACGGGCTACAAGCATCAATCAAATCCAATGTAAAAATGTAGGTGTCTTAAAAAGTTACAAGTCCATAAAAAATACAACTCAAACGCAGCCAAAGCCCAGGTGTTTTGGGAAGTTCAGACCTAGTGATGGGAGGGCAGAAACTGCTTCCTCTGCTGGCTTTTTGAAACACACACACTGTTCTGCAAAGCCTAATGGCAACAGGCACCAGGGGACTTTTCTGGCTTCCAAAACCCCTCTCCTGTGCATGCAGCCCACACACTGGGACTGGGCTTAATGAGCATGAATTTGAAAGCCGACTTCAACAGAGGCTAAAAACGAGCTTAAGTTTCATGTGCAAAGTCAAATGCAAAAGTAAGTAAGTGACAGGAAGCCCGAAGAGTAAATGAGACTGTTACATCTTGTGTCTAATGAGTGACACCAGGTAACGCTGGCAAATTGCTCACCTAGAGACAGCATCAGTGAATTTCTGATGGATGAACAAGCCTTTTTTTTCCCCTCATCAGCGCACATCACAGTGAATGATGGAGCATGTTTTCCTGATGGTGCTGGAGATTGTCACAATTATTTGCTAAATCCGGTTCTGCCGGTAACACTGTGGCAGGAGAGCAAAGTGGCGCTAAGTCAAATCCTCAGCTGGCATGAGCTGGAGAAGCTCCCCAAGGGTCAGCCGAAAGCAGATGAGGGTCTGCCACCCTTGGATTTCCACAGGCAGCATCCTGAGGATAATCAAGGTGCACGAGACAGGGCGACAGCACAAATGGGAAATGTAAAAACACTGGAGAGGCTCAGAGAGAGAGAGAGACGGTTCCGCACGGGAGAGCAATCACATTGTGGCCGATCTGCAGCCAGAACGAGGTGAAAACCACAACATTCTGTGGGTGCTTCACCCAAAACAGGCCCTGAAAGCTCTGCCATGTCCAGCACTGGCACGGCCCCTGCCCGGTGTGGCAGGTCCAGGCAGCCAGCGCTGCCCATCACGTGGGGAAGCCTCACGGCTGAGCTGCGATGCGTAAAAGGATTTACAGATGTAAAGCCACATCTCGATAACGCTTGGAACAAATCCCTGACATTCTTCACACAGCTCTGCACTAACAGGTTAGGCTCTAGCAGAGTGGAAACGGCAGCTCCCCACTATTTCCACGTCTCCATCCCCGTTAACTGTTTGAAGCCTTCTCCCCTCGGAAGCAAGGTGGGGCTGGCTCGGCGGAGGCAGGACTCTCCGTGCTGACAATTATTCTCCATTCAGGACTAGCCATTTGCATGCAGTTCATTTGTGATGCAGAAAAGCTTGAACCTGTCATTATTGCTTGGCATCAGTACAGTGCTGTGAAAAGACACCGCTCGGAACATGCGCACAGCGCTGCACCCTATTTTCTTTAATCTAGGCTAAAATGACAATGAGGAAAAGCAGGAGGGAGGGAGGGAGGAAGAGGAGAATGGGGAAAGCATCGTTTCCACAAACAGGAGCGATTCTCTGACAAGCCAGGCATGGGAACTGCAAGCACAGCTCCAAAGGTTTGTCCAGGGATGATCCTGGCCGGGCTGAAAGCGAGGGGCTCCCCCAGTGCCAGGACATGCAGGTGACATTGGTGCGGTCCCCCCAGCAGGACCATCCCCCAGGAAGGCTCCAGGAGCCACCACTTTGCTGTACAACACCCTCTGGGTGAGCAGGAGATGCCCAGGGCTCCTCCCTGACACATGCCCAGCACAGCCTCCCCGCTGTCCCCAAGCACAGAGAGATGGGGGTGGCAGTCAAGGCAGGGGAGCAGATGGAAAGCAAAAACCCCTTGAAAGCTCTGCTCCCCATGGCTATTTCCTGTCTCTTCCCAGCAAGCAGGGATCACAAATGCTTCCTCTCCAAGGCCACGCTGCTGCAGTGTGCGGGGAGGGGGCAATGCCCTTCTTTCCCGAGGGGAGGGCTGCCAGGGAGCAGGGATGGAACGGCTGACACCATGGAGAGGCCTGGGGGACAGCGGGGGACACTGCCAGGCAGCTCCAGCCCCGGCCCCTTCATCAGCAAACACTCCAGACCCCCCCACGTATGCTGATATTTGTGGCCATCTGTGTTCCGGACGGTGCCAGCACCCAGCCTCTCAACACCTCCGCCTCTCCTCCATCCAGCACCCGACACCAGGCACAAAAGCACAAAAAATCCCAGCCTTGGCAGACGTGGACCAGCCCCGAATGGTCAAAGATCAGCTCGAGCCCTGCCTGTAGCCAAGGCTTTAACAGCTCTGTCAGAACGTCTGTCAGGAACTGTTCTCGCTCCGCAGCGTCTCCCTGTCATGTCAACATCCAATTGCTTTTGGCTAACAACTCGACCTCCGTGACTGCTTGTGGCGAGACACTCCAGATCCCCACCACAAGTGCTGTGGAAAAGTATTTCCCGGTGCCAGGGCTGGCCTGGAATCGCTCCTGTCCGTGCTGAGCCCCGTGCTGCCCCTCTGGAGGAGACCTCTCCGCCCCCAGCCCAGCCCACTCCGCGATGCGCAGGTGATTTAGGAGCCCAGATCCCATTACGATTCATTGCCAGCAGGGAATCCAACTCCCTTGTTACCTTTCAAATGAGCAGAGCTACACATGAATATTAAACACCACCGTGTTCTAGTCCCAGGGAAAAAAAGCCAGTCTTTGAGAATCCCTCATTAAGATGCACTGGACGCCTTGCACAGGGAGCCCGAGAGCCAATTAAGCAGGACTGTAACAACCCGAAAACGGAGCCGTGCCTCGTTGGGTTCCGAGCATTTGGCGGAGCTGGTGCGGGTGCTCTCCCCGTGGGTGCTCCCAGAGCCGCCCCAGTCCGTCCCAGAACACGACACCACTGCCCGAGCCATCGGCCAGCAGCCGCTTCCCACCTCCCTGCCGGGATAAGGCTCTCCCCAAACCCGTCCCCCTTCCCACCAGCTCCTTGCCTCCTCGCTCTACTTCCAGCACCTTCAGCAAAGTTTATTTGCTGACTTTCAAACCCCTTTATTTCCACGCTGGATCGAGGTAACATGATCAGACAAGCCTGATGTGTCTCCCGACTTTGGATGGATTCTCTCCTCCTTTTGCTCCTCATCCTCCCTGCCCAACCCCTTCTGCCAGTGCCAGCAGCCCCCGCTCAAAATCAATTTCTATATTTCAGATACAAAGGTTGTTTTGCTTGAAAAATGAAGCAGCCCTTCACAGAGGTAATAGAGAGATCAATACTAGTTACATCGAGTTTCCTCCTGAAAACAAGGAAGTGCTGGCATTTTTCTCCTCCTGATCCAGCCAGGTGGGCTGAGCCTGCATCCCAGACCCAGGTGGGTGCTCTGCCAGAAAGCCCTGGCCCCCACAGACCTTGGGAGTGGCTCCTCAAGGTCCCCTCTCCCTGCCAGCGGCAGGAGGGGGTGGCGGGAAATGGAAGAGAAAATTGTGGACATAATTTATAATGCCTCATTAATTTGACAAATGCCGCTTCATGCGTGCTCTCCGTCAGCCCGTCACTGTCCCAGAAGCCACTAGATCAGCAGCTACTTCAGATGGAAAATCTACCTGCAAACCCTGCTGCTTAGAGGATGGATTAATTGCCACTGATCCTCGTGTGGCAGCTGGAGCTGTCCCGGATGCTGCTCCTGCCCCAGGGCTGGGACCCCTGCACGGGGGACAGCGACTCCAGCAAGGGATGCGAAGGGAGATGGGGAAGGCAAGCGTCACAAACAGCTCTCAGAGAAAGCATTTGACCAGCTGTAACAGCTCCTTACCAAGGCTTTTGTATAGAAGCAATCCCATAGGAAATACTTCTTTGCCAAAATGAAGCTTTTGTGGAAACTTCTCATTTCAGTCACGCACTGAATTCAATTTTGTCTCCATCTGAGAGAAAGTTTCCTTTCTTCAAACCTCCCCTGCCCACAGACTGTTTGTTTCTCTACTGGAAAAGCAGTGAGATGGAAAGGGAAAAAGACACTGGGATCAGGTGGACTCTGCCCAATACACACCTTCAGCTTCCCCCTTTCCGGGAGGATTCCATCAGCTCCCACCTGAGCGATGTTTTGGGAGCTGGGGAGACGCAGGGGGCACCCAGAACTGGTCAATCCTCCCAAAGCCAGGCAGCTCCAGCTGAAATCCCACTGAGCCAGACTGAGCTTGAGCCCACACGAACGGGCGCCCAGGATTCTAATCCCACGAGGAAAACAGGAAGAGGAGGCTGGAGAAGATGTATGTGCATAAGGCACCGTTAGCACAACTCCGCTCACTCCGTGTTAAATAACTCTTCCAGGGCATGAGTTAAATGGCAGCACAGAGCAATCAGGGGACAATAAATCCCTGGTTATAAATTCTGGCACTAGACTGAGATGAAAATCATCATCCCTGGCTGGCCACAACTGGTCCTGGCTCAGGGAGAAGGAGTTTGGGGAGCAGGCCAGGAGGGAGGAAGGTCTGCTCCACTGAGAGCCTCCCAGCCCCACTCACCCTCCCCAGGGGCTGCTGCTCACTTTGTGCCCCACTCAAAGACCCCCAAACATCCCGAGCTGCTCCCTGGGGTGGTTTCAGCACAAACAGGGAGTGGAGTTCTGCTCAGCCCCGTAGCAAAGAGACCGAATTCCCTTTCCAACCCCAGAGCTTCTGGGGTGTCCTGCTGGCCTCACATCCCTGCACAAACACCAGCCAAGGAGACAACACATTCCCAGAGGGCTTCCAGCAGAGGAAGGGAGACAAGGTGGCACCGATTTACCTTGCTGCAGCTCAGCTCTGCCTGCTGCAGCCGTTATTTCCTGCAAATATATTGCACTGTGGGATGCCTGCGATATTTTATAAAGTTAATAACTTTTTTTTAATTGGATGAGTTTATAGAATCGTGTGAGCAATTAACAATAATTACGTTTAAGACACTTAAATTCCAGGATGCACCACAAACACTGGAATATTAAGCTATAAAAACTCTCAATTGTACATTCAAATTACATTAAGGGTCTGTTGGAAGGAATACACTCTCAAGTTTCAAGAGCCCCACTCTGTTCTGTTTATACAATGAGCTTACATCAGATGTTGCAGCAGCAGCCCTGTCCCCATCCTCACTCGAAGCTCGGGCACCACGTGGATCCCACATGGAAAACAGCGCTCAGCAGCCCTGGTTCCCCTGGATGGCGAGGCCCAGGATCCAGGGAAAGCATCCCTTTGGCTTCCAGCGCAGCCACGGACGCCACAGCACCAGGGAGTTGGACCAGTGCTTATTTCATTTTAATCACCAGGTGCCAAACTAAATTATTGATGTCGGTTCTCAGTGACAGGTAAGGCATTTTATCACCGCGCCTTTAATAATGCAGGAGCCATGATCCTCGGCGCTAAAATGTCAGACAATTCTCAGGTTGCCCTCGCCACGCCGACCATGTTTCCCCACCGTGCCCGTCCTCGCTGCCGCCCAGGGCTGGGCACCAGCGCCCATCTGTGCCCCAGCAGCACCCCAGACACACTGCCCCGGCTGCGGGGCACGGCCCCAGCGGGTCAGGAGCCTGGCTGCTGGGAGAGGCAGCAGGAAGGTGGCCCAGTGAGAGAAGGGATGAGCAGAGCTTGGCCCCTCTGCAAACCCACCCCGGGTGGGGAGGACACGCGTCCTGCCTGTGCCCCACGCTGCCAAAGGAGCCGTTTCACGCACCCTGGCCACCAAAAGGGACGGGTTTGGAGCCACCAAGGCTTCAGGCTGAGGAACAATAGCTGGCTAATGTCTCCATTTTGAGCCGTGCACACGCAGCTGGCGCCTGCCTCCGGGAGGGAAAGGGCCTCTCCAGAGCCGGCGTGGGGATTCTGTGGGAAGCAGGATGTGCTCAGGGAGGGAATAGCAAAGATCTGGACACGGGCAGTGCTGCAGAGGGAGATGGGCACCATTGGCAGGGGTGGCTCAGGAGCGAGGGGTGGGAGAGCCCACCTGAGACAGGCTCTGATCCAGCTCAGGGGGTGAGGCCCCACAAAGCAGCAGAGCCAGCAGCCAAGCCCAGGTGGCACAAAGCGAGGGGGATGACAGAACCAGCACCAGGGATGAAGGGACACTGCCAGCAGGGCCCCTGCCGGGGGCAGGTGGGTCCTGTGAGGGCCAGGGGCTGGCTGAGCAGAGGGGGCCAGCACCCTGCCCTGCCTCCAGACCCTTGCTCACCCAGCACAGGTTTGATCCAGCCTCTGTATTTCAACAGCACAGCCTGACATTTACAGGGGGAAGTTTTATTCCTGCTGTAAATAACCTCTAATAGTGTAGGTCATTACACTAATTACAGAAGATAATTAATTTTCCAATTCTTGTTAGGCCGCTGCATATTCCAAGAAGAGTGCTGTTCATTATTTTCCCGTGCAATTATGACCTCCCTCTCCTTCCCCTGCCAGCCCCGCCTTCAGGATTTCAACACTTTGTCAAGTTGTTTATCATGCAGCCACGGAGCTGTTGTGAAGCTGAGGAGGCGCAGGGGCTCCTCTCTGCCTCCCACCCCACCACAGGGACCACGAGAGCTCTGGGTGTGCTGCAGAACCTCCCCTCTGTCTCAAACAGGCCCTCAGCAACATTCCTTGGCCACGACAGGAGGATCCCAGCAAGATCATACTCCCTTCCTGCAGCTCCAGCCACGTGCTGGATGCAGAGAGGCCACACACCTCCCAGAGCCTTTGGGAGGGCTCAGTCTCATAGACACCAGGGAAACACTCTAGGAAAAGTCCCCTCCAAGAGCCTGACCTGCTGGTGATGATTAATCTGCAGCAGATTGATGATGGTTGTCCCAGTGCAGCGCTCTCAGCCTGGGAGCAGAACATCTGCAGGACCTCACTGCACCACAGGGCTCGGCGTAGGGGCAGCCGCCACCTCCCACACACAGACAGCACAATAAAAACAACCTGGCACCAGCAGCTCTCGCAGCTTCATCATCCTCACCCTGCCCAGGACCGTAAAACATGGCAGTAAAACACTGCACAGTGCGGGAGCTGCGGGATCTGCTCCCCAGAGAGCAGAGGAGTGGCAAGGGAAAAGCAGCTTCTCCTTGGCCAAACACCTGTGGAGAGACAGCTCTGGCTGGAGCAGTGTGCCAGATCCTGGCTCTCCAGCCACGCTGTAAATCTGGGTATCAGACGGGTTTTAGTGATAATCAATTGTAATAACTAACATGGATCCCTTGACCAGATAAGTGGAATATTATAAGTCCAGCTGCAATTAGCAGGGGCAGATGGATGGGGGCTGAGGCAGCAGCCCGGGTGTTTTCCCATCCCACCAGCTGCTCAGTGCCCTCGATGCTTTTCCATTTGCCCCCCCACAAATTCACCGTCAAAGCCCCGTGGTTGTGGTAACCTGACACGCACCACCTTGCCAGGGGAGCCAGCAGACAGCTGCCTGCACCTGGCTCAGGTGACACGGGGAACGCTGCCACAGGACACTCTGCAGGTCTGAGGGTGCAGCCCTGCATCGGAGGGGCCTCAGCAGGGCAGCTGATAACACACACACCTGCTGTTAGAGCAGAGAGAATGAATTTTTAAAAGGCACATAAACCCCTGATGCTTCAAGGCATCAGCTGAGCGCTAAGGAGGATTAGCGGGAAATATCTCCCGTGGAAAGCTTATTCCACATGAATTCCACTGAAGGGATCCTTTCAACTCCCCCTGGAGCATCTCTTCCCCTGGCCTGATGTGCCTTGGCACTTGCTGAGCTCCTGGAAGGCGCTGGCGGGCGGATGGCTGCCCGCAAAGGTTGACAGCTGTCTCCGTTACGATGCCGCCTCCTGACTGACACCGATGTGACAGGGCAGTGTGACACGGCCCAGACAGGACAGTTATCCATCCCCAGCGGGACAGAGCCCTTCCTGACGGGAAGCTGTCCCTAGGACTCGCAGACACCGTGCCTGGCTCCGGGCAGGTGAGATGGGAACGTGTTTCACTCCCCGGCTGAGCGGCGCAGTGAGGATTTGCAGCTCAGCACCCAGCCCGGCACTGGGGGCTCCACGGGGCTCCACACTTCCCCACCATCTGCTTGGAAAGCGAATAAACCCCTGCCCTGGCCATTCCCTGGCAGCTTTTCCTGCCCAGCACCTCTTGGAGCACTCGCCCTGCACCGCTGCACCTACAAGGAAGCATCAGCTGCCCCTCAGAGACAGAGGAAGGGAAAGAGTTAAGAGGAATGCCATCTCCCCTCTCCTTTGCCTTGGAAGGAGAGGCACTGAGTGCATTAAAATCTGGGTTAAAAATGGCTCTGCTCTACCTATCTTATCTTCTTTGTACTAAAAGCCCTCAAAGAGCGGCAGGTTTTCACGCAGAATTTTCCCGTCTAATCCCCTTTTGTTAGCTCTGATACTGGCATTGCAATACAAACCTCGTCCGGGCGATTTAGGAGGGATTACACGCCCTCAATCCTACAGCATGTGGGAGAAAAATGTTTCCTCAAATCAAATTTTACACAAACCAGTATTTGAAAATAATCAAAGCGCAAATCCCCGCCGTGGGGATTTCTGGAGGGGGGCGGGAGGTGGCAGGAGCTGGTGCCACCAGCACCAAGACACTGTGCCAGGGCACCCAAAGGTGCAGAGTGACAGGAACTCAGAGCACGCCAAAAAACCAACCCACACTGAGACCCTGGACAAGAGATGTGCAGAGACACGAGCAAAGTCAGGGCTTTGGAGCTGCTCCTCACCCCCTTCCCATGCCAGGTGGGTGGCGAGAGGGCATGGAAATGCAGTGCCACTGCAGCCAGGCGACAACTCTGCCTTCTGCATGGCCAAATGTGCTCTCCAGAGCTCTGCACACGTGTGTTTGGCTCGGCTTTCCTGATGAAATACTGCTGGTGTTGCTGCTGTAATATATATGTCACAGATGCAACCTCATTTTATTGATCTCTCCTAGCTGCCGGGATATCCATAGTGGAATTAATACATCTGTATCACCACAAAAAAAAAAGAGAAAAAAAAAAAAGGTAAAGCCCATCTGACAGTTTCAATTAAGGAAGCGTGAAAAGCGATTTGCGTAAGAGGCTGGGGCTTGTCGGGGAGAGCGGGGCAGCCCGCGGGCAGCGCGGCTGTACGCTCACATCTGCCTAAGTGAAGTGATTTCCTACAAGAAGTGATGGAGGCCAGACCCGAGTCTCGGCCTGATGAGCCCCTCAGCCCTCCCCGTGCCCGCTGTGCCACTGCTGGCAGAGAGGCCAGCGTCCTGTGCCTGGCTGGGGCACGACACAAGGTGCCACAGCCCCTGGACAGCCTCCGAGGAAGCTGTGTCCAAACTGAGCATCAGAAAACAGGGCAAAAACACTCTTCTGCAGAGCTCCCTTCTGTCCTCCTTCTAAACTCCCTCCCTGCACCGTGCCAGAGCCCTCAGACATCCTGAGCATCCTCAGTCTCTTCTCTGTGCGCTGGGAAAAGCCCGGCAGAGGCACTGGGGAAAGCCCTGCACACTGCCAGGGGATGCTCAGGTGACACAGCTCTGCCTCTCCAGGCAGCTCAGGAAGGGCAGCAGGGACTGGGAGGCCCCAGGATCGTGGCACTTGTCAAGCAAAATCATCCATCGGCTCCCACCGGGCCCGTGGAGAGCCGTGGCATATTCGAGTTTCTGCCACTCACAGGAAAAGTTCCCTCAGTGCTTCCCCTCCTCTCCCCAGCACCTGGGAGCAGAATCAGGGAGGGAAGGAGGGAGGGAGTGCTGCCATCTCTGTGCCCTTTGCATCCAGGTGCCAGCAGCTGTCCCAGGACCTTTTAGGCTTTGCACTCTGAAGCAGAGTGGAAACCCCAGAGGAACAGGGGGTTCAGGGCATTCCTGCCACACAAATGCACACACACCACATCAGCTCATTTCTCTCCCCTTCCCCCTGATTTGGGGCAAAGCTCTTAACTCCACCATAAAATTAAAAGTGGTGTGTCCAGATAAATCAATTAAGACCTTGTTTGCAACACCTACAGCTCAAGTCCCCCTGATCCAGGGTCTGGCCAGCTGTCGGAACATTTGGCTTCTTCTCAGCAGGACACACAACAACACACGAGTGCTTAAAAGCACTCATCTAGCAGAGGAGTAAAGCCCCTTCCTAATCCACTCCCCCGCTGAACGTGGGGCTGCTGGGTGGCCCCCAGAAGAGGGGAGGACAGCCTGCTGCCCCCGGGAGGAGGAGGAGGAGCAGGAGCTGCGGGGAGCCCCTCTCGTCCAGCCGGGTTTCCTTTGAAACCTGCGGTTCCCCCGGCTGCCCTGAGCATCCTCCAGCCAGCTCCTGCCCAGCAGCACTTTGATGCTGCTCAGGGCACCACGAAGTGCTGAACGGGTCAGCCCAGGCACCAGGGACAGAGAACCAGCCCTGCCCAGCCCCTGGAAGCTGGGCTGGCACCGCAGGCTGCCGGCATGAACCCCCTGCGGAACCCGGGGCTGTTCAGCACTGCTGCCAGACCAGGAGAAATAAAGATGAAGGTGAATTAGAAATTAAACCTCAGGTGGAGCTTGCTGGCTCTCCTCAGGCACAGCAAATGAAGACCCCCATCTCCAGTTTCCCTGGTCTCCTGCAAACCAGCTGCTGCTCACACTCGGAGCACTCAGCTGCCTTTGGCTTCCACATCCCCAACAGGGCACACACGTCACCCCTGCAGGGCATCCTCTCCCTCATTAATGCTCTTGAGGCGTGTTCAAGCAGAACAAAAAGCCCCAGAATCACTCGGTGCCTGGTGTGGCCGCCTGCCCGTGCCAGCCTGGAGGTGCCACAGCCCTGCTCCTGGGCACGGTGAGAGTGGGGGTCTCAACACGCCAGGGTTTGGGAATCAGCCTGAAAGCTTCAACTTCTGCAAATGCCACGGGCTCACAAGCTCCAGACCTGCTGCCTCCGCTCCTTCCTTAAATCCATGATTAAAGCACAGCTTTGCAGCTTTAACACTTCCAGAGAGTAAAGCCGATATTCCCTGAATCCGTGGCCATTCCCTGCATCCAGGCACGCCTCCCCTGGGAGCCCAGCTGCTCCAGCCTTCACAGGGTGCTCCCCAGCATCACCAGTGGTTTCACACCTCTGCACAGTACACCCACAAGGATTCCCTTCATCTCCTTCCCTTCCCTCAAGTCCCCCCTGTGAAGCTTCCTGTGTTGGACTCCAGGGATAAAAACAAAATGGGGAGAGAAAAAGGTAAAACACAAGCTCAGAAAATCCCACAACAAAACAAAACAAAAAGCCCTCACAACAAACTACGTCCCTCCTGGCAAAACCCAGAGCACCGCTTACACAACATCTTTACTCGCTCCATTATTTATAGGGCAACTGAAACATTTATTCCTACACAGAACTAGCCGGTGTGCTGGGGAAGGGAACAGTGGAAATCCTCCTGGAAGAGGTAATTCCATGGAAATCCTCCTGGAAGAGGTAACTCCATGGAAATCCTCCTGGAAGAGGTAACTCCACGGCGAATCAATAAGCAGGGGGCAGCAAAATTGCTATTAATTATGCTTTGCTGGGAACTCTGTCCCACGGAGAAGGAATGTTGGCTGCATAAAATAAACCCCATCCTGAGCACTGGCAAGAAATTAGTTTCAAAGTCAAAGCCATCAGGTTCCAGAAGTTCACATCCTAAACCAGCCAGTCCCAGACCCTCAACACTTGTAGGACCATGGCTTGGACTTGGTTCATAGGGACAGGAGGTCCCAAAATTTTCCCCATTGAGCCCAACCCTTTCTAAAGACATTGATCCTGACCCACCCCCATCCCAAAGACCAGGAAAAGCTGCCAGTGGCTCTTGGCAAAGCCTGGTGGCACTGCCATGCTCTTGTCAGTACAAACAGCTGCACCCCCTGCCCCACAAACATCTTTTTGTGGGCACGGATTTCAGGGCAGGATGAAGTAATTACTGATGGGTTATGGGCAGGCTGAGGCCTGACTGTCTCAGAGTAAGGCTAATCAATAGCAGGTCATCAATAGGGCAATCAGTCACCTCTGCTCTGAACTGTGCCCCAAGGAGGCCCAAATCCCATTACTCGTGTCTTGGGTCAGGCCCCAGTGCTGGGTTCCCAGAGGTGTGGTGGGATGAGGGGCAGTGTCATCTGCTGTTCTGGCACAGCAGCCTCGTGCCAGAGCTCGCAGCTGGGCCTGCCCTGCCTGCGAGGAGCAGAACGAAATTAAATTAATACAGGCCAGGGGCCAGCTCAGTGCGGGCTCGGGGAGGGTGCTGAGAATGAGGGATGTGGGGAGTGAGAGAGGACAGCTCTCTCCTGAAGGACACAGGGCTGTGCCAGGGTCAGAGCCACGTGCCCTGGAGTGACAGACCCTGCTGCACTACCAGGACAAGGGCAAAGGTTTCCCTGTGCCCAGGAGCTGCACCATCAGCATCCTCAGCAGCCTCCTCCCTTCCGGGTGCCAGCGATGGCCGGCGTCCCAGGACCAGCAGGACACGCCGTGCTGGAGGTCTCCCCTGCTTTAATAGGATCTGTCGTCTGGCAATCTAATTTGATCGAGGAAAACTAATGAGAACAGGCCCTGGTCTGCAGCACGGATTAGCCCAATCAGCCCAGAGTGGCTACTTTATTGTTCAGCTCCCTGGCACCAGCTGTGCCTGTGTGCAGTCAGCCCTAAGAGCCATCAGGCTGCATCCGCCCCAGCTGCCCCCGCAGCCTCCGGCCCCAAAGCTCCGGGGCAGGGGGTGCTCGGGTGCAGGGCCTGGACACCCACGTGTGAATCGGGCACAAGGACAAGCCCAGGTCCCACTGGTGAGGGAGCATCTCCACTGACACGGCTTTCATTAGCTTTAAGGGATGTCCCTGGGTTAAAACCAAATCCCATTACTTAGGAGAACAGCGTGTCTGGTGCTGGCTGCCTGCGTTGTGAGTGCCCAGAGGTATTGATGGGGCAACGTGTCCCACGACAAAGCTCACATGTCCCCTCCAGACCCCACTGCTGGGTCCCCAGGGCTCAGAGAGGTGGAGCAGACCCACACAGAGCATCACAGAGTCACCCAGAATGGTTTGGACATTAAATATCACCCGATTCCACTCCCTGCCATGGGCAGGAACACCTTCCACAATCCCAGATTGCTCCAAGCCCTGTCCAACCTGGCCTGGAATGATTCCCAAGATGAGGCCACAGCTTCTCTGGGTAACCTCTGCCAGTGTGTGGAGGACAGGAGAGGGAAGAAAAGTGTGGAAAACACCAGACTGTGGCAGTTCTGAGATTCCTCATCTGGGGACCTCTCTGGCATCATGAGCACAGGAGGGTCCCTGCTCAGGCTGGCACTCAGGGAGACAGAGAGGAGCTGCACAGGGTGGGAAAATACCTGCACCAGCAGGGGCTGTCTCCTTCTGCCTGCACACATTTGCTCACCAGAGCAGACACAGCAGATGCTCAGATGTTCAGCCCTACACGTTCAATGCCACGCACTCTGGCGGCGTCAGCAGCCGTGTGATGGCCAGAGGTTGTGGCACCTGTTTGTGGCCACCATCCAATGGGTGCCACACTTCGGGGTCAGGAGCAGGAGCCCCAGCCCCCTTTCACACACACAGGCAGAGCAGGAGGCAGCGCTGCTGGAAACGACTCTGGCACGGTGGGCAGGACCTGGAGATGTCTCAGCAGGTGTGACAACACAGGGCACCTGGCATGGCCACCTCCAGCAGCACCCTGGGGCTGGGGTGAGTCTCAGGGCAAGGGCCAGATGTGCTGCCAGCTCAGCTCTCCAGCCCCAGGTCAGTCCTCTCCCCACACACAGAATGCAGACCCAGGACAGCAAAGAGGTGGGAGGGTTTAATGGACAGGGAGAACTCCAAGCACACAGTGCTGGCAGGGAAGTGTGAAGCTTCAGGAATTACAGCCCTGAGCCACCTGGGATGCACGTATTGACTTAGACCCGAGCCTTTAATAAGGCAGCTAACAGCATTGCTTTTACATTCATCCCTCTTACAAGCTGAACATGGCCAGGACAAGTTCATGCTCCAGCTACAGCACTCGCCGGGCTCAACCGAGGGATTACCCAGCCTTGTAGCTACAGCTCGCTCCTCTCCCCTTTCTTCCCTCTCTCTGTTCTGCCTCGGTGTCAGGTCAAACAGCTCTTCCCTCTCCATGTTTTGGTGTGTGCTCTGCCTGCAGATCACACACCTGCCCCAGCTCAGATGCTCCTGCCCTCTCCTTTCGGAGCTGCCGAGGAGCTGGGCGTACATCACCGCTCTTTTCAAGTCCTTTTAAAGGATTCACCTAAACACCTTCCTCTTACTGACAGATGGGCCAGGAAGGCTCCCCAAAAATTCTGCACCTGCGCTCCGGAGCCACTGGCGCTGCCTGCCAGCACAGCTCAGCAGATTAATGTCACTGCCGTGCCACACAAATGTCTGCTGATGGAAAAGTGATGGCAAAGGGCAGGAGGAGACTTTGCACGGACATTAACAGAGGCTGGAGTACATTAATATTATCGACGGGCTGTCAGCAAGGCTAAAGAGGCTGTGCCAGCCCTGAGCAGGGGATGGAGGCACAGCAGCAGTGTGGGGACACATGAAAGTGGTGTGGGGACACAGGACAGCGGTGTGGGGACACAGAACAGTGGTGTGGGACACAGAACAGTGGTGTGGGGACACAGAACAGTGGTGTGGGACACAGAACAGTGGTGTGGGGACACCACAGTGGTGTGGGACACAGGACAGTGGTGTGGGGACACAGGACAGCAATGTGGAGACACAACAATGATGTGGGGACACAGGACAGCGGTGTGGGACACAGGACAGTGGTGTGGGACACAGGACAGTGGTGTGGGGACACAGGACAGCGGTGTGGAGACACAACAATGATGTGGGGACACAGGACAGCGGTGTGGGACACAGGACAGTGGTGTGGGGACACAGGACAGCGAGTGCACTGGCTGTGGCTGGGGACCGTGGGGTGCTGGGCAGGAGGGGAGCAGTGGCAGCACACAAAGACAGTGGCCTTGGGAGCTGGGCTGCGGGGACACACGGCAGAGGGGCCGGAGGAGAGGGAGGCAGCCTGTGAGTGCCCTGACCCGTGAAGGAGCGGCCCCGGGAAGGCCCCTCGGCCACCCACATGCTCGCTGTCAGCTCCACGCAGGCCGCGGCCCTGATGCCTTCGCCTCCCCCTCGCCAGGCTGCCCGCCGGGGATGGAGGGCGATGCTCGGGCACAGTGACACACTCTGGGGAGCGCCTCCCCGTGCCCACCGGCCTGGGCACACATGGGGGACACCACATCCCCGTCCCGCTCCGTCCCCGGCAGCCCCAGCTTCAGGCGACGGCTCCGTGCCAGCGGCAGAGCGCGGTCCTACGGCAGCGCTGAAATACGGCAGTGGGAAGTCCCCTACTGCTCCCTGTGTAGCATTTTATCTTAATAACATTTTATCTTGGATGACAAGCCTGTATAATGTGGTTTAAAAGCCACGGCTACGCTGACACCAGAACAGGGGGAAGGAAAAAAGCTCTTTTCTCCCGTCTAATACATTTGCTGAGGTCACAACTTGCGAACCTCTCGCTGTATCTCGCTCGCCAAGCTGGGAGCTGCTTTGTAGAGCGGCTCAGAGGCAGCGGCGGGAGCTCAGCCCTGCTCCTCCCTCCCGCTCAGGGTTCCAGCTGTAAAGGCTCTGGCTCTGGCTTTCTTTGCACTTTTGGCTGGGGGAGGACTTTTCCCCCCCTGCTCTGTGCAGTGAGTGCTGGAGGCTTTGAAGGGGGAGCTGTGAGGCTTTGCTGCGGCCCCAGGCTGGCGGGAGGCTGAGTCCCACCAGTGACCTGCCTGTTCCAGGGGGGCAGGTGAAGCCACCTGCACCAGCAGCACAGCCCTTGCACGGCCCAGACTGCCTCCAACATCACACTGACCATCCCCGGGCCACCACGTGGACCGCCACCCCTGCAGAACCCAGCCCTGCAGCACCCAAATTTCCCGGGCACGGTGTCCCTGCTGCGGCAGGCACGGCAGCGATGCTGCACAGCATCGTTAGGGAGACAGCTATTCTGGTCTAATTGCCAGTGGTTCACAGCAAACATGGCAGTCTGTGCTCAGAACAGAGCCGTGGAATCACGCTAAAGACAAAGGATGCCCAAAAGAAAGAGTGAAAACTGACATTAAACCGGAGAGGGGACAGCAGCACACAGCCAGGTTGAACTTGGGGAGGGAGAAGACACTGACCCAGCAAAGAGGGTTAAGCTCTTCTTGTGAGAGCTAATTTAAGGTCAGGTAAATCCTGCTGACAGATTATTTTTCACCTAAAACGTTCAGATCGGTGGTGCAGCCCCTGCAGCGCAGCAGGACCTGGAGAGCAGCTGGAAGAGCTGCTGGAAATGCCCTGGCTCGGGCTGGGGGACAGGACAGCCCTGTCCCTGCCCAGGACCATGAGCAGAGCCCTGCCCGATGCTGGGATCCCCCTCACACCAACAGCAGCCAGAGCAGCCCAGCAGCCTCAACACCCAGGCAAATCCCAGTGGTGGAGCCCCAGGAGGGACGGGAGTCCCCCCCCAGCCCAGGCTGTCACTCTGTCACCTCTGCTTTGCTGTGACAGACAGACAAGCCCCAGCTCACAGGACCATCAATTATTCACACACACTATTTCTGAATATTGATGTTAAAAGCAAATTCCCGGCTTGCCCCTCGCCTGCACCTCCAAAGGGATTTCCACACCACGAGGACCCAGGTTCCTGAGGAGCCACCGGGGGAGGGACACACGGAGGGACCAATGCCACCAGCACTGCTCTGGGGTCTCAGGGTGGGATAAGAAACCCCTGGGGCTGGGGAACATCCCATCCCTCTCCTCAGGGATTCAGCCCAGCTGAAGGAGCAGGGAGGAAGGCTCAGGGAATGAAAGGATGTGTCTGCCAGAGACAAAAGGAGCTTGCTCTCCCCCTCACTCATTCACAAGAAAATATTTGTAAACAAATGCTTCCTGTTTGTGTTTATCCAACTTTGAGAGACTTCAAATGGAAGCCTGCTCCCCATACCGTATCATTACCCTTCATTATTGCAATTTTCCAGGCTTTAGGTGGCTGGAGAGGGAAAACACAGGATAATGCACAGCTCAGAAAGCTGCAGGAAGTTAAACTGGGAGAGAAGCAAGCCCAAGCAAGCCTGTGACACCAGGCCATGGACACGTGGTGGGCACTGACCATGCAGACCCAGCTCAGCTCCTGCATCCAGGGCAGGAGAGCGATTGTGGCCCTTTGTGCCAAGAAAGAACAGAAAAGCCACGGACACCTTGACTGGCCCAAAACACCGAGGATGCTCCAGCTGGATGCTTCTCTAGACTGGAGCACCTCACCCAAGCCATGCCAGACCATCCTTACACAAAAGATCCCTCCTCCCTTGGCCTAAAGGTGCTCTGGTGATGTTCTGAGTGCCCACTTATCATCGGTAGGTGCTGGAACAACCAAAGCACCAGCTGACAAATGCCAACAGGAAAGGAGCACTCTTGAAACAGGGAAGGGCTCCAGAAAGAAATCTCATTTGTAGATCATTGCCTTGATATCTCAGCATTTTTTACTTCACAATTCTGTTTTATATAGCCCTGTTTATTGCACTGATATCTCATCCTGCAGATTCATCTCGGATCATCGTTAAGGTTCCTCCCCAGCTTGCAGAGATGCCTCTGCTTATCGTAAAACTCTATGTTGAAATTTCTGATTAATTAAAAGCTGTAAATTGCAAAGCCAGATGCAATAACTCACATCTTCACCCTTCAAAAAAAACCAACAAAAAAACCCAAAAAACCAAAACCAGGAAAATGAGAAAAGTGTGAAAGTCTCTTGGTTTATAGCGTGGCTGTCCCCTGAGACAGGGTCAGCCCAAAGCCATGTCCCGACCTCCTCCCTGTGACCGTGGCAGGGTGCCCAGAGACACCTGGCAGAGAGGCGATGCCAGAGGGGCCCCGGGCAGGAGGGGAGCCCCAAAGCCACCCAAAATTCCATCTGAGCGAGCTCTGCTTGCAGCCTGGGCCATGCCAGCCCAGCCCTACTGCCCACGCAGCTGCGGAGAGGGGACAGACGCCATCCCCCCAGGGCTGGGGACGCTGCTCCCCGTGC
The DNA here is from genome assembly GCF_049639895.1 of Pseudopodoces humilis. Lineage (NCBI taxonomy): Eukaryota > Metazoa > Chordata > Aves > Passeriformes > Paridae > Pseudopodoces > Pseudopodoces humilis. Next base: position 5,832,674 of record NC_142224.1, on the reverse strand, counting down.
CCAAGGACACTCACGCAGCCGTGACCACCATCTGCTCGCTGGCAGCACGGGCCAGCTCGGCTCCAGCGCCGCGGCATCGCCCGGGCACAGGCACCGGGGTCAGCCCTGCTCCCAACACCCTCCCTAAAACCATCTTTAACACCCCTAAAACCACCCTGAGAGGAGGAAGAGGAGTTGTTTCCTCCTGTTCCCCCCATTTCCAGCTGCCCCCAGCTCTGCTGCAGGCTGGTTTGACTGGTGCTCCTCTCACTGCCCTCACCCCTTCGCTCCTGGGCGCTCCAGGAGCGGGGCAGGCAGCAGCACCCCTCCCTTGCTGAGCTCCCACCCTCTGCAGATCTCTTAATGCATTTCTTGGCCAAGGGTGAGGAGATTAAACACTCCGTGGAAGGCGAGCTGACACAAGCTGACAGACCTGAATCTTCTGCACATGCATAAGTGCCAGTCCTCATCACAAGGATGCTCATTTGCCAGCCTCGTACCTATCACTTGGGCTGGGAGTCAATCTAAATAAAGCAAATTCACTTGTTCTGAGGGGGAGAGGGAGTCACTGGGCTGTCATAAGGTTGAACTCAGCTGGCATCGCTCTAAAGTGGAAGGTGCTGCAGGAGCAGAAAGCAGAGGGTTTCCAGCCTCTCAGGAGCGAGGGGAAGGGAGTTTTGCTTTGCTGGAAAGCAGCTGAGCCAGGAGAAACCATCAGCCCCAGGCCCAGGCTGTGAGGAGCTGGGCTGTGGAGTCACAAAATCCCAGGATCACTGAGGCTGGAAAAGCCCTCTGAGATCATGGGGTCCAACCTGTGACCTGTCCCCACCTGGTCACCCACTGAGTGCCACATCCAGTCCTCGGACACCTCCAGGGAGAGACACTCCAAACCTCCCTGGACAGACTTATCCATGTGCCAGAGGTGAGACCAGAGCAAAGCCTGGCACGTGGCTGACTCCTCCTGCTCACCCTGCCAGGACAGCAAATTTCACCTTATTCCACTCTGACACACAGCCCAGCCTCCCCCAGAGACTCAGAGACTGCTTTGGGTTAGAAAGGACCCTAAAAATCATCCAGTTCCACCCCCTTCCACCAGAGCAGGTTGCTTCAAGCCCCATCCAACACTTCCTGGGAAAGAGGATCCACAACTTCTATCCCTCTCCTTCCCTCCTACCCTCCAGCACTTGGTTGCAAGGATTAAGACTCATTTCCAATGAAGTTTTCATTATTTTCTGCTCTCCTTCTTTATTCCCCAACTCATTTGCATTACAAAAAAATTAAACAAAAGCTGCTTTTTTGAATCTCCACTCATTACTCCCATTACATTTGTTAACATCATTATCTTCAGCTGAAGATGGCAACTATTATCAAATGTTGCAGAGCTGCTGCAGACCTCTTGCTATATTACTCTGGAAAATTGCTTTAATGCTTATGCTTTTAGTGGTTTGAAAAAACCAGCTATAGCATTAGAAGCCATAAAGAAGATAAAAAAGTGCATCATTCGATAATACGTGCGTTTTTCCCCCTTTACACTGAAATATAAATACATGGAGGTAATGCAAGATGCAAAAGCTCTTCCTCCTCTTCAGTGATCCAGCACGGATCCTCTGATCTGACCCTCGCTGTCTCTCTCCCCAACACTTTCCTTCAGGAAAAGTTATTATCATGAAAGTTGGGATCATAAGGAAACAACTCTAAAGACAGGATAGTTCGATTTTTCCAGATTTTGGCAAAATGTTCCTGAAAAAGGAGAAATGCCCAGGGCCTGGGTGCTGAATCCCTGGATTTAGCAGGGAAGGAAAGCCCCAAGGGACAGAGCTGCAGGGCAGGCTGGGGTGGCCCTGGCAGAGGGATGGGGGTGAGGAGGGGTCTAATGACAGGAATATGCCTCAGGGTCCTACTGCCTCCCACTTCCAACTGGACAGCACCACGGACAGCCCTTGGAGCACTGGGAGCACCCTCGCTCAGCCTGGCTCAGCTCGCTGGGAGGGCGTTTGAAGCAAGGAAAGAGGGTCAGAAAAGAACGAGCTGAACACGAGCGTGCGGAAGCTGGAGAGGCAAGACTTGGCAGGGCAGAACGGAACTGGGGCTGGGGCTTCCAAATCTCCCTTCCAAGGAAATGATGAGTCCCCAGGGTCACCAGGAAAAGAAATTGGACGGAAGAAATCCTTCCCTGTGAGGCTGGGAAGGCCCTGGCACAGGGTGCCCAGAGCAGCTGGGGCTGAGAGTGTCCAGGGCCAGGTTGGATGGGCTTGGAGCACCCTGGGATGGTGGAAGGTGTCCCTGTGGCCTGTGCTGGCCCTCACCCAGGCCATTCCAGCTCTGAGGATGGGACAGCACTCAGGAGCTGGGACCATGCATAAACCCCACTCCAGCACAGCCAGGGATGATTTATGGCAGCTGCAGGAGAGGTCAGAGCTTGATAGGCTTTCATCGATCAGTTAATTAAACCCAGGCAAAACAAACATAATGAACGCAAAAATTTACAGCCCCTGCCATGGGTTCAGGTGCAGCTGGAGCTCAGCCCACCCATCTCCTCTCTTAACAAGCCAGGGCAGGCTGGGCTTTCGAGGGAGATCAGGACCCCACTCTGGAAGGGGCAGGATGTGCTGCACTGTTACCTGCAGCACAAATAATCCTCCTAAATAAGAGCAAACTGCCCAAAGTGAGGCAGCACGGAGGTGCTAAACCCTGGCAGAAAGGAGCCCAGAGTGTGTCTGTGGGCACAGGCCCAGGCACGCTGGGAGGGTGGCACATGAAGTGTGACACCACGGTGACCTCTTTAACCACCTGCAGAACTCACAGCCCCTGCTGCAGGCCCACGCTTGGTCACCCAGCCCACCAGACCCACACAAAGAGATTGAAATGATCCCTTTGTTTTCCATCAGGCTTTTGGTGTTGATTTAAGCTGCCCAAACAAATAATTACGGTCTTATCTCCATCACGCAGCAGCATTAGCCACAATTCATCATTTTTAGCTTGTTTGGGGCATTGTGTATATTTGGATAAATAAAGAAGGGACTCAGCCATTCCCATTTCATAGGACCTGGCATTGCAAGATTTGCATTTGGTTAAACCTGCTCTAGAACAGAACCCCAATCTCCAAAGAACTCTGCAGCAAAGAGAAACACACCTGTGTTTTTAACAGCTTTGGGAAATGAGACCAGCAGATCTGCAGAGATGAGGTGCAGAAACGATGCTCAGTGGGGGCACACAGGGGTGTGGTCCTTCCCTTCCCCAGCCTCAGGCAGGAGATCCCCTGCCGGATTTCCAGCTGTGGTCATGCAGCTGCAAACTGCAGCCAGAGCCCAGAGCACAGGAAGAGCCAAAACCCGGCTCACCCGCAGAGCCAGGCCGGAGTTAACTATAACTCACAGGCAGTTCCCAGATAAGACACGACAGGTTATGCCAGAGCTCTGCCAAGAAAGATCACGGAGATGATTATGAAGTTAATTCTTGACACCGGCGGGCGCGTGTTGTCCATCCAGCGTGCGCAGCAGCCACGGCTCCTGTTCAAACACCGGGACGTGCCAGCATGTCGGATCGATTATACAACAGCGAGTGCAGGGAGCAGCGCTGAGCACATGGAAATGGTCCAAGGTGCAGAGAGAGTTCACCTGGGGAAGGCAGCAATCGCCTCCCTGGAAGGAGCTGTGTGGCTTGAACCGTGCCTGGCAGGGGGAAAGCCCACCCAGACACCCACAGCCGGGCACCTGATCGCCAGCCCTCGCCCAGGAGGTGCTTCCCAAGCCCTGCTGCTTGTGAGCACTCGTGCTGTGGCACAGCTTTGCTCCTGGGATCCGCACGAGTGTGAAACAAGCTGTAGAAACATCGGCGCCGCTCGGGAGGCGGCTGTGAAACCGCAGCGCCAAAGGCGGCTGCGGCGCCAGGCTCGGCACCCCGAGCTCCACACACAGCACACGGAGTCCCAGGGACACGGAATCCCACACCAGGGGCACCTGCAGCCTGCCCCCAGCTCCTGCTGCCCCCAGCACCCTGCTCCTCCCCGCTGCAAAGGAGAGCTGGCTTGCAGGGAGCAGTGGCTCCAAGCCATCGCTCGGGGGCTGAAGCAGGGTCTGGTGAATGCAAAGCTGTGACCAGCACGGAGTTTTCATCTCAGTCACCACCAGAACTCCCCAGGGATGGGGAAACATAGACCTGTCCTTCCCCTTGCTCCCCAGGGATGGGGAAACACATCCCATCCTTCCCCTTGACCAGCACAGGGATGATCTCCGTGCCTGCACCACCATCTGCTTCCCCAGCCCCATGACAGCATTTACAGCCCTGCACAGTGCCAAGCTCTGAGCACCAGGCTGGCTTGGGCAAGAGAAACCACTTCTCCTCAAGCTGAGACTGCCTGTGAAGGGTACCCCTCACTAGGGATGCCTGGCACGGAGGGAAGAGCGGGCACGGGGAGGATGGGGAGGGGCGACAGCACTCAAGCAAAGAGGACCCAGCTGGTTGTGACATGCTCAGCCACGAAAAATTATAGTTTTAAAGCTGCTTTCAGTGGAAAGACCCAGAACAGGCAATGGAGGCTCTGGAAAGGAATATTAAACACTGCAGAAATAAAAGGTATTGCTCAAGAGAAAACATAACAAGGCTGAAACCCAGCGTGGTGCAGCCTTCAGATGAAATGGAGATGAGCTGCGAATGAATTGCTCCCTCTTAAGGGAATTTCTGGCTTTTTAAGGAGGGAGGGCACCCCCGTCCTTCCCAAAGGGTGAGGGTGGGGTGGGGTGCCAGAGGTGCTCTCCAGGGCCTGTGGAAGCTCCCTGCCTCATCCTGCCAGGGAACACAGCTCCCACTGGGCCCCGCCATCCTCGCCATCGCCGGGAGGGCCAGCTGGGCACCATCCCACCCCGGGGAGGGTCTGCATGCAAAAACAGAGCCCAGGGCTCAGGGCAGGGCCTGGAGCCCCTGCAGCACAGCCAGGGGAGGGTGGGCACAGCCCCAAGGCTGCCAGAGCTCCAGGGGCGCTTGGACAACGCTCCCAGGCCCAGGGTGGGATTGTTGGGGTGTCTCTGCAGGGCCAGGACTTTGATGGTCCTTGTGGGTCCCTTCCAAATCAGAATATTCCACAATTCTGTGATCCCCTGCAGATCCCCCGGGGCTGTAGGGGTCCTGCCATAGCCCAGCCTCTCCACATGCCCCATTTCCTGGTGACATGTCACACGAGAATCTCAGTTTCCAGTTAAAAATAACACCAGTTTCTAACCCTCGAAGGTGCAGAAAAACGTGACCTCCAAAAATCCCGAAACTGAAAGGCAAAGCAAATGAGTCCCAAATTTGTCTACGCTATAAACGTCAATTTCTTTTTGAAAGAAATGAATGTTTTTGATGAATGTTTTCTTGAATGCCTGCTTTTGGCAGTGCTGCCATCTGTGAAAAATCTCTGCCACGCTCGCTATTAAGATTTCATTTCCAAGAAGAGCTCATAGCTGCTTTAATAAATGGTTAAAAGATTGTCAGGGGTCCAAAGGGCCAGCAGCTTGTTTACCACAAGTGGCTTCTGTCACCAAGCAAAGCACCTTTGACTGATAAGCTTAGAGCCCGCCAGATCACATGCAGCTTCCTCCCAGCCCTCAACGAGCAGCACTTTGAGAAGCACTTTAGCAATGTCGGGCACTTAGGAACCTAATCCCTATCGACTCTGAATGAGATTTACAGTCCTGAATGGGCAGCTTGCTCCTGGGTCATGCCGAGCCTTGTCCAGGTTTCACTCCACATCCCCCAGCCATGGAGCGGCCTTTTAACACCACTCATTGCCAAAAAGCACAAACCCTCACCCTGCTGAGCCCCTGGGGTAGCGCCAAAATCCTTCAGAAGGGGCTGAGGACACATCCAGCAGTCCCACCCCACCAGGCTGGCACCAGGGGGGCCCTGCGGGCGCCAGACCCCGAGCAGCCCACCCCTCTTTAGGGCTGCAGACCCCACGGCCGAGGGCAGGGACCCCAGGAGCCTCCCCTGAGCCTGTCAGCACCAGGGCTTGTGAAATGGAGTCCTGAAACGGCTGGTGTATTTGTAGATTCTCTGCGTGACTGAATCAAGAGGAACAATAAGATCTTTTTCCAGATTCGGCAAACATCAGTGTAATAAAAAAAATTAATTATATGCTTGAACACATGCACCAGAGCAATGCCCTGTATTTTCTCCTAATTGTTCTCCAAGCCTTGCAGAGCCACATTTAAATAAAAATGAAGCAGTTATTTAAACCGCAATTAAAGATGGAGCAATTTATTTTTAAACTTGAACTATCGTCAGCAGAGCAGGAGGGGAGGGAGGGGGGCTGCACTGGGACCCCTGGTGTCACACAGGGCAGATTCCACTGGCCACTGGAACCACACTGCTCCAAGAAGGAACGGGGCAGAGACTTCCAACAGCCCCACAAAGGGGTGCTGGCTGCTCCCTCCCCATCCCACAGCCCATCCCTGACCTCACAACCCCGGTGCTGTCACAGGAAGGGCGAGGATTTGGGTTGTACCCCCTGGGAAGGCTTAGCCCGGGCTCCACAGCCAGGAGCAGCTGCTCCCCACCATGGCTGTGGTGTCTGGGGAGGCAGCTGCACCACCAGGTTCCTTTCCTTCCAACCAGGTTTTTCCAGCCATGTGCCCATCACCACAACCCCGGGTTCTGCACCCAAAACCCAGCCCTGGGGATTCAGCCATGTGTGCCATGTGTGCCATGTGTGCCATGTGTGCCATGTGTGCCATGTGTGCCATGCCTGGAGCAGGGAGCATCCTCGACAGCAAGAGGTGGCTGGGAGGGAGCTGGGGAGGGAGGGAGGGAGGGAGGGAGAGAGGAAGAGCAGCAACCACAACAAAAACCCACCCTCTCTTTTCATAAGACAGCAGAATTTATCAGCCTGCAGCCCTTCACATCTGTCTCCTCATACAAAATGAAAGAGGCTTTGAAAAACAGAGGAGATGAAATAAAGCCGTCTGTGTGAGGAAGCTGGCATCTCTGCCACTGTCACTGTCACCATGGCAGGAATAATGACCGTGATTGTTTCTGCATCTGGGGATGTGCACGGCTGCACGGGGAGGAGGGGGAGGAAGACGCACACCCACACCACCCCCAGCCCTGTCCACGAGCCCCCAGCCCGCTTTGGGATGAGCTGGCCCGGCACACCACGAGATGTGGTGACTTCAGCTCGGCTGCAGCTCCTCTCCCTCGCCGGCCCCGGGGGCAGGCGGCTCAGGCTCACACAAACATGCGGTTTGGGAAGAGGTTTGACCTGTACAGCTCTCACATCACTTGGCTTTGCTGTAGCAATTACTGCCCGGGCAGGCTGCGCTCCCGGGGGAGACCTGGGGCAGCAGGGCAGGAGCCAGCAGCGGCTTCTCTCTCGTGGATGACATTTAAATAGAGGTATAAAAGGACAAAGATTGGGGCTGGGTGGAGAGCCTGCACGTGCCAGCAAACCCATTTCTCAGAGCTGGCTCTGGCATTTTACTGGGATGATTCTCAGGGCTGTCCTGTGCAAAGCAACGAGCTGGATCTCAGTGAATCCCTTCCAGCTCAGGATGTTGTGTTTCTGTTCTGTTCTGGGATTTCCAAGCGGATTTTGGAGCATCCCAAGCCCATCAGGCTGGTAGCAGCCTGCAGAGCACTCCAGGAAGAGGGGTCACTCCCAAGAACCCCTCAGGTGAGGTGGCCCATGGCTGATCATGGGTTGCACCCCCATGCAGAGCCCCCCAGTCCCCTGTGCCCAGCAGCCACATTGTCCTGCCCAGTGCACGCAGTGCTGAGCCCAGCCTCAGCCTGAGCTGCTCCAGTGCCTTACAGAAACTCCCATCCCAGAGGATTTCAGCTCTCCACCAGCAGGCAAGTCCTTAAAATGCACAAAAGCATTAGAATTTGGCAAGTGCCCTGTGACCAGGGAGACAAGAGCACGGTCCTTGTGATTCTGCAAGGACCTGGATGCTCCAGGCTGGGTTCCGGGGGCAGGCAGGAGGCTCCTGGGTTCAGCAGGGTGCACGAGGCCCAAGGGACTCCAGGGAAGCCCAGACAGCTCTAAGGTCCATCAGTCCCATGGTCCTGCCCACATCACTCCCCTTCTCCCCATGCCACCAGTGGGGTGCTCAAGGAGAATTCCCTCTTGTCTCCAGCTTCCTGGCCATTGCCTGGAAAAGCTCCATGTGCCATTCAGTGTGACAGGAACAGTGAATCCCAGCAGGCAGAGTCACCCTGGGACTCAGGAGAGCCAGCAGACCCTTCCTCCATGTGTCCCCTCCAGCTGATCTCCTCCTCCTCTCTGCACTCCAGGAAGAGATTCACAGCCCACCTGCCTCCCGTGGGATCTCCAGACCCTCAGGCATCCATCCCATCCCCAACTTGCTGTTCCTCCCTTCCCTGGGGGCTGGAGGAGCACTAAAGGCACAGGGCACAGCTGTGCCAGGAATCCTGCAAGTGTCAGCATGGACGGGGCTTGGAGCCACCTGGGATAGTGGAAGGTGTCCCTGGCCACGGCAGGGGTGGGATGAGATGGTCTGAGGTCACTTCTAGCCCAAACCATCCCATGAGTCTGCGATCCCTTTCTCTGCTTTCAGCCAAATCTTCCCTTTCCTGCAGACGCTGCCACAGCGCAGCGAAAGCTGCCAACAGCTTTGGGTTGGGACACCTCAGTGTCCCCAAATCCCCAGCTGGGCCCTGCTGCAGGGCTGGGGAGGCTCGGAGCCAGCAGGATCGGGGCTCCAGGAGGTGACACCTCGGCGCTGGCAGCGCCCGGCTGCTTGCAGGCTGCTGTTTACTTGTTGTGGTCCCTGCGTGTGCCGTGTGTGCATGCGTGTGGAGATTGTCTCCAACGTGACTCTGCATTATCAGGGCTATAATGAGTCCTTGTTAAAGTGGATTTGATGGAATAATTATATTCCAAAAAAACCTGCGGGAAAGCGCTCTCCCCTCTTAAAGGGCAGGATCATCAAACGTTCTCGCCACATTATTTGCAGTCACACCTTCTGCTGCATCTGCTCCTTTTAAAATCTCTAACTCCAATCTGATCTGAATATATAAATCTGAATTATCACAGCAAAAGGAGATGTGCTCACACCTTTTTTTATCTGTTGCCATGGCGATTAGATAAAATTCACGCCAAGTCTCTGGGGAAGGATGAAATGATTTCAGACAGAATCTCACCCCACTTGGTGAGAATAACGCCTGGAGCTACTTCCCTCTGTAACAGGTCTGGGCACATGTCGCAGCCAGAGAGGGTGGCAAGGGGTGGGGGAGAAGCCAGGACACCTTTGGAGATCTCGAGGCCGACAGGGGAAAAGGTTTTGCTGTCCCCGCAGCCAGGGAAGGACAGGACGCCGCTCGCTCCCATCACATCAGGCGGCTCCGCGCTGCGGCTCTGCCCGGCCGGCCACAAGTGACAAAAGCCGAGTGAAAAGGCCGAGCCTTGTGCCCAGCGGTCCCTCCCGGAGTGCCAGAGCGGGGATTTCTCCCTGCACACACCGGGAGGGAGCAGGGCAGGCGGGGGCAGCCGGCTCCCTCCTCTCTCTGCTCACAGCCCAGCCCGCAGGTGACAGCGGGGACACGGCAGCGGGGTGGGCAAGCTCCAGCTCACGGCTCCTGCCATAAACCAGCCGGGGCCACACCACACTCGGGCCGAACTGACCCAAAACACCAACCTTCAGCAAGCCCTCTCTGCCCCAAACCTCCCCGCGATGCCAAACACACAAACAAGGGCAGCCTCTGGCCTCGCCGTGTTTATTCTGTCCCAGCTTTTCCCCAGGAACGGGAGCCTGATGTTCCCCAGAATGAGCCCATTGACACAAGGACAATGCCAATTATCTGGGTCCTGGATCATCCCCCCGTGCCCCTCGGCACGCAGCACCTGCCCAGGGGGAAATGCTGTGCCCAGAAACCCCAGAAACCCCAGAAACCCCAGAAACCCCAGAAAACCCAGAAAACCCAGAAAACCCAGAAAACCCAGAAAACCCAGAAAACCCAGAAAACCCAGAAAACCAGCCTCCTGCCTCGTCCCTGGGCCCACCACGTCCTGGGATGGATTACAGTGGGATTTGAGTGCAGTTCCACTTCTGCAGTTTCAGAGAAAAAAAGCATAGCAGTGGCGAGGTGCAGCAGAGGACAGCGAACACTTTTGGGGAGATCAAGGGGAAGCTGCTGCCCTTTCATTGCTCACACCACTAAAGAGCTGCTGAGAGGAGTTTAAGGACCCCAGAACCAGCCCTGAGGACACCTGAGGATGGGACAGAGAAGTCCAGGCAGGTCAAGTGAAGCTCCCAGCTGCAGCACCACAAAGAGATTAACTCAGGCAGAGATATTTTGGAAACTCCTAAAAGGCTCAGCCCACAACACAGACACCTCTAAAACTTCACAGAACTCAATTTTTTATTTTTTTTTTTTTCCAGCTCCTTCCTTCTGGCAAGCTTTACGTTTTGCTTTCCAGAAAAAAGGCTTTGTGGATAACCAGTGACTAAGTACATCCTCATCTGCAGAGCCCTCAGAGGATTTGTATTAGGCTGGTGACAAAGGCAGCACCCTTAGAAACGCTGGTACCTTGACAAGTGCTCCATTTAGATTTTTTCCAACACAGCCTATCAAGCACACAACACTGAAGCAGCAAATAACAGCTCAGCTCTGGGTTTTCCAGGCTGGTAAGGCTCACTGCCTCCAAATCCCACTGCCCTCGCCAGCCCCAGGGCTGCTTTTCCCACTGGCACAGCCTGGACAGGCGACATCTGTACCCAGCAAGGCACAGCTGGACACAGTGACATCCCTGAGGCAGCTGGGGGATGCTCTGGGTGCGGGTCCACGGGCACCTGTGTGCTCAGAGGGTTGCAAAAGCCAAGCAGTGCCCAGATGAACACCTTGCAACAGCTGAGGAGGGGCTGAAATCGCTCAAACCCCACTTTGTGGTGTCAGGAGTAGCTCCCCGTGTTGTTTTTGCAAACTGCAGCTGGACAGGCACCCCAGGAGTGCCACACACCTGCACACTGCCACCACCACAGGAAATAATAATAAAATAATGGAAGAAAAGCTGTTTACAACATCAAGTTCTTAAAGCACGTTCCAGCAGGATTTTCTCACTCCATGGAAAAGGGGTGAAGGATGTGTAAAACTCTCTGCTGGGCTGCTGTGCTCCCACCCAGCACCTCAAATACACACCAAGATGCACCAGGAGCAGCTGAGTTTGAGGTGTGATTGTCCCCCCAGGCCCGCTCCTGTCACAGCTGTGTCTGTGGCAAGGCTGGAGCACGAGGCAAGATTGATTCTGATGTGAGCACCAGCAAGGCAAATGCGTTTTTGAAAACCCTGTAATTTCTCGGCAACCCTTGACTTCTCTAAACACACGGCAGCACAGTCAGGTGGGCACTAAACAAAAATGAGCTGCACTAATGATGATTTACGTGCTGGATAACCTGCCATAAAGAGTTTATCTTTGATTTTGGGGTATGTTACGGTGTTGCCAAGTTAACCAAACAGCACAACTCATCACCCAAGCCCCAGTGAGGGAGGCAGCAGCTCCAGCTGGGCTCTTGCCAGCGTGGCACCACCAAGATTCTGCACCCACCAAAAGAGCAGCAAGGTTTGGCTGGAAAAATGTGAGAAGTTGAGAGCCCTGTAATCCCAGTTAATAACGAAAAAGATGATTCAGTCATAGAATTAAAGAACAATTTGTCTTGGAAGAGACCTTAAAGTCCATCTTGTTCTTCCCCTTGCCTTGGGCAGGGACACCTTCCATTGTCCCAGGTTGCTCCAAGCCCTGTCCAAGCTGGCCTTGGACCCTGCCAGGGATGGGGCAGCCACAGCTGCTCTGGACAACCTGTACCAGAGAAGAATGTCTTCTTAAAACCTGAGAAAGCTCACAAAAGATTCCCCCCAGCCACAGATGGAGGCAGAGGTTGAGTCCACAAGAGGTTTTTTTTTTCCCCCAGGGGAAACACTCACTGCCCCTATTTCTCAGCTGCAGGTTTGGTTGGGGGAAAGACATTTACTATGACAACAGTCACTTGAAAAGAGCTTTGTGCCACCAAGAAGCTGGATGGAGATTTTCCCTGCTCTGCACGTCAGGACTGTTCCTCCCCTGCCGCACCTCGAGCTGCTGGGAAGATGCCCAGCCTTCCACAGGGAGCACTAGAGCAAAGTTTTGGGGAAAGCAGCGGGTTTGGTGTGCTGGAGTCAGCAGAGAAGGGCACTGTGAGCACAGCTCAGGTGCTGCAGTCCTGGCACAGCCCTGCCCTCCTGCACGGCCGTGTCACACCGGGCAGACAGCAGCGCTGTGAGCAGCAGGGACCTCAGCACCACACCCCAGCCCTCCTCACCTCCACCCCCTTCCCTCCCCTCATCCTCCTCACTCAGAATCAGGGCAGATGCAGAGGTTCAGCAGAGGTCAGGAAAAAACATATTTTTGGTAACAGCAAAGCCAATTTTAGCTCTAACACACCAGCAACAACAACAAAAAAAAGCTTCAGGCAGATACTATATTTGTAATCCAACGGCAAAACATGTTTGCTTGTGTTGACTCTGCACTGTAACACAATTTATATGTTCTGTCTTTAGGGTAATTATTGCTTTAGAATGTTAAAATCGTTCCACCCTAATTAAATCATCATATTAAAAAATCCACTGCCACAGCAAACTTGGGAACAAGTCTGGTTAAGATCACGCGAGTGCACGGATGCTCAGTTGGCAAACCCGCTGCTGAGCCCGCCGGCCACACGGGCGCCACGCTCCAGAATCCCAGACCAAAGGATTCCCAAACCACGGAGGAAACAACAGCCCAGGCTGTCCTGCTGATGGACCTCCAGCCCCACTCATCAAAGGCAGCAGCCCACAGCGGGCAGAGCATCACCTGCATTGCCCAAAATGCATCAGGAGCAGCAGGCGAGCAGCTCAGTGCCCCAGGGATGGGCACCAGGATCTCCTCACTCGCTGCCAGCGCACAGAACCCCACCTCATGTTCCCACATCCACAGAAAGGCTATCAAGGGCACGGTGCCAGCCCGTCCCCTCCAAAGGGTGCCTGCCCAGGTACCACCAGCAGGCACCTCCAGGCACATGGGCTGTGCTGCCTCAGAGCCCTGGCCTCACTCAGGGGGCACAGCCCACCAGCAAGAGCCACCACAGCCCCCAGGAGAACAGGCCACCCCCCTCCAGGTGAAGCACTTTGCTCCTCCAGCTCCTCCTGCCAGCCCCAGCCCCGCTGGCTCCGCTCCCCGTGGCAGTGCTGAGACGCGGAGGAGCACCGGGACTTTCTGACCTGTGAGCAAATATCAAGCGCAGAGCACTCACTTTGGGCAAAATCCTTTAATTCCCTCTGGATCCCCTGGGGGAAGCAGTTATTGATTGCTTTGCTAGCAGCTCGCACACGCTGCGCCGGGCAGCCAGCGCTGCCATCGATAGCGGCTCCGCGGAGGAGCCACGGGGTCACCCCGGAACACGGGGACACGGAGCTGGCCCCAGGCTGTGCCCAGAACCTGCCACAGCCAGGCAGGAACACCTGCCAAAAAATCACAGGGAAATACCTGGGGAAAAACTCCTGGGCCTGCAGAGTCCCTGTGCAGAGGTGAGCTATGCTGTCCCTGGCACAGCCCCTTCCCCACGTGTGGGGGGCAGCTTTGAGTGGGATTTGGACCAGGCTACGAGGCAGGAACATGGGACAGGCAGGCCAGGCAGGTTCCATCACAGGCAAAAGGGAGATGATGGCATTTTTACCAAGTTCCTTTCCCCGTGGTCAAATCAGTTATGAAAATTCACAGGGAAAGGCGGAATTTCGACTGGAGCATCATCCTGACATGACAAACACCAGCCCCAGGAGTCAGGCACGGGTGGCACAGGCAGGTGCTGTCCCTGTTGCCCAAGCACCAGTGCCAGGTACCCAGTGCATCCTGCAGAAACCAGGACAAGGCACGAGTGCTGCCAAAATGACACAGAGCACCCCTCACCCTAGGGACACATGGCCAGAGCAGCCAGGAGACCTGGACACCACACTTCTGCTCACACCAGCAGCGCTCTCCAGCCTGGAGCTGCAAAATCACCAATAAAAGCCTTTGCTGAGCAGCACAGGCACTGAGAACAAGCCCAAACCAGACCCTCCACGACAGCAAATGTCACGCATGGCAAAGCAGGTCAGATTTCCAAGAGAACAGGTGCGCATCTCTTACCTGGGATGATAGAAACGGTGTCTTTCTCCCAGGATACAACGCTAACGTATTCCTGCACTGAGGAGGGGATGAGGCACTTGAAAACAGCCACGTTTCCACGCATCGACCTTTGGTCCTCCACCCGAACGGTGTACGGTTCCCTGAAAACTGTGGAGGAAAGCAGATGGTTGGTAGCATGACAGTGCTGGAGGAAAACACACTTCCTTTTGCTAGAATCCCACGTTTCCCAAACAAACCAGCCCACCCAGCCACACGCTGCTTCCTTCCCAAACACCTTCTCGGGAAAAGGAAGGGATTCTCCGCAGGGGAACGCGGTGCCAGGCTTGGGACAGAGGGACACCACACCACCTGAGCTTGCCAGACTCAGTGTGGGGACCAAGGACATTTTGTAGCTGTAATGTGCATTTCACCTCTGGATGCTGAAAACACATCCTGGGAGAGACAGCCCGTGAGGCAGAGCCTGGGACCCTCCTAAAGCCACTGCAGGGATATTTAAGGCAAGCAGATGACAAATTTCCCAGCTGTGCCACACGTTCCCAGCGTGTGCCTATTTCCCAGGGAGATGCACATCCCTTTGACAGCTCCGTGCTGCTCCCTGGACCAGCAGCAATGCTCCAGGAGCACCCGCTGGGTGAGGTGGACCCACCTCAGCCTCTCCAGCAAGACAAAGAGATGTCACCAGCTCCAGCAACACTCAGACCACAAACTCCTGAAATTTAAGCTCCCTTTTTACTGTGACAATAACTGTGCCCTGTAGGACGCGAGCACGATTGCCACCACGACAAATGCACGCTCACTTTGTCATCTGACGGCTGGCCAGAGCAGGAGCAGCTCAACAAAGCCCTCAGCAGCCCCAAGAGGAAGGTGTTTCCCTGAGTGGGAAGTTGCTGTGGGCATTGTGTCCCACACCTGGCACAGCCGAGCCAGCAGTGGGAGCGTGGCAGCATTTCCAGCCTGGCTCCCTGCGCTTCCAGGGCTCCCTGCTCAGAGATGTGCCACAAGGGCACGGCGAGAAGCCGCTGCGGAAAGGGGCTGCGGCGCCAAAGCAGATTAACCAGCAAAAGCTTCCTTAATCACCTGGAGCTGAGGTTTATTCACAGGCTTTAAAGGCCAGCAGGGACCACGAGGAGCATCCTGGATGTTCCCTGCCACCACGAGCACCGCAGCTGGGAGCAGACCCTGGGCACAGCCCCACTGTGTCCCTGACCCATGCCAGCCCCACAGCCAGGGCTCCAGGCTTTTCCTGCCTGCAGGAATAACCCCCAGGAGGGCAACACCCAACCACACCCAGCCCACTTAAACCTCTCCCCTGGCTGGAGAAATCTGCTCCATGTGGTCGCCAACAGCTTTCCTAAGACTTCCAGAGATTTTTTTTTTCCCCCTCATATTTTCAGTTTCTGCAGCATTTTATTTAATTGCTTGCTTTCTCCAGCTGTAACTGGCTCTCTGTGCTGCACTGCCATTGGGAAGCACTGGAGAGTGACTGGGATGTGGGATGGCCAGGAGGGAGCAGCAGCTGGGGAACGTTCCACGACCATTTCCACTGCCAGAAAGCCAGGGCAGCTCCAGGAGCTGGAGACATGCTGGAGACCCCACTGGATCCACATCTCCTGCTAACAGAGAGAGGCTGAGCTCCCAGCCCAACAGCAGGGGTGTGTTCAGTCCTGGATGGAGAGGGGATGAGGGCCAGGATTCCCTCTCTGGGACCCCAGCAGAGCCAACCCCACCGTGCCCACATGAGGAGAGCAGCAGCTCCACGTTTACTGCACCCCATCTGCTCCTCCACCATGCTGTGGTTTATAGGTAACCTGAGAGTGCTGGTAAATAATTCACTCTGCAGAAGGGGGTTAATACCAATTTACTCCATAGTACAAGGCATTAAAATAAAAAACCCTGTAGTCACTTCTGTCACGTTCCCTCTGCTAGCCCCACTTTTAATAGGTTACATAATGAAGCCATTCCTGGGCTATTAGCCCTCCTCAGCCTGGTCAATAATTTACTATAATGGCTTTTGGAATCAGCTCTTTGCCATATTCCTCCTTTTTATTTATTTTTCCTTTTTTTTTTATTTTTTTTTATTCTTAATAAGCCTTGGCAAGCTGAGGCTGGGTGCTTCAGTGGGAACTGGGCTGTGGGACACTGAGGGGGACCCCAGCATGGACAGATGTGGCCCAGCCCCTCCCACAGCTGCAAAAAGCCTCTGTAAGTGCTTGGGTGAGACCATCCCGGTTCAAGGGGAGAGGAACTCTCCTGCCACCCGGCTGCAGCCACACCGTGTTCTCCAGACACCCAACGCTCTGCCCTGCTCCATCCTGCTGCAAGAACCCGACGCAGCAGCCCTGGTTCTGCACGGGACGGGCAGAGCAGGGGGAAACCAGCCCCTGGTGCAAAGCCCACAGGGAGCTCCTACCTGCTTTAACACGGATATTTGGGCTCCTGATTTTGCCAGCCGAGTTCTCTGCGGTGCAGAAGTAGTCGTTGTCGTGGATAAAGCTATTGAAGGCTGATGGCGAGAAGGGGTAGAGCTGCAAAGTCCCATTGGCATGGACATGCCGGATGTGGGGCACATCGTAGATGTCGTCACCTGTGGCCAGGTACCACCGAAGGACGGCGCTGGGTGACCCTGCTGCCGGGCAGGGGATCACCACCCCCACTGTGCTGGAGAAGGTGACCTGCTGCAGGGAGTCGTTCACAAAGTAGAGGCTGGTTCCAACATCTTCAGCGTGTGCTGTGGACAAAGCAGAGGCCACAGTGGCGGGGGGGTCACCGCAGGGATCACCTGGTGGCACACAGACCCCCCGAGCCCTGCGTGCGGCGGAGCAGGGGAGCGCAGGAGCGTCCCTGCACGGCTGGAAGCACGCAGGCCACCTTCACAGGCCAGCGCTCCTGCTGCCAGCACGGATCAGGCATCACAGGCACCTCGGTGGCCAGCCGGGGGCTGTGCAGGCCCATGGGACACCCCGGGCAGCCCCCGAGGCTTCCCCAGGGTGCCCGGCCCAGAGCCCCGGGGACACAAGCAGCAGCGCTGTTCCTCCTGCCAGACTCGACATTCCGTGAGCTCCCAGCCCAGAGCAGCCCCAGCCAGCAGCCCCGGGACCCCCAGCACAGCAGTGCCAGCACACCCAGTGCACATCACTGCCAGGCAGGGCAGACACCTCCCCTGCCTCCCTGCCACTGCCTCCCAACCAGGAGAGGGGCTGGAAAACCGGGATCAGAGCTGCTCCTCTCCACCAGAGCCACAGGGAGGGAAGGCCAGGCCCACCCTGCCCTCAGCCTGAGCCGCTCCCGGGCATCCCTGCACCATCCACACAGGCCTGAGGTGGGTTCTGGCCACAGTCCAGGCAGAGCTTGTGGCCACCTGCATGTCCAGGAGCAGCTCTCACCGCTGGAGAACAGAACTTCCCTTCTTGGGAAGTAGGGAATGGACCTCCGCACCCAACTCCTGCGGTCCCTCCTTCCCGCTCTCCAGGACCACCCCTTCCCAACCCAAGCCAGCAAAATTGGCTATAAATAAGGATGAGGAGGGCCCCAGTCACTTAGATCCGCTTTCTTTTTTTAGCTGCACTCTTTCCAAGTGGGCGGAAGGACAGGGATCTGGGAAGGGCCCTCGGCGGGTGTATTAATAGCTGCGGCTGAGCGCACGCCCGTGCTGCCGCAGAGCCAATAAGCAGATCAGCACCGTGCCGCCGGTTCAGAACGAGCCACGGGGGACCCTCCCTGACCTCGATTCCTTAACTTGGGGAGGAGGGGACGGCAGCAGGGGGGAGAAGGAAAGCCTCATCCGCACGCCTCAGCTCCGGAGGTGGCCACTTGCCCTGGGAAGAGCCGGTTGAATGGCCATGGTTGCTCCATCTCCAAGCCAAGCTTCTCCAGCCAAGTGTCTGTCCTGCCTCGGAGCTGGGCCACCAACCCAATCCTCAGCTGGCTCAGGATGGGACACCCTGAGACACCTCAGCCCTTCTGGGAGCAGAGTCCTCTCCATCCTTCTCCCAGCTGGATTACAACCTCATGCCTCTTCCAGCATCTTACTCTTGCTCCCTGTGTGCGCCGCTCGGAACCATCCCCAAAAACGACCGGGTTTCCTCCTGTGCCCGCTGGGAGCCCTCTGTGCCACAGAAGGGATGAGCTGACAGCGAGGTCCAGCTGTGCCACCACACGAGACAACCAATTTAGAGGTCACGAAATCATCTCCTTGTCTCCCCACTCACCAACTCCCTGTGTCCACACACAGGTGGAAGGAGACAAAGCCATTTATTTTTCCTTCCCTGGCTGACAAGCACCAAAGATGGACAGACAGAGGAGCAAAGCTCCAGCCGAGCCTCTGCGGAGCCACGGGGCCACCGCTCGGCCCTGCAGATGTCATTTTGTGACATCTCCAGGCTGGTTTGTCGTCGTGAATCAGCATTTCCCTTCATCCCAGCAGCGCGGTGCTTCTCCCAAATACATGAAAGGGGAAAAAAACGCACATTTGCAGGCAGAGGAAGGGAAACAAAGCCTGCACGAGCAGCACAGAGCTATTTGTGGCTAAGCCTGAGCTGAGCAGAAGATGGCTGGAGCCAGGGCACAGCAAAAACCACCTTCAGCCTGGCTTTGGACCAAGGACACCTGGCTGTGCCCTGTGCTCCATCCAGGATCTCTCCCCAGATCCCACATTACAGCTTGGGAAAGCTCCTGGAGCACCCAGAGCCGGGGAAACATCTTCATCCTCGGCAGCACCAGGAGGGTTCAGAGCTGGACGGGTGAGGGGCTGGGGTGAGGAGTGGAAAAATACCTCATAAACAGGGAAATTCAGATTACCCATAAAGCTTTTTCAGGTCAAAGGGGGAAAGGGATTTTTAATAGAAAATGGAGGTTATGGGATTGGCAATAGTTATGTGACAGACGTATAGAGTTAAATCCCCATAATCTCCTTTACCATTTAGCATTGAGCACCATCCTAATTCCATGTTTCATAAAACTGTCTCCAAATCACTGGGAGAGATTAAAAATTTAGAAATAGCACAGCAATATTTTTAAACCAGAAATCACTGCTCACATCTGGTCAGATGTGCTGACCCTAACCTACATATCGAGGGCATAAATTCACATGAACCTGAAGAGAGGAGGCTGGGGGAGCTGAGATGGAAGAG
Source organism: Pseudopodoces humilis (assembly GCF_049639895.1). NCBI lineage: Eukaryota > Metazoa > Chordata > Aves > Passeriformes > Paridae > Pseudopodoces > Pseudopodoces humilis. Next base: position 5,813,435 of record NC_142224.1, on the reverse strand, counting down.
TTTCTGCTGGGAATGCAGCCTGGAGCCCAGCCTGGCTCCAGCTGGGAGCTGCACCGAGCCCAGCACAGGGCTGGACACTCGGGCTGCCTCTGAAATGCAGGTGCTTCAAGTTATCAGAGCTCAATCTTCCTAAATTGTGGTAAATTACAACCTAGAGGTATTGAAATATTAATATCTCTATTCGAGCTGGGAGAAGCAAGTCATTTTGCTATCATCCCTGTGGAATATTTACAAGCCTCGGTGGCTGGACTTCCCAAACTCCAGCACCTCCAGTGACACAGCAAAGCACTGGGCTGTTCTGCAAGCAGCTGCTTGCTCCAGAGAGGGGCCACAAGCTGTCCCCAGGATGTGTCACCCTCTCTGGGAGAGGTGCAGGTGTGTGTCCTGCCCAGCAGCTCAAAACTCCCCAGGGAAGAGCCCATCCTTTTCGAAGGAGCAGATTTAGGAGCAGTCTCAGACAAGGACCGGCTTCGTGCCAGCCAGGGCTTTTCCTCCTGAGATAAGAGGCTTTTCCTGCTCTCTGTGCACGTCCATCACCTGTGCTGGCAGCACACAGCCAGCCCCGAGCCCACCCAAAGCAAGTCCCTCAGAGCTGAGCACGGTCCTTTAGCTGGGTGGAAACAGAGCCGGGAAAATGCTGAAGAATTGGTGTTTGAAGGGGGCTGATGCCATGCCCTGGGCAGGCACCGGACTGGAGCTCACATCTCCCCACTGGCAGCAACTTTTCTGAGACCCTCTCCCTGATGCTGGTGGTCTGACCTGCCCACCCCAGCGCTCCTCCAAGGCTGGTGAGGAGCCACCAGGGCTCTCCCCAGGGAAATCCTCATCCCTGGGGCTCCAAAGGGGCTGGAGGGACCGCCAGGGTTTCCCCCAGCCCCCGGCTGAGGAGGGCTGCGGGGATGCTGAGGAGAGCAGCCGGCTAATGGCCACCTCGCAGCTCATTTATTATCCTCATTAAAGGTGTTTGACACCTGCCCTGCTCAAGGAGAAAGTGAACCCAAGCTTGGCACGCGCTGGGCTGGGAATCACAGGTAGGTGGCAAGTCCTGATCGCTCCTCCGTGCTGGAGAGAGGACAGTAACTCCATCACACGCTGCCTGCACGTTCGGAACAGCCTCCCCGGAACGAGCTTCCCCCAAGCCCTCATCCCAGGACACCCCCAGCAGCCTCTGCTAAACAAGAGAGTGACCCTGGGGCTGGTGGAGCGAGACGTGGCGCTTCCAAGCACCCTGGAGGGGATGAGGAGGGCAGCAGCCGAGGCTGGTCCCTTCCAAGGGGAGCTCAGAGGTGCCTGGGAGAGCAGCACATCCTCCCGGGATGTCACCTCCCCACCCAAAGGGTTAAAGCCATGATTCCCTCACTCTGTGCCCTTCAGGAACCCACCTCAGGGGGGTGGAAGTCGTGTCAGGAAATGCCAGGCAGGGCCTGGGGCGCTCAGCTGGTGCCCAGCACGATGGCAGGTACCTGCCAGAGCATCTTCCCTGCCCTGGCACTGCGATGTGGCTGCCACACGAGTCCCACCCTCCCTGGCAGCACAGCCCCTCTGGCTCGGGCACCACGGTCCTTCCAGACCCGACAAAGCAAAGAGGGAGCAAAGGAGAACCCGCCTCTGGTCCTCTGTGGGTGAGGGCATGGCTCAAACATGCTCCAAGCGCCTGCTCCTTAATGCATCTGCATGGAAATTAGGGCCTGAACCACCTCCAGCAATTACGACAGCACCCAGGCTGAGGCTGTAACCCTTGCCTGGGAAAAAAAAAACTCTCCCGGCTGGATTCCTGCTTGCTGAACCTCCCGTGGCAGCTCCTGACAGGTACCAGCCCCACCACACCATCCACACAGGGGATAACCCAGAGCTGGACATCCCCCAGCCCTGCCCCACCTCCCGAGCCCCCCAGCCTGGGGACCCTCAGCTCTGGGGGTGAGGAACAAGCCCAGGGACCACAGGTCAGGGCCTCTCCCTCCTCTTCCAGAGCCCAGCTCTGTGCCTTGGCCACGATGAACACAACGCCTGAGGTCCCAAGGGGACATCTGGTGACATTTCCCATCCAAAGTGACAGCACCGTGTCCCCAGGGAGGTCAAACGAGTGGGCACGAGGGGTGGGCAAGGGGACACACCAGAGGCCACGCACGCCTGGCCCCAGGCTCCCTCCCCAATGGCCAGACCATGCTCCCAAAGCATCACAACCCACTGGGCGGCTTTGCAAGGTGGAGACCAGGGTTCCCAGCATGCAGCCGACGGCAGAACACATCTGGGCCAGCTCTGCCAGCTCCTCACCTCCTCCCCGTCCCCTCCCAGCCGTGCTCGCTCCCCTCTCAGGGCCAGGAGCCGCCGCAGCCCTTCCCAGGCGCAGCTGGGAGCAAGCAGGAACACCAGCCTGGAAATGGAATTCCTGAGTGTTTGGTACAGCTCTGCTGGCGGATGATGGCGGCGACACGCAGCCTGCGTGCGCTGGGGGACATTTCTGCGGGATCCACGAGCGGTGAAAGGGTGACTCCCAAACCCAGGATTATGTAAAGATGAAGCGCTGGCTATAACCGAGATTTCAGAGGCAAGGAACGCTCTGCACCCAGAGCTGCCACCGCACGTCCTCCCTGAACAGCAGCACCGTGACGGCTGCAGCGACGGAGCGCCGTCCTCCTTCGTGCCCACCATGGAAGTCGCACCTATTACCGTGCTGCCTGCCTGCCTGCCAGGTGCCTCCGTGGCATCCGAGGCGCGGTTCAGCCTCGCGCGCTGCCATGTCACAATTCCTGCCACAAACACTTCCAGCTTTATTCTTGCCCTCGGCTCGCCAGCTGCTCCAGAGAAGGATGGAGCGCTGCTCATCCATCCCCTCCCAGCACGGGGCTGAGATCCCAGCACCCCAACACCGAGGTGCTGGAGCCGCGGCTGCCCCAGGCTGTGCCCCAAGCTCCCAGGCTGCCTCCAGCTCTAGGAAGGGCTGTTCCACAGCACATCCCTGGCACTCGCCCCTCGTGCAAGGCACAGCCTCTTCCTGCAGAGGACAAACACCAGGAACATCAGGCTTGCCTTTATCCACTCCCCATCCCAAGGCAGGAGCAGCCCAAAGGCCACGCCAGGCGCAGGTAAAGGCTCTGGGCGAGCCGCCATGGTGCCTCCTGGTGCTGGGAAATTTTGGCAGGATAAACAAGAGCCGGGCACGGCGAGGAGCTGAGCACTGCAGGCTTCTCCTCCGTGCATTTAATGAGGTTTCCATGTTTCATTTCAGAGACAAACGAGCGCTGTGCCACACTGGGGGGCCGAGATGGGAGAGATTAGAAACCGCGAGCTGCACCGTTCGCTGCGCCCAACGCGGGAACATCATGTAAATATAATGCCAATATAAATCAGGCGGCAGAGCCATCCAGCAGCATCACGCAGGGAGACACTTCCCTGGCTCCCAGCCTCTCAGTTGTGACCAGTCCGTTCCTCAGCGCACCGCTCGCCTCCCCTCTGCCTGGCTGCTTTCCCTCGCACTGCCAGACCATCTTGCTGCTCAACTCTCAGCTTGCCAACCACCTATTTCTGTTTATTTTATCAACAGGGGCAGAAATAAGCAGCTACAGCCCATCAAGGGAATTCTAAACTTCAGGGGTCCCTTGGATCAAATGTTTATCTGCTTTCGGTTTCTACTTGAGCTCTTGTTCTACAGCAGGAGCATGTTAAAAGGATGTGCTTCGATGCCCAGAAATATTAAGTATCTGAAAGGTTTATCATGCATTAAGCAATTCATTTTTTTTTTATCCTATTATTCTAATGAAACTTCCATTGTATTGCTGTCCTCTCTCTGGAACCACTTCACGTTAACACTTTGCATCACCAGGACTGTTCGATGCTGAAGATCTCTCCTTTTTTTTTTTTTTTTTTAAGAAATAAAATGTAAAACGAGGCCACGAGGAGTTCTGCTAATGGAGGCTTTTAATTTGCTCTTCTCCGAAGAGATAGCTCTGTGGGAAGAGATCCCTTTTCCAAGAAGCTGGGGTTGAGAAGATGCAAAAAGCAATAACCCAGTGCAGCTCTTTATTATTTTGACTATTGGGGGTCGAAAGGAATCATGGCATCCTCGATGGTTATTTGTTTCCAGGTTTGTTTTTTTCCTTTTAGCACAGGAAAAAATGCAAATGTAAGCAAAGCAGACGCTGGCACGTTCAGCTCAGCAGATCTGAAGCACAATAGCGATTTTGGGTAAAGCTCCCAAAAGCAGCTTCACCCCAGCTCGAATAAAGCAGCAATTCCATAATTAATAATTGATGGAATAATTGATCATCACCGCACAACTGGACAGGGTGCCCTATTAAAGCTCAGTAAATATTTTTCATTGGATTAACGTTCAGCTAACGGGGTAATGTAATGGGCAGCAAGAGAGGTCTCATGCAAGGAAGCAGCTCCGTCCCCTTTCTTTCACTTTCCTCATTTCCTAAAATTTCCCCCTTGCTGTTCTCAAATGTCAGAGACGATAATTAGGGCAAATGTCATTTGCCATCCTCCGAGTAGACAATTTTCCAAGAGGTGGGCGCTTCCAGCATTGCATCCGCAGGTCGGGTCGTGGGCAAAGAGGTAATTTATTACAGAAACATAATTAAAAATTCCCGCAGATCCGGAAATGGGCAATTCCTTTATGTAACACGGATCGATTGTTGTAACAAACGCAGTGGGATTTAAGTGCCCGTGCTCCACGCAGCTCCTGCCTCTCTTTAATTGCATCTAGAGCAGAGACTCGGTTAGAGTATCACCTCGCTGGATGTAGGCAGCATCCACTTAATGCCCAACTTTAAATTAATCTGTAATCTTCCAGCGTGTGTCTCCTTGACACGCTCGTTCCATGATTCTCCCCATCCCCCCCACACATGTATGATTTATCTATAATCTGATTGATGTCAAGCCGTTGGGTTACACTTCACACAGCATTCCTAGGGGGAAGGATGCGAATTTTAAGGCATCGCTGGGTTTCGCCGGCTGACGGGATCAGACCGAGAAGCGCTCGGGGGACCCGGAGCGCTCGGTCCCTGCGCGGCCCCGCCGGAGGATGCTGCGCCCGTCGGTGCGGGGTCCCGGCCGCTGCTGCCACCGCCGCCCCGGGGGCTCCGCGGCGGAGCCGCTCCGGGATGCGCCGGCAGCCACCGGCCCCGCTCCGCGCAGCGAGCCCCGCGCTCCGCCGCGCCGTCCGGGGAGAGCGCTCCGGGAGAGCGCACCGACAATCCCGGGCACTCGGGAGGGCGCAGCGAGAGCGCGGCACCCTGGGGAGGGCGCACCGAGAGCCCCGGGACCCCGCGGAGGTTGCGCTGAGCGCCCGGGGACCCCGGGAAAGGCGTATCGAGATCCCGGCGGGGCTCACCGAGACCCTCGGGACCCCGGGGAGGGCGCACCGAGAGCCCAGGAAGGCGCACCGAGAGCCCCGGGACCCCGCGGAGGGCGCACCGAGAGACGTAGGACCGAGAAACGGAGCACCGAGAGCCCCGGGGAGGGCGCAGCCCGTGCCGCCCGCCCGGTCCCGCTGCCGGGGACCCCCGCCGCCCCCCGGCCCGGTCCGCACGTACCTTTCGGCAAAGAGTACAGCAGGAGAAAAGTTACCAGCCACATGCCATACAGAGCAGCTCTGGCCCCGGGCTGCGGCGCAATTGCGGAGGTGCGGTGCCCCGGCGTGCCGCGCTCCTGCCGCCGCTGCCAGCCCGGCTGAGGTGCCCAGCTCCGCTCCCGCTCCGCCCCGCTCCGCTCCCGCCCGTGGGCCGGGCTCCCGCCCGCGCCCGCCCCCCCCGCGCCGCGCAGGGCTGGGGGCGGCCGCGGCCCCCGCCGGCCGAGCCCCTTCCTCCTCCTCCTCCTCGGCGTGCGCAAGGGCTGGCGGAACCCCTGGCCCTAGCCGGCCGCTCCCGAGCTGCGCTCGCCCCCGGGCCATCGGCCCCGGTGCGGCCGGAGCGCCCCCGGCCCCCAAAGCGGCACCGCCGAGCCTTGCCCCGGTGAGCCCTGTCCTGGGCGCAGCGCTGCGGGTGCAGCAGCACGGCCGGGCCGCCCGGGACTCGCGGCTGGCGCTCGTCCTGCTCCCCGGGCCTCCCGCACGCTCGTCCAGCATCCGGGGGACAAAAATAATACCGTGGTTTGGGTTGGAAGAGACCTTACAGACCGCAGGGACACCTTTCATTGGACCGGGCTGCTCCAAGCCTTGTCCAGCCTGGCTTGGGACACTTCTGAGGATGGGAGATAAGAGTTTCGGCAGCCCGTGCTGCTGCCATGAGAGGGGACACAAGCAAGACAGGGCCAGCAGATTCATTACACATTCATCCCTCCAGCCAGCAAATAACAAACAAATACCAGCTAATGCTTTACTTTGGGGTGTATTTATCCACGGCTTAGTTCAAGCCGAGGCTTGTACTCCCCAAGACTTAGTCGCACCAAAGCCAATTTGTCTGGACCGTTAGAGCATTCAGAGTGTCTTTTCTTGAAGTGATTATAGCAGGTTTTCTTTGCTTTCCAAAACAGCCTTTACAAGCCCAATTTGTTGGAAAATAAACAGAAAGAAAGATTAAAGCATTCAAATTTCAAACAAAACAACCAGCAGGAAAAACATTACGTTTGGATTTTTCAAAAAGCGCTGTTTAGATTTAATTGAAAACGCAACTCTCGTCACGGAAATTGGGGAAACAACAGCCCCTTGGCCATTTCCAGCCCTCGTGGATTCACTGCAAGCCTTCCCACCTAGAAGTCCCCTGAAGAGCTCCCCGAGGGGGTACCCGTGGGAGGGAGGTTCCCATTTCAGCGGGGGGACACGGCCAAAGCACACGGAGAAGCTGCGAGGGCGCAGAGTGCTCCACGCCCACCCTGTGTCCCCTCCCTGCTCCGGGCCACACACACCGCACACTGTCATTTTAGCGAGGCCACTGCCACCGAACCCCTCAGTGCCAGCAGCAGAAACGGGCGAACACTGTGGCCGTGCCGTGCGGGTCGGACACACCACAGCCTTCCCTCCTCCTCCTCCTCCTCCTCCTCCTCCTCCTCCCTAAGGATGTGCTTCCTCTTCCTCGGTGCTGCCGAGCTCGGTAGCGCCGTCACCACCCCCTCCCCAGTCGGTTCCCAGGCCACCTCAGCGGCTCGTGGGTGTCACAGCCGTCCCACGCGGGCATGTGCCAGCCCCACGCTCGCAGCCCCGGCCGCGCCACCAGCGTCCCGAGGGGCGGCGAGGCAGCAGCTGTGCCCACACATCCCCCCAGGAACCGAGGGGCATTTCAATCGCCACCTACATCGCCGTGCAGATGTTCGCCGATGCTTCGCAGGGAAATTGGTATGCAGGCCCATACCCAGGCAACCAGCAAAGCCCGGGCTCTGGGGAGCCCCAGCCACATGCCAGGCATCTGCCCCCTTCCCTCCCCGGCAGCTGCTGCAGGATGGCAGCACAGCCCAGCCCAGCCTGCTCACAGCGAGCTGCCAGCCCCGGAACCTGCTACAGCACTTTGCAAACCTGCACACAACCCATCGGACTCAGGTGGGACTGGTGCCCTCCTACACTTGGGAGTGAATGGAGTGGGGGTGCGTGGGCTGGCAGGGCACTCGCTGGCACCGCACCCACGGGGCCCCACGGATCTCTGCGACAGGCATGTGAGCAGGGGGAGTAAATGCTACTCACCCGTTCATTTTTAGCTCACTCTTAGCTGTTCAGCAGCTCTCGTGAGTTTCCTCACCATCCCCAGCTTAGAGAATCAACCCAGCACACTGACCTCCGCCACCAAGGGCCCCTTCCTCCAGGACAGGAGCTGCTGGCGAGGCAGAAGCAGCGCCAGAGTCAAAACTTAAGGCTGGCAGGGCGAGCGCTCAGGCCAGGTCCCACTCCCCACTCGGGGAGCCCTGGCGAGTCCTTGAGCCGCCTGTGCCGCTCGCTCCGGCCCCGTTTCTCCTCGGCGGAGCGCTCAGCCCAGGCCCTTTGCCAGCTCACTGAGCCCGGGCACACGTGCGGGGCTGGCAGCGCCGGGCAGGCAGCCAGAGCTCCCGGAGCAGGAGCTCCAGCCAGCCCACACCTGGAGCTCAGCTCCTGTCCAGCAGCCAGCCACCGTGTGGGGACACGAGCATCCCCAGGGCCCCCGCTTTGGATGCGCACAGGAAGCGGAAGCGTTTGTGTGTCACCTTTGGGCGCGTTCCGCACGGAAAGCCGGTGTCCTGCTACCGACCAGAACCTGTCCTGTGCTTCACGTGGCTGTGCTGAGGAAAGGCAGGAAATCTCCACACTCGTTATTTGGGCGACGCTGACCTGTGCTTTGGCAGCACAGGCGGCTCGCAGGAAGCCAGGCCAGCGGAGACTGGCGAGTAGAGCCCGTCTCACACTCCCTGTAGCCACTGTCCTGCTCCCCGGCGGCCAGCAGCCTGCCAGAGCCAGCAGCCAGCCCAGCTGCACGGTTCAAAGGTGAAGCTCACACTGAGGAATTAATTCCCTGGCCCAAACTCGGCACAAGACACAGGAGAAATTATAGCAACACATGCCCACGCACAGCTCTGAGCCCCAACAGGCTTCGGGAGGAGGGAACCCCTGCGCTTCACGGCAGCAGAAATCGCACAAGGGAGGGGTCTTGCTGCCTCTCCTGAGGGCACGGGGCATCCCACAGCCCTTTGAAAACAGCCCCCACTTCAATCTCCCCCTTCCTTGGCATTTGTTGTGCCTCTGGGCAGAATTACACTCAGCTCCAGGCTACCCCAGAGCCCCGGGGATTCCGTGAGCGTCCTGCGCTCACACACCCCGTTAGTCGGTGGGGTATTTCTTCCACTGATGCTCCAAAACCGCACTGTCCAGGCAGGCGCACAGAGCAGGGTCCGCACAGCACCCCGCAGTCCCGGGCTGTGCCCCGGGCTGGGCAGAGGCTCTGCATCCCGCATCCCTCCGGCCAGGGCACGCCTCACCTCCCGCCGGGCCCCAGCCCCGTGGCCTCGGCCGCCCTCGCAGACAAATCCCCGGAGGAAGCGGTCATTAAAACAACAGGGCTACTTATCTGCCGCCAGCCGATTGCCGCAAAGCACTTCCCACGCATCGCCAACTTACCCTCGCAGCACCTCTCCGAGCCGGGCCAGCCCGCTGTGACCTCTCTCCAGACACCCTGGGCCTCCCACGGGGACAAAGACAGGAGCTGCGTCCTGCAGAGCCAGCGCTGCCAGCCCAGCCCCAGCACCGCGGGGGTAATTGCAGGATGGCTTGCAGTTAATTGTTGGATATACCTGGGTGGAAAAGTGCTGGGCGTGCACCTTCCGGAAAAACCTGTCCCTGCCCCTCCTCCCCGGTTGCCCCCAACCCCAAGGCTGGCCCTGAGTGCGTGCTGAGGAGGGAAGGGCCCCACCTCGCCTGTGGCTGCAGCCTTCCCCTGCCTCAGTTTCCCCAGTGGCAGAGGGGAGCAAGCGGCTGCCACATGGAGTGGCGGGAGGAAAAACGCCCTGGAGGTGGCGAGGGGCTTGTGCCTCAGTAAAGGGCTGCAAAGCCCTGGACAAACAGGTGCCAGCAGGTCAATGTACCCAAAAATGCCATCCTACTCGAGCCCTTTGGGTCGTGCACTACAGGAACAGCTGTGTTTCCAGAAGGGATCCCTGGCACTTACGTGTGGACAGCCAGTGACACGAAAAGGGGGAACAGCTTGAAATTTCCAGCCCAAACCATCCTGTGGTTCTGTTCTCTGCGGAGGGCTCCGCGTCCCCCGTGCCCACAGCCCGAATCCCTCGGCGGGCAGGCGGGATGCTCGGCTTCCCAAGGAAAAGCCACTTTCCCGGCAAGAAGCTGGGATTTGGTTCCCTCTAGTGTCGCCGCGTTCCGTTGCTGAGCGGGGTCCGGGGGAGCGAGGACAGGGACGAAGGGACTTCGTCGATGGGGGGGAGAGCGGGGTCCCTGTCCTCGCCAGCTCCAGGGCCTCTGCACAGTTTTAGCAAGCTCATGGGGCTAAACTGGCTGCCCAGGACAGCGGTGGAGGGATTTAAAGCAGGGATTTAGAAGACAGATATGTACAGATGTGACCCCTGGGGACATGGTTTAGTGCTGGCCTTGGCAGGGTTGGTTAATGGACTTGGATGGTCTTAGAGGTGTTTTCCAACTTCTCTGGTTCCAAAGAATGGTCCTGAGACACATGGGCTGGGTTCATGGGGACCCTCCTTTGCTTCCAGCCACATCCCGCTGAGAATCCCACTGTAAATCCCACCGGGAGGAGCCAGCCTGTCCATCCCTGGGCTGTGCTCCCACAGCATCGCTGCCCCCGGCGTGCGAGCAGTCACTCCCCAATCACCTCCCCTCTGGGGCACGTGCAATATGGAAAAGGGGACTGGAATGTCATTTCCTGGGGCTGGAGGAGAATTCCAGCCCGGGGAGCGCTGCTGTTTTTGCAGAGGTGCTGCCGCTGCTGGATGCGCTGCCTTTTCAGGAGCAGAGCAGAGGGAAGACGAGGCACGTGGCTGGCTCCCCGCCAGCTCAGCCCATCTCTCCTCTCTCCAGTGCTCCTCTCTGGCTCCCTGAGTCACCATTTGCTGCTCTCCTCTTTAAACTAATGAGGAGACATTTTGCATTCGTGTTTCCTCATGGGCGAAATGCGTCCCTGGCACCACGGAGCAGTGCTGGCAGCTCCTCCCTGGCTGCTGCTGCTCCGGTTCTGGCCCTGCTGCCTCATCTCCTCACCTTCAGTCAGGGATGAAGCACAGGCACAGGCCAAGCCACAGCTTCTCCCTCCTACCTGCCCATCCAGAGACCCACGAAGCAAACCGGGAATAACCAGCACCAAGGGGAAGGATCTGTTTGGATCTGGAAGCCTTCCCAGAGGAAAAGACCCCTCCAGTTGTCCACTGTATTATTTACCCAATCTCCTTTGTGCCGCAGAAAAGATTTACTTTGAGAAGATTAATGGCTCAAGGGGCTGTGAGAGAAATCCTCCGAGATTGCCTGCTTCAGGGGAGAACCAGTGCCACCTCCCTGCCACAGCCACGGAGCACAGGGGGCACAAGGAAAGGGCTGAGGGGCTGGGCTTGTCTGTGGGACACCCTTTGATGGGGACAATGACTCACCCTGGGGAGAGCAGGACCCTCTCATGGGGCAGAGGCAGGAGGAAGGAGACACAGTGACCTTCTCCTGGGGTGCCCCCAGCTTCTCTCTCCCAAAGCTCCAGGGCTCAACATCCAAAACAAATGACTGTGGAGGCTTGGAGAGCTGCTGGCAGCCCCTCTAGCCCAGCTCAGGGGCCACATTTCCCGTTCATCCTGTCCTTGGTTTGTGCCTGTCCTCTGCTCCTGGCCCCATCCTGGAGGAGCACTGGGCTGGGCTGCTCCCAGCTGAGCTCCGATCAGCCCCTGCCCTCCAAATGTCACAGCAAGGGTTTGGGTGCTGGGGCGTGCCCTGCCACCGCCCCCCGTCAGTCCGGGCTGGGCTGTGGGGCTGTGCAGGTGCGGGCACACGTGGGTATCCCCAAGCCGTGCAGAATAATGCCATTAATGCCATCTGGTGCCGAGACGGAGATCCCGCATGAGAGCCAGACACGGCTTTTCCCTCCCCGTAATCCCAGAGCCACGGGGGCTCCGTCTGCGGGGCTCACGGGGAGTGAAGGGCACGGCTGCAGCCCTGGAACGCTCGGGAGAGGGAAGGAGGGGAGCCCTGGGGCTCAGGGCTGTGAGACCTTGCTGAGGACGGGCTCGTTTCACACCCCGCTGCCTTCCTGCCTGCTGGGACCTTCAGCTCCTGCTTCTGGGGGCCACAGCCCCACCACACTCAGCCAGGTGTGGGCAGGGCACTTCTGCTGTGGCCAAACCCTTCTGTGCTGTTGAACAAGCACTTCTCATAGAGTCTCAGGATCATTTAGTTTGAAAAACACCTCTAAGACTATTGAGTTTAACCATTAACCATTTTCTCCCTCGGTCGAAGGACTCCTGTCCCTGCTTGAGCTGTGCAAAGCTACAACAGGTCTTTCTTTATTAGTGGGTCACTGTCAAGTCAAAATTATATTCCTAAATAATCTCCTTACTGTGTTAAATAAGCACCTCAGATTAGACAAATTGCATGGATTTTGCCTAATAACCTTCCCACAGCTAATCCTATTTTTCTGTCAATGTCTGACCTCGGTCAAAGCCCAAACGGACGCAGGGAGTTGGTTTCTCCATCCCGGTTGTGCTGGGATGGTCGGGGTCACTGAAGGCAGCCCCTTGCACACCTGAACAACCACAGCAGCTTCAGGTGAGGGGAAGAAACCCCCTGAGTTGGGGTTTCTCATCCAAACCATTCCCTGGTCAAGTAACCCCCAGACTGATGAGACTGGAGTGAGCTCCTCGCTGCATCCCTCCCTGAACCCCTCCTCCGCTGCTTGTTTGGGGTGCCCCGAGGCTCCCTGTGGCCCCAGGCCGGCAGGGGAAGGGGCGAGGATGCTGGGGCAGGGTGGGGGGCAGCAGTGGGACAGGACAGGCAGCCCTGTGCCCTGCCGTCACTAGGTGTCTGTGTCGGGCCGGCTCTCTGCACACAGAGCGAACCTCCCTCCTCACCCACCGCCCAATAGCGGCAGAGTTTTGATTTTTTTTTTTTTAATTTATTTTCTTTTTTTTTTTTTTTTTTTTTTGAAAGAGGCGTTTCTGGCTGAATCCGAAGCTGAGAGAGGCCAAGAGCTCACCCAGAGCTCCGTGCTTCATCCCAGCGCCGTTCCTGCCCGAGCAGGATGCCTGGATCGCGCTCCCTGGTGCTGTGCTGGGTTGATCTTGGCTGGACACCAGTTTCCCACTGAGCTGCTGCTCCCCAGCTGGGCAGGGAGGGATTAAAAAGAAGGAAAATCCCCCAAACGCATGGGTCAAGATAAAGGCAGTTTATAAAGTGAAAGCAGAGGGAGCGTGAGCACAAGAAAAGGGAAAAGGAAGAAACCCAGAAGACTGAAATTCTGTGCTTGCCATCCGCAGGGGCTGCCCAGCCCCATCCCGGCAAGTCAGGTTTGCTCTGCAAGGCAAAAGTTATAACTCACCAACACCCCCCTTTTCTCCTCCTTTCCCTTTTCTTCTGTACCCGAGCAGGTGGCACCTGGTCTGGAATGTCCCTTTGGCCAGTTTGGGGCTGTCCTGGCCGTGTCCCCTGCCAGGATCCTGCCCACCCCGGAGTGCTGCTGAGGGGATGGTGAAGGGACAGCGCTGCTGCTGTGGAAGCTGCAGGAGCCAGCACTGGAGTGTTCCCAACACCTTCCCAGCTGCCAACACACAGTCCAGCACCGCCAGGGCTGCGAGGCAGAGAATTAACCCCATCCCAGCCAGACACGAGCGCACAAAGAGCCGCACAGTGCTGCCAGCGGCTGCTTGGGCATCCCAAGGGAAAGGCAAATGCCGCAGGATCCAGGACCTGCAGCTGGGAGAAGAAACATCCGGAGCAAACCCAAGGCGGAGGCGGCTGCCTGCTCCGTGCCTCGGGCTGCGGAGGAGCCAGCGGGAACCTTTCCTGGGTCTGGGGTGGAAAGCGCCTGCAGGGCAGAAAAGTGATTGGCGCCGGGCCAGCAGAGTGGGCGATTCAAACGCCTCGGGCACACAGTTTAACCTCGCGGAGCTTGAACTTTATTAGCCAAGGAACTCTTGCTGTGTCTGAGAGAGGGGGAAGCACGAGGGTAATTTGCGTTGTGGCCTTGCGGGGTAATGGATCCACTGGAGCGGGTTGAGGGATGGCCACTGGCCAGGACTCCTGGGCTTCGGCTGGAGCTCCGCTTCCACGGTGGCATTGCAGCTCTGGAACCGGAGAGACGGAGTGTGACACGGCCGGTGTGTGCCAGCCCCTCTCCTCCCGGTACAGATTCCCGGGAATACTTCCCCGAAGCGCGAGGACCCCAAAGCAGCAGGGAGCCTGGCTGCCGGCTGCAGCCTCCTACCTGCGCCTACAGCTCTTCCTCGCTCCCTTGTCTGTGGAGCAAAAAGCAAAGGGAGAGGTGGCCATTAGGCTGGGCAGCGTGGCCGAGAGGGGAGGAACATGGGCTGGACGCTGGTCCTGTCAGCTGGCAGGACTGGAACAGGCACCGTGCAATACCCACCTCCTCTTCTTCCTCCCTCCGCAGTGGAACCGCTGGCCTGGGGGCGAGAGGAGCGACTGAGGCTGAGCCTCCCCCCACCCCATCACACCCACCCCTGCACCGCCCAGCCACAGGTTCCTGCTCAAGCTGCCCCGTGATTGCAAATGCTGTCGGTTTCCATGGTTTTCTCCCGAAAATTAGTGGGCATCATCCTTGCACCAGCTGTGACTGCAGCCACCCTGCATGAAGCGGTGCCGGTACAGAGCCAGGCAGGGTCACAGGGCGCACTTAGCATCGGCTCAGTCTGGGAGCTGCCGAGGTTCGAGCGCTCTGGGAACGCTGGTTCCTCTCTCTGGAAACGTCAGAGTTTTCTCTGCTATTTTTAATGAGTGACCTTCCCTCCGAAGCCCTGGCGCTGGCAGGGAAACACTAAATATTTACGTGGTCTCCCTCCCAACTCGCCCTGTGCTGGGAGCGTGCCTGGATGGAAAGTTCCCAGGCAGCGCCGGGGGCAGGCTGTGCCCACCCCTGGTGCTGTGGGGGCAGCATTGCTGACCCCCAGCCCCCTCCCGGCCAGAGGAGGAGCACGGAGCAGAGCCCAGGGGTATCAGGCACTTACTGAGGATGATGAGGAGCCCGATCACAAAAGCCACGACGGCGAAGATCAGCCCCCCGTTGCGGATGGTGTCATAGTCTGGGGAGGAGGAGAGCCGGGAGGTGTCAGCCCAGCCCGAGCGTGGGGCTGAGCCCGCAGCACAGAGCCCGTGGCAGAGTGGCAGGGGCTGCCCTCTGTCCCCCTGCCCGCAGCCCCCGGCCTGCCCGGGACACACACTCACCGTAGCTGAACCTGTCCTGGCCCTGCTCGGGCACTTGCTCTGAAAAGAGGAGAAATTCCAGTGAGAGACACCTCCTCACAATGTGGAGGCGGGAGGGAGCAGGATCCAGGATGGATGCGAGCGAGAGTGCTGGGACTTCCTTGGCACGCAGCTGAGCCAGGAAACTCCTGCGTCTCACCCCAAATCCACGGGATGCACCTGAAGGTTTGCATTTGCAGGATGCTCGGGAGCCTTCGAGCTGCAGGGGAAGCTGCAGGCAGGGAGGGACCCAGCTCCACTGCCCTCGGGAAGTGCCGCTGCCCGCAGGACTCCAGCAAGGGCTCTGTCCCCTCGGTGCACAAGGCTGAACAACCCCCCAGGCTCACACCTCGCACCGGCTGCACCCCAAAACGCCCCCTCCATGTCAGCGAGCTGTCACCGTGCCACCGCTGCAGCCTTACCTGAGTGCACAGCCCTCTGCTGGGAGCAGCTTGGGAGGAGAAATAGCCCCAAGAAACCAAAGACCAGCTGGCACCGGTGTGCCACAGGACTGTGGAGCTCTGGGGATCCATCCCCACCTCTGCCCACCCAAAATTCCTCATCGAGAGCTTCCCCCGCGGTGGGAGGGACCAGCGCTGCTCCTCGAATGGAGATGTCCCCGTGGAGGCGTCTGTCCTTACCGTCACCCATGGCCTCGGCGTGTCGTCCTGCGGGTGCCTCGCTCTGCGAGTGGGCACCCACGGGAAAGCGCATTAATTGGGAGACAAACCTCATTAAACATTAATGGCCTCGGTGTAATGTTTATCGCAGTCACGAGGGGAGGCACAGGGCTCCCGCCCGCCTTTGGGAAAGAGGGAGGGGAGGGAAGGGGCAGCACCCACCGTTCCAGCCGGTGGGGAGGGCTGGGCACCCCGAGCTGCGTGTCCTTGTCGCAGCCCTTCCTCCCCTTCCCATTGTCAGCCCTACCGGGCTTCACCTCCTGCGGCGGCGGCGAGCCGAGGGTTGGGCTCAAATACAGGCTGTGACCGCCTTTTGCTGGAGAGGAGCGGGCAGCGCGCCCCGTCCTCCCAGCCTGGCACCGAGGGTGTCCCCTCGGCCGGGTCAGCACCTCCGTGCCAGGGCCGAACCCTCGCGGGGCCCGGCGGCAGCCGGAGATATCCCCGGCGCATCCCTGCCGGCAGTGGGCACCGGGATGCTGTGCCCCTCCCCGGGCGGTGCCAGCCCCGGGCCCGGCGGGGCCAGCTGCCAGGAGGGCTGTGCGATCCAGTTTGCTCTAATCTCGCCATCAGCGAGCGGCAGTCACGAGCAGAAGCCGATTAACGCCGGGGTGGCCGGGGCGGGGGGAGCCGGGCCCCAGGGACGCTCCCCTGGGCAGGGCTGCGGAGCGCAGACCCCCGGCCCCGCGGGGTGGCAGCCAAGCCCCAGGAGGGTGCTGCGGGGGCCCGGCGCTGCTGTCACTGCTGTCACTGCTGTCACTCACTGCTGTCACGGCGCCCTGGCAGCGCTCAGCATCGCCGGAGCGGCGCGCCAGCAGAGCCCGACACAGCGGCTCCCAAAGAGCCGAGGGACAAAAGTGCCCGCGGCCGCGCCCCCGCGCTCCCTTCCCACGGGCTCCGGCTCTTGCTGAGCTGCAGAAGGGAGCACAGGGGGCTCGGCCGGCACAAAGCCCGGCTGCGCTGCCCAGGGCGCTGCCCCTGCCGCCCTGGCCCCAGCCGGGCCACAATGGGACGGCGTGGGAAGCTGCCAGGCTGCCCTGGGAACGCCACGGCCCTCGAGACAACGCAGGCAGGCACCGATAGAAACGATATTTTATTCCTTTCCCCTTAGGTCACAGCACAGAGCACACCAGCCCTCCAGCACAGCAGCACACTCGCCTATTTAAAAGGAGACACAATAGCTCAGTTTATTTTACAACAGTCAGGGTTTGGCCATTTTACACACCACAGGGAGCTCTTTGTTTCGTGGTAACACCGACGGCACACGAGGGACAGCACGGGCACTCCGACTGGACACACACCGTGACACTCAGGGGCCGGCCCGGGGGTCTGCTCTGCCCGGGGCCCTCTGCAGCAGCCAGGACCGAGGGAAGGGATACAACACCAGATTCATGGTCCCTCTGCCTGGCACAGATGGGACAGAGCTTCCCGGTGCCACCAAGCGATGCCAAACATGCAGGGACACAGCCCACGCTGAGGCAGGGCCACCACAGGGGGATGGACACAGCAGAAACTCCTCTCAAAACCATCCTGGAGGACAAGACCCCCTTCCCGGTGTGGGGATGGCACCTGAGGTGTTTCAGTGAAGCTCTGGGGACCCCCCACTGCTGCCCCCACCCAAGCGGGCAGTCTCTAGCCCCAGCCAAGGTTTTGTCTGCCCATGGACTTGGGGAAGAGCCAAAAATCACAGGTTTGCCTCTAGCCCATGAGGGGACACAGGGTGATGATGGCCTCTGGGCTCAGCACATTGTCACACTGCAAGCTCAGGTGTCCAAAAGCCCCGACAATCACTTAGTGCCACTCGCTGCTGCTCCTCGGGGAGAGGGGACAGCTGGCACTGGGGGTGACATGGAACCACCACGGGACAACACACAGCACTGACACGGGTGGCACAGGGAGCGACAAGGCGTCAGGAGGGGCAGGGAGCACCAGGAGGAGACGCTGCTGCCCCTTCCCTGCCGGAGACAAGCACGGACAGGATCTCTGTTTCTCTTTAGCCCTCAGACTGTGTCCCCCACCCAGCTCTGGCTGGCGGGCAGGAGCTGGTTTGTGCTGGTTACTGAGGCCACGGCTGTGCTGCTGCCCTCATCCACAGTGTCACCATGCTGGGGACCCCACGGGCTTCTCTGCCACCACAGCCTTGCCTCACACAGCGTCCCACAGGTTTAACCAGGGACAGAAACGGGGACTGCCAAGCAGGAGAGGCAGGAGAGCTCCCTTCAGCCTTGAATCCAGCACCCCAGTGACCCCAGCGAGGAGGGTTGAGCCATGGGATGTCCCTGCCTGACTCACTCCCCACCGTGGCTGTTTTCAGGCTGGGGACATGCAGGGGGTTATTGCTGAAATGGGGACGGGTGGTCCTGAAATGGCTGGGCAGGTCCCCAGGGCACTGCAGGTCCCCAAGCCGTGGACCCCTGCCCCACAGCCCACACTCCCTGTTTCCAGGCTTGGAGGGCGGCCCAAAGGGCAGCAGCCTGCCAGTCCTACAGAGCCCAAACCACACGCACAGCACGAGAAAGGTGAAGAGAAAGTCACGATTACAACATCAGCAACAACTAGCCCTAGAGGTAATGATCATCTCACAGCAACATTACACACCACGGGAGGCAGAGAGGACGGTGAGCGGAGTTTAGTCGGGTTAGGAAACAGAGAACCGGTGCTGGAGCACAGAGGGGGACACAGACACGGCAGCTCCGCGTCTCCTGAGAGGGACCTGCTGCTGGGCTTTCAGTTTCCTCGCAGGCCGCGGCCATCTGCGCTCCGAGCATCTGTCCTCGGGTCTCTGGCTCTGCGTGGGGAGCAGGGCAGTGGGTCAGGCTTTCCCCACACAGGGGATGTACCCCAGCAGCACAAACTGCCAGCACGAGCTCCAAAGCAGCCCAGGAGGCTGGGGAGCTCAGAGCAGGACACCCCCGGGGCTTCACACCCAGCTTTCTGAACACCCTAAAACCAAAACCCCTCGGGGGTGGGGGAGCACAAGAGAAGGAAGCGCAACACAAGGGAAAATCCAGACAGATGCTTCCTTTTCCTGCTGGGCTGCCTGTGGACACTCGGGACCTCACCAGCACCGAGTTTCCTTGCTGTGGACCCCACCAGTGCTCGCCCCCACCCCATCCCAGGGATGCAGAGCTGGCCAGTCCCTCTGGTCTGCTCAGAGCCCCTCAGACACCCCACACACAGCCCCAGCTGTCCTCCCATCCTGATGCCCCCACCCAGCCTGGCCTGGGACTCACAGCATTGGCTCCTGCTCAGTTCTCTGCTTTCTGTGCTGCCGTTGCTGCAAAGGGAAGAGCAGAGGGGTTTGTGGTGCCAGCCCTGCACTGTCACTGTCACTGTCACTGTCACTGTCACTGTCACTGTGACACGCAGTGACACGGGGCAGTGGCACAGGGACTGCAGCAGGGTGACCTTACCGTTCGAGGTGATCAGGTTCTCTGCCTGAGCCTCCTCGTCCCCTGGAGCCCTGCAAGGAGAGGAGCACGGTGAGGTCAGCTGTGCCCCATCCCGGGGTGGGAAGGCTGGGAAGGTGCACTGGGAGCAGGCAGAGCTGCTCCCCCAGTTTTGGGCACCCCAAAGGGACACCCAGAGAGTGCAGCAGTGCCAGCTGCGAGAGGGAGCCCGGGAGGATCAGAGCAGAGGGGCTGTTCCCCACCAGGCCACCCTCACTCACCTGGGCTTCTGCTTGAAACTGCACCTGCACCTCCTGCCTGCAAGGGGAGAGAAACTGTGAGCGTGGCCAGAAGGGGATGAGACCTTTCCCAGTGCCCTCCCAGCACAGGAACAGCCCCTGCTGCCCCAGCCTGCCAGCCCAGCACCCACCACATCCCCAACTTACTGAGGATGAGGAGAATGCCCACGGTGAACAGGACCACGGCAAACACCAGCCCGCCGATCCTCAGGCTCTGGTAATCTGGGAGGGGAGACACAGGGCTCATTGCTGCTGGGGCCAGGGGAGGGGGCGGCTCTTTCGCTGCCCACGGCACACCCACACCCACCCCCACGCTCAGCCACGCTCACTCACCATAGTTAAAGGGATCCTCCTCCTCCTTCTCCGGGGTGGCCACTGGAAATGAGCAGACAAGGGGTGAGTGAGCCCCTGGCTGAGCCCTGGCAGCTCCCCACAAACTCTGGGGCTCTGGGCTCTCATGGCTGCTGCCCCACGCCCCACTGCAGCCCCCTTGGGTCCATCTGGAGGCTGGGGATCCCCAGGCTATCCGGAGGTGGGTGTGGGAAGCACCGGGCACCTACCGTCTGCCACGGCCGCTGGCACCAGCAGGGAGCACAGGAAGATGAGCGCTGCCTCCATGGCCGCTGTGAGAGAGGGGAAAAGAGGGTGTCAGCACCCAGATGCCTCAGGGAGGGCACTGGGACAAGGCCAGGGGACACGGGGGAGCTCCAGATGACCCATGGCTGGCTGTGTGGGCAGGCAGGGCCAGCCCATGCCATGGGAGAAGGAGCCAGGCTGCTCCTAGGAAACACCCAGGGCACCTGGTGCCATCGCTGCGCCCAGCCCAGCAGTTCAAAGGCAGGAAGGGAAGGGTTTCAGCACCAGACATACTTTTATTGTGGGGTTCTGTGATGTATTTTTGACCATCTCCACTTGGCATAAACCCCAGTGCAGTATCGAGTTTGCTCTGCAGGCAGTGGAGCCAACACCTCAACCCTGGGCATCCCTGGCAGCGCTGTCCAAAGGCTCCTGGAGCTCTGGCAGCCTCGTGCCCATTCCCTGGGGAGCCTGGGCAGTGCCAGCACCCTCTGGGGGAAGAACCTTTTCCTAATATTCAACCTAAACCTTCACAGAGACAAAAAAAAAAAAAAAAGAAAAGAAAAGAAATGAGGCTGGATTTACAGTTACCCTAGTTTGCTATAACACTCAAGCCTAAATCCCACTGTCTTTGGGAGAAGTTGGCATAACTTAACCAGTTTGCTGAATATTTCCAGCCTCCTAAACTGGGACAGACTCCATTCGCACTT
The DNA here is from genome assembly GCF_049639895.1 of Pseudopodoces humilis. Taxonomy (NCBI): domain Eukaryota; kingdom Metazoa; phylum Chordata; class Aves; order Passeriformes; family Paridae; genus Pseudopodoces; species Pseudopodoces humilis. The sequence goes on along the minus strand of NC_142224.1, from coordinate 5,792,972 downwards.
GGGATTATTTTTTTAATGTGGTGCGTTTCAATTAAAAACTTTCTCAAGAAGATTTAAGAGACACCACGGAAGAAGAGGCAAGAAGAACAATTTTAGTTTGCTCTTTCTACATCTGTTCTTAGAAGTTCATTGGTTTTGAGCATCCCAGGGCTCCTCTCAGCAGGGCACTGCACGACACCAGGCCATCAGCCCCCGGCCGGGCTCCTGATGATGATTTGTCCCAATTAGCATCGCAATTACACTCCTGCAATGAGGCCAGTGGCCCTGGTGGGACGTGAGCTCAAAGACACTCTTGCCCTCCGGGGTCCCTGCAGCATCAAGGAGAGACCAGAAATAATCTCGGTGTCCCCTCCCAGCGGAGCCTGTCCCTGTCCCTTCCCTGGGAACACGTCAGACCTTTCTCCCGGGTGTGAGGACGCTGTGGCCGGGCTGTGACACTCCCTGCCAGCTCGGGCAGGGGGAATGTCCCAGCTGCATTTGGGATGGGCACCTTTGCCTCTGAGACCAAGCTGGAAGGGAGGGCATTGCTACCCACAACCTGCCACCAGCATCCCTTCCCCAGCTCCCAGGGGACACCAGGGGACACCAGGGGACAGGGGAGAGCCGCTCCCTGTGTGGGGCTCTGCTGCTGCTGTCAGCGGTGCCAGCCCGTGCCCCGTGTGTGGCCATACATGGCTGGGAGCGCAGAGAGGGCTCGCTGCTGCCAGCGGGGTTATCGGGAGCCCCGAGAGCGCCGAGTGCCACAGAGCTGCTGCAGCTGCTGCTCTGGATTAGTGCCGATAAGGAAGGGGCCCTCGACACAGCAGGAATTCAGCTCGCTGGCGGATGCAGAGCCCGCCGTGCTGCTCTTCAGCCCCTCCAGAGCCTGACCTGATTCCGAGGCACCGTCCATCGCAGCCCAGCCCCGCTGCCAGCCACGGGGGAGGCAGCTCAGCTGCCCCAGGCTGGCTCCCCAGGACACCGAGGTCCCCCCCGGACCCTGTCACGGCCCCTTCTCCCAGTTTGTGCTCCACGCTCCCAGTTTGTGCTCCACGCTCCCAGTTTGTGCTCCACGCTCCCAGTTTGTGCACACATGCAGCAGGCTCAGCAATGCCCACCATTGCTGGCTCCAGCAGCGCTTGGCTCTGTGGCCTCTCCCAGTGCTGCCCTTGGGGCCAGCTCCCATTTCACCCACAGAGGAGGCAGCCCCGGGCCCACCACCATTCCCAGAAGCCGCCTTGTTCACCACAACAAGCCCAGGATAACTCCCATTCGTCCCTCCCCTTCCACGGTTTGCCATTCCGAAGGCGATGTGTTTACCCGAACACTGGAGGGTTTCATCCCCCTCTGCTGCAGCTGCTGGGCCATTGTGAGCACAGGAGTGTGCCCAGACAAACCCCCTCGTTTGCTGAGATGCAGATTTTGGGGTAATTACCAGGTCTTAGAAGCACACACAAAGAACCCACAGCTGGTGACACAGTCACTTCGAGCTGCACACGTCCTTTCTCTCACATTCTTTATCTCTTCACCACGAGGCTGTAAAATCAGTCATTTTAGCCCTGCGAGGGCTCAGTGTGTGCACAAGGGCTGTGACCCAGCTCACGCTCTCGTGCCGTGATCAATATTAACTGGCTTCCGTATTTCTCAAACAAATCATTCATCAGATTTTTACTGTTTTGCTGCTGTTTTCTTGCTACTGGATCATTCCCTGAAGAACACAATCAGGGAATTTTGCATCATTCCCTGCCCTGAGCCCCTCCACGTGGCGCTGGGCCCTGCCCAGCCACACAAACACCCTCCAACCCTTTGCTCAGCGTTTGGCTTCTCGCACGTAGCGCGGCAGAGTTCACTGCTGGGCCGAGCCAAGCACGCAGCACACATATGTTCTTTGTTTTTCTATCTCAGTTCCTAGAATTCACACACTTCCGCGCGCTCAAACTTATCTCCGCACGGGTGAGCCGCCAGGATTGGCAGTGTCCCTGCTCCGAAGGCAAACACGGCGCTCTGCAGTGCAAACGAGCCCAGCTCTCCTCCAAGGAAGCATATGCCTTGCAAAGAGCCACAGGTTTTTTTGGGTTGCTCCAAGCTGGCCCACCCACTTCTTCCTGAAGCTGAAATAAAGTGAGAAGAGCGAGCACTGCCGAGGGTTTGCCGTTCTCCCCGCTCCTGCCTTCCCCCGTGCTGAACCCAGCTGTGCCTTGGCACAGGAGAGGAGAGGAAATCCAGCAGCTGCCACGTCCCACAGCCCAAATCTCTGCCTGTTTTCTCCCCGTGGTGACACAAAGTTTGGAGTCACCACCCCGGACACCACAGGCAGTGGCAGTGCCTGTGACTTGCACCAAAACATGGGGGTTTCCTGTTAAAACTGCGAGATCCGGCAAAACACGGAGAGAGGCGGAGCGGCACAGGAGCCGACAGCAGCGTCCAGAACTCCCCTTCCCTCTCATCCCAGCTCAACCTGCTGCCTTGTGATGGAACCCAGGTATCTTCCCAACATCCCTACCTCCAGAGAAGAGCCGGAGGTAGGAGGAGGCAGCAGGAATTTGTGAGAGGCTCAGGGGGAGGAAGCAGCCACACAGAGTGAGGAAGTAGACGGAGTTTGCTGTTTTCTGGGAGGATGTGGATGGGAGTGGGTTGGGGGATTAACCCAGGGCTGCCAGAGCCATTCAGGGCTGCACCTGCCCCATGGTGAGGGGGTTCCCCCTGCCCAGCGCAGCCAGCAGCAAGGCAGGGTGACAGTGGCAGGGTGACAGTGGCAGGGTGACAGTGGCAGGGTGACAGTGGCAGGGTGACAGTGGCAGGGCCACCCTGGCACAGGAGATGGAAGCCACCCGCGCCCACGCGAGCCGGCCGGATGATTCACAGCCCCGGCACCGCCCTGCCACGAGCACAGCCAACACTCCCTCCATGCCGAGCACAGCCACAGCTCCTCCTCAGCCTCTTCCTCCTGGATAATCCCTCCTCGCCCATTTCCACGCCACTGGCTTGGTGTGTGTGCGTGCACGGAGCCCGGGCGAGGGAGAGGAGGGGGCAAAGCCGGGCAGACAGACCCAGTCTCTCCTGCCTGGCTCAGTTCTCTGCAGCACAGCAAATCCTGCCAGAGCAAGGCAGGTGAATTCGTTTTGCTGTTGGATCTCCAAGTCCCCTTTTCCTTTTCATTGTTTTGCATAGATCTGCCCTGTCAAGTCTCAGCCATCACAGAGCAATTCCAGGCAGCCTCCGCCTTCCGTCAGGAGTCCTCAGGGCATCTCCCGAAGATCAGACCTAGTTAAAATCTCTGGTTTCTGTGCAAAGCCCCCCAGACCGTGACAGCAGCGCTCCGTTGCCCTGGGCGTTTAGGAGCGTGCATGTGTGAATGGACATTTCCAGCTCTGCATAGATGGGCTCTTCTGCCATTTCACGTCAGCATCAATCTGGCTATTAATGTGCCTGTTGTTGTGCCTCGTGCTTCTAAATGAGAGAGGAGAGGAGATTTCCAGCCCTCGCCATTCTGGTATGGATGGCCCTTCCCAAATCCGGTGGTGATCCAGAGGCTGACTGGATGGGAGACACAAACCTGGCTTTACTACAGCCTCATTGTCTCTTTTGCTGGTTTGGGGTGTCTCTGAGCGCACCATCCCTCTCACCTGTACCCCAGAATTCCACTTGCCTGCTGCAGGGCTTCTTCCAGCCTCATGGAACTGACCCTAAACCCCACGAGGAGCCTCAGCCAAGACTGCCCAGCCATGTGTGGCTCAGCACAGTCCCCAACCCCCCGATGGGGCCCCAAAGAGGCAGCGAGGCCAATCCATCACTCGAGCAAACCTCCAGTGCAAACCCTGCTGGGCTGAAGGCTGCCTGGCCAGGGAACCCAGCCTGGGTTCCAGCAGGCAGTAATCATCACCACCACCTCCCACAGGAGTCTGCTGCTCCTGATCCCTCCTTATTTGATTAACAGAGAACCAGGGGCTGTAAACCTCACTGTGCACCTGCTTGGACCATCCCATCCTCCCTCCACACCCTCGTTCGGCCACACACCGGCTGAATGAGGCCAGGCTCTGCAGGGGCATCAGCCACCAGAACCCCACAGGTGAGAGAAATGAGAGGTTCTCTGAAGGATCCTGGTGGTGAGAGTACCCCAGGTCGTCAGAACACCCTGACAGAGCAGCATGGAGGAAGCTGTTTGAGGCTCCTGAGTGTGGCGGGTACCACAGCACTGCCACGCTCCGCAGCACATCAGAGCAGACATTTTCTCCCTTCTCTCCTCTGCTGTCACCATCAGCCGCGACCACGATGCAGACAGCAGTGCCCAGCAACACGGCTTTTGTCCCCACTAACACTGCCCCAGGCACAGAGTGGTGGGCAGGTGGTCCCTGGGTGGGACAGGACAGGACAGGACAGGACAGGACAGGACACCTCCAAGCTGCCAGTGCCAGCCGTGCCTTCTCCATGCTCAGGGACACAACAGCTGCAGAGCTCAGCAGCCTCTTTACAAACACACAAACAGCCTGAAAGGCAAACACAGGGGAACAGCTGGCCACAGAGCTGCTGGTTTGCTGTGCCAGGGAGTGCCCTCCATACCTGGCAAAGCCGTGGCTCCCCCACCATGCTTTACCTGAATGGGTATGTTGAGACAAAGCAGATAAAATTTCCAGGTGAGCGTGAGCCAGGAGGCTGATCCACACCTTGCAGGCACAGGATATCCTCCAGCAGGTCCCAAACACGCTCTAACAGGTGGCCTGGCTTGGCAGCCATGGCACTTCATGCTGGCAGCTCTCCACTCCGCCTTGCAACCATGGTCCAGTTGTGCATGAGCAGGGATTCTCCGGGTTTGTCTTTGTTTCAAACTGGGAGCAAAACCACCCAGCGGGACTGAAAATCCCAACGGGACCCAGCAGCATCTTGGAGCGCTGCGGGCTTGCCAAAATGGGTGCTCCATTCTAATCCACACACGGCTTTCCCCGAGAGGCTGCTCCTTCATGCTGCTTATTCACATCCACACAAACCACCTGTCACTTTCCCTCCCACAGAAATATCCCTGCGAGATCCGAGTTCCACCACATGGACTCCAAAATCCGTTTCTTTGGAAGCATTAATTACACACCCCGAGAGACACGCTCTTCCCTTCCTCCGTACGCTTTCCCGGGATGAGGCGCTCGGCTGTTTACGCACGGTGTTACTACAATATTGAACAGCAGGAGCCAGAGCGCTGCCAAGGGCTTCGAGAGAGGGATCCCCCGGCTCCCCGGGATGCCCCCGCTCCCGGGATCCCCCCGCTCCGCACAGCCCTGCCAGCCTGCGGAGCCCCGGCCGTGCTCGGGATCTCCCCGCGGTGGTCTCGGGTGGGGCCCGCGGGGCATCCTCCCCAGCACGGGGGGCTGGTAACCAGGCAACGCTGGGATGAGGGAAAGCGCGGTACCCGCCGTTGCCATGGCAGCCGCCGGGGCCGGGATGCGGGCGGGTCGGGGCGAGGGGCGATGCCCCGGGGCAGCGGGGCGGGGTCCGGGCCGCCTTCCCAGCGGGAGCGGGCTGGGGCTCGGTACCGCACCCCGGTACCGGGGCACGGAGCCCCGAGCGGGCACCCCGAGCCGCGCACTGCCGGGAGGAGCCCGAGCCCCCCGAGCCCCCCGATCCCTCCCTTCCTCCCCACCGGCCCCCCGAAACCCCTCTGCGGCCGGACCCACCTGAGCTGGCCGGGCAGAGCCGGGCTGGCCCCGCGGCTCCGGGGGTGCCGGGGGAGCGGAGCGGAGCGCGGAGCGGGGCTGCCGCACAAAGGGGAGCGGGCGGGCGGGGCGGGGGCGGCGCCTGCGGGGCGGGGGGCGCGGGCAGCGGCGGGGGCGCGGCCAGCACGGCCCGGCCCCCGGCGGCTCCCAGATCCCCCCAGAGGAAGGCGCGGGGATACTCAGGGGGATGGAGCCCCTCTGCTCCGGAGGCCGCTGAGGGTGTCCAGCCTGGAGAAGAGAAGCTCCAGGGAGAGCTTAGAGCCCCTTGCAGCGCCTAAAGGGGCTCCAAGAGACCTGGAGACGGACTTTGGACAAGGGACGGATTGGAGAGACAAGAGGGAATAGCTTCCGCTGCCAGAGGGCAGGGTTGGATGGGATGTGGGGAAGAAATTCTTCCCTATGTGGGCGGCGAGGCTCTGGCACAGGGTGCCCAGAGAAGCTGTGGCTGCCCCATCCCTGGAAGTGTCCAAGGCCAAGTTGGATGGGGCTTGGAGCAAGCTGGGATAGTGGAAGGTGTGTCAGAGATTTGGAACGATGGCCCTGAAGATCCCTTCCAACCCAAACCATTGAGGTGTGGAGGGGAAACGCTCCCCTGGCTGTGACACGTCCCTCCCCACAGCCTGGACTCTGCCCTGAGCTGTGCTCCAGTGTGGGGGGAACGAGGAACAGACTGGGAGCTCCTCTGGGCCCAGCAGAAAACACACACAGATAAGTTGGCAAACAGAAGCCCTGCTGTCCTGCTGCTCCTGAGGGCTGGGAAAGGGACTGGCAGGCTGGCAGGCCAGGTGGGCCAGCTCACGGGGCATCAGTCACATCGCTCAGCGACTCTCAGGGTCCACCCAGGGCAGGGTGGGCAGCAGGGCCACTTCCAGCCTGGCCTGGCTCAGTTTCAGGCACAGCCAGGACCTGGTACCTGCATTGCCTGCCCTGAATCCACCAGCATTTGGCAGCTGCAGGAAGCCAGACCCTTTGGGGGTTACCCAGAGCAGGTCAGGAACCAGGACACGCTTCAGCCAGCCAGGGCAAAACCCTGTGTGACAGAAGGGCTGGACAAAAAGCCCTGTGGAAAGCTCTGGAAACGCTGTCACAGAGCTTTGTGGCAAGCCCCAGTTTGCTCCCTTCAGACAGCCAGGAGTGTTGGGAGGAGCAGGATGGGTAGATCCTTGTTCAGCTCAGGATGTCAGATGGGAGCAGGGTGCTGGGGGCACTGCCAGGCAGTAGCTGAGAGCCAGGGGCACCACTCCATCCCGGGCCAGACTGGCAAACCTCTGCCTGCCTGCCTCCTGCTGCTGCCCTGGAAAGCCATTTCTTGGAAAAACACCTCAGCAATGCTGTCACCACCAAGCTGGCTCATCCCCTGTTAACTCCAATGCATCTGAGATAGAAATCAGGCAGTGACGCACCGTTCCACAGCCATCTCCCTGCTTCCAGTAAAACATAAAAAGAAAATAAACCAGCACTGGCATTTCAAGGCAATTATTCAAAGGGTCAAGAGATACAGACCAACACTGAGGAGCTGGAAAACATCAAGTCCCTCTAATGCATAAGGATAACAGGATAAGGCTGTCAGTTACCCTGCAGGGAGGGAGGCAGGGATCAAGCCTTCATAATCGAGTTTTGGGCTCCTCTGACCTTATCTGCTGCTGGGCTGTCATTGTCCACAGCACACAGTAAAACATTCAGGTGTGACCATGCCCTGGGGGCTGCAGTGAGCACGGCAGGGCTCTGCAGAGGCCTAAGCACAGATGCCCCATGCAGCAGCAGCCAGGACACAGCTGGATGTGACTGGATGTGCTCTGTGCTCTCCTTCCCTTGGTTCTTTATCTACAAATTCCCAAGGAGCTGCCCAAAGTGAGTAGAATCAAAAAAATCAGCAGCAAATATATATTTTTTTCCCTGTACAAACTCATGTAGAATAGAGCCCCCAATGAGTATGTGGGAAGGGAAGAGGAAAAGCAGCTCCAGCAGGTGCTCATGGTAAACATCTGCTCCCCAGAGGTGTGCTGCTGGAGAGGCTGTACCGAGCTCCAGCTTCTCTTGTGGAGAAACTGGGCCAAAAGTAATGCAGAGGCCAGGCAGGATCTGTGCTAGCAAAGGGGCTGGGCTGCTCTCCTCAGCTATCTGAGAGAGATCAGGAGCTTTGCCTGCTCCAGCAGGCCATGATTTCATCCGAGCCTGTGTCCCTTACCCTGGAGCAGGCGTCTCCTCCCCGTGGGCTTGGGGCAGGAACGGAGCCACTTCTCCAGAACTTTCCCCTCTGATTTTAAGGTCTCTCCCTGTAATGCCAAGCTTGGAAATTTCCTGTTCAGTGGCAACGTAGCCCTTGGCCCCCATCAGGGAGAGCAGAGCAGTGACAAAAGCTGTGTGTAGCCATAAGGCTGTGTTTACCCCAATAACATCATTTTCCATCAGGTCCAAGTCATTCCTTGTGTCCTGGATCCCTGCAGGAGTGGGGATAGAGCCGAGGCTCCTGCACTGCCCCGTCAAGCACAGCTCCAGCTGAAGTCCAGCGACTCCGTGCCAAGCGATGATGTTACTGACCATGGAAAGGAACCAATCCCCAACTGGAGGAAAAGCATTTTTGCAGAGAAACATCATCGCTGAAACCCTATAAACAAATCTGTTTTGACACAGCAGAACAAAGAGCTATAAAAGGAGAGATCGAGAAAACCACCGCTAATGGGCGGTAATTCACGTGGTGCCTGCCAGGCTGTATTTTTGTAATTTGTATCCCCCTGGGATACAAATCCTCCCTGGGATGCTGGCCTATGATTTCCAGAGCACAGAGGAACTTGGGAACAGCCCAGCCAGATGTGCTCAGCACCCCTTGTCTGGGAAGATGCTCTGGAGCAGGACATTGAGCAAGCAAAGAGCTTTACAAGAGCCACAGGTGATGGCCTGGGCTGTCCCAGGAGCTCCTCGGGGCTGGGCTGGCACCCACCAGACTCTGCTCTCCCTGGAGTGGAGGCAAAGCAGTGTCCAGGACGTCTGTTTTGTCTGCACGGTGTTTGGGAAGAGCACGACAGCCGTGGCCAGGCTTCACGGGAAAATATTCACTCCTAATCTGCTTAGAAAACTTCATCCCATGGGAAAACACAGCATACCTGCCTGTGGGCCTGGGGGGAGACACTGCTGGCTGGCAGGTTTAGAAGAAATAAATTAAATCTGTATTAGGGACTGAAAGCATTTCTCTGATGGGAGAGACTTTCAGAGGAGCAATAACCCCTGAGGAGGAGAAACCCACAGCAGAGGAGAAGGTCCCACACGTGCTGAAATGTTACCATGACTGGTCCCAGGAACACAGCTCCAGAAAGACCAACGCCTACTGGGTTCCAATTTTTGGGTTATTCCTTTTCAAAAGATCAATTTCTCCAGCAATAAACCATTGTGAGCTGCTGCTTCATTCTGACTTATCCACAGAAACCCCCGGATTGCCTCTGGACAAACCTAAGCTGGGTCTGTGATTTAATGGAATTCCCACTTTAACCAGACCAAAACAAAGCAGGGAAGTCAGGGCCCCGTCTTTAACTCAAGCTGCTGCTTCTGTCTGTGGAAATCGTGTTGCACACTCGGGGCAGTCACTGCAGCACCTCAGCCTCAGTGTGTGTGAGGCAGAGCCCCCCACTCCTCCTGGAATTCAGCAGGGTGCCGAGGCCCTTGTCACACGTTCTGAAGTGGGAACAGTCCCCTGGGCCCTGCACACTCCGTCCTTCACGGGCAGCTCCTGTGTCCGTGGGAGGTTTCTGGGCTGCAGCTCTGAAAAGGGATTTGAGGTCAGGCTGACTTGGTGCTGCCCGAAGGGCGCCGACTCCCTCCCTTTGTTCCGGTTCAGCTCCGGGGCAGCCAGGCAGCGCTGCTCCAAATGCAGGAGAAGTGCAGCACAGCCAGGAGCTCACCCGGCCCTTCCCGGCAGCGGGCAGGTGCAGCCCCAGCCCCAGGGACAGGCAGGTGCTTTCTGCACACCCAGAACCGGAGCTGACACGCTGTCCCAAAATCCCAACACAAACCACAGCTGCCCACAACCTTTTCTAGGGGAAGTGGTCAGTGCTGGGAACCCAGGGGACGTTCCCAGCACCTGAGCAACCTAAAACATCGCTTTTCTCCCAGCCACGAGCAGTGACGGGCAGGAAGGGCCACTCCATCACAAGCCCCGCACGCCCGCTCCCCAGGGATCCTCGGCACATCGCTGCTTCCTTTCCAGCCCATCCCAAAGAGCCATCTCCACCTGGGGCACTACCAAAACATTTATTAGAAGAGTGCGGGGTGGCCAGGCTCCAAAGGACGCCCCTGCAGCTGACCACAGGGCTGGAGATGGGAGCAGGCAGCCTCTGCTCGCCCTGGGGATCTCCTTGTGCGCCCCAGCACCCACCAGGAGACGCAGGCACTTGTTTCCTCGAGGAAAATGTGTCCCTGCTGGGGAGTGGGCAGGGACCAGAGGCTGGCTGTGCCATCCCTGCTCGGGCAGGGCAGGGAGATCCTCACATTGGGATGCTCCGAACCAGCCTGCAGTGTGGTCTTTGGCTGCCGCTGGCTCCCGTCACAGCTCCCGCAGCCACCCTAGGGCACAGAGCTGCCCCACTCGGCTGCCAAACCCTCCCCGGAGCGGGCTCAGCCCAGAGCCACGGCACGGGAAAATAAAACAGGTGGCATTTCTCTGGCACAGCTCGTAAAAGGCACTTCCTAAATCCCTCCGCAAACATGAGAGCGGCGCCCGGCGCTCCTGGAGGGTGGAATATCCGCACCCCGGGGCTCCTGGAGGGTGGAATATCCGCACCCCGGGGCTCCTGGAGGGTGGAATATCCGCACCCCGCGGCTCCCCGTGGCCGCAGCGTGGCCCGGAGGTGTGACACAGCTGGCACACCCTGCACCCCAAGGTGGCACAGACCTGGCAAAAGGAGAGAGTTCTGTCTCTCTCTCTGTGCTCTGCCGGCAGCCCCTCGGCCGCTGAGTGCGCCACGGCCCCGCCAGGAAGCACTCGCACAGCCTGTCCGGACAGGTCTATTTACAGCAGGAGAGCCACAGACACGGGGCAAGGAGGTGTCCCCCAGCCAGCACGGCCAGCCGCTGGCATGGGCTGTGTTCCCCCGGTGTCACCACCGTGTCAGCCCCGGCGCCAGGCGAGGGCAGGGTCACTTTGCAGGCGCTGTTTGCAGAGTTCGGGGGCAGCCACAGGTCCCTGGCTGCACGGACAGCCCAGAGAGAGGTGGGGGATTGGCTGTGCCATCGTGCCCTGGCAGCAGCCCGGGGCAGCGGGCCGTGCCAGCCGGAGAGGCACAGCCCAGGCGAGTGTCCATCCCGCTCTTAGTCGTTCTCGCTCTGCAAGGGACAGAGAGGAGCGCAGGGTGAGGTGCCAGGGGCTGGGCTGGGGGTACAGCCCCTCTCCAGGGCCACCCTGCCCAGGCACAGCCCTGCCACCTCACCTCCATTTTGCTGTAGATCCAGCTGAGGAGCTTTGTCACACGTGTGTACACTCCGGGCTTGTTCTTCTGGCCACATCCTGTCCCCCAGCTCGTCACCCCGGCCACATACCAGCGGCCATCGTCCTCGCAGACCAGGGGCCCTCCGCTGTCACCCTGGCTCGGAGGAGCAGAGCAGTGAGGAGGGGAGGCAGGGGACCTCCCCTCTGCGGGTACCCAAAATCGGGCAGCGCAGCTCACCTGGCAGGCGTCCTTCCCTCCCTGCAGGTAGCCGGCGCACATCATGCGGGGGGTCAGGTAGCCCTCGTACACCTTGTCGCTGTTGCAGATCTTGTAGTCGATCAGTTTCACCTCGGCCTCCCGCAGCTTCGGGGACGTGTTATCTGCAAGGCAGGAAAAGCTGTGGGGCAGGGGGGGCCTCGTCATCCCCCACCGCCCCCCGGCCCTCCGCAGCGAGGGAGGAAGCGGCTGTTTCTCACAGGTCTCATTTCTGCCAAGCCTCGCGGCTGGGAGGGCGATCCCCAGAGTTATCCCTGCGGGAAAGCCCTCGAGGGCCACAGCAGGGCTGTGCTGGTGGGCAGGAGCTGCCCGCGGGGAGCCGCAGTCCTCCCTCACCTTCATTCTCCCTGGTCTTGCCGAAGCCGGTGATGAAGCAGGACCGGCCGGTCTGGAAGCGCTGGCCGTACATGGGCAGGCAGGCGGGGCGCACCTGGGCTGGAGGAGACGGGACGGGAGCCGGGCGAGGAGCGAGGGAGGAGTCACCGGCAGAGAAATGTCACAGGGAGGAGCGTGGGGCGCAGGAAAGGCTCTCCTCTCTGCACACCCCAGCGCGGTCTCCCCCGCCCCGTGTGGGGCTGGTGGCACAGCCCACGGCTGCGATTGCCAGACCCTTCCTGGCCAAGGGACGAGCAATGTGGCCACAGCAGAGTTGGATGCTCCAGCCGGCAGCAGCCCCACGCACCCCATGGTTCCCGAGCGGCCTCTCGGTCCTGTCCATCTCCCTTGTCCCCCAAGCGCCACCCAGCCAAGGCCAGGTGAGCTGAGACACCTCACCTGAGAGTGTCAGTGGCCTGGAGAGCTTCATGAGGGCGATGTCGTAGTCGTCATGGTCGTCGCTGTAGTTGGAGTTGATGATGACCTGGGACACAGGGATGCCATCCATGGGCTGCTTCAGGTCCGACACCCCTCCGTACACCTTCCAGTCATCCAGGATCTTCATGCTGTTCCTGGCAGGGTGAGATGGGGCAGGAGGGAGTGAGAGCCAGGGTGTGGGGCCGGGCTGGGTGCCCGGGCTGGCGGCAGCACTCACATGAAGAAGCAGTGGGCGGCCGTGAGCACCCACTGAGCGTCGATGATGGTGCCACCGCAGATGTGGATGGGCCCGTACTGCACGCTGACCTGCCAGGGCCATTTGTTCACAGAGGTCTCCTTCCCACCGATGATCCGGCCAGAAATCCTCTGCCCACAGGCTGGAGGGGAGAGCAGGGCTGGGGGAAAGGCTCGGGGGGAAGGGGAGCACGGAGGGGGACACACACAGCGTCCCCACCACCCACAGGTACCACACTTATTGCAGGGAATGCAATGCTGGTACTTTTCTATCACCCAGAAAATTTGCTGGAAGATGTCCCATTTGCCCAACCCCGTGCTGAGAAGGGGGAAAAGTGCTCCCAAGCCTCTGGAAAGGGGGCCCACCCTCGGCTGTGTCCCGGCCAGCTCCTTACTTGTGCATCGCAGGGAGACGTACTTTCCCGTGAGACACTGGGAGCTGCAGGAGAGAGGAGGGAGACCCAGGCTCAGCCCCATTCCTGTGGCACCGGGGCAGGGGCGGGGCACGACGTGACCCTGGTACCTGTTGAGGCTCTGCTGGATGGTGTCTCGCTCATCAGTCACCGTGAGGCTCTTGCCAGAGACACGCAGGGGGATGTACTCGGTCTGTGACGCACTGGGAGGGGAGAGGACAGGCAGTGAGGGTCCCCCAATCCAGGCACTGACCCCTTGGTCCCTGCATTGTGCCCAGAGCAGCGCTGGACACGCCGCCTTCCAGCAGGAAAACGCAACACTGGGGGAAACAGCACAGCAGACCCTGCACTCAGCCAGGCCAGGGGTCTGGCAAGGCTCCAGGACCCGAGCAGCACAACCCATCCTCCAGGAATTACTTCTGAAATCCCAGCTGCCGGCAGGTTTTCCTGGAGAAGGACTCGTCCCAGTCGCTGCTGCACACCGGCAGCCACTGGCTCTCTGTGCTGGAGTAGACGTGGAGCAAAGACTCCTCGGATGAGAAGCGCACTGTGGGATGGAGCAGGAGGGTCAGGGGTGCTCCTGGGGCTCCCCTCATTCCCACCATCCCAGCTCCCAGTGCCTCACCACAGCCCAGCTCGTCACTCCTCTGGGAGCAGTCGACGACACCGTCGCAGCGCACGGCGCTGTCCCTGCAGCTCTCTGCTGGTTCCTTGTACACGATGCCCGTCTGTGACCGCCAGAACATGACTGGAAGCAGGAGAACACCACGCTGAGGCCAGGGCTGGCCATGGGTGAAGGGCTGTGACCCACCTGGGCGGGTGTCTGGAGGTGTGCCAGGCACAGGAGCGTTCCCAGTCACCGGGTGTGAGTGTGAGGTGTGTTTGAGGCAAGAGTGAGGAGCTGCTGGACAGAGGACTGGCCACTCTGACACCCCCTGTGCTGCCCAGCTGCCGCAAACCCCTCTCCCTTCACCCACAGAAAATGCATTCAGCCTGTGAGTGCTTCAAGCCCACTGGCTGCAGAGTGGCAGCTGGATGTCACCAGGATTAAAGGGATTCCATCAGACCATGATTTGTCTTGGGGAGGGCAGCTGGGGGTGCTGCTGGGTTCCCTGCTGCCCACCAGAGCAAGCCCCAAATGCTGCCACCAGCCCAGGCAGCAGATCTCCTTTTCTCCTTTCCCCAGCTGCTGTCTCTCCAGCAGATGTCAGGAACACTCAGGGAATGGGAAGAGCACATCCCTGTCTCTCGGCCAGGAGTTTCCCTCTGGCACTTCCCAGTGTGGGTATCCCCAGACTCTGCTGACCCCCATCTCCTCTGAGGTCCCCTCCAGGAGCCACGCCAGGCCGAGACCCCACTCACACAGCAGGATGAGGGCGACGAGCAGCACGATGAGGACGGAGACGCAGAAGATGAGCGCAAGCCGCCGCTGGCTCATGCAGGGAGATCTGAACATGGAGGTTCCTGGCAGCAGGGCAGAGGCAGGGTCAGGGGGTAGCTGCCTCCTCGGGGCTCCCAGACCCTGCTGCCCACCTCTGAGCTGTGGGAGAGCAGGGCCATGCACACCCCAGCCTGCCCTGTGGTCACTGTCCTGTCCCTTGCCCCCACGCCCCTCGCACCCCCGTGGCTTTCTGTGACATCCCTGCCTCCCTCCATCCCTCCCCATGCTGAGAGGGACCAGCGGTCACCCCGGGCCCCATCCTTACGTGAGCTCTCACAGGCTGAGCAGGGGCTCGGGGCCGGGCCGGACTCAGGGCTGTAGGGTTTGAAGCTGATGCCCAGGACGTTCTCTCGAGGCTGCGGAGGTCGGGCACCAAAGATGCTGCTGACCTTGGAGACATGGAGGAGGCTGGGGGCGACACTGCTGGGCGAGGCAGTGCTCTGTGGGCAGAGGGGACTGTCACCAGCAGTGACTGCTGCCCACCAGAGTCCCCCAGCTGCCACCCTGCCAGCTGTGAAGGTGAGAGCACCACACAGACGGAGCTGAGCCCCCCCGGCATCACAACGAGCCTGTTCCCCACAGAACCATGGAGAGTCACCACCCCAGTGCCTCTCTCTGTACCAGAACCTGAGCCATATCCCACCCAGGATGGCAAAAAAAACTCATTGTCACTGGGTTTTCCCCTCCGGGTGCCTGAACTTCCCAAAGCCATCACTGTGAGCCAAGCAATCAGCCGGGTATTTGGCATCGTGACAGTCACACTGTGGCCCAGTTCCACGGGGCCAGTGCCCCAATTTATGCATCTATCCTTAATTAGCCATTTAAAAAATACAGTGCAATTTCCAGCTGTCATTTAGTAATACTTAATAATCGGTGTTTTCCAAGCCCTGAAACGTCCTGCACCCTGGAATGCTGCTCTGCAGTCGTGTCACTCCTCATCCATGAATTCACAAAAGAATATGTATCTGTTTCCTTTCCTCAAAATACGCTCTTCCAAATGCTCCTTTGGTGACAGAAGCCAGAGCCTCCCATTTTCCTCCAGAGAGGAACAAATCCCAAAATAAATGCTGCTTCCTCTACTTTTTGTAGGATGGATGGGGCTTGGAGCAACCTGGTCCAGCGGAAGGTGTCCCTGCCCATGGAAGGGGGCTGGACCTGGGTGAGCTTTCAGTCCCTTCCCATCCAAATCATTCTGGGATTCTGTCACAGCACTTCTGCAGGGGAGCCCCGGGGGAAGTGGAGCCACCACCCTGCAGGGACCACTTACCACCCAGAGATGGGCTTTGACACATCCCCCTGCGAGCCTGTCTCTGATTTTTGGCCCCGCGCTGCCGGAGATCGCCTTTCCCCATGGCCAGAAACCATCCCTTTCCCCGCCCAAGCCAGCGAGGAGCGCTCGGGCTGGAGCGCAGCTCTGGAAGAGGGGGACACGCACAGGAGCTGCAGCTGGCGTTTCTCTCCCCTGGTGTTTCCTGCCGGGAAGCAGGAGCCCTAATGAGCAGGTGGCTGAGGCTGCTGCTTTGGGAAGGCGGCTGTGCCCTGCTGGCGGTGACTTCCTGCCCATTACGGGTGAGTCACGGTCCCGGCGTGGCCACGCGTCCCGCACACGGCCCGAGCCCCGCACCGCGGCCACACCTGCCCTGCCCGGGCTGCGCCTGCCGAGCTCATCCCGGCACAGACACAGCCCCCCGGGCTCCGGGAGCCTTCCTGGCCAGCCTTCCCGGCCAGCAGCGGCACAAACCTCCTCCCACCCCGCGGGAGTGCCACGGGCACCGCTAATGTCCCCCGGCCATGGGGAGCCTCCTCCCGACTCGTGTGGAGCTCCCCGGGCTCCTGTGCACGGGGAGGAGCGGAGAGAGGCACTTTGTGTTCCGCTGCATAGCCCCGCTGTCACCCTTTCTCTGCCGGACAGCAGGAACGTGCTCCAGCTTTCCCTACACCCGGATTTCCCAGCCTTGCCTTCTCCCAAAGGTGCCGGGGAGCCCGGGAGGACCCCTCAGTTTTCTCCTCGGGGCTGGGAGGGCTGGAGGGTGCCCTGCAGTGCCCTCCCCTAATGAGCTGAGCGGTCCCAACACTGATGGGATTTCAGTTCTCACATCGTGGGGCACCCCTGGGTACCCTCAGTGCTCGCTGTTGGTGACAGCCAGAGCTGTGGCAGGTCCTGAGCAGAGCAGTGGGGATGCCAGGAACCCTTCCTGGGCAAAGAACTTCCCCTGCTTAAGTAGAAATGAAGGTTTTGTAAATACCCTTTTCCCCTGGCATTTGTGTGCTATCTCCACACATCTGATGTGTCACATCTCACCCTGCAGCAGCTGTAACCCTTTGCTTATCAGACCAGCAGAACTACAATCCTGCACAGGAGAAACCTCTGCATCACACACAGGAACCACAGCCAGCTTCCCCAGGGAGCCAGCAATGCTGGGTGCAGCAGCACTCCCACCTCCAGTGTGCAAATATATCAAATTAACACCAAAACGTGCCATAGGTCAGACTGCTCCTCAGCAGGAAGCACATGCCCTTTCTTACACGCAGGTGAACTTTCAGCTACTTATTTCCTTAAAAGTCTAAGTAATCCTGGGGGCCTGGCAGAGAAGGTAGCATCTTGCCATGGGCAAGCAGTGTAGGGCCATTGCAGCAGAGAAAAGAGTGGTGGTTTTGCAGAGATGTTTCTGTTGAGAGGAGTGCATGACCCCGGTGAACGAGTGATGGCTCCTGCCCACAAAACCTTTACTCATCCTTCGCTGGCTTTTGAGTAAAAGTCAGAGTCAGAGCTGAGCCCGGATCACACGTGCTGCTGTGGTTTGAGCCCTTTCCCCGATGGCCTCTCTGCAAATGCTCCACCAGCCACGAGAGAGATGCGTGCCAGAGGCAGCTGTGGGGAGAGGGCCACAGCCAGCCGCCGTCTGGGGCACCCATGGCTTCCACAGGACACCCAGGAGGGGCACTGGGGACACTCAGGGACTCCTGGCCAGCTCTGCTCACCTTGCAGGCAGTGGACACTGCCTGTCTTCAACACGAGCCCTTTGCTAAACCTGTCAGGAGTGCAAGCAGCACCTCACTCCCTGTCCCTGCTCTGAGGCTCGGAGCAGAGCTGGGCCAGGCACCCAAACCAAGGACAGCAGCACCGAGGTGCCCATCCCCTTTGCACCGTGAGCTGGCACATGCACTGACCTGCAGCTCCACACCCTGGTGTGGAGGGGAGGCCCCCAAACCCACGGCAGCAGAGGACAATCACCAGGGGAAAGGTAACCCAGGCTGGGCTGGAGGCTCAGCTTGCAGGGAAACCAGCCAGCAGTCACCCGCAGTTTCGGAGTGGGAGGGAAAGCGGAAGCCAGGGAACACCTGGGTGTTGCAACCAGACCCAGGGCCCAGCCATGTCTTGGGGGAGCGGAAGGACACAGGAACTCCCAAAAATCCAGAGCATCAGGAGGAGAACGAGCAAGGCAGCCTGGATTAAATTGGCTGGAAGGAGCTGCCTCAGATCCTCCTCCCCAGCTGAGCTCGGCACGGCTCCAGCTGCTCACAGCCCTGTGTCCAGCCTGGGAACTCCTTCACCTGCTTGTGAAGTGCCGATTGTCCGTGCGGGGCAGCTCAGCCAGCACACAACCGAGACATTGTCCTCGCCAGGGACAAAGATGTCCCCAGCCTGTGAGAGCCCCTAGTCCCTCTGGGTGACAATGTCCTGCTCAAGTGCCACTGCTGAGTGGGGCCTACCTGGGAGGGGACAGAGCCCAGCACCAGAGCAGGGACAGGACACTGCCAAGACCCTGATACCCACAGCAAAGTGAAATCCCAAAGCCAGCCAGCGTCACTTTGCAAGTGCAGGTGCCCAACTGTCGATGGAGCCAGCCCGATGTGGCCAGGGACAGGTCATCCTGTGCCACTGTGAGCAGCCTTTGGCCACAGAGCCAAAATGTTCCAGGGCTGTGTAACCACTGCTCACCTCACTCCACAGAGGGGCAAACAGAGGCCTGGAAAGACAAAGAGACGCTGTTGCCATTGCAGAGCCCAGGGTGGCTCCTGGCACTCCTGATGGCCCGTTTAACCCAAGTGACAATGCCAAGGTGGCCCGGTGGGGTTGTCCAGTATTGGCCAATTGCCTCTGCGTGTGGCCATCCCAGTGCCTGCCCCACTATCACCAAGACGCAGTGATGCCACCCTGCTTTGGGGCTGCCCAGAGCTGGGACCACTCTGCATCTCCTCAGAGCCAGCTGACATCCAACAGGAGCCCACAGCTCTGCCTCCCCCGGAGCCCCATCCACGCCGGCACCGCCGCCTTCGTTCCGGATGTCGCTGGCACGGCCGGCGCTGCTCGGCTCGGTAATTACTCGCTGCCTCGCCCGGTGCCCGGCTGGGATGGATGTTTTCCTCATGACAGGATGCTCAGCAAAGCCCTACATCCAGGGCTGAGCAGGTCCCAGTCAGCCCAGCCCAAAAAGGGCGCAGGAAAACTGCCCGGAGAGCAGGCGAGGGGAGCAACAGCGCCGTGCCCACCAGTGCAGTGCCGCTGGAAAGTGCCGGAGGGCTCGGGAATGTGCCAAGCAGCACCAGATCCCTCTGCCAGCACCAGCTGATCCCCTCGGTTCGTAGCTCCGGCGTGGCAAAGCACCCGAGAGCCTCGACACCTCTGCCAGCACCGGGCAGCAGCAGGGATGCTGCTGGCTGCCCTCCCTCCAGGGAGGTGCCGGGGGCAGCAGCTCCTCAGGCAGCTCCCCCGGCTCCTGCTCCCTCCGGCTGCTGCGAAGGAACACCCGGGGAGCCGAGGGAGAGCCCGGTCCCTCCACCAAAGCCCGAGGGGAGCGGGTCCATCGGAGCCGCCCGCACTTACCGGGGAGGTTTTGCCGTCCATGGGCCGGGGTCGGGGCTGGGCTGGGCTCAGAGCTGCGGCACGGCCATGCCAGCAGCGCGGTGCCGAGCAGGGGCCGGGCCAGGAGGTGTTTGGCGAGAGGGTTCGTACGTCAGTGCCAGCGCCAGGAGCAAACCTGTCGGACCTGCCGCCCGGCTCCGGCGCCGCCGGTTTCCCAACTGCTCCAGGCGCAGCCTGCAAAACACCTGCCCTGTGCCGGCCCAGGGATGCGGGGCAGGGACAGCCGAGCGCCGAGAATCTGCAGGGTGAGACCTGGCCCCAGGGAACAGCAGCATCCCGGGGTTCCCCGCTGCCCTCCTGCCCACCCAAACCCCCCTTCCTCCCCTCTGTGCCCACCACCCACTCACCCACAGCTCTCCTGCCCAGACAAGCACACAGGAGGGGATGGACAGACATGCCCAGCCCCAGGAGAACCTCTCTGGTGTGACCCAGAAGTCAAGAGTTCTCTGTTCCAAAGGAAACGAAATGCCATTTTCCTCTAGTTTCTTTAGAGGCCTTTTAATTCCTTTGCTAATGGAATGATGCTTCTTCCAGGAGCCTCCTGCCTCCCCTGCAGGCAAAACCTGGGGGATGCTGTGCTTAACCAAGAACTCGGGTAGAAACAGGTGAAAATACCTGGATTTTCCTGGAGAAGGGCCTAGCTTCATTCTGTGCTTTCTGATAGCCAGAGCCATGACCCTCAATGCCACACATTTCTCCTGGCATTATTCATAGTGTAAGTCCCTTATTCATCCAGCTCCCCACCCACACCTGCTCATCAGAAGGGCAGGAGACAAGCAGGGACATCCAAGCTTGGAGGAGCCCTGCTGGAAAGCTCCTTCCTTTTGAGGCTGGAAAGCCTGGGCTGGATCCCTCTGACCCCTCCTGCTCTCAGGATCCCAGCTCACAGAGGGGCTCTGAGCCAGCCCTCTCTCCACAGCGCACTCCTCAGTAGTTGTCACAGGCAGGAATGTTTTTTGGGGTTTTTTTGTTTGCTTTCTGTGCCACTGCAGGCTCTGCAGGGGTGGCCAAGCCCTGAGCTGCACCCCTGAGCCAGGCATGCCCTCCTCAGCTGCTGCATCTTCTTCAGAAAGGGATTCTCAGGAAACATCTCCAGGAATTGTTCATGGCTACACCTACAGAGAGCAGGTTCCAGAGAGCAGGGTGTGTGGTTTGAACCCAGCAGCCTGATGGTAAATGTCAGCATGAACACAGCTCCCAGGTGAAATCCTCACCTTTCCTGCTGGTAACACTGCTGTGAGCCCTCCCTGCACCCTCCTGCCCTCCCAGCCATTAAACAGGAGCTAAAGCACACAGCCAGAGCCGGCTCCACCAGCCCAGGAGAGCTGCTCTGACCTCCAGGCACGAGGGAATTGGGATGAGGATCACTCTGCTCCGCTCTGTCCTGCGGCAGGGCTGTGCAGAGCCAGCCCTTGGGCCCCATCCCTGCCCTGCTCGGTGCAGCATCACCTGTCTGACCCTGCTGTCACCCTGGGAAAGCTTCCTGGGGGACAGCAGGGAGGGAAATGCACAGGCCCAGGCGCTCCTGGGCTGGGTTTCTCTGTGGTGTGTTCACAGGGAGGCATTTCAGGGTCAGCCACGTCACCCCCAGCTCACACTGTCCCCTCACCAGCCTCTCGTGTGGCACCTGGCAGTGCCCTCCCTGCAGAGCTCAGCTTCCAGCCCGAGTCCCACTCACCATCCAAACATTCTGCAGAACTCTCGTTCCTCCTCAGCCTCTTTCATTTTCCTCTAAATTGCCAACCTCTTCTCCCAAGGCTCTGAACCGCCTCACCCACAGGGCCAGCCCCTTTCCACAGAAAGCTTTTCCGCAGAACTTCCACTTCCCTGTGTTTTGGTCCTGTTGCTTTTAATTGTCATTGTCTTACACAAAACACAATCTGTGGCTTTTTGTGGGACTGGCTGTGCTTCATCTCAGGACTCCTCAGCTCTGATGTGACTCAGGGGCCAAGAGCAGAGTGGCAGAACATCAGCTGCTCTGCCCTGGATGGGAATAAACCCAGGGCAGGGAGGGGATCTGCCGCTGGTACTCCAGCCAGGCTGCAAGTTTGTGGAAGCCCTTGCCCTTTGTCAGAAAAGATAAGTCAATGAAAACAGGAGAAATCTCCCACTTCAGGCCTTTAAGATGGTTCTTCAAAGAGGAGCCTGCTGGTTTGTGCCCACCTATATGCTCTCTGAGTCTGTCCAGAGCACTTCTGGTTTCTCTTCTTTTTATCTGCGTCCTTTCCACTAATTCCCCAGTGGGAAATTCCTCTTTTTGTGGAAGATCACTCTTCATCACATGAGGGCCCCAGGAAAGCCCTCAAGCAGGCTCTGAGGCAAAGCAGAGCACTCACACACAGTGTGCTGGGTGATGAATCAGGTGCCAGCATCACCAGACAGGCAGGACATCACTGTGGGGCCAGACCCCACAGCCATGGGGTCACAGACACACCTGGGGGGCTACCAGAGCCCTGGGGACAGTGGCAGCCCCTGTGTGATGCCGGATTTCCAATGTCACCCCTGTGTGAGGGTGTTTGCAGGACACAGGACAGCCCAGAGCTTGTCACTCAGCCCCAGAAATGGTGAAAGGGGCATTGCAGGCTGAGGCAGGAGGCTGAGCCCAAAGGAAGGGAAAGCCAGAACCCCCCTGGGACTCCAGGGCTGGTTAGAACGTGGCTGGATTCAGCTGCTGGCAGGACAGGACACGGGGCTGTGCTCGGGAAAACCCCTGGGACAGGTCACCCTCGGTGCTATCACTCACCTGTGCTGTGTTTTTAACATCTCCTTTCACAGCAAAGCAGCAAAGGCAGAAACATCACTCTTCTATTCGTAATTGTCTTTCTCAGCACGGCCCCGCTTTGCTCAGAAAAGCCCCCAGAATTCTTCCTTGTAAACTCTGTCGGAAAAGCCCAGCCCAGGCTGAGGCTTTGGCTGGGGGTGAGTGGGTGGACAGCGAAGAGAAGTGGAAGTGGCTGCTCAGTGACTTTCCTGGTGCAGCTCGAACGCCTCCGAGACGTCACTGAGCCAGCCCCCGGGGGAAAACCGAGTGCTCGGCTCCTGCCGGGGCACAGCCCGGCCCGCGCTCGCCCTGCTGCCACGGAGGATGCTGAGGGGCCATGGTCCCCTGTGCCACCGCCCTGGCGCTGTGCCTGGCACTGCTCCTCCCCTGCCCGACCCACGGTGAGTCTCTCGGGCCGCTTTTCACCTCCCTGCTGGCTGGGGCCGAGCCCCGCGGCTCCGGGTGGGTTCCTTGGGATGGGGTGAGATTGGAGCCGCAGCCTGGACACCTTTGCTGGTGTCTCTGGAGCGGGGTATGGCCGGGGCTCCCTGCTCGGCGCTCGCCTTTCGCTGCTGGTTGGGAGCCCAAAGGCTCCAGCCCCGCTTGGGGGACAAGCGGACAAGGGGACACCGGGGACACAGCGCTGGGCTGGCTGCTTGCCGGCAGGCAGCAGCTGCCCGGGCAGCCTGCAAGGGAAAGGTGGCAGATGTTATCAGCGGGGCTTTTCTGCCAGGTGAGAACACCGAGATCAGGCAGGAGGTGTGAAAAAGTCTGGTTTCACCCAGGCAGCAGATGAGCAAAACAGGAAAGCTGAGTCCAAACAGAGGCAGGGGATGAGGGATGCAAATACGGCTCCCTTTTGGGGCAGGAAAGCACCGAGCAGCCCCAGTTGAGCTGTCCCCAAAGAAAGAGGAAGGAAAACAGGGGGCTGAGCAAATCCTGGAAGTTGGAAAGAGAAATCTGGGCACAGGCCTGCACGTTTCGGGTGGTCAGCGCTGTTACGTCACCCATCATGGGTGATGCTGTCCTGGCCGGCCTGAGGCTGCTGTGGGGCTGGAGCTCCAGGGCTGTGCTCCCACCTGAGCTCCCCGTGTGCCCCACAGGTGAGGAGCTGGAGAAGCCCCGGGCCGTGCGCTTTGCTGCGGAGGTGGCGTGGCACCTGCTGAGGTGGGAGCCGGGGCACGGCTGCCCCAGCAATGCCAGCTATGACGTGGAGTACAAAGTGTGAGTAACAGCGAGGGCAACGCGAGGGCCCTGCCCTGCCCGGGGTCTGATTCCAGCTCTCTGCTCACCCCTGGTGCTTCTCCCCACAGCTATGGCTCAGTTGTCCCCTGGACAGCCATCCCAGAGTGTGGGAAGAGCTCGGAGCACTCCTGTGACCTCACCTACTACACCCTGGACCAGGAGCAGCGCTACTTCGCGCGGGTCAGGGCCGTGTCCGGGAACCTCACGTCCCCCTGGGAGAGGAGCAGCGTCTTCTCCCCACAGGAAGGTGGGTTGGGCTGTGCCTCCACCCTGTGCTGGAGTTGCTGGGGATGGTCAGGATGCCAAACTGCCTGCAAAGAGCTGCGGGATGAGTGAGAGCGGGGATATTTCCCTCCGCACCTTCCTGGAGAGCAGGTGGGCTGTGCAGGATGATGGGACAACCCAAGAATGGTGGGGCAGTCACGGCTCAGTCTGGTGCTGCACAGGCTGAGAGCTGTGAACAGAAAACAGCCCTGACCTGCTGTTGTGACTGATTTGATTCCAGCTGGCCTGCGCCTGGCGAGCCAGAGCCTCTCCGTGACAGGCAACTCCATCCAGGTGCGGCTGCAGCTGCTCCTGCACCGCGGGAACATCACCGTGGAGTACACAGACTTCCAGAAGAAAATGACCCAGTACCACGTGTACGTCAGGAGGTCACGGGACAACCACACGGTGAGAGGAGCTGCTGTTCCCGTGTTGTCCCCGTCTGTCCCACACGGTGCTGCTCGAAAACCAGATTGTTCAGGCATGCTCTTCTGTAGGAGTAAATGCTGACCTTTCTCACAGCCACAGCAGCACAGAGGGGTTTCTTTGTGTGTTTTATGGAGGAGGTTTCCAGCTCTTGTGGGGATTTTGGATCTAGCTGCTGTCATCATTATCGTATCACACCCTGGGGACTTTCCCCTGGGGACAGCAGAGGAGGAGGAGGGAGGGAAGCAGGATCTGGGGGCTCTCAGGTGCCAGCCTGTGTTGTTTGTTGCAGTTCACAGTGGTGAAGAGCAGCCCAGAGTTCACCCTGGGGGAGCTGCTGTGGCTCACAGAGTACTGCCTGAGCGTGGAGCCCGGCATGGCCAACAGGCCCGTCCCCACCATGCGCACCGACGAGCAGTGCGTCACCACCGGCCACAGGGACAGTAAGTGGGACCCAGGCAAGGGGGGAATCATGGCATGCCGACCCTCCCCAGCCTCCTGGCCCTGGGGGTGTGGGGATCCACGCCAGGGCAGCCTCTCGGTGCTGTGTGCACTGAGGAGTCCCCTCTCCCCCCTCACCTGGTCACGTCCTCTCTTGCAGGGAGCGCAGAGCTTCTCCCGGGCATCCTCAGCTCCTCCTTCCTCACCCTGTTTTTGCTGGGCCTCCTGGGGGCTCTGCTGGCGTGTACCTATGTAAGGAAACCCGTGAGGACACCGTCAGTCCTGGTAAGGGACCCTTTGGGGCCAGAGCAAGGGTGCAGGCTTGGGGAGCGCTGGGAGAGGCAGGCAGGGATGGCAGGCATGAAGCACAGCTCACTCCCCTCTTTCTCTCCCTCCCAGAAGTCCTTCATGAAGCAGAGCTCGCTCTGGGTGGAGCAGGAGCCCCCATCCTCGGGCAGCCTGGATGCAGACCCCACGCAGCAGCTCTTCCTGTGCCAGAAGGAGCCCCGGCTGGACAGCAGCCCCGACAGCAGCACCAGCACAGCCCAGCTGCCCCTGGAGCAGGGCTGGAAGCTCCCAGCATGGCCCAAGGACCAGCTGTGCCTGCTGGGGCCCACGGGGAGCAGAGACAGCAGCGGCACCAGCACTGACAGCGGCATCTGCCTGCACATCCCCTCCTCCTCCTCCTCCTCCTCCTCATCCCTGAGCTGCTCCGTGGGCCCCGAGCCCCAGGGCTACAGGCAGCAGCTGCCCAAGGCTGAGGACAGCGGGGTGGGCTTGGGGAGCCCCTGCCGTGCTCCTGGCTGCTCCTCTGGCAGTGGGAATGCCAGCCCAGGGGAGCCCGGGCTCTGCCAGGAAGATGTGGAGTTCCGGGGGTACCTGCAGCAGTCCAAGGGCAGCGGGGAGCCAGAGCAGGCCCCGGGCAAGGGAGTGCCCCTCTCGGGCTGTGCAGGGTCCGTGCAGGGCCTGGGCAGCACCGACACCATGCTGGACATGGAGTGCTCCGAGCTGGCTGTGTCCAAAGGGTACCTGAAGCAGCCCTCGCCCGAGCATCCCCTCACACAGGACCTCGCTCCATGGGGAGCCCCTGAATGGGATTTCTCCAGCCAGGTGGGGCCCCAAGCCCCCACTCTGCTGAGCTGGGCAGCTCCAGGTGATCCACTGACCTCCAAAGCCAGTCCTGACCTGAAAACTCCCTTCAACCTGAACATCTTCAACAACACTGCCTTCCTGGGGACAGCCTCTGTGTCCAGCCTCAGCTCCAGCTGGATCACACTGCCCATCACGCCCCTGAGCTGGCTCAGCAGGGACAGCAAGGACAGCTGCCTGTGACCTGTCCCCTGGGGACCACAGCCCTGCGCTCTGACCCAACTACCTCGTCTGCCACTGGATAAGCTACCCCCGACCCCTGAATGTTCACAGTGCCAGGCCCAGCACGGCCCAGGAGCACCAGCTCAGCCACTGGTGGGGCTGCTTTGGCCCCAGTCCTGCTGTGGGCACCCCCAGTGATCCCTCCAGCCAGTCCAGCTAACGGGAGACAGGGATACACACCGGCCATCTCTGCCTTGTCTGCCCAGCATGGGCTCAGGGCCATCCTCAGGGCCTGGGGCAGTCCTGTGCTTTCACTTCCCCCTTTCCTGGGCCAGCTGGGCTCCTCCTGCTGATGCCCACACTTGTGATGCCCTCCCAACCTTTCACAACACAGAGGCCGAAAGCAGACGTCAGCCTGACATCAGCACCCTGCAGCACGGGGCTGCTGCCCTGCCTGACCCCACAGGGATGGGCCGAGACACTTTCCTGACCCTGCAGAGACCCTTCAGCATCCAGCCCCTTTGGGACAGCCCCAGCACAGGATATGGGATGCACCTACGAGCCCAGCATGAGCAGGGCACTCCTACCCACACTATGGTCTGTCTACAGACATTATTTATTGCATTTCATTTGTAAATACAGAAAAAACATGCTGTTATTTATTTGGTCCATTTGTTCATCCTCTCCTAAGGCCAAGCTGAGCTTTCTGTTTCTGGATTTGGACATTTCCCATCAGCAAGAGGCAATTTGCCTCACGTGGTGAAGAGCATTTCCATGTCACAGCTGGGAAAAGGGAGAACCAAGCCAGCTCTCCAAGAGCTCCTCACACACCTGAGTTCCTGGGTGGTTTTCCCTGGGGGGTTTGTGGGAACAATCACCAGAGGAGCAGTAGGGAAAAGGGGCTGGGCTGATCACAGTGATTCCACAGGGATGCACATCCCATGGGACATCACCAGGGAAGGACAGGAGCAGAGCAAGTCAAACCCAGGGGTGGAGGAAAGACAACAGTCAGGGCTCTGCTCAGCAACGTGGTGTTCTGTCATGGGCTGGGCTCGATGACCTCTGAGATCTTTTCCAAACAAACTGATTCTGTGATGCCGTGAACAGTTGTCATCAGAATGGAAACAGGATGAGACCGAACAGCTCAGCCTGGGTCACCTGGGTCACAGGGAAGTTTTTCCAAAAGGCACCCCATTTCTGGGAACCTTCATGGTGGGAAGTAAAACTGCTGGCAAAAACCCTCCTTGGGGAACGTGGTTTTCAGGTGAAGGGTTTTTGGTTTTATTTTCAGTTTTTCCAGTGCAGGCAGGAGGAGGGGGCTGATCCTTGCTGTGTTTCCTTCTCTTCCATCTCCCGTGGCGCTGCTCACGTTTGAGATCCATCCCTGCATCCCACAGGGATGTGGAGGGCACTGGGAGCCTCCTCCTGCCCCTCCACTGGCCCTATCTCTTCTGCCTCTGTGTATTTTGGGGGTTAGAGCTTTTTGCTTTCTTTTTTATTTTTTTCAGCTTCCTCTGGAACACGGAGTCATCAAAAACACGGCTTTTTTTTGTTGTTCTTTTAAACGCCGCTGACGTCAGCCCCCATGGCTGGATCCTGCGTCATGCAGGGCTCTGCTGGATCCTGCTCACCACGGAGGGCTCCCAGGCCCCAGGAGGGGGCATTTCCCCCTCTCCATGAGCAGTCAGAGATCTCCTTTCAGCCAGGAGAAAGCCACAGACCACAGGGTTTAGCTTTGATAGCCGAGAGCACAGATGGTCCCTCTGACTCTCTGGAAATCCCACTCTATCCTCACTGGTTTCCCTACAACCACGTGGCTCTCTTGAGTTTTTCTTTGTTCTTCTTCCGACAGAAACTGGCAAAGAGATGGTCCCAAGGCCCCCCGTGCCTCGCCAGCCCCCACTGGCCAAGCAGGGCCCCTCTCCCTGGCCACAGGCCCCCCCTGTGCACCCCTGGCTGCAGAGAGCCAGTGAGAACTGCAGATGGAGGAGATGCCCAGGGAATTCATGGAGTTTCCCTCTCTGGAGACATTCCAAACCCACCTGGCTGTGTTCCTGTGTCACCTGCTCCAGGTGACCTTGGGTAGGGTTGGTCCAGATGATCTGCAGAGGTCACAGCGATTCTGTCATTTTGTGAAGCTTTTTTAGCAACAGAAACTGCACCATTGCCATTTCAGTTGAAATCCAGCCAATTCAGGAGATGTTTCTTGCAGAAGTGAAAATGCAGGAATCCTCCCCGGCTGGTTTTGGTTGCTTTTTCTGTTGGTGCCAGGCCATGAGCGAGAGAGGCAGCGAGAGGAAGCACTGCAAGAGCTTCTCCCCATCCCTCTGTCCCTGGCCACACGTCCCATCCCAGGGACAGCAGGGAAGGAAACACAAACCAAAGCCTGTGCGGGGAGAAACCAAAACCAGAGCTCAGGGAAAGCCTCTGAAGCCCCAGAGCCACAGGCAGGACTTTTGCTGGAAAAACCCTGGGACTGTCCTGAGGAAAGCCGTGATGCCCAGGGGCTACAGGCAGCACAGAGGCTTTGGGGCACAGCACGGGGGGGCACAGGGGGACAAGAGGATGTCCTGGCTGCTCACCAGCCCAGCTCTCACCTCATGGCCCCTGGTTGTGGAAGGGCTCGTAGCCCGAGGTTCCCAGTGAGCCACTGATGCTGAATGGTGGCACCAGCTCCAGTGCCACCGACCCCAGCCCGCTGCAGGGAAAGCAGAGAGGTCACCAAGCTGCCCGTCCCCCTCCAGCCCCTGCCAGCCCCCTGCCAACAGCAGAACTGGGTGGATTTGGGACTGGGGAGCAGGGGGTGACACCTTGGCACTGCACAAAGGGAGCTGCCAGCCTGCCCCTGGTCCCCCCAGGGCATCACTCACCGTGAGTGGTAGAGGTTGAAGACAAAGTCGGGCCCTGGGGTGGCAGGAGGAAGAGGAGAGAGAGGTGTCAGAGCCATGTCTTGCCATGAACCCACCTTTGCTTTGCAGTGAGTCTGCTTGGCAGGGTGGAGACAGGCAGGACAGGCAGCAGGACATCACCAGGACATCACTGTGCATTCCCCTCCTCATCTCAGGAGGTTCCCAGCTTGGCCCAGAGCCTCCCAACCCCATCTCCCACGTTCCCCACACCCCAGTCCCTGCAGTCCCGTGCTCTGAGCCCCTCTCCCCCTGTCCCCTGTCCCCCCTGTCCCCTGTCCCCCTGTCCCCTGTCCCCTGCCCGTACTCACGGCGCCGGGAGTGGCCCCTCCGGTACCACCGGATGCAGCTGTAGCCAAAACTCGCCAGGATCATCAGGGCCAGCCCGATGCCCAGGACAACCCCGATCACCTTGATGGGCTCTTGTCCTGGAAAGCAGAGCGAGGAGGGGCTCTGCAGACAGACCCGTCTGGGAGGTTTGGGGTCCTGGGTGTCCCCCGCAGGGGACAGGACACCTGGGAGCTGGGGTACAGCTCTCCAGTGCTGTCCCCACGGCAGGCAGGGCTGCCAGGGCTGGGCACGGGCCCCAAAGCCGCATGACGGAGAGCACCGCTGTCCCCAGGTGAGCTGGCAGGTGGGACGGTCACTGGGAAGGGGGGTGGCCACCCTGACCGTGCTCTACCTTAACTCCTGGTTCCGCTCACGCCCTCGTGGGGTGATGCTCCTTTCCTGGTGGCGCTAGAGCCATTTCTGGGCTGGCAGTTCCCTCTAGAGGATGCTTTTGTCAGGACGAGCAGCTCGAGGGACACGGGGACACGGACGGGGCAGTGCGGGACCTCTGCGGGCTCGGCACCGCTCCATCCCTCCCCTCCGTGCTGCGGGCTCTGGCAAAACCCAGCACCAATGGATGTTCCCGGGATGGTCAGGACACCGAGGAGCCCCGCACCGCCGCTGAGCATCGGCTCCTGTGCTGAGAGCTGTGCCGGGGCTGTGCCAGGGGGGCAGGGGGGCTTTGGGCACTGCCCCGCAGCACGGCCAGCGCCGGGCACAGGGACCGGATTCAATGCGGCACCGGGAGCGAGGAGACAGCGGAAAGGGATGACCTAAGAGCAGCTAAATTTAGGCAGATGCCAGCGGAGTGAGAACATTTCCCCTGTGGTCACAGTGTTTACACCGTGAGCAAGGTCCCAGGGCGTCCTGCAGCTCTCGCTCCACCTGGCGGGATGCACAAACAGCCGGGGGCCGCCGAGCATCGCAGAGGAGCGGGACCAGCCCTGCCCTCCCTCTCCCTTACACCCGGCCCTCCCGGCGGGGCTCAGCGTTTCTGCGGGGGCAGGGGCGAGCTGCAGCCCCGGGACCCCCGGTGTGGGCGAGCTCAGGGAGCTGCAGCAGCCGTGAGTCACGGCAGGAGCTGCGGGGCAGGAGGAGCAGCCTCCCTGAATCAGCCGGCTGCCGAAACTGCCCCGTCCCCACGCCCGCTGCCCGTGGGAGGGTGACGGCGTCGTGCCCAGGCCCTGCCCCGTGCCGTGTGTGGGAGGCATCCCTGCCCTGGCACCCTCGGGAGCAGGATCCCCGCATCCCAGGGACGGCTCCGAGCAGCGCTGCTCACAGAGCCGCAGCAGCGGTGAGCCCCAGCCCCAGCTGGCGGGGCAGAGGGGAGGAAGGTCACCAAAGCGCTGCCCATGCCGTGAACATCCCACCTCTGCCCCTTGAGGGGGGAAAAGGCCACCACTCACCTGTCCGGGGGTCCATGTCCCGCTGTTGTGCCATCGGAGCTGCTCCCGGTTATCCCGGGCTGGAGGCTGCTGCTGCAGAGCCCTGTGTGTGCTGGAGCCTGGCACGTCCTGCCTGTCCCCTCGTCTCCTGGTGACACGGCTGCCTCACTGCAGCGAGGCTGGGCACCAGTCCTGGCCCACTGGTCCAACTGGTTGGAGGGAGAAAGCGGAAGAGCTGCGGCAGACACGACAGACGGCACATCGCCGTGCCCAGCCCGCCTGCGTGGGCAGCTCTGCCCTCCCGCTGCTGGAAGAGGCTGATCTGGGAGTCCCGGGAGCCCGAGGGACAGGGACACTCGGGACACGGGTGTGTGCAGCTCTGGCAAGGTGCCCGAGTGGCCGTGTCCTCCCATTGCCACCTCCTGGCAAAGACCAGCAGCCAGGAATGTGGCGCAGGCTTGGGGACTCAGGCAGGACCCCAGAGGACAGGGAAGGACAGGGGTGGCCGTCCCCAGCTGCCCCCAGTCAGATGTCCCAGAAGGATGCACTTACAGCTCTATTTGATCATCTTCTCCAAGCCCCAAACCACTTGGGACTCAACTCCTGTTTGTAGAGAGGGGGAAATCCACCTCCTGTGGCTGCAGGGAAAAGTGACAAACAGGTATAACCCTTAACAGCTGGAAACTGGGCATCCGGGGCAAAACTCCTCCCTTCTCCATGCTGCTTTGCCAGGCACAGCCTCCGACCCTGCCGTGCCCCACATCAGTGGCAGTGGGCAGCCAGGGCAGGAGCCAAGCCCTGAGCAGCCCTGCCCAGGGCGAGCACCTCGGAGCCAAGAGCAGGGGCGATGCCGGGGGCCTGCGGGGCTGCAGAGCCAGCAGAACGCAGAGGGGACAAAGGGAATTGCAGTTCCCCAGTGCCTGGGACCGCTCCTTGCCGGACAGTGCAGGGGACAAGGATGTCCGTGGCTCAGGGATGCTGGTGGTCACTCAGAGCCCTGGCTCAGCCCGGCCTGACCTGTGCCTGACCCCAGTGGAGGCAGATGCTCGGAAACCTGTGTCACGCCAGGCTCTGGGAGCAGGGAAGGGCTGCAAACGCAGCTGCACTCCAGGAAGCAAAGCCCTGGAGGCGCGGGGCTGTGACACAACATCTGCAGACCTGAGCTGCTTCCTCAGAGCCTTCGGATCCTCAGAGGAGGAAGAGCTGCTCCTGTCGTGCAGCACATCCTTCCACGGCAGCAGGGCTGGCTCTGGCATGCTCTGGGGAGGCTGCCAGGACATGCCAGGTGCACCAGGGACCCAAGCTCTGCCCAGCTCCTCCTGCTGCAGCCCAAAACATCATTCAAGCCAAAATCTGCCACAGTAGCACAGACAGCCTCTGGCTGGACCCTACATCCCACATTCTGTGGGCATCACATGGAGCATGAGGGCTGAGGACACAGCCAGACGAGGTCCCCACACCCCCAAGGGGGCTGGATCCTCAGTGTGAGTGTGGGGAGGGTGCCCCTTACCTGCAGAGCCACAGGTGGATCCCTGGCCAGGTTCTGGGAGCGGGCAGGATCCCTGCTGGCAGGGGTGAGCTGCCACAAGGATGGCACAGCTCCCTGAGGAGTTTCAGGCCGTGGGTGCTCTGCAGTCTGGCAGCAGCAGGACCGTTGGGAAAGCTGGATTACCACAGGAGAAGGGGGTAATTAGCTGCTCGGCACATCCTGCACACCCAGCACCTCCAACACGACTGTGCAGAGGGCAGCCAGCAGTGTCCCCAGTGTCCCCAGTCCCGCTCCGTGGGCCATCCTCACCCCGCTGGGGCACTGGCTCCTGCACACCTCAACCTTCCTCCCATCCTGCCAGACTAAGGCAAACCACTCCCTCCCGGAGGGATCGGTTATTCCTGGATAATCACAGATCCATGAGCCTCAGCCATCCCCGAGATGACCCCGTGGTCCCCCCCTTGCAGCCTGGGATATTCTTCCATGGGCACCCACTTGCCTTCCCTTTAACTTGGGCAGCACTGCCAGCCGTGACCCGGGGCTGCCGGGGACACACAGACCGAGTGACCCAAGAGCACAAACTCTCCTCCTTTCCTCCTCCACCTACCCCAACCCCGCTGTGACAGCCCAGCGCAACGCGGAAGAGCCGGACAAAGAGCGGGATGGCAGTGGATCCTCTTATCATCAGGAGGAGCAGGAATGATTAGTCCGTTCACCTCTGATAAGCTGTTTGGTGACAGCAGCCCCAGGTGAGTCACCTCCAGTGGCAGATGCTCGGGAGATTACCGCAGGTGGTGGTGCTGCTGATAGACCGGTGTTGTATTACAATACAAACCATAATTCCTGTTTCACAACTCCCCTGTGGGTTTTAAGGAGGGCTGGGGCGGTCCTGCCCCAGAGTGAGCACGGCGTGGGCACAGGCACAGGGGTGCGGGAGCATCGCCGGCCGGCTCCAGGGCACCGGGGCTGCCGCAGCCTCCCCGCGGCCCGCACCGCCACATTTGCCGGCTTTCTGAAGGAGGGAGAAGCACGCCGGAGCCGGATGGACATGGTGAGTCACCGGGCATCCCCCCCGGGATGGGCACCCGGCCCCCGCACCCCCCGTGCCCGGCCGCACTCCCAGCCCGGAGCGGTTCTGAGCGGATGGGACAGCCCAGGCCCAAGGAAGGGTTTTCCCCTGCTCCTCACACCCCTCCGTGGCTGGATACGGCACTCGGGTACCCCCGTGAGCCCTCGCTCCCACAGTTCTGGGGCTGCCTTTCCCTCTCCCAGCCCCGGGAGCACACAAGCAAGGCGGTGTCCCCCATGCCAGGGGGGAACAGGACCTTCTGAAGGGTCTTATCCCACTCCTGGGCACCGCCTGGGTGAGAGCCAGGCCCTCCCAGCCCCAGCACAGCTCCCTCAGGGGACACACCTACAGCACCCTGTGCAAGGAAAGCCACGGCCACCAAACCCCAGCCTGGCATGCAGTCCCTCCCTGGGAGGGAGACACTTCCCCAAGAGGGCAGACATGTATGACCAAGCTCGCCGGGCACTGCAAAACCTCCAGCAGCAGCACACCGGGACATCAACCCCTCCAGGGTGGGGAACTCACTCCCTGCAATGTCTACACACACCCACGAGTTAAATCCCCGCAGCCAAGGAGTCACCTCGGAACCTGATCACCCTGCGAAGCTTGGTTTGGTGAAGGAACGTCCCCCCTGCTCGTGAGGGAGGGACAAAGCCCAGCTCAGCACACCTGCAGCCCCCCAGAGCGGATTCCACGTTGGAAGGGGTGGAGAGCCCAGAACTCCACGGCTCTTGGGCTGGCACTCAGCTGGAGCCTGGAACGGCCAGGTGGTCACTTAATGTGGTGACGTGAAGTGCTCTGAGGAGAACACAGCAAGGGAGCTCAATTAGTTCCGGTAGCATTGAGTTCTGCAGGAAATCATGCGCCTCCACTCCACACAGGAGCAGGCACGGCCCTGCCTTGCTTTGGATTTAACCAGTGCAGCTCTTGCTCGTAGTGCGGGTTTGAGAGGAGCCGTGGAGAGGCATCTCCAAGCTCTGAATCCCTTGGAAACAGAAGAGGTCCATGGACTGAAGAAAATGAAAAAAAAACAAACCAAAGACCCAATAATCTCATCTCATCTTCATCCACACCAGACCTGGCGTCTTGGAAAGGAGCCCAGCAGCGGATGACGTGATGGGGACATGTATGGGCAGCGTGGGGACAGAGGGGCTGCCGTGCTGCTGCAGTGGGGCCTGGAGGATCCATCACCACCTGGGACCGTTCCCGCAGGGAACCGTTAGGATCCCATTATCCAGGTGGTGCCCGGCCCAGGCCCATGGTGACACAAGAGGTCAGCATGAGGAAGGACTGGCCCCACGTGCCCTGGGCTGCCTGTGCTGGCAGATGTTGGTGCAGCGTTACAAAATTCCCTCTGGGAGTTCTTCCCTTCTCCGCAGCAAGCAGTTCAGGAAGGGCAGCTGAGGTGGGAGATGCAGGACCCAGGTTCCCCTTCCCATCCTGCTCCCAGCAGCCCCCAGCAGCTCCCTGCCACCAGGAAATTGGCTCTGCACCCCAGGAACTGAGCAGAGCCTGTCCAGGGCTGGGGAATTTGGCACAAGCTGCCCTCACTCGGGTGCCAGCTGAGCCTGGCTGTGGGAGAAAGGCTGCTGGCATTTCCACAGAACCAGACACCAACATGCTGGGACACAGCCACATGGCACCAGGCAGGGTCAGTCCTCCCCTGCACAGGTCACTTCTTGTTCCCAAAACCAGCAGCTCCAGCCATGCTGCAGGGACAGGACAAAGGAGGCAACACTTCCTGGTTCACGAAGCCAACCTGCTTCTTGAGCTAACCCAGGGATAATGGCTTGGCACTTGCTGTCAAACCCTGCTGGAGGAGCGTGTGTGCATGGATAAACTTGCCCTGGCCCAGCGACCAGTGCAGGGAGGGCTCAGCTCTCCTCTGACCATGGCACAGCCCCCTTCAGCTGTGCCACATCCCCAGTGCCCCCACATCGCTCTGACGAGTCCATCCTCTGAGCCCTGGGATGGCACAGGGACCTCTGCTCTCGTTTGACAAACACCATCATCTGCAGACCCGTTCAGCACTAGGAGCAAAGGCTTCCACAGCCCAAACCCTCCTGGATCGTGCACCTGGATCTGTGGGTTTATCACAGCGGGTTTAAACCTTCCTTACCTCTGTTCATGCAAAAATCTTGTCTTACCTGTGCTGGCAGAGTCCAGAAGCAGCAAAAGAGAAGAGCTCACTGGGGCTGGCAGGGCATGGAAGGGGCCAGGCTCAGTGGAGCAGGAGCACTTTTCCAAACTGCTGCTCCATGTCACGGCACAGCCAGGGCTGGAAAACATGGAACAGACACCGGCAGTGCCCAGCTGAACCCTCCCGAAGGGGCTTTAACCCACCCGCCCACCGAGCACGGGCACACAGCACCTCCCCTCCCTTCGCCGGGGCTTTCTCCTACAAGGATTTGTTACAGGAGGATAATTTTGAGGAGCTCAAGCGGATCGATGCCTGAGTCATCCCCGCTCCAGCCCTGGCTGTGTTTACCCCGTGTCTTAGCAGCGGCACAGCCCTCCCTCCCTCCCCGCCCTGGGAGCGCTGGTTCCCCTGGCTCGGGCTGGTTCCTCCGGTGCACTGGGAGCACTGGGGCTGTGCCACCCCGCTCCTCATCCTCCCGAGCACACAGCCCTCGTCGTGACATGCCCGTGTGCCACAGCCCCGCAGGCGTGTGTATTTTGACTCAGGGTTTCTCTGCACATCGGAAAGAGCCTCTTTCGCAACATCTGTGACTTTTTAAGCCTCTGGTGTGTTAATGACAGTAACTCTATACCATGGAGAGCCGGTTACTGGAATTGCACAGGTGGTGTCTATGGGAACAAGGCAGCAGGTGACCCTGGGTGACCGCAGAGCCGGGCGTTGTCACGACAGGACATGCCACCCCCATTCCCAGCAGCTCTAAAGCCACCTCAGGTGAAGGCTGGGCGGTTTCCCTGCTCATCCCTGCTGCCCTCCCTGGGCTGTGAGCTCACCACGGGGCCAGCCACCCTCACTACAGCTGACCCTTCCACCTTCCTGCTGCTTTTTGCCTGCACTTTCAGCTCATAACTGGTTTTCCTCTCTGGTTTGCAGGACTCAGCCTCGGAGCGGCTCAACGGCAGAGGTAACACCAGTGGGAGCTGGGAGAGATGAGCGGTGCCAGGCTGAGCTGGCCATGCAGGGCCACACTCCCCTGTGTTGCAGGTCCCTACACAAGACCCAAATCCTCCAGGGATGCACAGTCCTTCAAGCGGGTTGGAATCCTTGTCCTGGCCGTGGTGCTCACCCTCGCCTGCCTGGTTGCCATTGGATTCCTGGGTACAGCTCCTGATCTCTCTTCCCCATCCTTCCCCGTGGCCATGGCTCAGCAAACACAGACCCAGCTCCTTGCTGATCCCCCGTGCCATCCCTGAGCCTGCCCAGGAGCTGGAGCTCTGCACTGAGCCCCCCTCTCCCTCTAGTGAAGATTTACCTGGACCACCACTACCTGTTCTGCAAGCAGCCCCTGAGGCTGGTGCCGCTGAAGCAAGTGTGTGATGGGCAGCTGGACTGTCTGCAGGGCGAGGACGAGGCCAACTGTCCCCAGTGGGTCCCTGAGGGGCCACCAGCCGGGGGTGAGAGCAGGACACCCTGCCAGAGCTCCTGGGGCTGGGTGCTGTGGCCACCCTGTATCAAAACTGACTTTGTGTGTGCCTACAGCCCGTGTTTCCAAAGACAGATCCGTCCTGCAGGTGCTCAACAGCCACACTGGAGCCTGGTCCTGTGTGTGCCACGACCACTTCACCCCGGCGCTGGCCAGAGCTGCCTGCGAGCAGATGGGATACAGCAGGTACCCGGCTGCTTCCCCCTGCTTCACCTTCCCTCTTCCTTAAAAGCTCTTCTGGAGTGGGGCTCTGCTTCTCTCTGGAGCACTCAGAGCTCTGCACTAATGGTTTCAGTCCATCCCCAGCACGCAGAGCACTCTGTGAGTCCCCAGGAGCTGGCTCGGAGTCCTGGCAGCATCCCATGAGAGCAGAGTGCTGTGTCCTGCTGTGTCCTGCTCGGGCACCCTGCCTGCTCCTGCTCTGCCTCCATCCCCCCACTGCAGCCCTGCCCTCCCCAGAGCAGCCCAGGCTCTCAGTGACAGCACAGCTCACCTGGGAGGGAGGCTCAGGGCCCTGCACTTCCCCTTGAAGATGGTTTCTGGTGTTTGAGCCACTGTAAGGGCCCAGACTGAATCCAACCTGGCATTTTCCAGGCCCAAAAAGTCAGTGATTGAGGCTTTGAACACAGGTGCCAAATGTCACAACAGCAAGGACCCCCTGAGTTCTCCCAGAGCCAGCTGCTCACTCTGCATAGCAGGGAACATACTCCCCTTCTTCAGCTGCTCCTGCCCCTGTTCCTGTGGCCTGGCCCTCCAGGGTTGTGATATCCCTACCTTGGCATCCCTGTCCCAGTGAAGCCCCTTTATCTGTGGGATCCAGCCTCCCAAGGTGCCTGTTCTCCCCCACACCTGATGCCCTGTCCCCCCGTGTTTTCCAGCACCCCAACTTTCCAGGGCGTGGAGGTGAGCGTGGGGCAGCCTCTGCCTCCCCGTGAGGTCGTGCTGAGCAACGGGAGCCTCCATGTGCTTGAGCCAGGCAGGTGAGTGGGGACTGGACCCCGAGCCGGAGCCTGTGGTGCCTGGCAGAGGAGCCAAATCCAACTCTTCTCCTTCCTCTTGCAGGAAATGCCTCTCGGGGCTGGTTGTGTCACTCTTTTGTTCCAGTAAGTACCATGATGGTGGCCGGACCCTGTGGGCACTGAGGCCTCATCCTGCTCCAGGTCCTCGCTCCTGGCACGGCCCCGTGGGAGTGTGGCTCCATCCCAAGCCCATTCCACAGTGTTTGCATGAGGAAAGATGGATTTAATTACTGCTAACCTCGTTAAGCCAGCACAAACCTCCCAGAAATGAAACGCCTAAGGGAGGTTTACCCGGCTGCCTGCATGGCTTTACTTTTACCTGCAAATTACCCTGATTAAACTAAATCCTGGGGGCCTGGAGCAGGCAGGGGATGACTGGACCTCTTCCAGCAAGCCTGGGGATGAGGGGTGACAGCAGCCTGGCCACACTGCTGTCCCTGGGAGCCTCCTTTTGCTGTGCCCCTCCCGTCCCTGCAAGGTGTCCCCTCTGCTGTCCCCAGACTGCGGGCAGAGCGTGAGGACCCCGCGGGTGCTGGGGGGCAGCCCGGCTGCCATCGAGGCGTGGCCCTGGCAGGTCAGTCTGCAGTACAGGAAGGAGCACATCTGCGGGGGCAGCATCATCGGGCCCGGCTGGGTGCTGACGGCCGCGCACTGCTTCAAGTGAGTGGGAGCCTCTCTGCCGGCTTTGAGCCGCCTGCTGGTTAAACCTCCTGGAATGAACAGTTTGCACGGGGCTCCGTGCCTGTCCCCGCGGGGGGACAAGTGGTGACAGCATTATCTATGTGCAGGAACAACCCCATCATCCAGAGCTGGCGGGTGAAGGCCGGCTCCGACCTCCTGTCGGGCGCTGCCACCATCGCCGTGGAGAAGGTGTTCCTGGCAGAGGTGACACCTGTGTCCCCCAAGGACAATGACATCGCCCTGGTGAAGCTGCGCTCCCCTGTGCATGACTCAGGTGAGCCTGGCAGGGCTCTGCTGGGGGCAGGAGTCACAGGTGTCCCCTGATGGCTCTGAGGTGGCCGTGCCCGGCCTGGCAGCGTTCCGTGGGCACCGAGTGTTGGAGCAGAGAGTGGGGTGCCCAGCTGGTGGCTGTCCCCAGCCTGTCTGGGCCCTGTCCCTGTGAGCCCCTCCTCACATCTCCTTTCCAGACAGCACCAAGCCCATCTGCCTGCCCTACTTTGATGAGGAGCTGGTGCCGGGCACACCCCTGTGGGTGATCGGCTGGGGCTACACAGAGGAGCACGGTGAGTGGCACAGCATGGGGTGACGGGGACCAGGCACAGCCCCCAGCACTGCTGCCAGGAGCAGAGGGGCCAGAGGGCTCCCTCCTCACCCCGGGTCCCTCTGAGAGGCCGTGTGTCACCCAGGGAAGCTGTCGGAGCGCCTGCAGCAGGCCGAGGTGGAGCTCATCGATGAGCAGAGCTGCAACCTGGCCGCCTACCACGGCGATGTCACCGACAGGATGCTGTGTGCCGGCCTGCCCCAGGGCGGCGTGGACACCTGCCAGGTGGGGCCTGGGCTGGGCACAGGGCCGGCTGGGTCTGTACCCATCCCTGACACGGCTCCTCTGAGGGAAGAGCTGTTCTCGGAACGGCTGCTGCGGGCACCGTCACTCTGCGGGGCCATCCTGAGGCTCTGTCCTTCCCAGGGGGACAGCGGCGGGCCCCTCCTGTACTCGGGGGGGCACTGGCAGGTCGTGGGCATCGTCAGCTGGGGCCAGGGCTGCGGGACCCCCAGCACACCCGGCGTCTACACCAGCGTCCGTGCCTACCTCGACTGGATCTACGCCGTGCGCAGGGTCAGTGCCCGAGGGGGAGAGGCAGCTCCCTTCTGCTGAGCTGCCTCCCTAAGGACACAGCTGCATTCCTCTTGCTTCTGGCTGCCCTTTCAAAGCTCTCAATTCCTTCTGTGCCTCTCTGTCCTTACAGTCGGAGCTCTGAGACCTGCCGGAACAGGTCGCTCCTCGCCCCGAGCCTCCCTTCCCACCCCTCTGCCCTTGCTCTGGCAGCAGCAGGGACATGGATCCCCAGCCACGGAAGGTGAGCAGAGGCTCCCAAACCCTCTCTGGCAGCTGTGATTCAGGGCTCCAGAGCCCAGCCAAGCAGACAGAGGATGACTTGGAGTGACGGCCACTGATCCCGTGAAGGAATCTCACCGGCTCAAACTCCCTTCCGGAGAAAGATTAATTTATTGCCCTGTGCTGACCCCGCTGTGGCAGGATGGCTCCTGGGGGGCCAAGCTGCTGTCAGCTCACTCCTGCTGTACTGGGAGAAATTATGTTTGTGGTCTCGAGCGTCCCTCATTCCCATTAAAGGAAAGGATTTGTTTTTTCACACAGCCTCCCGAGCCTTTCTCCTGCTCCCTCATGGGGTTATCTTTACCCAGTCCCCCCCAGACCTAAACAGACACCCACAGCAACCCCAAACCACGGCGAGTTTCTCTAGTAAACGTAAACTTTATTTCATTCAAGGCAAAGCTAACTAAACCTCTACAGTGCAAAGATGTGCTGTAAGTCGTCACACAGCCCGGCGCACACACACCCTGTGCTTACACGCGGGTTCCTCCCATGCAGCTTTACATTTGCTTGGACACACACGTGTCTGTGGCAGCACACTCCCCCGAGGGGGGGCCCCCTCCCCAAAACGCCCCGGAAAGCCTCTGCAGCCCCCCCAAAGCCCCGGCGGCAGCAGGGACCCCGCCGGAGCTGGCACAAGCCCCCGAGGCAGCCCGCTCCCCTGGAGCACCCGTGTGCACATGGAGTTACGTTCCTAAAACTGCTTATGTGGACTTTTCCCATTAAGCCAGAGGAGTAATCCATGCATAGTGCAGCATTGCATATCCGGCGGGAAGTGGAGCTGCGTCCACTCGCCGGCTAAAAAAGGCCAACAGGTTAGGACAGCTAAAAATAGTTCTTTAAAAAACTCCCTTCCTCGCCTCGCTGTCCTCCCCCGCGGGAGGGCTCCTCCAAGGACGGGCCGGGGGTCTCTCGGGGTCACTGGGAGGTCTCACCCTCCTCCTGGGCTCTCACAGGTGGCGGTGGCGTGTCACAACACCTGGCACCGGCGCGCCTTCCACCCCGGGACTGTGGTAGAGCCGTGCAGGGCACCTCACACCTCCTGAGAGGCAGCTCAGCCTCACCGGCCCCAGCTCACAGATGGGGACACCAAAGCACAGAGAGGTCGAGTGATTGGCCAGAGGTCCCCAGAGCCTCAGAGAAAAGATCAGGATCCTGTTTCCCACTTGCCTGTCCTATCAACAGCCAAGGGAACCTGCCTGGGACCAGGTGCCAGTACCTGTTCCCTGTCCTGAGCACACGGCCCTGTTCCAATGGGTGCCCCGAGCCCAGCCGGGGGTGACCAGCCCACTGTGCACCAGCATCTCCAGAGAAAGCAGTACCCAGCCTTTCCTTGTTCACCTTGGCCTCCAAATCCTCGCCTACCTCCCACTCCAGCACCTCTGCCAGGGCACAAATCCCCACAGCAAGTCATGGCTCAGCTGTGAATCCCAATTTACTGTGGGGACAGGGGAGCTGCCTGTCCTGCAGCTTCACTGTCAGACTCCCACAAATTGCAGAAACAGGGAACAAATCACAATTTAAAGGAATTGTCTCTCGTAGACACTTTGAGTCTCACATCCTTGTGAGTCCACTCACAAAGACCCCCTGGCTTTCTGCAGCTCCCCTCATCCCAGAACACTTCACCATAGCCAAGGAAACCTCACCCCCACCCCGTGAGGTAGAGCAGTATTATTATTCCCATTTTACAGATGGGGAAACTGAGGCATGGAGAGGCAGAGCAACTTGCCCAGGGTTGCCCAGCAGGCACAGCCCTGGCCCGGCTCCCCTCGCCAGGGCTCGGCTGTGCTCCCTCCCTGCGTGGCCATGGAAGCCACGGCGAAAGGGAAACGCAATTGGCTGCTTTCCCCCTGGAATCTCGTACAAAAACATCCGCGTAGTGAGTTCAGCCTTGGCACCAGCATCAAAAGCATCGCTGCTGCGAGTGCCGAGCTCCGGAGAGAGGGGAGGGGGCAGCACAAAGCCAGGGAGCGCTCCCGGGACGGCTGCAGGGCAGAAGCGCCCCTGCTCCCAGGGATGCTCGGGGACAAAGCCAGGGTGAAATGTGGCACCTCACCCCATCCCGGGCCAGCAGTGACCCTGGGCCAGCCCCCCCAGCCCTGCTGGGGACCGAGACACAGCCAGGGGCCTGTCACTGATTTGGTTCTCTAGTGTGCTTATCACAGCCCTGCTTCCTCCCGTCCTCCTGCGCCACTCCATCTGCACGGCCAGCTCTGAGCATCCCTGCCCTGCTCCAGAAACCTCCTGGATGCAGCAGGCAGCTCCCAGCCACCTCAGCTCAGCACCCAGCGTGCCACCCCACGCCCCACCGGGCCCCCCGGTGCCCACAGCCGGCCCCCTGCCCTGCCTGCCCGGCACCGCGCTCAGAGCGGAGCCGGCGGCTCCCTCCGCCCCAGCAGCCTCCCAGCCCGAGTCCGCGAGAAGCTCCCAGTTCCCCCGGCAGCCGCAGCCTTCTCCGAGAAGCAGTGCAGGTTGCAGGCACGTGTGTAATAGAAACATGTCTCAAGCGCTGGCAGTTCGGAAAGAAAACAAAAGGGGAAGGCTCGTCCCGTGCCCGGGCTCCCGCGGCGGAGCGGGGCGGGCGCGGGGCGCCGCTGCTTCGCTCATGCCTTTGGTGGTGCTTTTTGTTCCGCCTTGGAGCCGGCCAGGCCGTTCTCGGTGTTGTCGTTCCCTGACGAGCTCACCAGACACTCCTTCCTGCACAGGGAGAGCGCACGGGCAGCTGACAGCCCCCCGACCCCGCTCACCGCCAACCCACCGCAGCACCCCGCACTCACTTCCCGTCCTGCGTCTTCTTGATGATGAACAGGACCACCCTCTTGATGAGCATGAAGAGGATGAGGAGGCCGATGAGCCCCCCCACCACGCCCACGATGATGAGTGTCACAGTGTTGTCCGTCTCCACCACTGCGGGAGAGAAGGTGCTGAGGGGGGCTTGGGAGGGGAGCAGGGAGCTCCCAGCTGCACATCCCGCCCCAAAAACCCAGAACCTCCTCCACCCCAGGCTTCCAGGGATGTCAGCCACCTCCACGCACCAGCACAAGAGTGAACCAAGGAGAGCCCGTCATGGTGTGTGGGCATTTCCCCTGGCCCAGTGCCACCCCAGTGCCCCGGCCAGCACTCACTCTTATGGACCACGGTGAGGATGATGGTGGCATTGTGCTGGGCGTTCCTCTCCTTGGGGTTCTTGACGTGGCAGGTGTACTTGCCAGCATCGCTGAACTCCACGTTGTTCAGCACGATGGAGATGTTGTTGTCCTTCTTGGTGGTGGAGCCGACAAACTCCACCCGCGGGTTGTGCCAGATGAGGGTGGGCTCCGTGGCTTTGTTCTTTATCTTGCCATGGTAAATCTGCAGAGGCAGGGGGAGCAGGATCAGCTGGGTGAGGGAAAGGCTCACGTTCTCCTGAAGGTGCCCAGGCTCAGCTCTGCACACACAGGCACCCCCAACAAATGGCCCATTACACCCCATTCAGGCCATGGAGATGAACATCCTGCTAGGATGCAGCAGATCTGACCTGTCCTGAAAGGATGGAACAGACCATGCAAAAAATAAGAGATCCCCAGAGAAAGTGAGCTCCTCTGCTGGCCAGAACTGCTCCAAACCAGCCCTCCTGCTGAGGAACTGGGGAGCCAAATATTCCCAGCAGGAAGTAAATCTATACAGAACATTTCATATTTCAGAGCAAGCGAAGGAGGAGGAAATGAACAGTATTTTGCCCTAAGTGCAGATTTGCACCTGAACAGCAAATTTATGAAAACAAATGAGCCTGTGGGCAGCAGCAAATCTAGAGCAGCTTTGTGCCAAAAGCATGATGTTCTGGGGTATTTGAGTCACCCCGTTTGCACAGCTCCCCCAGAGCTGGTGACACTTGGAGAGAAGGGCATCCTGCACCGGGAGAAAGGGAACTGCGAGAGCTGCAGTGCTGAGCTGCACTGGGGAAGCACAACAGGACCTGCCAGGAAAGCAGAGGCAGAGCCCAGAGAGCCACCCACCAGCTCTGTCGAGTTGAAATACCATGTGAAGACCAGGTCCTGGAAGCCTATGCAGGTGGTGAAGGTACAGGGCAGCAGGATATTGGAGTTATTCAGAGCCATCACCGTGCTGGTCTTCCCCACTGACACTTCCAAGGCGAAGGCGATGGCAAAGGTGTGCAAACCTGGCAGGGAGAGGGGAGCAGAGAGTGAGGCCAAGGCTTTTCACCCCTCGTCCCCTTTGGCATACCAGGCGTCAAATGCTCCTGTCTCCAGCCCTAGAACGGCTCGGTGACAGAGGGGACCCGATCCTGCAGGAACTGGGGCTGGGTCACCCACAGAGACAGCGTGGGTTCAAAGGGAGCCAGAATATCCCCACGAACAAAGCGTGCAAATGAGAGCCCTGATTTGCATGTTATCCACAGGCCTCCAGCTAGACCTTAAAAGGGGAGAAGAAAGCCAAGGCGAAGCAGAGCTCTGCTCTTCAGGCGGGAGCTGGAGCAGTAATTAGCGTGGCTGTCCTGGCCGCCTGCCACCCGCTCGACCTCCCACAGCCCCAGCTGGCCCTCGGGAGCAGCCCCTCACGCCCAGCAGCGAGAGCCCCGGCTCCCTCTGGAGCTGCCAGATGACCTTCAAACTGCAGGATGAGCTCTCCCGCTCCTCGCCTCTCTGTGAGCAGGGCGAGAGGAGCAGTAGGAGCCCAGGGGCAGCTGAGCGCTCCAGGGGTGCAGGGACTGGCACTGCGCTGGGCTGGGCCACCACAGGTCCTTTCTGGGACCATAGGGATGCTCTGGTCCTGGCCAGAGGAGCAGCCCCGCTCCCCATCCCCATCCCACCATGGCCCTGTCCCGTTTGTGTGTGATGTGGCATGGCTGAGATGTGACATGGCCCAGCAAAGCACCATCCTCCCCTTTCCCAGACCTCAGCCACCCCTGCAGAGCTTTCCCTGGGCACAAAATCCACAAATTCCCACAGCTACAAGCCGATCCCCAGCTGCCCCAACACCTTAACTCTGACACACTGCCCAGTCCGGGGTTCGCCTCTCTCTGCAGCTGCCTCAGCTGCTGATTTATTCTCCCACACAAGCCAGTGCTAACAACTCCCCAGGCACGTCGCAGCCGGAGCCAAGCCTGAGAGCCCTGCATCCTGGGCTCCGGGCCCTGCTGCAGTGCTGCATTGCAAGCACTGCAGGCGAGGAGTTATTTAACTTTACACAGAAGCACTCCTCATTTTGCTGGAGAGGCCGGAGCTAA
This sequence comes from Pseudopodoces humilis, assembly GCF_049639895.1. Classification (NCBI taxonomy): domain Eukaryota; kingdom Metazoa; phylum Chordata; class Aves; order Passeriformes; family Paridae; genus Pseudopodoces; species Pseudopodoces humilis. The sequence continues at coordinate 5,748,260 of NC_142224.1, read as the reverse complement.
CGTCAGGGAGTGGTTCCTGGCAGATGGAATCTCCTGCACCTGTCAGGCTCCTAGAGCAGCCCTGGGGGTGCTACAGAGGGGACTTCACAGGCAGGAGTGTCCCAGGGGACAGGAGCTGTCCCTCTGGAGCAGGAGTTGGCGGAGGGATGCCTGGCTCTGCAGGTAAGTCTGAGCCTGCAGCGTGCTGCAAGCGGACACTCACTCACAGGAAAGATGATTCCTTGCAGCTTGTAACACTTTAGAACCTGTCTGCCACCCTTAGAATGTAATCTGAATTGAGTGTGTGGGGTAAATCGAGGCTGACCTTCTTCCTGTCATCCTGTGCTCTCAGGAAGTCAAAATTGATATGTCACCACTAAATAAAGCACCGAGGAAAACACGCTGGGGGAGCGCTGACTGATCCTGCCGCACATCAGCTCCCAGCGCTGCTTTTCCACACCCTCCCAAAGCTGCTTTGCACCACCGGCCCCCCAACCTTCAGGGCCACTCCCCTGGGGGCTCCAGGCTCCCTCCCATGCCTGCAGGCACCAGCCTTTCCCCAGAGACAGGAAAGCAGGGAGCAGCCACTCCTGCTGCCGGAGCCTTGGCTGCCTGCGCTCTGCTCTTGCAGAGGGAGAGCCCCCAGAGTGAGGGGCTCGCTGGGCACGGTGCTCACCCCGGACTGCCATCTGTGGCAAAGCTGCTCCAGAAAAACTTTCACTGCCCACAGAAGTCAGCGTGACATCCTGGCGCAGGCAGCAAGCCATGCCTGGCAGGCTGGCCGGGCTCCTCTCCAGCGGGGTTCAAAGAGAGGAGCTCCGTGGCCAGCCCGAAGCCGGCTGCGGTGATCTCTGGGGCAGGACACACGGCCCTCACCTCTGCTATGGAAGGGGCTGTGCCGCGGCTCCGTGCTGCAGCCAGGAGCCCGCTGCCACTCCCTGCGGAGCACGGCATCCCCGAAACCTCCACGGAGGGACAGAGAGACCCGCCCTGCATCCCCTGCCCAGCGCCTTCTCCAGCTCCCAGCCCACCTGAGCGACTTGTGGGACCAGGTTCCCACCTCCACACCCTGAACCCCAGACCCCCGAGTGGTCTCAAGCATCTCCGAGTCTCTCCTACCACCCCACTGCCAGCTCAGGTGCTGGCACCCAAACCTCGCAGGGGGTCAGGTACTTACATGCTTTTTTTGAGTCTCCAGCATCCTTTAACTTAAGAACTTTGCCCTCTAAAACGCGTCCCACGGGAGTGCCCCAGCAGCAAGCGCTGCACAGCCAGCTCGCGGTCCCGGGCTGACGCGAGGATGACCCACGGGAGCAGGAGGAGTGCGGCGGGTGCGTGAAGCTGATGCAGGAGGCTGGAGCCTGCCCCAGGTGTGCAGTGGGGAGGGAACGGCTGCCAGCCCCTCCCTGCAGCCTGTGCCGAGGTATCTCGGGCATCCCCGGACACGGGGCTGGGCATCATGCTCCAAGCAGCGGCCCTGCAGCGCGGGTCGGTCCCCGCGCCAGGGACAAGCACATGCGAATGGTGGTTGTACCGAATGAACTGTAAGACAATGACCTGTCGGCGGGCGTGCTGGCGCTGAAGCAGTGCACGGCCTCCCCGCGGCCATCCCCCGGTCCCGGGCAGGCAGGCAGCGCGGTCCCCGCTGGCCGGGCAGCGCAGGAGCGGGGCAAAGCGGGGTGCAGCCGCAGTGCTCGCAGGAGAAGCGCTGGCGACGGGAGCGCCGGTGCGGGCAGGGCAGGGGCCGGAGCCGGGACTTCGGAGCTGGGGCTCGGCTGCGAAGTCACCTTGGCCAAGTGACTTATCCCCGGCGCTCTGGACCGTCCGTCTGCAGAGCGGAGAGCGGCGTTAGCGCCCGCGGGCGGCATCCCCGGGCGCGGCGGGCGGGGTGCGGGGGCTGGGTGCGGAGCGGGGACCCCCGCCTCGGGCTGCCGCGGCTCCCCGGGGCATGGTCCCGGCCGGGGAGCTGGGGTGGGGGGGACACAGGACGCGGGCGGTACCCGGAGGGGTCCCCGCAGCCCCCCGCGCCCCTTACCCAGGAGCGCGGCCAGCAGGCGCGGCGCGGCGCGGCGGCGAGCGGCGGGCGAGCCCGGGGCCATGGCTGCGGTGCGGGGCGGTGTGGAGCGGAGCGGTCCCTGCTGCCCGCAGCGCCCGGCTCTGGCCGCCCCCGCGGAGGGCGAGCGGCGCCGGGCGGGGCCGCGCCGGGCGGGGCTGTGCTGAGCCCTCCTCCGCTCTCCTTCTCTCTCCTCCGAGCTCCTCCGAGCTCCTCCGCATCCCCCGCGCATCCCTCTGCGCTCCCGCCCCGCGCATCCGCCCGCCCGGGGCATCGAGGAGCGCTCCCTGGAGCAGGGCAGTGATGGTTCCCCTGCGCTCGGCACTGATGAAACCGCATCCCGAACCCTGGGTGCAGTTTTGGACCCCTCGAAAGAAGGACATTGAGGTGCTGGAGTGTGTCCAGAGGAGGGGCTGGAGAACCGGTCGGATGAGAAGAGGTCGAGGGAGCTGAGGGGGGTTTAAACTGGAGAAAAGGAGGCTCGAGGGGACCTTCTCGCTCTCGTCAACTCCCTGACAGGAGGGTGGAGCCAGGTGGGGGTCGGGCTTTTCTCCCAGGTAACAAATGACAGGACAAAATGAAAAGGCCTAAAGCTGTGCCAGGGGAGGTTTAGGTTGGATATCAGGGAAGATTTCTTCACTGAAAGGATTGTCCAGCCCTGGCACAGGCTGCCCAGGGCAGTGGTGGAGTCACCAAACCTGGAAGAGTTCAAAAACATATGGCTGTGGCACTTGGGGACATGGTTTAGTGATGGGTTAATAGCTGGACTTGATCTTAGAGGTTTTTTCCAACCTCACTGATTCTGTGGTGGCCTGGAAACACTGGGCTGGTGTTGTCCTGGGCCACCTTGGGTAGAGGCCAAAGCACCACTCAGGCCGGTGGCTCCCCAGGACAACAAAACAGGACGAGGCAGGGGCTCAGCTCTCATTCGGGGCACCTCAGCACTGTGACACCAGGTGTCCCTGCCCTCCATCCCCAAGACAGAAGCAGACACGGGTGGGATGCAAAGCCAGACCCCGATGGCTGCAGAGGGACCCGCCCGGCGCCAAAACGAACACTCTGAGAACTCATTTTTTGCACCGTGATCTTTTTCCGGGATAATTGTCTGCACAAAGGTTCTCGTCTCAGCAACCTTTTCCTTGCCTCGCATCCATTAGGGCCGCCCTCGGCACACCGCATCCCAAAGGCGGCGGTGGGGGCTCGCCTAATGGAAGCTCCCGGGATGGTGTGGGCAGGCAGAGCTTCACCTCTGCCCAGCTCCATTAGACACGAGCCCCGTGCGGAGAGCAGCGCTTGCGGGAGGTGACGCATCCCAAAACAGCCATGGTGGGAAGGGGAGGAGGTGCTGCCGCACTCCTGGAGCAGGAACGGCGCTGGCTTTTTCTCTGGGCTGCAGTGATGCGGGGCACGCGTCCTGGCAAAGCTCACCCCAGGGACCAGGCATGGCCTCCCTGAGCTGGATTGACTGTTTTTTGGGTGTGAGAGCAGCTGACCTGCAGGGATGTCTAAGGTGCCACAGCCTGTCACCTTCAGGGCACTCCATCCCCATCCAGCCCCCTTCGCAGCTCTCCCGGCTGAAGCAGCAGAGAAGAGGGAAAGCAGGAGGCTTTGCAGGGCACGGGGACATCCCGGGGGAGCCTGAGAGGATGCCAGCAGTGCCTGTGGGTTGAGGCGTTAGGGCTGCAGAGCTGGCAAGAGAGGCAGGAAAAATACAGGCGGAGCGGGCAGGGCAGCGCTGGCAGCCGGCGCTGCGGGAGCGGTGTGCACGGCTCTGCTGATGCAGCAGAAGGTGCCTTGGCGGGCTGCTGGGATGGATTCAGGGAGGGGATGGATTCAGGGAGCTGATGGATAGAGCGAGGTGATGGATACAGCGAGGGGAGCAGAGCTGCAGGCGCTGTGTGGAGACGGGAGGAGGAGCGCAGCGTTTGCTGGAGCATCACTAATTGTGAGAGGACAGGCAGAGATCCGAGGGGGTGCAGGGACGCCTGTCACCCCTGCAGGGGTGCCTGGTGGCTCCTGGGGCCAGAGGCACAGGTGCAGGTGACTTTGAGCGTCCAGCACACAGGACCCGCTCAGTGCAGACCTGGAACAGCAGCACCCCTCCCCTGGTGCAGGGGGAGGTGTGGAGGAGCCCCTCCCGGGATGCTCAGGTGCCTGCCAAGTTTGCTTGCATTTGGGATGCAAGTTGGGATGCATTTGGCTAAACTGCCGCTGAGAGTCTTGCCAGCAGAGCCCTAAATCCTTCCGGAGGCAGGAAGGCTGGGAAACCTGGCTACGACAGAGCTCCTGTGGGTACTGGCACAAACGGGGTGCACTGGACAGCTGGGCACCCAGCTTATTCCGTGCTGGCGTGGCCCTGCAGCCACATCTCCCTGCTGAGCATCCCCGCAGAGGTGACGGCCTGGCGCCGTGCCCGCTCCCCTGCACGCTGGGGCCGCTGTGCCCGCTCAGCCCCGGGGCTGGGAGCAGGACTCTGCCTGTCACCAGCGCCTGATGGAGCTGTCACACTTGGCAGCTCCAGCCGGTCTCCTCGACCGACTGATCCCGCGGGACATCTGCCACTGCCGCGGGGCTGGACAGGGCTCTGCTGTCCCCCGGCCCGGCCAGTGGCCGGGGAAGGGCACTGGCAGCAGCTGGCCCTGGGATTTCGGCAGGACTCAGACGTCCGGCGTGGGACGCGGAATTCCTGCGGCTCAGCGGAAACTTGTTCTGCTGAGCCCAGCGCCAGGCTGATGAGTCTGGTTTCAGGGAACGCGAGCACCCCGTGCTCGGACGCTGTCACCTCCCTGGGGGACAGGAAGGAGGGCTCAAATGAATCCAAAGCACTACAGGGGCGCTGCCAGCTGGCTCACAGCCTGCCGGGGGGCTGTCTGTGTGCCCTCAGTCCCTCTCACCTTGCACTGGCGGAGCTGAGAGGGTTAAAATGCCAGGCTGCTGCTCTCCGAGGAGGGCTCCTGCCTCCCTCCACGTGGGTGCCGACCAGGTAGGGCTGAGCAGAGCAGCTGGGCTGCAGCTCCCAGCTGAACGCAGCAGGCGCAGCGCTGGCCCCGGCTGCCCTGGAGCATCCTGCCAGGGGCTGCCCCAGGGGGACAGTCCCAGCCGCCTCCCAAACCTGCCCGAGCCAGACGATGCTGCGCTCCCGGAGCAGGCAGAGCTCTCCTGCCGATGGAGGGGGAGGAGGAGGTGGCAACGCTGGAACAGAGCTTCCCATCAGCACCTTTTATTTACTGCAAGGTCCTCTGGCTGTGACCTTTAAAAGACAAGGTGGCCCGGCATCCCGGCAGCTGGCAGTGGGCAGGAGGCACCGCAGGGATCAGGCTCTGCAGGACTGTCCTGGCTGGGACGGACTCGCCGGGCTGAAGCTGAGCGAGAGGTCCCGGGCACAGACTGCGGGTGAGTACCCGGCTGCTTTTGTCATTCCAACTCTCGGCTGCCTGCGGCTCTCCCTCGGAGCGGTGCTTTCCCCTCTCCCTGCGCTGCCGCTGCCTGCTCGCCCCCGCCCGCGGAGCTGCCTGCCCTCCGGAGCGCACAGGTTCCTCATCCCCTTCCAACACGCAGGGGAAGAGCGGCCGTGTCCCCCGGCAGCCACTGCAGAGCATCTGCAAGAATCGCTGAGGCAACCCTGCTGTATCCCAGGAGAAAGTTTGATCCTGACCCGGCACAGCCCGAGGCCACCTCCACCGAACCCACCTTATTCTGTCCCTCCAGAGCTGTCCTTCACACCCCTCACTGCCCCAGGCTCTTCCCTTCCCCGGCGCTCCCCTTTACTCCTCAGCCCCGGGAGCAGGGCAGCATTGCAGGGACTCTGTCTCTCCCTGAGACACCCCAGCAGTTCCCTGTAACTCTGCACAGGATCAGGCAGAGGTCCCTGCCAGCTCCCAACCCCTGTCTTGCTCTTTAACACCTGTAATCCCACCCGGCCCAAGGAAATTTTAGTGTTCTGTAACAAGGACTGTCCGTGGTTCTGGAGAATCCGTGAAGCCCCAGTGCTGGGGGGTTGCTGTCACTGTCCTCAGTCCTCTGCAGTGAGGAGAACTCACCCTTGTTGTGTCCCACGGGGTCTCCTCTGTGATCCTCTGCTCTCCTCAAGGGTTCTGCCAGCAACATTCTAACAAGCGGCCTGAAAGTGCCAAGGGATCCCCCATCCCCTCTGCCTACGGCTGCATTTGACCCCCTGAGGCTGGGTGAGGATAACCCCACGTCTCCTCCGGGGAGCTGCTCCTCCCTGCACGGTAAAGTTGTTCCCTGCCACGGGCCAGGGATCGATTGGCTGCACCCCCCGGCAGCAGCCCAGAGCTGCAGCACTGTGTCAGCAGGACGCTGGAGGTGATTTGGGTGCCCTTCCTCAGGGAGGGAGAGGTGCCGTGGGAAGCTGGAAGTTTTCCGCAGCGCTGACCCCACTCTGAGGTGTCCAGGGTGCGGTGTCCGGGCGGGCAGGGACAGGGACACCGGGAGAGCTCATCCCACTGGCACTGCTGCTGGGAACAGCGGTGGGCTGAGCAGCGTAGGGGGCTGGGAGGGGGCAAGGCAGGGCTGGAAGGTGGAAAGAGGTGGTGGCAGTGCCCTGGGGCAGTGTGTGGCCAGACCTTGCTTGTGTGAGGAATTGGGATGCGCTGGCGCTTGGCAGCCCGGAGTGAAGGACAGCAGGGAGAGGAATGGTGGAGCAAGGCTGTCAGAGCTTCCCTCGTGTCTCCACGGTGGGTGAACTGATGGATGTGCCTATTAACTGTGCCCCAGTTGTGTCGTGCTGCTCGGGAGCATCCCCACGGCGCTGCTGGACTGGGAGAACAGCCGGGTACGGGTGTCCATCACCCAGCACGTGCCCTGGGCTCTGCTGGAGCCTGCTGAGCCTTACCTGCCATGAGCAGCCATCAATCCCGGCTCTCTGAGAAGCACAGGTGGAGAAGCTGACAGGGTCCTGGAGGCTCCACAGTAGGTGTGGAGCACCCCTGAAATCTCCCTGTGGCAAGGCTGGGGCAGCACTGGCCACGCTCGCACCCCCAGCGCTGCCCTGGCTCTGTGGCAGCTCCCAGGGACAGAGCTGTGGACACACAGGGTGCCCCGGGCTCCCTCAGCACACAAAGCACCTCAGCAGGACCAAGCTCCGCTCCGGAGCAGGCTCATCCCCCCAGGCAGAGCAGATGAGGGGCCTGTCCCGCCCCTCCAGGCTGCGGCACAAAAGCATCGAGGGCAAAGTCGGTGTTTTGTTGTTCTTTTGTTTGTTTGACTGTACAAAGAGCAATAAAAACATCCCACACTCGGCAGAGCGCTTGGCAAGAGAAGCCCAGGGGAAGGCGCACACCCAAGGCCACAGCACGACCCACAGCAGCCCCTCCTGTGTGTACAGATCTGTATTTGTCGGCTCGCTGCTGTGCACAGCTACGTACAGACAGATGCATTGGCAAGTTGCAATCCACGGGTAGTGCACGAAAAGAAATGAAAGGCAGATGCAAGACTGGTCATGTGCAACACTCAGAGGCCTCTGTGCCCCCGAGGTGCTGGCTCAGTCCTACCAGGAGCCGGGGACAGCCCGGCTCTGGCAGAAGGCGGTGCGGGAGCCCTGCGGCACCGGGCACCGCTGGCACTGTGCGGGGTGTGGGGACAGCCCGGCCCTCCCCGGGCAGCAGGGCCCAGGGGAAGGGAGCCACACGTGGGACACGGCACATTCCTGCTGTGGATGGGAGGGGAGCGGTGTGGAGCCCAGCGGGGTCGAGTGGCACGGACAGGGCGTGTGGGGCCAGGGTGGAAAGCGATGGGGCAGAGCAGGGAGGGCACAGCTGTCCCGCCATCCCTGGGGCCCGATGGCATTGCTGGCATGGCACCTACACAGGGACGTGCAAAGGTGTCCCTTCTCTGCACAGGGACACTGCAGAGGTGTCCCTTCTTCCCTGGCAGTGCTGCTGTGACGGGACCTCCATCACCTGGCCCTGGGCAGTGTCCCCCGAGGCTCTGTGCACTGTCCTGCTCCTGGCAGCCACGGGAGAAGAAAAGCTCAAGCCCGGTGCCACAGGGGACACTGCCCTGGGTCATTGCCTGCCTGAACCCAGCTCAGCTGCCAGGTGAGGCAAGTGGCACACGGGGCTGGGCACGCTGGCAGTGCATTGCCATGGCAGTTACAGTGTGCAGTGCCCTGCAGGGAGCCCGGAGGAGGCAGTCTCAGCATCACAGGGCTGCTCCAGGGTGGCTGACCTGTCCTAACTCTGGGCCTGCTGTTGTGCCCAGTCCTTCCCAGCAAGTGCCCAAAAGCTCCTTCTCCTTTCAGCAGCTCCTTGTCCCCAGCAACCTCACCCCAGCACTCCCCACCATCTCCGTCTGGCTCATCAGCAGGACATTTTCCATCTCAATCACCCTCCCCAGGAAGGAAACGAGCACAAAAAAATCAGCCCAGCACCTTGGGCTGAGATGCTCAGACCCAAAACCAGCCCGAGAAGCAGAAGGGTCCATCCCTTGCACACCAAGAGCTGTCAATGGTTCCAAAGCACCGCAAAGCTCCAAGACACTGAGTGGGTGCATGGCCCTGGCCACTGACTTCTGAGCAGCCTGGGACAGTCCCTGAGGAGCACGAGCTTGCAAGGAGGAGACTGGCAGCTATTGGGATCCCTCGGGATGGGAACACCAGTGCCAGTGGCCCAGGCACAGCAGGAGCACCTCGGGATGACTCCAAGGGCAGACTGCTGTCCCCTGCTTGCATTTTCTATCGGGACAGTGAGCAGACAATGGGGCACGGGTCTGCCCAGAGCCCTCTGCCCCTCCTGGCACCCCCTACTCCAGTCCCTCTGTGCGTGGGGACCGCACAGGTCCCCCCTCACCCGCCCCAGCCTGTCCCCAGCACCTCCTCACAGCTCTCTGGCACTCAGAGCAGGGAACAGGCTGGTCCCAGCTCAGCCTCAGGGGCTTCAGCCCCCCTCCCCAGCCCTGCCCAGCACAGCCAGGCTCCGGGGACCTTCTCTCTGCGCCCTGCTCCAGGCTGGGTTGGGTGTTTGGATGGAAGGAGGGATGCTCTGGGGAGACAGAAATCCTTGCTCTGGGAAGCACATCAAGAGGGTCACGCTGTACAGGGGAGTGGAGGGAGGGGCGGGCAGGGGGGCATTACTTGGTGCCCTCGTCTGGGTTGCCTTCACCGTCCGTCTTCCCTTCCTCCTCTGTCTTCTGGTCGTCCGTGTTGAGCCTCTGCTGCTTTTTCCGGCGCACGCATTTCACCACCATCAGCACCAGGATCACCACGGCCAGGAAGCCGCCCACGGAGGCGCCCACGATCACGGCCACTGTTGAGTCGTGCTTCGGGAGCTCTGGGGACACAGGGCACGGGCTCAGGGCTCTGGGAGCAAGCCCCGCACCCATGGGTGCCCTGCAGCGCAGGGGAACACTGACCTTTGGTGAGCACCTTCAGGCTGATCTTGCCGTGGCCCCGGTGCCGGTCCGGGGGGTTCAGCACGTAGCAATTGTAGGTGCCCTCGTCCTCCAGCTGCACGTTTTTGAGGGTGAAGGACACGTCGTACTTGGCGGGGTTGCCGGTGAACTCCACGCGGTTCCCAAAGCGGTCCAGCTGCTTGTTCATGATCTTGGTGCGGAACTGCAGGAACTGGGCAGCCACGGGGACAGCAGCTGAGGCAGCATTCGGCACCCCAGGGCAATCATTTCCCAGCCAGGCACCCCCTCCCTGCACGTGCTGCCCTGTAAGAAACCCCGAGCAACACCCTCTGAGCTGGTCCCAGGACCCCCAGCAGATCCCCAGCGAGACTCACCAGCTCCTCCGAGCAGTTACTGCACTCCTGGTACGTCCAGTTGAGGGAAAACTGCTTGTTCTCCACCTTGTAGCAGGAGTTGAAGGTGCAGGAGAGCTTCACAGAGGAGCCATTCAAGGCATTGATGATGGCAGGGGCCATGACCTCCATGCCCAGTCTTGGGGGTGCTGCGATGAATTTGGGGGGTGTCACAGGCAGCCATCCTGGCAGCTGAGCCCACGTCCCTGTGCTGCCCTGCCTGCACAGAGCTCTCCCTGGGGCCTGGCATCGCCTTCCAGGCACATCCACACGCTCTGCATCCAGCCAGGACCGGAATGTCCCTGCCCAGCAGGAACAAGGGGAGCAGCCCCAGCCCTGGCACCGTCCCTTGGCTGGACAGGAAGAGCACCGTCCCTGCTCTGCCAGGGCTGGTGACCCTCCTGTGGCATCCCTGCTGCCGAACGCTGCTGCCTGCAGGCCAGCCCTGCTCCCGGCCGTCCCCCGAGGCTGTGCTGCTGCGGGATCGATGGCGCTGTGCGAGGCTGCAGCGTCAGCACGCGGGGCCCGGCGCCACAGCCACACGCAAATTTATGGCTGAGCTCATCACATTTCATTCCCAGCAGGACACAGCTACGGCAGCAGCGAGGGCTGGGATCTGCCAGGCCCGGCCCCAGGGGCTCCGGGGGGAATGCAGATGCTTTCCCCTGCCAGCAGTGCCCACGCAAGGATTCTCCAGCTGGGAATGACCAGAGCAAGATCCTAGTCGCTGCTGGGGAAACGAGGCCACTCCCTGATCCCTGGCCTTGCTGGTACAGAGGGGCATTACCTGGTGCAGCTCGCAGGGCAGGAATCACCTGGGGAGTGGGCAGGGATGGAATGTGTGTGCCCTGCTCCCTCCTCCACTCCTTCCCTGCAGCTCCCCACAGCAGCACCCAAACCCAGCACCTGCATCCAGCACCTGTCCCCAGGCTGGGGAAGGGGACCAGGCTCCTGTGCAGCCAGGCTGGCTGCAAACACGAGGCTGAGCCCTGACAAGCACAGGGACGTGGGGACAGGGAGCCCTGGGAGGGACAGAGTGTGTCCTGGGGGGCCGTGACACCCTACAGGGCAGGCACAGTAACACTGCCACCAGGTGCTTTTATGATCACCTCACCTCTCCCCTTGGGCTGCTGCTCTTTGCTCTCAAACCTTCTTCCCGAGGCCAAGCTGGGTGCATATCAGGGCTGCTCCGCTGGCCGCTGCGCTCCGCCTGCAAGCAGGGCAGGAAAGGGGCCAGGCTCTGCAGCCAGGGACGAGAGCCCTTCCCAAGCTGCAGGTACAGCTCTGCTGAGCCCCAGCTCCCACTGCCTGGTGTGAACCAGCAGCACTTTGAAGCTCCCTGGGAACAGAGCAGTGCCCTCGGCTATGGCCAAGCCCTGGGGACGGCTCCTTGCTTTGCTGGCAGCCGTGGGGAACGACCTCCATCCTTCCCCAGTGCAGGGAGGGCTCAGGGACACAGGGGTGGACACAGCTTGGGGACGAGTCACAGCACCCAAGGAAGAGGTGTCCTGATCCAGTGCCACAGCCTTGTTGCCCAGTGGCAGCCACCACCTCTGATGCCTCCAAGAAAACCTTGCAGGGATGGGAGAGAAGAGGCAGGAGCCGGCAAGAATGGTTGGTGGGGATCCCTGCGTGGAATCTGAGTGCCCCTCACATGATGCCCAGTGAGCCTGCAGGTGGGTGAGTGGCCTTGTCCCCTGTCCTTGGGGATCCCCAGGGCTCTACAGAGGGATGAGGTGCCACCAGCAGCAAACCTATGACACCACGGCCTGGCAGGACCTGGGAGCACCCATGTGTGTGGGTCCAAACTTTGCCACTGGCCGGGCACTCAGCCCTGGGGGACAACAGAGGTGGGGGAATAAACCCCTGAAACCCCAGGGACCGTCCAGGCCGCGTCCTGCGGCGCTGCGCAGACTCCCAAACGCTCCGTCACGCTGCACCCAGGCTGGGGGGGGGTACGGTTACAGCAGCCTCTACAGCAGCCCTGACTAGGTTTTGTACCCTCCTTTCCCAGGCTCTCTCCTCGGGGAAAAGCAGCCCATCAGGAGCTCCAGGACAGCACTTCAAAGGAGCGGTGCGCTCCCGGCCGCGATCGATGCGGAGCTGCTGACACAGCGCGGCTGCGGCGGGGCCGGGCAGCGCGCACGGACCGCGGCCCCCAGCGCGGCCACCAGCCCAGGGACAGCCACAGGGACAGCCACAGCACCCCTGCCAGCACCCGCAGGACAGCCACAAGCCAGCACAGCCCACCTGCCAGCACCCCAAAGGACAGGCACAAGCCAGCACAGCCCACCTGCCCGCACCTTGCCAGCCCCGTGCCCACGGCAGCCCTCTCCTCCGCCTGGCGTGCAAAGGGCTCTGCGCTCCGCAGCCAGGCAGCAGGATGCGGGCCGTTTTTAGGAGGAGAGGCACCATACCCCCCACCCCGCACGAAAGCAGGTCACCCTGGCTGGTGGCTCTCGGCAGGGCACACGCCAGACCACCTCCGTCCCCATCCCTGCGGCACGGCGCTTCCCGGGGCCGGCACACGGGACACGGGGGGTCCTGGCCGGGGACACGGGTGTCTCCCCACCTGGGCACATGCAAGGGGGCTCAAGCCGACACTTACCCAGCGAGAGGAGCAAGGTGAGGCCAGTGAGGAACAAGGTGGGCTGCGGGAGCCAGGCTTCCGGGCTCATTTTGACGGACTTTTGTGTGTGGAGAGGACGTGGTGTTGGTGTGGATTGTGGAGGTGGTGGAGGTGCTTTTTCGAACGCCCGGGTTATTTGCAGGTGACATAGAACATTAGAGCCGCTTTCTCCCCACAGCCCAATATGGCTGGAGCGGTGCTGGGGCGAAAAAAAGCAGTAAATGCTGTGGTTGGTGGATTGCAGCCGCCGGAGTGGGAGGGCGGAAAAATTTTCCCCTGAACTGCAGGCGACAGCTCCTGGCACTGCCGGCTCCCTGCTCTGTGGCACACGGTGGGCTCCTGCGGCCCCCAGACCCCCGGGGGCAGTGGGGACATGCAGCTGTGTCCCCTGTGCAGGCTGGCGGCCAGCCCTGCTCGCACCATCCGCGGCGGCTGTTCCCGTTCTGGAGAGCCCAGAGGGGCCCGGGAGGGTTGGAAATGCCCTCGCAGAGGCAGGCAGAGAGCAGAGGGGCTGCTCCAGGCTGGGAACAGCAGAGGGGCCCGAGCAGCCCAGCCGGGATGCCTCAGGTAGGCTGCAGCAGGTGGAGGTGCTCCTGGTCACCTGCCCGCTCCCGGACAGCTCCATCACTGCCCAGGGCTGCCAATCTGCTGGAGGCTCCTTCCCCTTCTCCAGCAGCATCTTCTCCCAGGATAACACCTCTCCTCAGCCAGTTCCGGGATGGGGAGGCTCTGCCCAGCAGTAACAGGGCTGGAGAAAGTCTTTGGTCCCCTTTGCACCGTCGGTCAAGAAGCCTTTGGGCCCTGGGTTCCAAACCTGGATTCCAGCTGCAGAGATGGGTGCAGGGAAGACAAGGCGTGACCTCCTGGAGACCAGAGAGGCAGCGACAGAGCTGCTCAGGCCCTGGGACACGGGGTGGTGGCGTTTGCTGGGACAGCATCACTGGGGAGAGAGGCAGGTGATGCCCCAGAGCCGGGGCACACCTTGGTTCCCGTGCAGCAGAGCCCGGGCGGGACAGGAGGGATGCAGAGGGGCTCTGCTGCCTCGCCAGGGTCAGGAGGGAGGCAGGACAGCCGGGAGAGAAAGCACGGGAGCGTCCCAGCAGCTCTGCTCTGCAAACACTGCACGCTCAGCACTTTCCCACCCGTCCTGGGCAGGCAAAGCCCGCTCTGCTCTGCTGCTACGACTGCCACGACCCCACAGAGGCCCTGTGGGATGCCCCGAGCCCCCAAATCCAGCTCCGGGGGCTGGTTCCTCCTAAATGCCGTCCCGCGGCTGCCTGCGGGAAAAGAGAGCAGGGTGTCAACGAGAACCAAGGAGCGCAGCGCGGCGCTGCAGTGTGCCGGCAGCGGTGGGAGGTGGAGGGTCCCGGCTCCCTCCGCACCTGGAGGTGTCAAACATCTATAGATAGCGCCCGGCACCAGAGATAGCGCCCAGCAGCCAGAGATAGAGCGGGAGCAGCGCCAGCGCCCGCCCAGGCGCTGCCCCGGGGGCCCGGGGGGGATGGCTGGGCTCCCCCCGGCCAGCGCTGCCCATCACCCGGCTGCTCTCTCATGGCCGAGGGACACACGTGGGGGACCCCACGGCCCGCAGGCTTTGTCCTGCTTCCCTCAGTCCCCATCCTGCTCCCAAGGGAACCCTTTTTTGTCCCGTTTGGCTTTGCTCCTGCCTGGAGCTGGCAGGTGCCCCGTGCGAGGCTGAACGTGTGTTCAGGGGCTCCCAGGCCCCGGGCCAGGCAGATTTTGGCACACTTGGACATCACATGCTTAGGCAGGAGGTAAAACGAAGACAGGATCAGGGAAGACTGATGGAAGACTCCCTGAGTTTTATTATCTACAGAAAAATACCATGACGGCTCCCGCTGCGTCTCCCCCCTTGGAGATCCTCATCCTGGGCCAGGACCAAAGCTGGAGCCTGAGGCTGTGCCCACTCTCTTCGGAGTCCAGGGGGCAAGAGCCGGAGGGACAGGTGTCCCCTGGTCCCCTGCAGACAGCTGGGGTGGGCTGTGCCCCAGCAGTGCCCTGGCACAGGGCACACAGTGACATGTCACCGGTTCTCAGTCCTCAGAGGGACAAAGGTGTTTAGGACACACCTGGACAAGGGGCTGCCATCCCTCAGCACAGCTATTTCTGCTGCTCTGGAGGCCGGGGGAGTGCCTCCCCGGACCTGCTGGGGGGCTCTTGGCTCTGCCCATCTCCCTGTGTCCCCTCTGCCATCCATTCCGTCGGGATCGCCCTCTTGGCCAGCTCCACGTAGACTCCGTTGTCGCGGCTGTGAGAGGGGTGCTGCAAGGAGCAAGGGGCAGGGTGTGAGCCCCAGCACGGGTACCAGGGTGTGTTTGGATGGCACGGGACGCTGGTCTGGCACAGGGAGTGAGTCCCTGGATGCTGCGACCCTGGTGAGGGGGGCAGTGATGTGGGGGCCCCGCCACGCCTGCTGCAGCTCCTCACCATGGTTATGTACGTGTCCTCAGCTCTCCTCTTCTTCTTTGCTTCCTGCTCAGCCTTGGGTACCTCAGCTCCGGGGATTGAGGAGTAAATCGCTTCCTGCCGGGGCGGAGCAGGGTGTTTGGAACCGAGCAGCCCCCAAACACACAGGGGCTGCCTGACCCCAGTCACAGGGCAAGCAACAAGAGTCCTGGCTGGAGCTGGCCAGGACCCCTCGTGCCTGGGCAGTGCGGGATCCCCTCCCCTGGCCTCCCCAGCCCTGAGCACACACACCCAACCCCAGGGACCCCTCCAGCCTCAGCTCTCACCTCTGCTTTGTTCTTGCTGCTGCTGTTCCCCATCCTCTCCAGGGCTGTGATGGTTGCAAACCTTGAGGGAAGGCAGCAGCAGTGTCACCTCCATAGGAGCTTCACCTGCTCCTCCTGTCCCACCCTCCCTCTCCCGGGACACTGACATCCCTTTGCACATGCCTGGGCCAGGCTACCCCTGCTGCTGGCACATCCCGGGGGGTTTGGGAGCCGAGGGGACGCCGGCCGGGCCAGGGTGACACTAGATGGCGTCAGGAGGCTGCACCCCACACCTGGGGAGCTGAACCCTCACACCTGAGAGCACCTGGGCAAAGCCTGGCCAGGGAGAGCAGCGCAGGAGGGCTGCAGGGAGGTGCTTCCTCACCCCCGCAAACCCAGAGCCAGCGCTGGTACCTCTTCCTCACGCAGAGCCCGGCCAGGAACGCCACCACCACGGCCACGCAGCCACAGCCCACCACCGCCGGCCAGAACCCGGAGTCTCTCGGGGGCTGTGCGGCATCCTCGGCAGCCGCTGCTTCTCGTCCTGCCGGGGAGACAGCGAGAGATGGCACCGCGGGGAGCCGCGGAGCCGCGGGAGGATGCGGGAGGATGCTGGAGGATGCGGGAGGATGCGGGAGGATGCGGGAGGATGCTGGAGGATGCTGGAGGATGCGGGAGGATGCGGGAGGATGCGGGAGGATGCTGGAGGATGCGGGAGGATGCGGGAGGAGCGGGGAGCAGCGGCGGGGCGCACCTCTCGGGGCCGGGCTGACGAGCAGCACCGTCCGGCTCTTGAAGACGCTGCTGTTCTGCAGCAGCCGCAGCTCGCACTCGTAGGTGCCGCTGTCTTGGACGCGCAGGTCCTGCAGCAGGATGGAGCCGTCCCAGCGGGAGATGTTCCCCCGCCACTGCACCCGCTTCTTGAAGCGGCCCGCGGGGACGGCGTGGTTGCTGTAGTAAAAAAACACCATCTCCTCCTGCCAGACGGCGGCGGGTGAAGGGTGTCAGGTGCTTGTCCCTTCTCAGGAGCTCTCAGCTCTCTCCCTGTCCCGTGGTGTTCTCCTCGCACGGAGCGCTCTCGGGGAAAGCCCCGGGACGCAGCACCCAGAGCAGCCGTGCCGAGGGGTCCTGCCCCACACGGGGACCCTTCTTCCACTCATGGAAACTTCCTCTCCTCGTGGCCTGGCGGATGGGCTTCCCCACATCCTCCCCACGGCTTCCTCACCCTCCTTCCCCTGCCACCGACAGCGTGTCCCCTCCCTTGCCACCCCTGTCCCGACCCACCTGAGCTCCGGCTCCTGCCTTGTGCAGCCAGTCCACTTTGTGCAGGGTCCATCCCCTGCTCTCGGGGTCTAGGAAGAGGCACGGCAGCAGCACAGAGTCTCCGGCCCTAGCTCGGAGCTGAGGCTCCATGAACACCCCTGCAGCCCCGCTGCAGCGCTCTGCCGGGGACAAGGACAGCACGATGAGCCCAGGGAGGATGGCCAGGTGCAGCCTGCCTGTCCCCATCGCTATCTCCTCTCCGGGGAAGCCTGGGGCTCGCAGCCCTGACCGGTGCAGAGGCCGAGCCCGTGCCTGACCCCTGCTCGTGGCGTGCCTGGGATGTGGGGCAGCACATCCTCCACACCAAGGGCTGCTGCCGTGTGATCCAGCCGAAGGGGAGTTGGAAGCACAACCCCTGCCCTCCACGCCTCGGAGCCAAAGCCTGCAGCTCCTGCAGGGCTGTGCCTGTGAGTCACTGGCTGGGAGAACCTGTGCCGCTCTCATCTGTACCAGGCCAGGGGCAATTTACAGGAATTTCAGTTCCTCCCTCACTGCCCATTTGGCTTCCTTCCCCTTTGCTCACAGGCTCCAGACCTGGGCTGCAAGTACATGTCTGGCCACATAACCACAGCTTGGGGTTTCTAGAGAAGCTGGACAGTGGGAAAAAAAGCAAACCAGGGGAACATCAAAGAGCACAGGGCTGACAACCAGCACGAAGCGGCTGCCAGCTCGCTGGGCTGCAGAGTGCGGCAGGAAGGGGATTAAAGGATCTGAACTGAATCTGAACTAAAAGATTCTCTGAAACGAGTGGGGCAGAAAATGTCACTGGAGCTCCTCAACCTGCCCTGCCTCAGCCTGCAGTGGCACTGCAAGGGGAGGCTGAGGCTCTGGCTGCTCTTTGCTGAGCTGATTCAGCGGGGAGCTGCTCAGACAGGTATGCTCATCCTCGTGGCCGAGCCACTCTGCTCAGCCTGTCCACAGCCACCGAGGGCTGGGCCCTGGCCAAGCACCAAGTGCTCGTCTGAAACCCTGTAAACAATGAATGCAAAGTGCTGCAGCTTCCCAAACAAGTTCTGTTGGTCTTGACCAGCCGAGGAGCTGGAAATGACAAATATTTGCCAGCAGAGAAGACCAAGGGAGCTGCCTGCCTCGAGCAGAGCCAAAATCAGTACCTTGGAAACCTCTCCTTGTATTTAGAGTTGGTGAAGCAGTCCTGCTTCTCTCGAAGCCTTGGAGCCTCAACAGAGGACACATCCAGGGGTGCCAGTGCAGTTTGCAGCCTGTGTATAGGGGTGGTTTGCAGGAAGGGGAGATGCAGAACACACAGGGCCAGAGGAGGGACTGGCACCCCAGAGAGGAGCAGCTTCTCACCACGGGAGCAGAGACCCTGATGGCTCTTAGAGCAAAGGCAGAGGGGAAAGCAGAGGGGAATAAAACTGAGAGCTTACCCAGCCATGTCAGCAGCAGGGTCAGGCTCAGCAGCACCTTCATCTCCCTCTGAAAAGAACAGCAGAGGTGACAGTGTTCCAGTGTCCCCTGGGGCAGGACACCAAGGACTGGCAGCCAGCTCAAGGTCAGAGGAAGACTCTGGTGTGCAGCCTCTGAGGCTGGGAGGCTGAAAGTCAGCACAGCACAGAGGGCAGAGACCGGGGCTCTGGTTTGTGAGACCACACTGAGCCTGGAAAGGAAGAGGAACGTGGGGGAGAGAGCTCAGCCTAAACCCCTTCGTGTTTTCCCCTAAGTCACGAATCTTTCCGGTGGTTTGGGGGTCGAGCCTCTGACATCTGAGCCAAGATGTTTGCAGGTTGACTCTGCCCCCAGAGCAATCAGATGGTTTTAATATGACAGAATCAGAGAAGTTTGGTCCTAAAACACAGAGCCCCTACCCCAGACCTAAATCCTTGCCTCTGGGTGCTGCACATGGTGAGAAGCTCTGCTGGAGCAGCACCATATCTGGTCTCTGGATTCAGCTTGACCTGCTCCACATCTCTCAGAATAAAGCTGACATCTCCCTTCTGTGCATCGTAGATTTATCCTGCAGCCCAGGGAAGGACTGGCTGTCACCACCAGGAATGTGCCAGCCAGTGTCCAAAGGAAGGCAAGAGCCTCCCTGCTGCCCTGTCCCATTCATTTAAGGGTAAATAGTTACTGAGAGCAGCTCTCCCGTCTGAAGAACCCTCATGTGAAGCTGGAATTGAGGCTGCCATTACCAGCACGTATTTTCTAACACCTCAGAAATGAAATAGAAGGACAAGAGCTGAGTCATCTCTGGCATTTTTGGTGGCTTCTCTCTTTTTGCTCCATTGTGCAAGTGATAGGCTCTCCAGCTCAGCCTCAGGCAGGGATTCCAGGCCCAGAATCAGCTGCTGGGGACCCTTGGATCAGTTCTAGGCTGAGAAAATCACTACAGCTTTGTACCTTCATCACCCTGCCCTTTCCACAAGCATATCCTGAGAAGTGGCAGCAAACCTTCTGGAATTCTCTCCCATCTGCCTCTCAAAGCACAGGACCCCTCTGGGGCTGGGTTTTTGTGTGGTTTGCTGTGCTCTGTGCAGCTCTGCCGTGACACACTTGGCTGCACAGCCCGCGCTGGTGCACACCCGACCTACAAACACAGCTCCTGCTCAGCCCCAGGGCCCTCAGCTCAGGGCAGCATAGCTCAGGGCAGCAGGCACAGCATCCTGCTTTCCCAGAGACACTGCCAAAACCTGCAGAGCTGCACCCTCCCAGGAGCACCCCTGTACAGCAGCCAAAGCAGCAACCAGCTCAAAACCCAGTCCTGTTTGGCTGTGAAAAGCTGAGATTTCTATACCCAGAACCTCCAAGAGCTGAGCTGGGGCTCTGGGCCCTATTTGCCACCAAGTCCTTGCTGGGTTTATTGCCCTGGTTTGGAGAAGGATTTCTGGTCCTGCCCAGGAACACATTTTTGCAGGATCTCCCCCTGTGACACACAGCAGTGAGAGGGTGCTGGGAGGCACCAGCTGGAGCCAGCACCCACTCACCAGGCTGCTCTGTGTGTGCCAGTGCTGACACATCCAAATCGCCTTTCCCAAGCACACTGGGGGAAAAGGGGCACAGACACCACGTGGCCTTCACCCTTCCCTGCTTTTGCACGTGGCATCTGAGTCGACAGCACTTCTGCTCCCCTGGTCCTCTTCTCAGGAAAAACAAATGAAAAAAAACATCCAGAAATAAGTATTACAGCAAAAAATACTCACCTAGCGTGGCCTGGAGAGGTCAGCTTGTCTTGCACGAAGGGCTCTTCAGCGACTGGGTCAGAGTACGTGAAACAGTTGCTAAATCATCTTGAGGTTGCATATGCAAGATCTTCCTTGGCAGCCTTTGGTTCCTTCTCTAAGGTTGAGTCTGGTGGTCACTTTCACACGCAAGAGAAAGCAGAACAACAAATCAGGATGTGCAACAGAGAGGGGAAACCAACTGCAGATGCATCTGTCTGAAGCAGGGGCGATGGGGCAGCTTCAGGAGGCACCTGACAGGATGAGCTGGGGCTCAGTCCCTGTGAGGGACTGGCCTGACCTCTCACCATGACCAGTCCAGGACACTGAGGTTCCTGGCTCACACCCTGTGCTCCCTCCTGCTTTGTTTTTGGGGATCAGAGCTGCTTAGAGAACTGCCACTGCTGCACCTGGGTCTTGTCCCAGCGAGGCAGCAGCAGCAGCAGCACTGGGTGACGTGGCTGTGCCTCCCTCCTGCTGCTGCCAGGGCCCCTGAACCTGCCTGGTGCAGCATGGGCAGCTGCCTCCTTCTGAAACACACACCAGCTGCTGATTTTCCTCTGGTGCAACCCCCCTGGCCACTTTGAACACCCATTTTCATCCTTCCTCTTTCCTCGAAACACCAGAGCAGCTCCTGTTCTCCATGCCAGCATCCCACTGTTCTCCATCCCAGTATCCCACTGCTCTCCATCCCAGTATCCCTCTGCTCTCCATCCCAGTATCCCTCTGCTCTCCATCCCAGTATCCCTCTGCTCTCCATCCCAGTATCCCTCTGCTCTCCATCCCAGCATCCCACTGCTCTCCATCCCAGGAAGTTTCCATACCAAGAAGTTTCCATAGCAGAGAAAGCTCAGCACCATTCACAGCTCCAAGGCTGCAGCTCACCAGGAATATTTGCCCAGGATCCAGCACGCCCATGGCCAAGGAGCCAGAGCTGAAATCCACATTTTGCAGCACAAAGAGAGCCTTTGGCTGCCCAGGGGAGTTGTGTGGGGTGTGAGTGCTGGGAGTGGAACAGCAAAGCCACTTCCCCCGGGCTGCATGATCCCAGCACCAGCCTTTCCCAGGAGAGTTTGGGCTGACAGATGTTGTGTCACCAGGGAGCACAAACATTTTAAATATTGCTTTATAGTAGACAGGAGAAAGATGCATTTATCTGGAAGCCCAGATCTAGAGCTGACCTACTTCTCAGTGAGAGCTTCACCACACCTGGAAGCTGCAGCCAGCAGAGATGCTGAAGGGGGACCTGGTGGCTGCTCCCTTTTGGGTTAAATCTGCTCCCTAAAAACCTTAACCCATCATCACATGACAATTTTCACACATCAGGAAGGCAGTTTTATGCAGCTGTATTTAACCAAATAAAGAGACACACAGCCCAGAATGGAATAATGCAATTTATTAGTAATTGCACAGTAAAATCAACAGTAAACCTGGAGCACATCTGTTAAAGGAGAATATTTAACTGATACAGAAAGAAAACAGCTTTTTAGGGATTGAGTGAATGAATTCCACTGCTCTCTGCCATTCATTGTTGGATAAGGCTGGTGAAAGAGGAAATGCCCTCCATTGAGGGGAAGTAATGCTGCACAATTAACCATTTCCCTAAAATGGGTCCTAGAAGAAGGGAGGAAGAAAACAACTACTGCAAACAGAACATTCCTTTGGGCAGTGCTTGAGTCCGTGGCTGAGGTAGATGGGGTTGTGTGTCCCCAGAAACAGAGTCCCCATTTGCATTTCTGATTTAAAAAAAGGAAAAAAAAATCGTTTTCTATGAATTGTGCTTCACTTCTCCAAGAAGGAGAGGCACCCAGTGATGCAGCTGAATAAAAAAACACTTCAAAAGCAGTAGGTTCTCTTCACTCCAAGACAGAGGATGCCAGATATCACTTCATCAAACTGGTGTGAGTCAGTAAGTTCCAAAAAACCTGAAGATGAACCTTGTCAGTGCCCAGAGAGCTGGAGAAGCCTTCACTTCAAAAAGCTGGATTTGCAGGGCTCAGAAAAAGAGGGATGTCACCAAAAAAATCAAACCAGTAAACCAAACCAATTTGTAGGAAAACCAAGGCACATTGGCACTGTAGGCACTGGGGCTTCTGTAGGCCCTGCACATCTGAGGGCAAGAGATTTTCTTTTCCCCAATAAATTAGAAAGATTTTTAGAAAATCATTATTTTGTGCTTAAATAGGAGTGAATTATTCCATCAGCATTATTCTTCCAATCCACCGAGAGCAGAGCACGCCCATCAATCTGCACTGGTTATCCAGCAGCCTCTGGAAGGATCTAACCATGATTTTCAGTGCTGTAATTTTAGTCTTTTTCCACAGCTGCAGTCTTCCATCAGTAAGGATCTTCCTCATCTGTGTCCTAAGCAGGGAACATGAGGAGAAACAGATTATGTGTGAAGAAAAGTATCAAGTCATGAGTTCAGCCAAGTGCTGAGCATGGGTTGGGTTCTGGCAAGAGCCTAAATGCTTCCCTAAAATGCTGCTGTGCTTGAACAAGCCAGGGGACTTACAAAAACACTGGTATAAATATAAATATACACATAAATAAAAGCACTAAATCTCTTTGACTTCTCCCAGACACAATCACCACGCCATAACCCACACGTGAAATGCATTTTAAGAGAAGCAGCAGCTCAAGATGAACCAGAAAGTGCAGCACTACCCTGCAGAGACAGCAGTGAGCAGCACAAATTATTGTTTGCCAGGCTGACAAGCACCCCCTTTCAGAAGGCTGTGCTTGCTGTAACCACAGCTCTCGTTTGGTGGTGTCCCCACAAGCAGCTCTGCAGCTCCGAGCTGGGAGCTCACCCAAACTCCTCAGCTCTGCAAGCAAAATCTCACTGACGCTCCAGACATCTCCAGTCTAAAGAGATTTTCCATTGGCTTTGCAATTTTAATTGTTTGGTCACGTATGAAGCATGAGAAAGTGCATTAGAGAAACCTCAAAAATGCAGAATCGTTAGAGGGCAGCAGATAAATATTTCAACATCAGACAGCAAAGGATCAAACCTGACAAAACACTCTACATGAAAGCAGCAGGATTTTATCATTCCAATTTGACTCCTCCCAAAGGATGAGAGGACATTTTTCAGTTTTTGAGGTCTCACATGTCCTGGCAGCATTTCCTCACCAAACTGGAGCTCCATCCTTCCCTGTCTCTCCTCCTGGCACCTCCCAGATTCCCGGAACGTCACCTGGAACAGCCCTTCCACCTCCTGAGGCAACTCTGCCTTTGGCAGGAGGCATTTCCTACTTCCTGCACCTCTCCAAAACCTCCTTCCCAACCCTGCAGCTCTGTGCCTGCCTCGTCTCATGCAGAACTGTAAATATTTTATGTACAACTTACGTAATTGCCTGTTTTTCATCCTGTATCTAATAGAAACCATCAGCACGCGCCTGTCTGAAGGCTTGGGCATTTAGGACATTTTAAATCACTGGCATTAGGAGAGTGCAACACATATTTAAATCCTCCTTAACTCACGTCCTGACTGCGTACATGAGAGGCAAAGCTGCCCCTGAGGTAAATCTGCTCTGTAGGACACTGGGAAAGAAGGAAAGCCCTCTGGAATTGGAATTACTCTGGAATGCCGATCCCAGCTCACAGGACTCGCACAGAGCAAGGGCAAAACCACCCAGGAGCTGGAGCACGAGGCACCCGATGAACAGGAGCTGCTGCTGGGGTGGGAAGGGAAGCAGCAGAATTAGAGGGCAGCCACCACTTCAGAGAGCACAACAAACAAAAAGCAGAAACAAACAAACTGCGAGGGTTTAGCAATGCTCTGTCGGAATGAGGTGAAAGGAGGAAGATCTCCACCACCTCTGCAAAAACACAGAGGGCTGAGGGGCCTGCCTTCCCCAGCACTGCCAACCCCAAACTTCCCCTAAAGAAACCCCACAGCAGCTGGCACTTCAGCCCTGATTTGTCAGCTTAAAATGACAGCTCTGATTCCAATCAAGTCAAATCAAAAATCAGTTTGATGCATCCCATGACAGCTTCCCCACCAGTGCAACCAGCAGCTCTCGCTCCCTACAGCTGGGAAGCTCTGAGGAGCCTTTGGGGCACACTTTGGACAGCCAGAGGTGTTAGGACACTCTACCTGCTGCTCTTAGCACCTTCTTTGAGCACCCAAACTGTGCCAAACTCCAACTTGCACTTACCACACAGTTCAGGCACCACTCCTTGATTTTGCCCCCGCAGCAGCTTGTGTCTGTGTGCTCAGGCCTGCAGGAAAAGCACAGGATCAGGTTGGACTTTTCCCCCCAGACATTCCAGTACCTCCTCTGGACTGTGAATTCTGGTCATTCCCCAAGGAACTGGAGGTTTTTCAGCACAGCCAAAAGGTCTGAAAGCTGCCAGATGCCTCATTTTGAAGGTGGCACTTAAGTGCCACAACGATTAAAACAAAAGTTGCTTTTTGACTGGCAAATCTCACCTCTCCAATCAAAACATTCAAAGACTGCAATAAAAACAAATTATTCTGCAGGGAATTGAGCAGAAGAGAGTTCAGTCTCTGAGGCTCCTTCAGTACCTGGCATCTCTGCTCAGGCCACCACATTATTGGGTTTATTTTGCTGTTATGGGGCCTTCACCCCAAAATGCAGCACACAAAGCTCACACACTCAAAACATGCTGCTGACTCAGGCTCCAACAAACCTCATGACAGAAGTGAAATGTGTCTGACCCTGAACTGCTTCAGTTCCCTGGCATTCCTCACGCGAAGGACAGAGAAAAGGGGATGTGCAGCACTCGGTTTGTGCTCCAGCACGGAGATTTCTCCCAAAGCTTTCTGCCTGCTGGCTGAGCAGCAGACACCAGTGACCAAACTGCAGTTGGTTTGTGCTGAAGGCCAGTGGGGAAATCATCCCTCGTGCCTGGGCCAACACCCCAAAGTGGAAATACAGGCTCCAGCCAGGACTTACTCATCAGACACTTCGATGGAGGATTTCTTGTAGCCACATTTTCCTTTCTCCTTCAGCACCCGGAATTTCCTCCCCATCCTCACCAGCAGCAGAATGACCACGAGGGCAGAAGGGAGGAACACCAGGATGGACAGCAGAGCTGCTGAGGTCAGCTGGAAGGCCAGGCCTGAAACCCAGTGAGACAGCTTGGCTGAGCCCCTGGGACAAACACTGAGCCAGGGCACAGCTTGGTGGCCCTTCCACGTGGAACACAGGGCTGGCAGACTGGAAACAGCCTGTCTCCACATCTGTGGGGCTCCTGTCATCTGCTCCCCAAACCTGTGGGGTTCCTGGAACCAAACCTGTGGTCCCCAAACCTGTGGGGCTCCTGTCCCCAACCTGTGGTCCCCAAACCTGTGGGGCTCCTGGAACCAAACCTGCGGTCCCCAAACCTGTGGGGTTCCTGGAATCAAACCTGTGGTCCCCAAACCTGTGGGGCTCCTGTCCCCACACCTGCAGGGCTCTGCTGTCCCCAAAGCCAGCCCAGGCAGGCTCAGATGGAGGGAGCTGCAGAAGAAGGCAGGGCACGACACAGTTCTATCAGCGCGGCTGAGCTGGGAATTTGGGGCAGGGCTGGCACACAGGGCAGATGAGGAAATTATTACTGACAATCAGCTCTTGTGATGTGGAGATTATTTTTAGGCCAGCGTTTCCTCAATGTTTAACTTGTTCTGCCGCAATTTGCGGAGGCTGAAACTTGTGAACAAAGAGACACTTTTGATTCCTGCTATCACCACAGCTCCCCCTGTCCCTTCCTGCCCCAAATCAATTCACGAGCTCTCAAAGCACTGAGCTCAGAGAGCAGGGCTGAGGTAACCTCTGCTGAAACTCCAGCGTGGGAAGTCCAGGGAGCCTTTTCCATGTGACTCTCAGAATTCCAGGATCCCACAAAGAAGCTCTGTCGCATGGGTGAGGCCAAATTCTGGGCAGGGAGCCTTACCCCTCTCTGTAACCAGCAGCAGCGTCTGGGGAATGTTGTGATAAACGTCTGGAGGGTTCTTCACGCTGCAGATGAAAGTGCCGTTGTCACTGAGCTCTGGGCTTTGGATAGCGATGGAAGCATCACCATTAGCAACATTCCCAACCCAGGAGATCCTGTCTTTGAACTTCCCCGCGGTTGTGGGGTGTGGGACGGACTGATAATGAAAAATCTGCAAGGAGAGAAAGGCAGTAATTGTGGCAATAAAACACTCACCCAAGAAAGCAGAGTGAACTGGGTTTTGCGTTGCAAAAATAAATAATGACACATTAAGAAGTCAGGGTGAATATTTCCTATTTAAGGGAAATAAAGCTACCAGCTGAATCTTTAAAGTCATTCCATGCAGTGCACAATGCAGCACTTGTGACAAACCCCCACAGTTATCTACTTTATCATTATTATGCTATTTTGTGTTTCCCTAGAATATCTTTTCACCCAGAGAACACCAAAGGAATTTTTCCAGGGGAAAGAAGGCAACAACGAGACTCCCAAACCGCAAAGCGAGGCGGCAGCCCAGCGAAGCAAACAGAAAATTCAGATTTTCAGCATGGCCAGGGGCCTGGCCCTGTTCCACCTACTGGCTCCATGTGGCCCCCAGTGAGGGGGCGGTAGGTCCAGTCCACCAGCAGGCTCTCCGTGATGGGGGAGCTGGATTTGAAGGAGCATTTCAGCAGCACTTGCTCTCCCACGAAAGCTCGGACTTTAGGACTGGCTTTAATTTCCAGGGAGAGAGCATTGCAGACACCTGATGGAACGGGCACAAAAGGCAGGGATTCATTTCTTGTTACCTGCGAGGTGCGGAATTGTCCCCAAAATACCGACACACGTGCAGGTCAGCCGGAATTCAAAGACTGAAGCACAGCAGTGAGTCCCTCCCCAGCACTGAAATTCGCAGGAAAGCAGAAAACTTCCCTGACGGATTTTCCGTGGGACGGGAACCGGCTCCAAATCAGACACCTGGGCAGTACCAGCGCAGGATTTTAGATGTGGAGACAAAGAGCTGAGAAATGGGATCAGCTGGGGCTCTGAGGGGTTGCAAAACACCGGCTTTAGGTACTTCAGAGCAATTCTGCCCTGTGTTTCTGGCCGCAGCGCCTGAATTTCGCACGCACCGGGCCAAAAGTCTCCCCGCAGCACCGAGCGCTCCCAGCTCTCGTTTCCAGCGGCTGCGGCCCCGTCCGTGCTCCGGCCGATCCCGCTCCCTCCGTCCCGGGAAGACATTTGTCCGAGCCTCCCGCCGCTCCCGGACGGCTCTTCCCGAGCTTCCCACCTCCCCCAGAGCATGGACCACCACGGGACCACCCTTCCCGAGCCTCCCGCTGCCCCGGGACCATCCAGGGCGGCGGGAGCCGCATCCCGAGCGCTCCCGGCCCGGTTCCCACGCGGGACCCCGCGGGCGCCGCCGCTCCCGTCCCGTCCGTCCCAGCCCGGCCCGGAGCCCCCCGTTACCGAGCAGCAGCAGAGCCCCCCGCGGGAGGAAGAGGAGGAGGAGGCGGCCGCGGGCCGCCCCTGGGAGCCGCATCCCGGCCGGGCTCAGCCCCGGAACATGGCGCTCACCTGGCGCAGGTGAGGGCGGGGCAGCCCCGAAATGGCCGCGGCGCCTGGCTGGGCACATCTGGGCACATCTGGGCACATCTGGGCGCCCGTGCTGGGTCCGGGACGAGCGGCTGTCCCCAAATTCCCGAGCGGCTCCTGTCACCGCCAGCCCACTCGCTGCACTTTTCCTTTTTTCTATTTTTTTTAATTTTTTTTTTTTAATGGGTGCTTCCGCAAAAGGAGGAATGTGTCAGGATTATACCGAGCCAGGATGTTCCTCTCTGTGAGATCTTTGTAGATTTTCAAGCTCAGTCAGCAAAAAAGACCTAATCAGGAGAACAGACAGCAGCTGCATCCCTTAGCCAAGGACACCCTGACAAGTATTAGGGATGTAATAAATCAAGATGTTGATGTGTGTCTGTGTGTACATTGCTAACTGGGAAAAACAGCCAAGGTTTATATATCCTAGAGCTGAACTATCTCAGTTATAATACCAAAATTCACACCTCCAGGTCAGAAAGACCCTGGCCAGGTGTTGAGCCTGCCCCAGAGCAGGGGCAGAATTGGCTGGGGTGACATAACTTGTATGGGAATTAATAACCCAGAGAGGGGCTGCACTTGGAAAGTTACTAACCCTGAATTCTGTGTATAAATAATGGTGGTAAAAGTCCAGTGGGATGTGCTGGATTCGTGGGACACTGCCAAGCACCCAGGCTTGGGCTCTTCTGAAACCAATAATCAACATCTCCCTGAAGTATTTAATTATTGGTTTGTTGCACGCCAGGTAATGAATCCGATTTTGGGGATGAACAATCTGCTCATCTGAGGTGTCAGATCACAGCCCCCTGCCACACCAGCACAGCTCTCAGCAAGGTGCCTTTATTTACAACACAGGTGAGTGAAAATGAAAACAGCCAGCCAGGGAACAGCCAGGGAACAGTCAGGGAATGTGGCTGGAACATTATAAAGCCATAAAAACACTCTACAAACAAACAGGCCAAGGTTTTGATTTGGGGATGGATACATACTGTGACAGGATGGGTTTGGGGCTGGTTAGACACTGTTAGAGATCCATGGGTTCCAGTTTTGGGGAACAGAGGGGAGCACTGGGATAATGACAGTGGGAATGGGAATGGGGAGAGCTGCTGAACCCAGACAGAAAACTCTCCTCAACCCCCAAACCCTCCCAAAGCTGCAAGAGATGGATGTGCAAACCAGCCTGGCTGGTGAATGTTACCCCTAATAACAAACAGCACACCTTGCCCAGCTCTAACACTGTCCATCTAATGTAGAAAAGGATTCCAAGGATGTTTGTTGTACCAGCTGAGACATCACTGCTCAGCCTTCCTTCTCAGGGAGGATTCTCAGGGAATAAAACCAGGGCAACACAAAGGCACGTTGTGGTTTCTAAGGTGCAGGAGTGCATCTGCTCAAACACCTCCCAGCCCTCGGTTCAGTCAGTCTTGGCACTTTCATCTTCCAGAGAAGCCGTGCTCACACTCCGCAGGTGAGAAGATGAAGGAAAGTTCTTTGTTCATGGGGCAAGATCCTCCTGCTCTGCTTCACTGGAGGGAATTTACAACTCATGTACAGTCACCCTCTTTCCGTGCAAGACTTTCAGGTTGAGCAGAGGCAGCGTGGGGCGTCTGTAATCCAGCTTTGTTCTAACACCCCAAATTACAAGCTTTCACCAACTGCTTTGGAAGCACCTGAGAAGAAAGATTGTAAGAAAAACAAACATCCATTACTCAGGGTTATTGTCAAAAACCAAAATAATAGAGGCAACTGCTGACCTCAGAAACTGTGGGTAAAATTTATGCTGACACGCTTAAGCAAAGACAGGGAATATGGAAACAGTGCCAGTCTTCCTGCTGCAATTTTAAAACAATAAAGGTTAAAGTAATCAAAAAGCAGATTCAAAACTGACAAAAGGGAAGTAGTTCATCCCTCTTCATCTACAAAGCAGGAATGCCATGGAAAGCAGCAACAATGGCTTTCCTACAAATGCTCCTTAACACCAGGGTGGAGAAATCTCTTGTACATTTAAGAGGCTGTGATTGTTCAGGGATTGTTCAGATCTCTCTGAAGGATCCTCAGCAGCAAAGTGTGACTGTGGCCTCAGACTGTTCATGGCAGGGAAATACCCGAGGCAATCTCTCTTGGAGAAGGTTTGGATGGGTACCTGCATTGTGCACACCAGGGAAGGCCTTTAATCTTCCAGTGGAATGGGCTCCTTTTCCTCCCCCATCTTCAGGCTCTCCTTTTCTTTACTGTTATAAAAACGGGTGAAGAAAAAAGAGAAAAGAAGCCCAAATCAGTGTCACTCTGAGCAGCAGGATGTCCTGAGTCACACACAGCACACCCGAGGTGAGATGCTGAGTGTGCCACCCGTGTGGCGACCACAGCTCAGGGGACAGGGTGGCCACCTGCCCACCACCACAGCAGCTGCATCCTTCTCTGAGCGAGGAGCCACTGAGAAGGGCAAGAGCCAAACGAGGACTCCAGAGCTTGTCCATCCCGGGGCTCTGTTCTGCCTGCACACAGCCAATTACCGCTAATTGGCTTGGCAGTTTTGCATTGCAGATGCTCAGAGCAGGGTCCGAGCCAATCGTTCAGAAAGGCCGTGGAGATAAAACTTGTCAAGCCCTCCCAGGAGCCTCGCCCTCCCTGCCCTGTCCTCACCGCTCCGTGTCTGCCACCTCCAGCCTCTTGTCTCGCGCTTTCCTGCGACGCTGCCGACAGATGATCACAGCTGTCACCACGATGATCATCAGGACAGAGGCAGATCCGATGGCCACGGCCAGGAAATGGATTTCTGAGAAACTCACTGCACGGGGAGAGACAGAGGAATGGAGCAGAGGGTCACACAGGAGGAAGGAGGCTGGGATCCTGTATCTGTGAATAAAACCTGTCCTCGGGCTCCTCTTTTTCCCTCATGCCTTCTACTTACAACCCCTTTTGTCCCATAATTTTCCCAGATGTGCAAGAGGGTCACTCTGGTTAAATCCACACAACTCTGGGGGGTTTCTTGGCCTCTCACCTTTCTGCACAACCCGGAGTCGCACCTCCCCGATGGTGCCATAGACATCTGGCCAGTTTGTCACCTGGCAGGTGAAGGTCCCGTTGTCACTGGGCTGCAGGTTCCAGATGATGATGGAAACATCGTTACGCTCGATGTTCCCATCCCAGGTGACTCGCTCTTTAAATCTTCCTGAGGGGGGCTTGTAGGGCTCCTTCAGGTAGTAAAATACCTATAAAAATCACAGAAACATTTGAATGGCTTGGGTTGGAAGGCACCTGGAAGATTCCTGAAGTCTTGTCAGGTTCAGGATGTCACCTAAGACACGCTCGGCTGCGGTGTCAGCCCATCCAGCTTCGGAAAGCCACAAACATTTTAACCCTGATCACCCAAAACTAAACATGAGCGTGTTTTTTAGGCAGGGTTTATAAACAAAACGTGGATTAATCACTGCAAGTGACGAAGGTCCAAAGGGACTCGTGGGTTTTGGGTGTGGCTGTAGCCAGTCACTGCTGGGGGCTGGGGCAGGGGGAGCCCTGAAACGGAGCACGGGGATCTCACTCACCGGCTCATGAGCGCTCAGGTCCTCGGGCTGGAAGTTCCAGCTCACTGAGAGCTGCTGGCTCACGGGGCTGCTGCTGGAAAAAGTGCATTTCAGCCGCTGGTTGGTCCCGTTCACGGCCACCACCTCCTTGGCGGTGTGAACCTCCACGGCTGCTGCCAGCCACAGCGCTGCAGGGCAAACACAGGGGGGAAATCACTGTCTGCGCTGAGCTCATCACTGCTCTTATCAGCCTGAGCTCCTGGGAGCCTTATTGAGCTGGCAAGGGATAACCTCAGTGTCCCAGGCACATTCTAGTGGGGTGCTACTGCAGATTTATACAGAAAAACCCTTTCAAACTGGACTGAAACCCACCCAGAAATTGCTATTTGCCATGCTGGAACTTCCCTTTAAACACCTTCTACTCAACCTCGTGTGCACCATGATGAAACTGCTCTCACTGATATAACCAGAGCCAGTTTTAGAGGCTTTATAGCCCAGCTGGGCAGCTGCAGGTAAATTTAGTCAGGTTGAAGAATTGCAGAGGAAATCCTCAAGGTAAATGTGGATTTGTTTTTCCAAGAAACATCCCCACAACCATCATGGCTGCTGCATTAAAAATAACTGAGCATTGCTCACTCGATGCTCCCCTGGAAGAGGCACAACCAGCAGGAGGGAGAGCAAGGAAATGAGAGGAGGAAAGTGAAAAATAAGCAAAATTAATGGTTTACTGGTGAAGGAAATAGAAAATATCCATATCCTGTCACAGGAAGTTAACTCAGCCCAGTGTGATTCAAGGAAAAAAAAAAAAAGAAAGCTTATCTAGGGTTGTAAAATGTAACTTCATAATAAAGACGTATTTGTAAATAATTTATGACTAAATACTTCCTTCCACATAATTCATTATCTCAAAGGGAAAAATACTTGGAATGCCAAAACATGGAAGGTATTCACACGTGGAAAACCTCACCGGCAGGGATCACGTGGCTCAAACACGGATTCAGTGCCAAATCTTTTCATTTTAAACTCCATGAAAAGAACTAAGCGAGAAATAAGAGTAAAATACTTTTTTTTTTTTTTTTTCCCAAGGCAGATTACATCCGTGTGCTGATGCATTTGGGAAAGGAGGATGTGTTATTCTTAAAATCCAGGTGTTTTGATATAAACCACCGAAAATTCAAGTGGGTTTTTCGTGTCTGGAACCTTTGCCGTGTAAAGGATCTGAAGCCGGGGCTCCTGGACAATCCCAGACTGTTTAGGAACAAAGGTAACAAGGAAAAAAAAAAAAAAAAAGGCTGGGAGTAAAGTTCAGATTCCTGGCAGGAGAGAAAAAGGAAAGGTTGAAACCCGAGCAGAGGAGGAGATCAGAGGAGGAGATGGATGTTCTTCCGCTCCAATACACCAAAACCTGTTGGGGAAGAAACTCAAGCGCTTCGTGCCACTTCCAGCGAGCCCCGCACGGAAAGAACCGCAGCAAGCACGGGGGGAAATCCTCTGCCCTAGGGCCAGCTGAAGGGGTCAGGAGAAGGAGAGGGGACAGGGTTCCTTACCTCGGAGCTGCGCCCCAAGGACGAGCGCAGCGCCCAGCCAGGTGCGGCCGCGCATCGGGGACACCAGGCCGGGGCTGCAAGGACAAATCCGCCCCGGCTTCTCCGGGACCGGGTAAAGGATGAGTTTCTCAAAGTCTTCCCAGCACGACGGGAATGATTCCTTGGCCCCAACTCTGCCGGCGAGGGAAGAGGAGCGCTCGCCCTGCGCTCCTTGCCAAGGTGCGCCCAGCCCCGCTCACCTCTGCCGTAAATCAGCGAGATTCCCAAGGTAAGATTAATTTCTTCTCCCTCCCATATTCCCCTGTTCTTTTGTGTTGCAATCATTCCTCCTCCCAGCCGCCACCCGAAACCACTCCCCTCTTGTGGGAGGTAAAAGAACATTTGCCTGGAGGTGTTCAAAGGTGGCTCGAAGGAATGAGAGCCATTCTCTCGACAAAAAAACCTGCAAACGATCCGAAAAAGAGCAGCCCAAAGCTGACAGGCGGTGGCCGCAGAGCGGGCCCTCATCCAGAGGATGGGAACGTCCCACCAAACACAGACACCTACCCCAAAATGATTGGAACGTTCCTTGGTTGCAGCCGAGGATTGGGAGCCTGGAGCTTGGGAAGTTTTTGGGAGAATCAAGCGGAAAATGGGTCCAGCCCGGCCGGCACCGCTGGGGAAACACCACCGTGCTCCACAAGGGAAATTCCGTGGGACACAATAATCTGCAGGCGGCACGTGGAAGTTGTGAGAGTACGAAACCCATCGGAGCCTGTGTGATGGCAAAATGGGGATGTTTGCATTCGAGAGCCATAAATCGCTGCCCGTGGCAGTGTCTGTGTTCGGTTCACGATCCCGTTCCAAGAAGTCACCCCAGGTTACCGGTCTCACTTGCGGCTGGTGCCGATTTCCTTCTCAGGGGTGCAAGGGGAGTGTGTCCGAGTCCCTGGGTGTTTGGGGAGCTCTCTTCAGCCATTTGGCCATGGAAAAACAGCACTGAGGCTGCCAGCTCCCTGGATTGTCCCCAGAACAGGACAGGGAATCCTGTGTGTGCTACCACATCCCTGCTAACAGCTCCGGGACACCAAGGATCTCCATTTTCCTGGGAGTGATTTGGGCCCGTGTTAGCCCTTCATCACTTCATCTCCCCAGATTTCCTCTCACTTACTATTCCAACATATTTTGTTCCCTTGCCACAGTGAATATTTATCACTCTGGGGCTTTGTTAAGGTTGTGTTTAAAATTTATCAGCCAATTTGCTGTAACTTCCTAATTCTGTGTCTGCCCAGGGCTGGGAGCAGCCCCTGTTCCCACCTTTGCCTGCAGACTTTTGCTAACCTTCATCTTCTTTCAAAACACGTGGACTCCCAGCTTTTAAGAGAGGAACACGTCCCTGGCACACTCTCACCAGCAACCCAAACTCTGTGACGTTCCACTTGGAAACACAAATAAGGAAAAGAAAGCCCTGACGGCCAAAGAGAGCGCCCCAATAAAGGAAATGGGGCACAGCAACATTCCCTCTGTGTCCATGCCGAGGGCAGCAGAGCCTGGGGCGCGCCTGGCCCGGTGCCGCGGGGGTCAGTCCTGCCCCAAACCCGGCTGGGAGGGACCGGCCCCGGCGTGCGGCGCTGGCCGGGACAGGAGCCCCCTCTAGCGGGGCCAGGTCACTTCCAGGGGAGCTCCCGAAGCTCCCAAAAATGCTGCTGGGATATCTCCGGAGAGCCCGTGGAGCTGGGCTGAGCGCAGGGGATGCGCAGGGAGCGATGGCCTCGGTTCTGTGCCCGTGCAGCGGCTCTGGGTGCTGAGCCCTGGGTGCTGCTCCTGTGTTCCCACCTGCCCGTGCCTGAAAGGGACCTGCAGGGAGCATGGAGAGGGGCTCTTTGTCAGCAGCTCTGGAATAGAACAAGGGGGAATGGGTTCAGACTGACAGAGAGCAGGGATGGATGGGATATTGGGAAGGAATTGCTCCTGGGAGGGTGGGGAGCCCTGGCACAGGGTGCCCAGAGACTCTGTGGCTGCCCCTGGATCCCTGGCAGTGCCCAAGGCCAGGCTGGATGGGGCTTGGAGCAGCCTGGGACAGTGGAAGGTGCCCATAGCAGGGATGGGATGCATTTTGTAGTCCCTTCCCACCCAACCCGTCCCTGATTCCACATGAAGTCGTTTGCCGCAGTTGGAACCTCTCAAACTCTCACTTTGAGAAGCTGTTGGGAAGGTCCTGATGGCAAATCTGATTCCAGCTTGTTTCTCTCTCCTGCTGCTCCCAGGGCAGCTCCAGGAGCTGTCCCGAGCCCTGCAGAGCAGAGCAGCCTCCCCTGGCTGGTGGTGACGTCCCATGAAGACATTTTGAAGCTCCGCACTTCCTGACCTGGGCTTATTTCGCGTGTCTGGGTCTGCCTTGGCTGCTCTGGAAAGTGTGAGTCCCCCAGCCCCGCTCGGGTCCGCAGCAATTCTGGGAAAAACAATCCAGAGCCTCTTTCTAGGAAAGCCACCGTGTTCTTTCCTGCCACAGCCACGCTGGTCTGATGTGGTGGAGAGGAGCAGCAGGAGGAACACGAGGATGAGGCTGGAGCAGTCCCTGCCCCTCCTGGGGCTGCTGCTGTGTGCAGGTGAGTCCCCAAACCTCAGGCAGCTGGGTCGGAGCTCGGTGCAGAGCGAACCGTAAAGGTTCCACACTCTTAATTTTGGTTTTATCCTTTATCTGAGCACTTCTCTTAAAGCTTTTTGCGATCCCGGGTAAATAACGTGAGGCTTGGCGGGCTCTCGGGGTGTGGTGGCAGCTCCCACCCGAGCTTTGGGATGCCCCGCTGGTTTAGGATGAAGAACAGAGCACCCATAAAGGCTCTAAAGGAGCCAGTGATGAGGAGAGATAAGCGTGCGAGGTAATCCACTCAGAGTTGGTACAATAAAACTACAACTGCTCTGCCAAAGTGCTGCAAATACCGATCTTGGTGAAGGTAGAAAATGTGGTTTATCAGTGGCCAGTTCTTTTTTCAGATTTAAATTAATCTGTGTGAAATAAAAAAGCATCGGGTCACCTTTTCTCCAGCCAAGTCCGCTGTCTGTGGAACTCAAACCTGCAATCATTAACTTGTGTTACTTTTTTCAGGAAGACAAATGTCTTTAAAGGAAATCACAGATCTGATTCACAGCTCCTAAAAACTCTTTCTTTAATACTCCAGCTCCAGAGCTTTCCACAGAGCAAGCTGTTTCTTACAAGGCAGAAAATCCACACAGATAAACTGTTTTACAGCATTAAATCAACATCAGGGTCCCACTCTGCAGTGAGTTCTCTTGCAGAGGACAGAGGTTCTTAGCAGGGTTTTCCAGCAGTGCTTGCTCCATGACAATAAAGCAAATTTCAGGTTTTACCTCTTGCAATAACAACCCTTTTTCCGAGCTGGGTCGGAAAATGATTCAGGTTTCCATTCTGCATTAAACCATGTTAAAAATGGCCTCCAAGTTCAGAACAACATCCTGTCTCACCACCAGAATATTTCTGATGCCTTCAGCACGAATGTGGGACTAGAAACATCTCTTTCAAGCAGCTGAGTTCAGAAAGGATGTCCTGGCAGTAGGAAAGGTGTGTGATATCTGAAGCTCAATTACTTAATATTTCTTATTCATTTCTTTTCAGTTGGCACCACAGCTCAGCAGGGTAAGTGTATTTTTCCTTAACTATTTATCATGTTAAAAACCCCAAATATGCCTCAAAAGTGAGGAAGGACTAAGAGTCAAACGGAAAGATCTGAATTTTGTAAATATTTCAGGATAGAAATATTCACTGTTCATTTACTGGCAGGAATCTTATTGATTGGAGAAATTGGTCCCTAATTATCAACAGTGTTGAGCATTTCCAACAAGACCAAGCAGTGAGGCAATGGTGAGATGATTTTTTAACACTCTTTATTTTCTGTTTTGCAGATGAAGAACTGGAGGGTAAGTGAATTTTACTGCATTCTGTAGTAATTAGTGGGATGCAAAGACTGTAAATGACTGAAAAAACAGTAGAAATGTTTGAGTTTTGCTTTTGGTTTCCTTTCTCATTGGTGTTTCTTCCCAAGAGGAGTTCCTGGTGGAGATTTCTGGCACCACGGTGACAATCACGTGTCCCTTTGAGGACGAGGGCATCCGGTGGGACCTGTCTGGGAGAACAGAGGACACCACGGAGAGGAAGTTTGTTATAAAGGACCACGACAGCACTCCTGCCAACCTGAGCTGTTCCTTGGGTGATAAGAAGCGCCAGCTGTACCTGAATGCCAGAGGTGAGCGCGGAGCCCTGACCCCGCACATGCCAATGGCAGATTTTGGGAGCTGACACTTGGTTTGCAGTGCTGGGGTGGGTGAATGTGGTGCTGCTGGGACCATTCCCTCTGTGTGGGCAGTGCAAGAGTCCCAGAGCCATTTTTTGGCAGAAGGAATCTCCCTTTTCCTCTCAGTTTGCCCTTTTCCCCTTCCTGGCTGCCTGTAGCCCTGTGCCAGTGCTCAGGTGAGCGGGACCTGGGCTCTCCCTGGCTCTGAGCATCTCCCCATCCTCATACCCTGCAGTGTGTGCCAACTGTGAGGAGCTGGATGCCCTGACTGTGGCAGGGATCATCACTGCAGACCTCCTCACCACCCTGGGGGTACTGATCCTGGTCTATTACTTCAGCAAAGGCAGGAAGGGACGAGCCAGCGCTGGTGGGGACAGTCGGCCACGAGGTGAGAGCCATTCCAGACATCCCTGCTCCCCGTGCCAGCCTCGGGGCACCCAGTGAAACCCTCCTCCCCACGGCGTGACGGGGCATCCTCTGCTCCCCACGAGCTCCCAGTCAGTGCTCCTGATTCCCCCGTGTGCCCTCCAGGCTGGAGATGTGCAGGGATGGGAGTGGATGCTGTGCCAAAGCCATTTCCCAGGCCCTCGTTCTGGAGCCAACCCTCCAGCTCCTGGCAGCAGCTGCCTCTTCAAGAGCTGGGAATAAACCCATGGGAGTTTCTCCATGGTGTGCCTGGCCCTGGGATCAGCCTGGAGGTTCCTTGTGGAAGGAATCCCCAAGGATTCACCCTCTCTGTGCCTCTGTTTCAGGCCAGAAGATGCAGCGTCCTCCCCCTGTCCCAAACCCGGACTATGAGGTGAGGATTGTCCCTGAACTTTCCATCCCTGCTGGCTGGGGAGGGATAGCCAGGGCTGGGGCTGATAGCCAGGTCATTTATCCTTGAAGAAACATCCAGTCAAGCTCCAAGATTTCCTGGCAGTGGGGGAAAAAGGGTGGTGAGAGTGCAGGCCCTGCTCCTGGTGCTGCCACAGGGATTTCTCTCGGAGCAGAACTGCAGCTCCCTGTGCACTGCCCCTGCTCTGTTGTGCTTTTCTCCACGTACTGTGAGGATTCCTGAACTGAGATCTCTGCTGTTCCCACAGCCCATCCGGAAAGGCCAGCGGGAGGTGTATGCAGGCCTGGGGCCCAGAGGCATCTGAAGTTCCCAGGGATGACAGGCTGGAAGCCAGCAGCACTGGGGCCAAATGCTTCTGCCCAGCTTGTTCTCAGCTCTCTGCAGCTCTGCTGAAGCTCTGGCATTTTGGGATAAGCCAGGTGGCCACTGGACAGGGATGTGTTTGGGTTTGCCATCAGGGAACAGAAATGAGCACACTGGCAAGAGATTTCCTTCTCATTAAAGGACTGCAGGCTCACCCCGTGGCTCCTGGTCTCCTTTTCCCCTCACACTTCTCCCTGCTCCTGTTCAATTCCTGCCCTGAGGGCCTCCACTTGTTTCTGGTGGTTCCCTGGGCTGTGAGCAGATCCTTCTCAGGGGGATTTGCCTCTGACCTCGTCCTGCTCTCCCCTTCACAGCCCGACCTCCATTTGCCGAAGCGGCAGAGGCAGGCAGTAAAACCCCCAAAGGGCCCAGCAGCAATGGCACAGGCGAAGCAGGGCCCGTGGGTTGTTTTGATGCCTGTTTCAGGTCGAGCCAGCCCCGTTTCTGCCCCTGAGCAGAGGAAGCAGCAGCGAGCAGGAGCTGGGGGTGGTTGGGCTGCAGGAGGGGAGGTGAAGCCCAGCAGTGCCAGGATGCGGTTTAGAGGCACAGCTGGGCTCGTTTGCCACAACAGGCCCTGCACCCCGAGCAGGGAGATGGTGAGATACACACAGCACAGCACCAACCCCCAGCAGCTCCAAAACCACCCAGGGCCATGTTCTCACCTTCTGCAAGCCAGCGCTGCTGCAGAGACGCCTGCTCAGCCCACCAGCAGGCTCTGGGTGTACAGGGCCTAAATTTTGCTTTCAAAACCCCCTAAATTTTGCTACACCCCAGTGTTTCTACCACCATTTTTGGGTCACATCAATGTACAAGTTTGCCCCAGTGTTCACCCCAGCCAGTGCCATCCCACACATTCCTTGTCTCAGCAGGATCAGCACCCCTGCAGTGGCAACAGCTCTGCCCCTGTGCTTACCCCTGCACCAGAGGAATGTTTCTTTGTCCTTCCAAGGCTGAGGTGATGCTGGCTGGCCCTGTCTGGGATCTGTGTCCTGTTTTGGGGGCTCAGACCACATGAGCTGTGTCTGCATGGGGCTGGGGAGTGGAGACCTGGCCTTGCCAGTGACCAAATCCCATCCCATGTGCACCTTCCCAGGGACCAAATCCCATCCCATGTGCAGGGACCAAATCCCATCCCATGTGCAGGGACCAAATCCCATCCCATGTGCACCTTACAAGACACCAGATCCCATCCTGTGGGTGCCTTTCCCAGGACCTGGACACAACAGATGGAGCAGGGAGGCTGTGGGGCAGGCTCATCTTTAATGGCAGGAATGTAGAAGTGCAAGGAATGAGCACAGGGCTGCAAGCAGCCCACCCTGGAGGGACCTCCAAGCAAAACCAGCTCGTTGATGAAGGCAGTCTCAGAGGCTCAGAGTTTTCCCACTTCACTTGCGGGCACGGGTGGGAGCCAGCCGGCTGTACTGCTCATCCTCCCTTTCTCTGAGGGGCTGGGAGGAGGAAAAAAAGGGCAGATGAGCCAAAACTGTACCTGCTCAGCCCTGGGAGGGCGAGCTGGATCAGCCTTTGGCAAGATTCTCTCCACACTGAGATGGTGAAGGTGTCCCCCCACACACACAGGGGTGCTGAAGGTGTCCCCATACACACAGGGGTGCTGAAGGTGTCCCCACACACACACAGGGGTGCTGAAGGTGTCCCCATACACACAGGGGTGCTGAAGGTGTCCCCATACACACAGGGGTGCTGAAGGTGTCCCCACACACACAGGGGTGTCCCCACACTCACCTGGTAGAGCTCGTTGGCGATCAGGTTCTGCCTATCAGAAGCTGAAGGAAGAAAGAAGGCCAAGGTCAGGGATCAGGGGAGCCATGGGCAGTGTGGGGAACATTTACACACAAACCCAAGAGCTGGCTGCAGCCCCTGGGTGCCACACACAACTCCCAGTGGTGTCAGGCCCAGCACTCAGGTCTCTCCCACCCCTCACCTCGTGACGTGTGTCCCCTGTCGTGGCCAGTGATGCAGTACACGGCCACTGCCAGGAACAACGTGGCCACGACGTCCGCGATGACGATGCCTGAGATGGTGGGAGCGTCCACCTCGATGCAGTTCTGGCACACTGGAAGCCCAAAAGGACGTGGACATTGAGGGCAGGGGCACACCCAGAGTGCTCAGCCAGCTCTGCCAGTCCAACAGAGAGCAGCTGGCTTTGCTGTGTGACCCAGGGCAGTGGCACAAGCTGCCACGTGCCCCCACGCCCAGTGCAGGGCCACAGAAGCAGGTCAGGGCACTAAATAAGGCTGCAGAGCTGTCATGGTGACACCACACGCAGAAGAACCTGCAGCAAACCGGTGGAGACACTCCCAGATGAGGGGAAATGCCCTCAAGACTCAGCTTGGGTGAAAACCTCGAGCAGTTCTGGCTCTGGAAAAGCAGATGTGCAACACTTACTGCGATAGTGCACCTGGAGGCTTTTCCTTTGGCCCCCTGTTTCACACACGTAGAGGCCTCTGGGGTCATCATAAACCGCGCTCAGGTCCAGCTGTGCTTCGTGCCCAACAGTGCTCCCATCTTTCCACCAGGTGATGTTTTTGTTGCCTTGGCCTCGCACACATTCCAGGAACACCTTCCCGCTGAATTCCTTCACGTATATCTGCCCTGTGGAAGGAGAAGAGAGCAGACAGCTTCACCCCTGAGTTACTGACAGCAGAGCAGAGCTCAGAGCTCCTTCACGGGGATGAAGCATCACATCAGGCTGTCCCAAAAAAACTCTGGGCAAAGCAGGCTCCCCCATCCTTTGTTGCACTGGTTCCTTTTTCCCCATCGACATCCCAAACCTTCCCTGCTGGAAAACCTCACCCAGCCTTGGGGCTCCATCCCAGCACCCTCCCAGCACATCCAGGGACCACGGCGAGCGTCCGGCCGCTGACCCCACACCTGCGGACTCACCTCGGACCCCCCAGCTGGCCAGGGCCAGCCCGGCCAGCAGTGCCCAGGCACTCAGGACCTTTCCCCTCGTCATGGCCCGGCGGTGCTGGCTCTGTCCCCGCTCGCAGGACGTGGGGAGAGCTGCTCACCACGCGGCACCGCCCGCCCGGGGCTGCGGCAGGTACCGGATGCCGGGGGCTGATCCTCCCTCCCCGGCAGCCGGGGATGGATGGGGGGCTGTGCGCCTGCCTGCTCACCCCAGCACAGCCCGACAGCCGTGGGAGGACAGGGAGGACGTGGCGGGCTGTGGTTCGGGTCCTCCGGCAGCCAGGGACCCTCTGCAGCCAGGGGC
Source organism: Pseudopodoces humilis (assembly GCF_049639895.1). Lineage (NCBI taxonomy): Eukaryota > Metazoa > Chordata > Aves > Passeriformes > Paridae > Pseudopodoces > Pseudopodoces humilis. The sequence goes on along the minus strand of NC_142224.1, from coordinate 5,707,288 downwards.
TTCCAGCAGCCACGGACCCGCAAGCGACAAGGACCGCCAGGTCCCTGCACAGCCACAGAACCCAGCAGCATCCGCAGGTGTCCCGGCACTCATGGAGCCCCCCCGGCACCCATGGAGCCCCCCAGCACCCATGCAGCCCCCCCAGCCATCCAGAGACCCCTGCAGCAGCTAGGGAACCCCCAGAATTTCTATGTCCCCCTGCAGTCACTGGTCCCCCATAGCCACGGCCCCGGCACCCACTGGTGTCCTCTGCAAGCCATAAACCTTCAGCACCCACTGGTGCTGGGTCCCCGTGTCCCCAAGCCCGCGGTCCCCGATCCCCCCCGGCATTCCCGTGTCCCCAAACCCGCGGTCCCCGATCCCCCCCGGTTCCGGCTGTCCCCCCGCAGCCTCGAACCCGGGTCCCCCGCTCTTGCTCCGCGCCGCGGTCCCGTGTCCCTCGCGGCCGCCGTAGGGCGCGCAGCGATGGCGGCGCGGGAGGGTTCGCTGGTGGCGGCCGTGCTGGCGCGCTCGGGCCGGCTCGACAAGGAACATCTGGGAGCCCGCGTGGGGCGCCTCTCCCGCCGCGTCGAGGAGCTCAAGGCAAGGGACGGCAGCGGCGGAGGGACGGGGAACGGAGGGGGCGCGGGGAGAGACGCGGGGCCGGCGCTGCGGCTGAGCCGGTCAGGACTGGGTGCCCAGCCCTGGGTCAGCTCGAGTGTCCAGCCCTGCTTTGGACCGGGTGTGCAGCCCAGATCAGCTGGATCAGGGTGTCCAGCCCTGGTTCAGCCCCAGGAATCCGGCCCAGGTCAGCTGGATCAGGATGCCCAGCCCTGGTTCTGCCCCAGGAGCCCAGCCCTGCTCCATCCCGGCTGCCCCGGCCCTGTCCCTCTGCCCCCGGGGTGACGCTGTCCTGCTGCTCGCTGTCCTCAGGGAGAGGTGTGCACCATGATCAACAAGAAGTACAGCGAGTTCCTGCCCAGCATGCAGAGCGCAGAGGACCTGGTGGCACAGGTGGAGGGGCTGGCCAACAACATCGACATGCTCAAGGCGGGCATCGAGAACGAGGTGACTCCCAGGGGACATTCCGCTCCATTTCATCCCAAATCCGGAGTGATTCTGTGATTAAGATCCCTGGGTGCTATCAGCCCTAAAGAACGCCTTGTGGTGGCACCAGGGTGTACATTAGGAGCTGCCATTAAGGGATTGTCACTCATGTGGGTTGAAAAGTGTGTCACACTGTCCTTCAGAGAGAGGGACCAGCCTTGGCTGTGGCAGGGGGTGGAACACAGGAATAAAAAGGATGGAGTTTTTTTATTCTTCACCAAATTGTTCTATGAACAGAAATAAATGATAAATTTAAGAAGAGTTAAGAAATGCTGTCAATGAACTGAAAAATGTTGTTATTTTAGGTTCAGCGAGATCTAAACGTTGCTGTTGCTGAGTTCACAGAGCTGAAGCAGCAGCTGGAGAGGGACACGCTGGTCCTGAGCATCCTGAAAAAGCTGCAGGAGGTGAGGAGGGGGAGCAGAAGCATCCTGCTCCTCAGTGTGAGACATTATTCTGTTTTGGATGAGTGCCTGTGGCTGACAGGTTTGGATGAGGGCAGAGCTGCAGTGACCCCTGTGTGTGCTTGGCCTTTGCAGATTGATTCCTCTATCAAGGAGTGCAGCTCTGCCCTGCTGGAGGAGCAGTACGTGGCAGCAGCTCAGCAGCTGGAGAAGGTACCAGTGAGCCCTTGGCAGTGGTGGTGGATGCACTGAGTTCCAGAGGATGCTTTGGCTCAGAGCTTACCCGAGCTGTGTTTGCTCTCCCCCACCAGGCACGGAGCAGCCTCAGGAGCCTGGAGTCCCGCAGGGGCTTTGAGCTGAAGATCCTGAAGGCCCTGGGCACGGAGCTCACGGTGCAGACACAGAACTTGATCTACCATCTCAGGCAGGAGTGGCAGAAGCTCATTGTGTGGAAGCTTCCCCCTTCCAAAGGTGCTCACAGGGTTTTTTTTCACCCTTTCTGCCCTACTGAAGTGCCTGTTTTCACCTGCAAGGTGGGACGTGCAGTAAAACTGTTGGGCTGAGGGGGTTGAGCGAGCTCCTGCTCTGGGGAGGGGTAGATCTTTGCCTCTCTGTGACCCTGTGACAGCCCTGGGTGTGGTTTGTGTGCAGGAAGCAGCAGCCTGGAGGCCGTGGTGCTGTCGGAGCTGCACTTGCACACGGTGCTGCCTCAGGACAAGGACACTGCTGTCCCACCCGTGGCTGCCGTGCTGCAGGCCTTGGCTGTCCTGGGAGAGCTGCACTCCAGGCTCAAAGATTTTGGTAAGACAGACCTCAGAAACAGCCCCAGTAGCTCAGGGGGATAGTTCAGGCTTTTTTAACATGGATAGTGAGATCCACTTCACTCCAGCAGGACAATGGAAGACTTCTTCCTCTCCTGGCTGGTGTTTCACAGTGAGGTGAATGCTGTAGCTCTTATTAATAGGAAAATATTTATCCCATTATCTACCTGGAATTATTTCTCCTTTCCTGACAATTCAGGGTTCATTTTGATCTATGACTGTGTGGTTTCATAGCCTGATGCTTGAAGAGTTTTACCTCATCAGTAATTCCCTGGTAGAACTGATGAAGGGATTATTCCTTACACTTCTTGCAGTCTCCAAATCCAGAATAGTCAGGGCTGGACCTCCCTGGAGCAATCTGCTATTGGAAAACCTCTGTTTTTCCCTTTCCTCAGGCCAGTTGTTGCTGCAGTACATCCTGAAGCCGCTGATCTCACACCCATCTCTGGAGCCAGTCCCAGAGGAGCAGCCAGATGTGTTCATCCTGAGGTTCAGGTCCCAGGAGCTTGTCTTGAACGAGTCCTCTCCTGTGGAGGTGTTTGACAAGATCAAGCTGGTTTTTGAAGTTCTGCACAAACACCTGCTAAGTAGGTAGTTCCTCTCTTTGGGAATTAGTTGTGAGCAGTACATTGTTCATTTAATGAGAGTTCTCTGGAATTTTGATTGTTAATCAGCATTATGTGCAAGGAAAATGGAGGGAAGGCTATTGAACCGATGCAGGCTCTGGCCCAGGAAGCAGCTGTATTAAAATCCATTTTTCTTCTCTGGGATGCAGATGTGCCTCTGGAGCAGCCTGGGGAAGGCAGAAAGGAAGGCAGAGTCACCCTGGCAGAGCTGCTGGGGGAGCTCATCTGGGAGGAGCTCTCAGACTGCCTCATCCACAACTGCCTGGTGGACTCCATCCCAACCAACAGCAGCAAACTGGAGCAGTACAAAGAGGTGGGTCCCAAAAACCTCCTCAGGTTTGAGCACAGAGCCCAGTGGGATGGCACTCCAGTGGTTAATGCCCTCCAAAACCTCGTTCATCCTTTGCTTTTGGCTTTTCTACCCAATTTTACTTTGTTCCCTGACTTTAGGGGACTGTGCTAACAAACATCTGCTCCCCTCAGGTGATCGAATCCACAGAGGAATTTGAGAAAGCCCTGAAGAAGATGCAGTTTTTGAAGGAAGACACGACTGCCTTGCTGAAATACGCCTGCAATGTCGATTCCCACTTTGCCAACAAGAAGTGCCAGGATGTGATCATGGCAGCCAGGAACCTGATGACCTCAGAAATACACAACACTGTGAAGGTGACTGGGGATGCCTCATGCAGTTTTTCCATCTGGAAAACAGTCTCTAAATATTTTTTAATAGTTCTGCGGTATTGTGTTTGAGTCTTCAATCTCTGCCATTCATTGCTTTTTAATCTTGGCAGATTCTCCTTTCTGAGCTGTAAATTTTTTTACCCCCCCTCTTGTTTTCCCTTAGATCACACCTGATTCCAGCCTAGCCCTCCCAGAGCTCCCTGATCCTGGGTCAGGAGACCACCTAAAAATGCAGAGACCCTCCAGCCTCCTGCAGAGTGGGACAGTGAATTTGGGGAGTGAGAGCAGGCTGAGCCCGTTCACCCTGTGCCTGCCCACCTGCCGCATCAGCTCCTCGGTGCAGCAGCTCGTGGAGCTGGCCTATCACACCCTGCTGGAGGCCACAGCCAGCACAGATCTCTGGTAGGAATTATTTGGCATTATCATTGGTTATCATTATTTGTCAAATCAATATTGATTATAACTTGTGTGTCAGCCTCTAGCAGCACCAAACATCTGGTAATAGGTTTAAAGAACTTTAAAGGATAGAAAAGGCCAAAAAATTAGACTCAGTTGTTAGTCTTGTTTTGGCTGGAGGATGTATCCCTGGGTTTGGGCAGGAGACTGACACTGCTGCAGGCTGGTCCTTCAGGTTCAGCAGCCCTTGGAGTTCAGGTTTTTAGAAAAGTCAGTTGTTTAGAAAAATCAAAGCCATCTCCTTTTCCCAAAACCAAGTGCTGGCCTCACTGTGAGCAGAGTTCTTGCTGACTTTGTGCCAGTGAAAGCTGAGAGCTCCAGCCCTGCAGTTGGCAGGGCTCTTGGGGAAAAACAAACAGAATCCACACAAATTTAACTTCAACAAGCACAGACCACAGCCCTGAAGCAGGAGAGTTGCCCAGGTAACAGCTGCCCTCAAGGGGCAGAGAGAGGGCCGAGTGTTCCTGCACACCTGGAGGGGCAGGGACAGTGTCCCCTTTGTTCTGGGTTTTCACGTGTCTCCCTTCCACACCGAACCTCAAGGTCACCACAGCCTTTGTGAGTTTTCCAGAGTGTTGACAGTGCTGTCACTGATCCTGACAATCCCCTCTTTGTGCCAGTGCTTCTGCTCATAAAACCTTGTTGTGGGGCAGGTTGAGGGTCAGCTGTGACCAGGACATTAATGCCAGGCTGACATGAGCCCTCCTTCCCTTGTAGCTGTGTGCAGCTCTTTGACTGTGTCAGGAACATCTTCCAGCTCTTCTACGAGGTGGTGCCCACGTACCACAGGTGAGTGTGTCCATACTGGCTGTTCTGAGGGGCAATACTCCTGTTGCAACAGTCCCAGCTGTCCACTGCAGCCAGGGGCTCCAGCAGCAAAAATCAACTATTCAGTCTCTTATTAAACCATACCTGTGCAAAGCAGGTGCTTGAGAGTTTCTGTGTTGTCAGTCTTCTCATCAAGGGTCTGGGTGAAGTTCTCACACAGCTGTGTTTGTTTCCAGCCATGTAGCTTTGACCTCAGATCTGATGCACAGGTTTTTCATGATGTTTTTCCTGTGAAAAAAAAGAACAGCAATGAAGATGGAAAGTTCACAAGCCTGACAGAGAACTTCTCTCCCTTTTCCTCACTGTGACTTTGCTCTAATAAATTTACTCCTGTTTGAAAGTCCATGGCTGGAAACAGTGTGGGATAATATGTATGCTGAAAGCAAGCAGGGAGCACAGAGCCTGTGTGAAGCCAAGTCACATAACTTTCTCAGACCGGCCTGAGAAAGTGTGGCCTGAGGAATTTTAAGGAGGAATCCAAGCAGTCCTTGGAGAAGGACAACCTTTGCAGGTGCTGTTTGGATCCCTGTTGTTTTCTTGCAAGAAATAGTCAAGGGGTGTAGTTTTTAATTGTCCAGTAGTGGTGATGTGTTGATTTAATGACCAACGAGAGTTTTACCTCTCAGACCTTCTCGGAACTGTCTATAAAAGAAGATCTGGAATAATAAAACTTGCTGTCTTGTGACACTCAGAGAGTCTGTATTTTACTGCTTCATGTTCCTAATATAGTGCAACAGGATAACACAGGGTTCAAATGGCATTTCAGACTCTTTTCCTGCCAGTTCCTGTGAGGATGTGAGAGGTCAAATGTTTTTACTCTGATGTCAGCCCGGCCTTGCCAGCACCATCTGCTGACAGACCATGCGTTTCTCTAGCATAGACACGACCACTTTTTTTACCAGAACCAGCTCTAAATAAACCCATTTCTTCTTTTTCCCTTCTTACTGGGCCAGGGAGAACCTGCAGAAGCTGCCCCAGCTGGCTGCCATCCACCACAACAACTGCATGTACATCGCCCACCACCTGCTCACCCTGGGCCACCAGTTCCGCTTCCGCAGCACCAGCGTGCTCAGCAACGGGGCTGCCACCTTCGTGGACCTGGTGCCTGGCATAAGGAGGCTGGGTAACTTCCCACCTTCCCCTCTTGAAATGTGTTTGTGGATCATGTGGGAATTCACCCTGGCAGTTGCTGCTGGTTTTGTGGAGGTTTGGCTGCTCACTCAGTGCCAGCAGTGGATTGGTATTTTTTGGACAAGTGGCAAAAACATTTTCTGAATTAGGAAGTTCTGGCTCTTTGAAACCTGTGTCTTCTTAGTCCCAAGAGCAGTTCAGTATCCAACAAGATGTAGCACTTTGTTTTGGGATCTGCTGCTCTGTCTTTTTCATTAATTATTCTACAGAAATAAATTCAGAGATAAGTTTGTGTGAGCTAGCAGGAGTCGTCCACAATTCATTCTCCTACTCTGCTTTTTTCCGAGCAGTGTTGTAGCAACGCAAGCTGCACAAGAGCTCACTGGTTAAACTGGCTCTGGGAGACTGTACGGAGACTGGAAACTTGATTAAAAATAAAACATTGTAGCAAGTTCATTATTCAGCACTTACAGTCATAAATAGGCAGAGCAGATTTCATAATTGCTTAATTGCTTTTCTCTGCTTGTTTTGCTCCTAAAGGGATAGAGTGTTTTCTGGCCCAGATGCGAGTGCAGAAGGGAGAAATCCTGGAGAGGCTCTCGAGTGCCAGGAATTTTTCCAACATGGATGATGAGGAGAATTACTGTGCAGCAAATAAAGCCATAAAGCAGGTAAGGAAGGCAGAGAAAGACCATCCCAGTGCCTGCAGGTATCCTGGGGAGGGTGCAGTGTGTCATCTCAGCCCTGACAGCTGTGGAACTGCTAAAACATCTATTTTCTGACATGATGGTTTGGGTTTTTTGTCCTGGGCTGTGTCTTTAGCAGGATTGCTCCATTGTTTCTGCCCATTTGTACTCACCTGACCCCCTGGTGCCTTTCCCAGGGTTCTGTCTGGTGTCACACTCAGCTGTTGCCTTGCAGGTGCTGCACCAGCTGAGGAGGCTGGGCATGGTGTGGCAGGATGTGCTCCCTGTGAACGTGTACTGCAAGGCCATGGGGGCCTTACTGAACACAGCCCTGGCAGAGATTGTCACCAGGATTGCTGCCCTGGAGGTAACAGCCGTGGGGGGTGCTGGGGACAGCATTTGTCACCTCCAGAAACTCTTCTCATAATCTCAGTTTTTCATTTGACTATGCACTCTGAAAATAAACCTCACTTCTCTCTGTTGATGTTTTCCCCCTTCCAGGATATCTCTGCAGAGGATGCAGACAGGCTGTACTCACTCTGCAGGATCATGGTGGAGGAGGGACCCCAAGTTTTCACCCCTCTGCTTGAAGAAGACAAAAATAAGAAGTATCAAGAGGAAGTTCCAGTCTATGTGCAGAAGTGGATGACATTCAAGGAGCTGATGATCATCCTGCAGGCCAACCTCCAAGAAATTGTGGATCAGTAGGTGTTCTCCTCTCCAGCTGCTTCTCCAGACCTGTGCCAGGGAGCTGGAGCTCAGAGGAAGGGCGGGAGCTGCTAACAGGGGTCAGGATCAGCTCCTGGCACAGGTCCTTGGAGGCTTGTTTGGGGTGCCATTTCTGGGCAGCTTGGTGACATAAAGCTCTCCCTGTCTCCCATGCAGGTGGGCAGATGGCAAGGGGCCTCTGGCAGAGGAGTTTTCGGCAGCTGAGGTGAAGAGTCTGATCCGAGCCTTGTTCCAGAACACAGAGAGGAGAGCAGCAGCCCTGGCCAAGATCAAGTGACTCCAGTTTACACCTGCCTCTTGTGGCACAGCAAGAGCAAACTGACACTTGCAAACTTTTTTTTTTATTTCACCTTTCTTGTACTGGTCTGAAAAACTTTGGGACTGGGGAGGTGCTTCCTGGAGCTTGGCTGGGGGGAAGGAGCATTTCCTGGCTCGGTGTTTGTGTAACCTCATCTCAGGCTGGGCGTTTGCAGTGCTCAGCTGGGACTCTTCTATGCAGTTCTACATCAGGGGACCTGCAGCCCCTCTGTGACCTCTTCTGTCCCTCAAACCATACGTGGAGCCCACAGACTTGGAGAGCTTTTGATATCCCTCCAAGAAGTGCCAAACTTTCCCACCTCAGCTTCCCCTGAGGAGCAGACCTCAAGGGAGAGACACTTTAGAGAGGGATGTGGGGCAAGGAGATCCTGTGCTGAATGAACCATTGATCAGGTCACAGGATTTCTCACAAGTATGAAAATTCTCTTACTTTTCATAGAAAGTATCTTCAAACTGGTTCAGAACTTTCCATTGTCACTTTCCCAACTGTAGAAGCCAGTTCAGCTCCTTCCTTTAGGTTTCTCTTGGGTGTGACCTGTGTAACTGTGGTGTCTTTCTGCTGTTCTGTTTTCTGTCCTTCAGGAATGCTGAGAGAAATGTAAACCAAAATAAAAAGGGAATGAAAGGTGCACTCACAGCATTAAGTCACAAAAGGCTATGTTTGACACTTGGGTTATTGTACATTTATTTTAATTAAAAAACTCAGAGCACCCACTGAACTTAGCCCAGAGACCAAGGTGCTGCACACATGGAGCAAAGTCCTTCCTACCCTGTAGTGCTTAGAAGAGTTTCAGTCACAGAGTTTAATGTTTTATTCTGTTGTCTCCTTGTCATTGGCACTTTTGTCCCACTCCTGTTCCCATTTCCAGGCATTTCTGCAGGGGCTGAGGATTTCATGTCACTGCAGTCCTTGCAGAACCCCTCTGTTTTTGTTTTTCCCCCTCTGAGTGTTCCCAGAACACTGACATCTCATGGGATCCCCTACCCCTTAAACACAGTCATCCAAAAAACATCTGTTTTGAAAAACACTTCTCCCCTGTTGATTGTTCACAGAATTGTAATTTGCTATTTTCTTTAATAAACTATTTATACTGAGCACATCTGGGAGTCTGTTTGGGTTACAGAGAGACGGGAGAAGCCGGTCCTGGGCTGTTCTTCGCTTGTGGGAAGGGCAATGTTGCTGTGTGGATTCTGTCCTTGTCTCATTTCTAGTGGATCTAATAAAATCAATAAAAAAGGAAACGAAAAAAGCCATCAGTACCAGAAGAGAGGTTGTCCTAAAGGGATCCTGGGATTTGTCTGTGCACAGAGCTGGGCTTACCTGGGTGACCTGGTGGATCCAGGGCAGCAGCTGAGCCACGTTGGTGTAGACCCCGGGGTGGTTGGGCTCAGCGCAGCCCCGGCCCCAGCTGACAATTCCCACCAGGCGCCACATGGCTCCATCCCAGCACACCAGCGGGCCCCCGCTGTCCCCCTGCGGGGCAGATCCGGGAATCAGCCTGCTTCGGCTCCCTGGGCTCCTCCAGTGCCACCCCCTGCTCGGTGCCACCCCCCGAGCCCCGTCCAACCTGGCCTTGAGCTCTCCGGGGAGCGTGTGAAGCTCAGGGCAGCCCGTGTCCCCCCAGGGTGTCCCGGGGTGGCTGCAGGCACCCCCAGGTGTCCCCCCCTGCTCCCAGCCCTACCTGGCAGGCGTCCACGCGGCCCTGCAGGTGTCCTGCACAGAGCATCCTGGCCGTCAGCTCACCCCTGTACCCGCAGGAGCTGTTGCACCTCCGGGTGCCGATCAGGGGCACCAGAGCCTCCTTCAGCGTCCCGGCCACCTGTGCTGGGGACAGGGACAGAGACAGGGACAGCGAAGGGAGCGGGAGGGGACAGCGGGGGAAGGTGACTGCCTTAAGGGATGCATCCGGGCCCTCCGGAGCAGGGCTGGGATGAAGGCAGGGTGAGCATTTGGAATGGACAGCCCGGGCAGGGCAGGGGGAGGCTCGGGGGCAGCTCACCTTGGCCAGGGGCGGTGTAGCCCCAGCCCGACACCCAGCACTGCGTGCCCTGCAGCAGGTCCTGCGGGGACGGCGGCAGGCACACGGCTCGGATGGCACCTGCGGGGACAGGGACAGCTCCGAGGGGACAGCTCCGGCAGGGAGCTCAGCCTGGCTCGGTGATGGGCCCGGGAGCTGTGGGACTGCAGCTCCCGGGAGCTCTGGGCACGCTGTACCCCCCGTGCCAGCCTGCGTGCCCTGCAAGGGGCTCGGGGACAGGCTGGACGGGGTTTGGAGGTGTCCCTGCCACGCTGGGGTGGAACTGGGTGAGCTTTAAGGTCCCTTCCAACCCAAACCGTGCTGGGATTCTGGTTCTGCCACAGCTGCCCTGGAGCGGCTCAAAGAGGCTGGGGTTGGGCAGATTTTCCCTGTGGGATAGGACAGAAAACTCCACGGGAGAACACGGCAGAACCGGCACAGCACCGGCACAGCACCGGCACAGAACCGGCACAGAACCGGGACAGCACCGGCACAGAACCGGGACAGCACCGGCACAGAACCGGGACAGAACCGGGACAGCACCGGCACAGCACCGGCACAGAACCGGGACAGAACCGGGACAGCACCGGCACAGAACCGGGACAGCACCGGCACAGCACCGGGCAGAACAGGGACTCTGACCTGAGAAACTGAGGGGCACTTGGAGCCTCATCAGGGCGATGTCGTAGTCGAGGCTGCTCTCGTTGTAGAGCGGGTGCGGAATGATGTCCCGGACGGGCACCCCCGCCTCGGGCTTCAGCGAGCCCTGGGTGACAATGCCCGCAAAAACCTGCCAGGCTGGGGCTGGGAGCTGCCTGCAACCGAGCAGGACCGGACTGCTGGGGGCACGGCAACCAGCACCGAGTGTGGGCTAGCAGCGGGCACAGGGAGCCCAGGGATGGGCACAGAGAGCAGGGATGGGCACAGGGAACAGGGATGGGCACAGGGAACAGGGATGGGCACAGGGAGCCCAGGGATGGGCACAGGGAACAGGGATGGGCACAGGGAACAGGGATGGGCACAGGGAACAGGGATGGGCACAGGGAGCCCGGGGTACCTGTGCACACAGTGAGCTGCTGTGAGGATCCACTCGGGGGCCAGCACGGAGCCCCCACAGCGGTGCTGGGAGCCCTGGCACACACTGACCTGCCAGGGCCAGCGCCCGGGGGACACGTCTGTGCCCCCCACCACCCTCAGGACCCCCGCCTGCAGCCCACACTCTGCAAGGAACAGGGGGGAGAGGCTCCGGCTGCAGCCCTTCCTGCTGGAGGGCGAGGGGAGCAGGGGAAGAGGGAGGAAAGAAGCCTCTGCATCCAGGCAGAGATCCCGGGGACTCGGGAGAGGAGGGAATCACTCACCTGAGCACTGCAGAGCCACAATTCGACCGGACTGGCAGCTGCTCCTGTGTGGGAGCAGGGCTCTGGTCAGAATAAACTTCAGCCAAGATCCCTGGGGAGCTCCAGGGCGGCTGCAGCCGTTCCCGAGGGAGGTTTGCTGTGCAGCACCCGCACATCTCTGTGCCTGAGCCTGAGAAAAGGCTCCAGCAAACCCTGCTCGCCCCGGAGCTGCCCTTACCTGACCTGCCACGTGTCCTCCAGGCTGCCTTCCTGCCCGGGTGTCACCTGCAGGAACTGCTGCCCAGCACCCACCCGGACATCGGCCAGCTTCACCCCCTTCTGCCGGCTCATGCTGCAGGAGCAACAGGAGATGTCCCGGGAAGGGGTGAGGAGCGGGACCCCGCCGTGGGAGCGGCACAATCCCACAGCTCTGGCAGCTGGGAATGAGCTTTTGGCTGGAAGGGCCTTCTGGAGCTGCTCTTGCAGTTTCCCCAGGGAATGGTGAAGCCTGGCTCTGCTGCCCTGACAAACCCCCAGCCCTCAGGCAGTTTGTGCCACCACCACCCCCCGGAAAGGGCAGCAGCTGTGCCGTGCCTACCTGAGGTACCCGAGCTGCCAGCAGAGCCGGGTGCCCAGGGAGGGATCCCAGGGCCCGTGGCACACCAGGAGCCAGCCAGGATGTGCTTCCAGCCGTGCTTCCAGCAAGGAATTCACTGTGCTGATCCTGAAAGACACTAAAGCCAAGCTGTGCAGGGTCACGTACAGCCTAAGAAGGAAAAAACCCACCCTAAACCCCAGGAAAAAAAACCACTTGAGGAATTAGAAATTCTAAATGAGCCCAGTGAGAGGGGTCACAGGCAAAGGAGTCGTGAAGGAGTTGCCTTTGCTGTGGGATCCCTCTGTGCAATAAAGCTGTGGTGCTGAGGGGTTCAGCAGGACTAAAGAGAAAAGCAAAACTGTAAAATGCAGCTGATACTGATTTCTAAAGAGCCTCTTTTCTGCCCTTGCCATGCCTGGCTCCCCTCTCCCCACCGCTGTGACATCAATCAAAAGTGCAAACCTGTGCTGGGAGCCCCCCGGACCACGGGCTCTTCCTCCTCACCATCATCACACGCTGGGATCGAATCCAAGTCCTGCTCCTGGGGGGGACCCTGCCCTGCCTGGGGCTCCTGCACGTGCTTCACTTCAGGAGACAGAGAAGGTGCCAAGGGTGGGCTGACACAGCCCGGCAGCACCCAAAGGTGGCCAGAACTGGGGACAGTCCTGCCCACTGCAAGAGGTGAGTGAACCTCTCCAGGAGCACAGTGCCCCACCCCAAGCCAGGGCTGAGCAGGGATCCCCCATCCCTCCCAGCCCGCTGCTGGCACCCCAAACTGGCTCTCAGAGCGGCAGCAGGGCTGTCCTGGGGGGACACTGACCGAGCAGCCACGTCCCAGCCGCTGTCCCTGCCAGCAGCCCCGCCACCCCCAGCAGCAGGAGCAGCCTCCTGACAGTGCAGAGAGCCCCAGGGGACACCTGAGCAGGACCTGCAAGGGAGGCAGAGAGGCTCAGCGTGGCTGCTGTGGCTCTCACAGCTCTCCCAAGCCCCCGCTGAAGCCCCTGGCAGGTCGTGCACTGATTTCCAGGGCTCGCCTGCTCCTTCCCTTCAGAGGGGCTGGGCTAAGCCATGGGTTCTGCCAGAGCTCAGCACCCAGAACCCACCCTGCTCCCGAGGGCCACGAGCAGCTCACCCACCGTGCCCTGGGCAGGGCTGTGTCCCCGCTGCTCCCCTCCTGGGCTCGGCCATCCTGGGGCTGTGCGCGGCATCCTCGGCGTGCTGCAGGCTCTGGGGACACTGCTGGGCACAGGAGCAGAGCCCAGAGCAGCTCAGGACCAGGGCTGGGTCCCCGGGAAGGGAACGAGCTGTGGGATCAGCTCAGGGCCAGGGCTGGCTGTGTGGGAAGGGAATGAGCTGTGGGATCAGCTCAGGGCCAGGGCTGGCTGTGTGGGAAGGGAATGAGCTGTAGGATCCCTGCTCACCATGGCAGGAGGAGTGGAGCCAGCTCAGGTCCCCAGCAGCCAGCTCAGGTTCCTGTGCATGCGCTGAAGGCACTCCCTGTCCCCAAACCCCCCTTCTCCTGCTGCCAGGGCCCTGCAGGGCTGGGGCTGGTGGCTCAGCTCCCCCTCCATGCCCCAGGTGTCCCAAGGGACGCTGCTGTCCCTCCCTGGGGCTGCCAGAGCAGCAGCTGTGGGGCTGTCTCAGCCCCCAGAGCATCTCCCACCTGCTGCCCCCCTTGCCCCTCCTGTTCCCTGCCACATGAGAAGCCCCAGGAGCTGCTGAGGGGGCTGCAGCTCCAGCCAGCCCTGACAGCAGCGGGCTCCAACTCCTTTGGGGATCAAAACTTTCTAAAGTGGGGAAAAAAAATCAGCGAAAAGCCTGGAGCAGCTTTTTACCATCCCTGCATCTCCAGCCGAGCTGGGACAGGTGAAGGACAGCTGAGAACTGTCCCACATCACTCAGGGAATCCTCCCCACCTCCCCAGGAGCTGGATTTTGCGTGCCTGGAGCACTCAGGGAGCAGCAGAGGTCTGGCAGCCGCTCTCAGCTGGCCCCTGATTCTCCAGGTAATTTCTTATTGCTGAAAGAGGAGTTTCAAAGCCGTGGCTGGGCCGTATTGGGGCAGGAGATGATTTTTCAGAGCTCTGGTGGAACAGAAATCCCTCGGGCTGCTGCATCATCCTCTTCTGCCCCAGTCCCCAAAACCAAGAGCAGCTGAACAGACTGGAAGAGCTGTCCCATGGAATAAAGGCTTTTTTTCCTTTCTTCTCCATCCCTGACAAACACAGCTGGTGGCTGGGTGCTCCAAGAACCAATGAATTTTTAATGTTAAACTCCCATGAATGTTTCATGACCTGTCCTGCAGGTTCAGGGTGGGGGTTTGTGCTCTCTCTGAGCAACACCAGGTGTGTTGTGGCACAAACCCACCCTGTGCTGGGCAGCTGCCGTGAAAACGGGGGGTTTGGGGTCGGTTTGGATTTTTTCTCCAAGCCCCCTGTCCCAGTTAGAGTTTAGGCCAGAAAGGCTGCAAATATCCCCCAAATCACACCTTGGCTCGGCGTCTGACCCTTTCCTGAGCCTGCGCTGCTCCCTGCGGCTCTGGAGCATCCTGGGGAGGACTGTAGATGGTGCTGGAGCACCAGTGGGAAGGGAGGGAAGAGCCCAGGCCCAGAATCCAGCCCGAGCATCCTCTGACAGCTCCTCTGGGCACCGAGGAGGGGAGGGACTCACCAGGCTGCTCCTCCCAGCCCGGAGCCGCTGCTGGACCGGTTCAGGTCGTCTCCCCTCCCAGAATCTGCCAGAAACTCAGAGATAATTTGCTGGGTAATGATTATGGAGTCGAGAAGGCAATTTCAGGAAAACTGTTTTCTCCCTGGCAGGAACTGGATGGAGGCAGTGCCGCAGCCTGATACAGTGATTTGTTTAAAAGGCAGCTGGCACCGTGTGAAGCAGAGACAATTTCGAGGCAATTCCCTGCAGGGATGGTGCCAACCTCCCCAGAATGGGCACATCGCTCCTCTCCTGCCTCAGAGGAGCCGGGGGAAATGTCCTGACCCCACTGGAGCCATGACTGCGATGGGGACACCTCAGTGCTCGCCCTGAGCAGGGCATTGCCACCTTCCCCCATCACAAGAGAGAGGCAGGGATTTGATGCCCCTCTGTTCGTGTTTCTGCAGAGTGTGGACAGCCAGGAGAGGGCTGGGCCCTGGATTCTCATCCATCACCCAGTAAATAGAGAATTAAAGGATGTCAGGGATGAAATGTTTTCATTCTCTGTATCATGTTCCAGCACAAAGATATCCCGGGGGATTTATTCCCGGAGACGAGTCGAAGAAGAAGAATAATTGTTAAGGAGAAATTAATTTTAGGCTCTTTTCCCTCCCATTTCCAAACACTTTATTTGTCAGTTGTCAGCTGAACCTTTGCCCTTGCAAGTTGCCGAGGACCCAAATCCCAGAAAGGGAAAAGGAAAAGGTTTTTCAGGGGGCTGGATGGCATTTCTGCTTTGTTGTACCTTCCTCCCTGCGTTGAAAGCAGAAGTTTTAGGTGCAGGGGAGCCATCCCGGGGTGGCAGCCGGCAGCTGGGAGCAGTTTGCCAGCCCGAGAGGGAGCGGAGCCCCGGGCTGTGGCCACTCGCCCTCCCTGGCTGATGTCCCCGGGCCCGCAGGGACCCTGCAGCATCAGCTGCGCTGGAGCTGGGCTGCTGTGCCCCTTCAGAGGCAGGAATCCCCAGCCTGGAGCGGCTTCACTGGCACGGACGGTGAATCCACCCTCGCTGAGAGGGCTGAGCAGGAACCCAGGCGTGTGACGGTGCTGAGGTGCCACCCCTGCAGGGAACATTCCAGCTCAGCAAATCCAGCAGCCGGGAGTCCCTGCAGAGCCCCGAGCCGGCACACAGAGCTCCCAGCCCACGGACGGCGGGCAGAGCCCGGGGGATGCTCCAGGGGCCGCATCTCCAGCAGATGCTCTCCCTGAACCCCTGAACCCCTGCCCTGCTACTTCCAGGAGCTCATCCCAGCAGTGAAACAGGTGCTGGGCTGGATTTTGTCACTCCCTGCTCCTGGAGGGGGCAATGAAATCCACGCAGGGTTTTCCCAGTCCGGCGCTCGCCCTTGGAGACGCTTCCAGCGCTTCCCTGGGGACACATCCCCGGCAGGGCTCTGCCTCTGCGAGGTGTCCAGCGGAGCTGAAATCACCGTCCTGCCAGAAGTTATCCACCTGCCGAGACCTCCGGGCCTCTGGGCGCTCTTTAGAGGCTGCCAAAGACCCGATAAAATGAACTCGGAGCGCTCCCGGGGAGCCTCGGCTGGCCCTTAAAGCCGCCAGCATTCCCGGGAGATCTGTCCTTGTTCAGCTCAGCAAGGAAAAGAATCCAGCAGCGGCAGAATATTCCTGCCAGGGTTTGAGATATTCGAGTGAGAGGTTACTCAGCCCAGCCTCCTCCTTCGGGACAGAAATAAAGGTTTCCCCAGCCAGCAGCAGCGTTTTTCCGGCTCTCAGCTCCTGTTTGCATCCTCCTGGCTGCTGACTTTCCTCCCCTCCACCACACAGAGCAAAGTCTTGGCCAGCGCTGCTCACCAAAAACATCTGCCTCCCAGCTCCCTCACACAGCCTCATTATGGATCCTAATTAAATAATTACACATTTTCATTCTCTGTAATTACAGCCACTACTTATGTAAATAAATACGCCGCCTGCAATTACAAAGTTATGAAAAGCTATCAGGAAATATGGATTGGGTTGAAGAGAAAAGCGCTTCAGAGAGCCCTGCCCGGGCAGCGCTCCCTCACCCCCTGCCCACCCCGACACCTCCTGCAGCACCAGGAACCCCCTTCCCACCTGCAATTCTCCTCATTTCTCCAGGCTACAAAGTGAAACATCTTTAATGAGAGAGAAATAACTCCCCTGGGGCTGGTGTTTACCTGCAGCAATGCTGCAAGGCACGACATTTAGGGGAGTGAGGGTTCAAAGTATCCTTTCCTTCAGCTTTACTAATTATATCCTCCACATTTCTTATTTATTTCCTCCCATAAATTCACACAGGGGAGTTCCTCAGCACTTTAAAACAGCGGCCTCAACATCTCCCTGAAGGATCACCCTAAAGCTCAAAAAAATAAAATAATATTTCACTTTTTCTGTTTCATTTCTGCAGCAGTTTGGGAATCACAGCTTTCCTGGGAGCACACAGCTCCCCGCAGCTCGGGAATGCTCAGCTTTGCAAAGCAGCCCGGACCGAGTGGAAAAGGGGGAAAAAATAGAAGGGATTTCATTTAGGAAGTGCCTGAATGGGGGAGCGAGCATCCTGAGCCCTCGGGACCTGTGCCACCCCCTGGGGCCCAGCAGTTTTTGTGGGGTGCTAAGAAGACGCTTGGCTTAACAGAGTTGCCATCTGTGACTGAAGAATAAATTTAATGTTATTTTTAAAAATTATATTTAT
This sequence comes from Pseudopodoces humilis, assembly GCF_049639895.1. Lineage (NCBI taxonomy): Eukaryota > Metazoa > Chordata > Aves > Passeriformes > Paridae > Pseudopodoces > Pseudopodoces humilis. Next base: position 5,690,193 of record NC_142224.1, on the reverse strand, counting down.
GCTATAAAACTATATTTTATTAAAATAATATATAAAATATATATTATTACAATAATACATATATGTATAATATATATTAATACAGTAATACTTAATATATTATTTATATGTGGCTGCCACGTATTTTAGGAGGTCCCAGCAACCCAAATACATTTTATTTTATTTTATTTTATTTTATTTTATTTTATTTTATTTTATTTTTATTTTATTTTATTTTATTTTTATATTTTATTTTTTATTTTATTTTATATTTTATTTTATTTTATTTTTATTTTTATTTTATTTTATTTTATTTTATTTTTATTTTATATTTTATTTTATTTTATTTTATTTTTATTTTATATATTTTATTTTATTTTATATTTTATTTTATTTTATTTTTATATTTTATTTTATTTTATTTTATATTTTATTTATATTTTATTTTATTTTATATTTTATTTTATATTTTATTTTATTTTGTTATATTTTATTTTTCATTTTTGAACCAGCGGGTTGTACGACTCTCGGCGTGTCCATAAAGCTCCAAAGCTGACGCACCTCTAACGAAGTGGCTGAAGTTTCCAAGTGGTTAATTGGGATTTTGCAGCATCTGGAGCTCGGCAGGGCTCAGGGCAGTGCCCCAGCCCCAGGCTCAGCCCCGTTTAAAGCCGATGGAGAGGCCCGCACAGAACGGGATGGTTTTGGGTGCTGTAAACCCCCCCAGCACAGCCCCCTCCCCACATCAGCGATATCGCAGTAAATAAATCAGCAATTAAATAAATCAGCAATTAAATAAATCAGCAATTAAATAAATCACCCCCGGGACAAAGCTCGTGTGCCGGAGCGCAGGGCTGGGCTCCTCAGCCCAGCGCGGTCAGGAGATGCTTTGCACGTGGAAAAAACATCATTTTCCGCAGGGAATTGGGTGCTTTTCTCCTGTGCGAGGTGATGAGTCAGCCCCGGGTTTGCAGGCAGGGGAGGGAAAAACACTTTTATCTTTAACATCTGCCTTGGGGAGTGCGGGATCGGGGGACAGAAGGAATTTGGGGCGCTTTTGGCAGCCGGGGTGGGCTCGGTTCCTCTCCGGGGCTGCCCCTGCCCATCCCCCGGGAGGGGTTTGGTTTTCACCCTGGGGCGGGGGAGGCAGAGAACAAAGCCTTGAGAGGTTTGTCCTGCTCCCCGCAGCCTCTCCCTGCCCGGCTCCGCGGGGAGGGGGCAGCAGCTGCTGCTCCGGGGATGCTGCGCTTGCCACCCTCTGGGAAAAAACCAGAATAAAATATAAAATATAAAATATAAAATATAAAATGTAAAATATAAAACATAAAATACAAAATATAAAATATAAAACATAAAATACAAAATATAAAATGTAAAATATAAAATGTAAAATATAAAACATAAAATACAAAATATAAAATATAAAATGTAAAATATAAAATGTAAAATATAAAACATAAAATACAAAATATAAAATATAAAATGTAAAATATAAAATATAAAATGTAAAATGTAAAATGTAAAATATAAAATATAAAATGTAAAATGTAAAATGTAAAATGTAAAATGTAAAATATAAAATATAAAATATAAAATATAAAATATAAAATATAAAATGTAAAATGTAAAATGTAAAATGTAAAATGTAAAATGTAAAATGTAAAATATAACATATAAAATATAACATATAAAATATAAAATATAACATAAAATATAAAATATAAAATGTAAAATGTAAAATGTAAAATGTAAAATAGAAAATAGAAACTAAAAATAGAAAATAGAAAATAGAAACTAAAACAAATAAAAATAAAATAATATAAAATAAAAATAAATAAAATACAAAATGAAATAAAATAAAAAATAAAAATAAATAAAATACAAAATGAAATAAAATATAAAATAAAAAATATAAAATAAAGTAAAAAAATAAATAAAAAATATAAAATAAAGTAAAATAAAATAATAAAATAAATAAAATAAAATAAAATAAAATAAAATAAAATAAAATAAAATAAAATAACGACATTTCCTCGAGGCCAGAAGCCACAGCTCACAGGGATTTCTGCACCAAAGGGGTGCGGGAAGCTCCATTCCCCCCGCCCCAGTGACACCGGTGCTGCCTCCCCACCCACAGCGCTTTGCTGCTCTCCACTGTTCCCTTTAAAAGTCAAATTTGATCCCTCCTGGGCAAGGTGGAGGGGCTCTAGTGCTGATTTACCCCCTCCACCCTGCAAAGAAAGCAGAATTCTGCCCCTTCCTGCAGCAGGATGATGTTTTCAACCCACTGGGGCCCGTGTCCTTTGGGAACCTCCTCAGGAACCACCTCTGGAGGGGATTTGTGTCCCAAAAAACCCCAACTCCCATCCCAGGCAAGCAGAGCACAGCCCTGAGCCCCCAGAGCTGCCTGCCTGGCTTTCCTCATCTCAGAGGTGATGATCTAATGAGTCATTAAAGACAAACAAGAAATAGGAGAAAGCGTTTGACTTAGCACTTCTTCTTCCCAAAAAATCCTGTAACTGCAGAATTTTAAGCAGAGCGAGCCAGAGCAATTTTAATAATATTAAGCTAAAATTGACAGCGAAAAGGGTGAATACAAAAGAGTAACAAAAACCCAAATATATATAAACCATAAGGCTTTGTGAAAAGAATATGATTAAGCTTTCAAAGTTATACATTGAAAATTTAGGCAGAGCGAGGGATTTTTCTTCCCCCCCCCCCGTGTGGGAACAGAGCAGAGGCTGCAAGGATCCATCCAAAGGGACTCGGAGCTCTCTGCTTTGCAGGTCCAGCTCTCTGTGCCCCGGTGGGACATCACAACTGGCACCTTCTTCTGCCAGAAAAACCAGGAATTGCTGCCCAGCAGTGAAAGCCCAGCTCTGTGTGCCTTGGCTGCTCTCCCTCAGCCTCAGGTAGAAACCGCAGATTTACAATAAAAATAAATGTGCACTTTTACTGTACAAATTAACCTGAAGGTCCCCACGGGCGTTTCCTGCCTTAATTTTCATTATTGCGGCCATAAAAATGAGAGGCAGGCTGCCACCCAGGGCTGAAACTCTGTGAATTCAGTGAGTTCTGTGAATTCTGGAGCAGCAGCAGAGAGGATGCTGTGGGGCAGGGCTGGAGCAGCAGCTCCCCAAAGGACCCTGGGGATGGAATTTTGCTCCCCAAAGGACCCTGGGGATGGAATTTTGCTCCCCAAAGGACCCTGGGGATGGAATTTTGCTTCTCAAAGGACTCTGGGGATGGAATTTTGCTCCCCAAAGAACCCTGGGGATGGAATTTTGCTCCCCAAAGGACTCTGGGGATGGAATTTTGCTCCCCAAAGGACCCTGGGGATGGAATTTTGCTCCCCAAAGGACCCTGGGGATGGAATTTTGCTCCCCAAAGGACCCTGGGGATGGAATTTTGCTCCCCAAAGGACCCTGGGGATGGAATTTTGCTCCCCAAAGGACCCTGGGGATGGAATTTTGCTCCTCAAAGGACCCTGGGGATGGAATTTTGCTCCCCAAAGGACCCTGGGGATGGAATTTTGCTCCTCAAAGGACTCTGGGGATGGAATTTTGCTCCCCAAAGGACCCTGGGGATGGAATTTTGCTCCTCACCAGGCTCAGCACCAGCTTTGCCAAGCTGGAGAGATCAGGCCGCATCTCCAGAGCATCGCTGCACCAAAAAGAGCCTTTTTTGCTCTGATTTAGGACAAATCGCAGCGTTTGCCGGGGACGGAGCCAGCCTGTGAAATGGTTCTATTGATCCCAGCAGGTCATTACAGGTTAATGATGGCATTCCTGATAATTGCTCCTTCCTTCTCGCGAGGTGAGGTCTGCAGTGCCGGATAAATTGTCACCTCGTGTTTGAAAGCTTAACAGGTTTGCAGCTATTTCTTTCGTTTGTTTGTTTTTTTTAAAGGATGGTGGAGGGATTAAAAGAGCAGAGTGAGGCTGTGCTGTTCCTGTCCCCTCCTCCTTAAAAGTGCCACCTGTCCCTTCTACCATGGGGACACTTCGGGGTGACACTGCCCTGACAGACAGCAGGACTCAGGGTGCCTAGAGAGCAACTGAGATTTGGCAAATAAATGGTAAATAATTAAGGATATGACTCCTACAGTGCTGATTTTTCACTGTCACATAAACAACAGCATCAACGACAATAATAACAGGCCAATATTGCCAGATACCAGGGGGATTAAACATCAAATTAATACTTAGCAAGGTTAGGATTAAGCAGAAATAGCAGCTTTATGATTAGAGTCTGAAACTGCCGCTGATAATGACTGATTATGCTCCTGCAGAGGAAGAATTACAAGTACTTAAGGACAAATAACCCTCCCGAAGTTGCCGGCAGCCTAAAGCTGAGAAGCACAGACATAAATCGTCTGTGTAATGGGGCTGGAGCTTTGTGGACAGAGCAGGGAGGTGAGGGAGGATGTGAGTGGTTTCCAAGAGATAAAACACTTGCTTGTCTCCATGTCACCGCTACCAAAGCGCCGGGGAGGAGTTAAACTGAGCAAAAAAGGATAAAAAAAAAATCTTCTCAAGTCCTCTCTGCGTGGGATTTGGAGCCCCTGTGGCAGAGCCTTTGTTTATGTGAAATGATTCGATCTGGAGCTTGGCAGCGTCTGTCTGCAGTTTCCAGCCCATTAGGTTGGTGTTTCTGGAGCTCCTCAGCTCCTCTGGGTTTCCATGGGTTTGTTTTCTCCCAGCCTGGACACGACAACGAGGCAGAGGCAGCAAATCTGTCCCGTTGGGTAAAGCTGGAAACGGGGAGAGAGACAATCCTGGGGAGAACCCCGAGGCACTCCTGAAAGAGCCTTTCAGAGGAAAAACACCCTGATCAGAGCTGGAAATGTGAAGGGACAGAGTTATGGGGTGGGAGCAGTGACAGGTGAGGAGGGTGAGTGGGAACTGCTGTGACAGAGGCACCAACTCCCCTCTACTTGCAGGATGTGCTATCCCATCCCAAATGTTCTATCCCATACCCAAATGCATTATCCCATCCCAAATGTTCTATCCCATCACAAATGCTCTATCCCATCCCAAATGTTCTATCCCATACCCAAATGCATTATCCCATCCCAAATGTTCTATCCCATCCCAAATGTTCTATCCCATACCCAAATGCATTATCCCATCCCAAATGTTCTATCCCATCCCAAATGTTCTATCCCATCACAAATGTACTATCCCATCCCAAATGTTCTATCCCATCACAAATGTACTATCCCATCCCAAATGTTCTATCCCATACCCAAATGTTCTATCCCATCCCAAATGTTCTATCCCATCCCAAATGTTCTATCCCATCCCAAATGTTCTATCCCATACCCAAATGTTCTATCCCATCCCAAATGTTCTATCCCATCCCAAATGTTCTATCCCATCCCAAATGTTCTATCCCATACCCAAATGTGCCTGCTGAGAGCACCCCTGGCACGTGGAAATCCCATCCCAGCGACTCAGACTACTCACAACCAAGCAAACAAACCTGGGGTCCCAACTGAGCCGTTTCTTTGTGCAGTTCTGAAATCCACGGTGCTGCTAATGCAGCAAATGTGACTTTGCCTGAGTTAGGCTCACCCAAAGGCACATTCCTGCAGCAGGAACAGTGATGGGGAGTGCTTTCATCAAACCTTCCTCGCTGGAGATATTCCAGAGCCATCTGGACATGATCCTGTGGTCTGGGATGAGCAGGGAGGTGGGACCACGTGGTCCCTTCCAGCCTGACCCTTCCTGGGATCCTTTCAGCTGGGATAACAAATCTGCTCAACTTATAAACAGAATTTTCTGGGCCATTATCAGAGAAAACTAAAACCCTGTTGGACATGGATCTGTGTGTTTGCAGGAGAACCTGAGGGGAAAATATCACAAAGATTTAAGCAATTGAAAAAGAAATTTGCAGCTCTGGGATTTTCCAGCTTTGCTGCAGGAGCGTGCAGGCACGTTTCATTTCCTGATTTACTGCACCCAGGACAGTCTGGCCAGCGAGTTTGGCTCGTCTGGCTCCAGCTGGATGCTGCCCCTTGGAGAACTTCCCTGGGACCTGTCCCTGTCCCCACCCTCCTGCAGAGCCATTCCTAACCCCTGACCCTTCCCACTCCTCCCAGAGCTGCTTTTCCCTCTGCTGGTTCTGCCTGTGATGGACGGGCTCTGCCTGCTCCAAAATCATCCTGACCCTGACACAAACCCAGCCTGAGGGCTCTGATTCACGGCCCACACGAGGCCTCCAGGAGCACCTCTCCCACTTAGCTGATCCAAAGAAAAGAGAAGAAATTAAGCCTTCAATTAATCTTCCCCTCTCCTCCCCGAGGCTGGCCTGTGGTGCTGAACTGATCCACAGCGATTTTCCAGGAGCCAGCAGGGAGAGGGAAGCAAGCTGGGAGAAGAGGCAGCTCAGATGTTTTGCCTGAACATCAACAAGAAGCCAAAGAGAAAAAAGTCCAGGTTGTGACTAAATGTTTTTTTCTAAAAGTTGATTTTTCACTGGCTGTCACATTAGTAGCTCTTAGGAGTTATTTTATAAGGATCAACACCTCTGACATTCATCTGTGACCTCAAAATTAATGTTGGTCCTAAAGCTTGGCCAGCTCAAGCCCTGGTGAAGGGGAAGGAAGGTCAGTGGTGCCTCAGAGAACACCGAGATGGGGCAGAAAGTTTGGCCAAAATCCCACACATTGCCAGTGTGGGTGTGAAAATGGTGCTGAGCCCCCCTCACCTGAACCCACAGATCAGCTCCTGCACCTCTGGGTGGTTTCCCAGCTCAGGGCACTGTGCAGGATTTGGGCAGGGACACATCAAGGGGTTATTCTCACAGAATCACTCAGGGACAGTCCGTTTGCCTCGCTGCTTGGCTGCCAAGGGCAATGAAAAAGAAGTTATAGGAAATCTGGACTGGGCTGCTGTCAGCAGGGTTAATGAGGTTCCAGAGCTGCAGATGGCTTCAGCAGGCCTGGTTTTCCATGGGGATGGAGTGGTGCTGCCAGTGCCTTGGGAATGAGGTGAGTGGAATTAATCTGAGCCCACAGGGCTCAGTGTCTCCCCGTACGGGTTCGATTTCTTTGATCTTTGTCGAGAGCGAGGATCGATTTTATTAAATACAATGCAGAGCAAAAGCCCTTTTTCTCATTTACTGCAGCTGTGTCCAACCAGGCTGTGTGAAAACAACTCCCTGGTCCCTTGAAAGTGCTCTGCTGGAACTTTGCTTTCTGAATTTGTACCAGTTTGGGCTGGATTAGCCAGAAACCCACAAATGACAGTTTTCCTTCCCCACTCCTGGATTACCCTGGATAATCTGAATATTTGCAAGCTGGGAAATAAAATGACCAAGACAAGCATCCCTCCACAAGCCTGAGAGCTGAGCTCTGCTGTTTGGTTACTCTGCAGATGTAAAGGGTCTTTTCTTTATTTAAACCTCTGTGTGTCAAGCAAGAGGAAGGACAGTCCTTGTGCTTTGAGCTGGAAATGAAACAAAGGCTCCCAGAAGATCTCCCAGCAATTCCTCCCCTCCCAAGAGCCAGCATCCCCATGCAGCTGGGTGAAGAGTTCTCCCTCCTGCCTACACAGCCAGGTAAACGTGGGCTGGCAATTAAAGTCCGGATTTCAAACTCTAAACGAGTTTGCCTTTGATTGCCGTGCGTCAGTCGCAGAGCAAATCATGTTTATTCATGACTCTGCCTCCCAACCCAGCTCGGGGGGAGCTGATGCTCCCTCCACATCCAGAGGAGCTCCTAATTCCTGGTCAGCAGCCCGAGATTCCTTTGGACAGCTGAAAGCAGCCAGTCTGACACAGCAGAGGTTCCAGGCCAGTGGGAGGTTGCCCTGCCCATGGCAAGGGGTGGAATTGGATGGATTTCAGGTCCTTCCATCCCAAACAGTTCTCTGATTCCATATTTCACACAACACCTTCTTTGTGCCCCTTATCACCAGGAAGGGAAAGGACACAGCTTCTCCTTTATCCTCCACCAAAAGGGGAATGTTTCCAAAAGTGGCCGGCGAGAGGTGTTTACAAAGCCCAGCTCAGCAGACCTGGACATTTGCTCTTGATTATAAACATGTGGTGGAACAGAAACCTGCACAACTGAATAACCCTGAGCTCTCTTACCCAGCCAATTTCCTCTCACAGGCTGCTGAAACAACTGCTTGTGGAAATTGCTCAGGGCAGCCGTGGGAAATCAGACCCTGGACTGATCACACTTTTGTCTTTCATTCATATTTATGTATTTGGCTTCATTTCCTCGGCTGTTTTTCCATGTGTGTGTTTGTACCAAGGCCTGGACACCCAATTAAGTCATTTTCCACACCAAATCTCCCGGGGGTGGGCAGAGCCTTGCCTTGCACTGATATTTTTTGCTCTGCTGCTCTCTGCATGAGGGGATGCACATCTAGACACTAAAACAGCTCTCAGCAAGGACCAAAGGTGAGGACACAGAGGACAGGATGGAGCACTGGGAGAGATCCATGGATTTCTCCAATATTCCTTTAGAGACCTGTGTAAAACAAAAAACAAAACCAGTTTGTGTGAAAGTCTGTGACAAGACCTGAGCTGCCACAGACTGATCTGTGCCTCCCTCACTGCTTTGGGAATATTGGAAATGGAACATTCTCAGGTGGCTGAAAATCTTCTCCATCTCACGAGCTCTCCTCAGGTGCAATAAGACCCTGCAAGCTTTGCTAGGAGTTTTCAGAGATCCCTTCTTTCATACAAATCTGAATTGTCAGAACATTCCTGAGCCTTGGAAGTCAATTGTGGCTCCCACTGGCAGGTTTCATTCTGGTCTTGGTGCAGCCACAGAATCTGCCCCTTGGGAGGGGGTGAAGGAACACCTGGGGAGATTTTTCCCCTACCCAAACTTTAGTCATGGTTCTCATTTTGTGAAATATTCAGTATTTTGTGTGTAGGACTGATGCAGTCCTTCACACCTGTACATCACTCTCAAGCAATGCCCAGCAGAAAATCCAGATTCTGCTCCATTTACTTGCTGTTTTGGAGAGCCAGAGGAACAAAAGATGCTTGGATTTTCTTTTTTTTGTTGCAGGCTTGAATCCTAATCCTTATTCTTCCAAGATCCACAGAGCCCATAATAAGGAGATATCACCCTTTATTCTCAAAAAAATGAGGAAGAGATTTATCACAGGTTTCTGAGTTGTCTGGCAACATCTGGAGAGATTTTGGGAAGTTTTATTGTGTTGTGACACAGAGAACCCTGATCCTGGGCTGGGAGCATCATGAGAGCACAAGCCAAGGTGAAGCAGTGGACTGAGACTCGACCTGGGCAGTGCCAGAAAAGTCCTCTAAAAACCTCCCATGCCTTATTTTAATAACACACAAAAAAGTTATAATTTCTGTCATTTGAATTTCAAATCCAACAGAAAGATCTACCTGATGCTTCTATTTTAAAATGCAATTCTTTCTTCTCTTTTCTTTTCAACTCCTTTGCAGAACCAAACATCATGTTTCATCTCCAAGCACTGAGATTAAAAAAAGCCAAAACAATTAGTGGGGAGCTGATGAAGGTGACAGGGTCATAATTAGTGCTGTTCCTCTCCAGCATGTGTTTATCATGCTAACAGAACAAGTCACTCACAGTGTTGGAGTCATGAGCTGCAGGAGCACACATGCCTTGTGCAGCTCTCGCACTGCTGGGGCTGCTCTGCAGGGGGGAAAAAAAAAAGCACAAATTTAATGTTTTAAAGAGAGTTAGGTAAATAAACAGGAATGGATTGGATGCTGCTGGTGGCTGAGTTAAACTGACATTGCACAGCTTCAAAAAATTATGAGGCAATTCCAGCTCCTCTCTCCCAGCCTGGTGTTTGCACACGGGGTTGCTCGGAGCAGAGGATGCTCCAGGTTCTCCCTCGGTGCAGGAGCAGAGACTCGAGGCAGGAGACGGTGCTGGGGCATTCCAGAGCTGCTCAGATCCCAGCTGGGAACAGGCAGATCCTGCTGGATTGGCTGGAGACAGAGCCCTGTTTGTTCCTGTCACCTGCCTCCCCATGGATCGGCCGCGCTGGGAACGCTCTGTGGAAATCACATTGGGATGGGGATCAATACTGGAATCGATGGGGCTGTCTGACAGCCAGGATGGGCTCAGGGTGACAGGACAGACGAAAGCAGGGCTGGTGGTTTGGTTAATGCAGTGGAAAGGTCAGGCAGCAGAAGAGGTGACGGAAACACCCTGGATACACCCCGCAAAAGGATCTCCTGCTTCCCGAATTCCAGCAGCCAGACAGGAGCTGTGCCAAGTCCCACAGCATTGCCACCAGCTCCTAAAGACAGAGCTTTCTTGTCTATTGGTTCAATAAACAGCAGCCTGTTATCATATTTATTTGCTGATTGAATCTGAATTACAAGCGAGCTGCGAGCTGCAGAATGGCTCTGTGGAATTAGCAGCTCAATCCCGCTCTTTTTTTAATAAGGATTCTGATTGCAGCGCTGATACATCCTGCAGGCTCCGCGGGTAAGCCTGAAATGAATTCAAAATAAAAGGGAAAAAACGAGAGTGGAGATAATCTCCCAGTGTCAGTTTGCCTTTTAAACCCCATTTACCAACTCCTGACACAGCCCTTTGCTGGCAAGGGAGGAATTAGTGGGCTGGAACGCTCTTGAGATGTTTTTTCCCCGGAATAAGCTGGGTTTTAATGTTTTGGAAAAACTTAGGGAAAAGCCAGGTCTGGGGGCTGTGGGAGCCCCAAAGTCAGCTGCAGTCCCTGGGGCAGAACCTGCTCATCAGGCATTCAGCGCTGACCTTTCCTGCTTTTATTGGAGAGAGCTGTGCGGCCCCTGCGGGAGCTCATGGCAGCAGGTGAGCTCTGGGCAAACACAGGTGAGGCTCCTCCTGAACTTTGCACAGATTCCCAGAGGAGCTGCCGGTGCCAGGGATGAGCATCCCGGCCCTGTAACCCCTTCGGGGATGCCCTGGCGAGAAGAAAACGCTGTAAATCCAACCCTATCCCGTTTTCCCGCTGGTTATTGGGAGGAGATTTCCACTGGAAAAGGTCCTTCAGACACGGATCCACAAGAAGCAGCTTTTCTCTCCTCAAGGATGAAACAGTTGGGGGAAAAAAAAGACACAATTTGTGGAGTTTGCTTCGAATTTCCCACCCTCGGAGCATCCCCAGATCCCAAGCACAAACTTTTCCCGGGCTACATTAGCACAACAAAATGCCCCGTGGATAAAAAGCCATCCCAGTTCCAAGGAGAGGAGCTAACAATAGAAAACAGAGTGCCAAGTTCACCTTCCTGCGTGTGACAATTCAAAGATGTAATTTCCGTGACAGTTTTTTCTCCCTAATTAGAAGCATAATTAAAAATTACACTGAAAAAAGAAAAAAATAAAGCAATTTGTGCTTTTCCCCCCCACCCATTTAAGGGAACAAAATCCTTTGAGGGTCGGTCTAAAAGCAGGACTGAGTCTTTTGGAAGCAGAGCGAGCTGAACACCTGGAAATTCAATTCTGACCGTGCCCGCTCCGATCTGGGTCGGAAAACAGTGGATTGGCATTAGCTCTGTGTCAAGCCCTGCCCTTGTTTGCCTTTTGTGTCCTCTCCCCCCATTTATTGCCCAAAATTACCCAGGTCACAGAGATATTTCCTCTCAGAGCACAGCCCTCATTAGACACTCCAGAACTCAACGGTGAGGGCACAAAAGTGCAGGGAACGAGGCAATTTCTGCTGCTCTTGGGTAATTTTGGAGCACCAGGACGCTGAACCCAGTTGGGTTGGTGTCAGTGGTAAATACAGGGAGGTTTTGGGCAGAAACAAATGCAGGGCATCTGGAATGGAACTGAAATAAAAAATCTGCACTGCAGATAAATATCTGAAGTCGAGGAATTAGAATTTTCAAACCTAGCCTTCCTTCTCTCCATCCTGCATAAAATCATTAAGATGAAACACCCCTGATGAGCTACTTTAGAATTTTTATTGATTTCTGCCTCGTGTGTGATGGTTTTACCAACAAACATGTGAACCAAGGATGGAAAACTCAGGCTTCAGGCAAAAAAATCAAGAGCTCATGAACGTTCACCCTTTGACGGGAGCAGCCCCATTTCTGTGATGACAGGCAGAGCTTCAGAACGCTCAGCTAATTACACGCTGCTGGTAATTATTGGTATAAAACGGACGTTAAAGGCAGATGAAAAGGGCTGGTGTCATTTTTAAGGCACAGAGTTACAGAGCTCAGAAATGTCAAGTCAAAATTTCAGTTTGAAACACAATTCCAAGCCTTTTTTACATGTGTGGTTTTTTTAATCTGATGATGAGCTGGAGGAACCCTGCACTCAGAGAAATCACATTTCCAGAGGAAAGCTCTCAGGTTCTATGGATCCTGTTCCTTCTTCACAAGGGCACATCCAAACCCCACCTCTGGCACCAGAGCTCTGTTTTAAGGGAGGTTTTTTGGAATGATTTGATTTAAAAGGGGAAACCATCCTGTTGTGTGGAGTTATCAGCTCTTCTTGGAGCAACCTGGGCCAGTGGAAGGTGTCCCTGCCCACGGGAAATTGGAATGAGATGATTTTTAAGGTCCTCCCCAGCCAAAACCATTCTGATATTCCAGGTTTTTCTGAAATCCTGCCTCTCCCAGCTCCTGCTCAGCCACACAGGCAGGTCAGGGCCGCCTCTGCCTTCAGCAGGCTGACAGCAGCGCAGAAAGAACTCTCTATATTAATGTAAATTACACTTAATTAGTAAAAGACAGTAAACTTTTGCTATAGGCAAAGAGATACAAGACGGGATGCAACGTGAGCCATAAAATCCGAGGGCTCCTACCACACACACCAGGGCCATCTGCTGAGAGCAAGCCCTGCTCTAAAGACTCCCATGCCTTGATTATGCAAATCAGGCCGATTATTCCATCCTCAAGACTTGGGCAAGATAATTACCCAGCAATAAATCACCACAACTCAAGCGGCTGCGAACGAATTTGAAGCTTTATCGCCATAATTGCAATTGGATGGTGGTTATTAACTGAGCAGGAGAGAGGACATCAGGCCCCAGAGATCCCTCCCTGCTGCTTGGGAGTGAAATTGGGATGGTTTGGCTTTGCTCAGCCTGCCGGGAGGCTGAGGAGAGGGGTTCATTTTCGGGAACATGACTCGGCTTCTCTAGAAATACAATTTTCACCTGCCTGCTAGGCTGCTTTCTGTCTGGTTCAGACTCTGACAAGGACTGAAGCAAAGCAGGGAGGGAGTAGCAAGTCCTGGGCCTGATCTTGGTCAGATTATCAGCATTTGAGAGGAAAAACTCAGTCTGTCACCTAAACATGGCTTGGTGGTGACTCTTACCTGGCTGGAACTCTCCAGGTTCCTGAGCACGAGAAAGCAAACTCAGATAAAATCTTAAAATTAAGCAAAGCACAGCTCCTACCAAGAGCCCCACAGAACAGAGGGAAAATCCCCAAGGCCTGTTTGATCATAAAAGTTAAGAACTGCCATTTTTGGCTGCGTTTTCTTTGGAAAAAGCCACATTCCAGGTGAGAAGGAGCCTGGAATTCCCTCCAGCTGTGCTGCAGCAGGAGCTCCTCACTCCCGGTGCCACCAGTGCCTGTGGCACTCCAACAAACGAGATGATATTTCCTCCGAGGTTAATTTAATTTATGTTCAAACATAATCAATTCTATGGATTTAGGACAGATATTTGTTGCACGTTTAGGTGATAAAGGATGAGATCAATTACAAACACGTTTACAAAGGAGGGAAATGCCTGATGGTTTGGGAAATTTAGAGATATTGAAAGTATTTGACGTCTATATTAACTCAAAGCCCTACATGGGCTGGGCTTGTTTACATTGCTGCAGTCTTATTACAGGGTGAATTTTACCAGCTGTCTTGCTGAGCAGTCATTTAGCCTTAAACTATAGTTAAAACTGTCATGGTTTTAAGCAAATTATATTGCGTAAAGTAATTATTTCCCGAACTGCAAAGAGGATCCAGGTAGCTCGTGAATCTCATTTCTGAAAAAGACACAGGAAAGCGCCCTCCATGGAAGAGCCGTGGATTGGGGAAGGGTTTTGTGCTCCAGGAAAGGCAGAGCCAGCTGGATTTGGTGAGCTGAGCACATCTGGGTACAGAGCAGGCAGAAGGGAACCCATTCCTGCTAAAGCAGCCTGCTTGACCATTGATCCCAAAATACCCAGGCAGAGCTGGTTTCCTTCCCAAAGTGTTCCTGCAGCAATAAACATTAATCCTGGTGATTAACACAGGCTTTTGGCTGGCTGTGTCGGGGAGAGAAAGTGCTAAAGAGGCGTTTTGGGGGAAATAAACTGCAGCAATTAAGGGCTGGGCAGGGTAGGGAGGAATATCCTTCATGTTTGATCTGGCAGCAGCATGCAGAGCTCTCAGAGAAGCCCAAAAACGCCCTTTGCCGCCCAAATTCATGGTGTGAAACAGGCAACTTCCATTAGAGAAGCCCAGAAATTCCCTTTACAACCCATATTCATGGTGTGAAACAGGCAAATTCCCTCAGAGAAGCCCAAAAACACCCTTTACAACCCATATTCATGGTGTGAAACAGGCAAATTCCCTCAGTGAGGCCCAGAAATTCCCTTTACAACCCAAATTCATGGTGTGAAACAGGCAAATTCCCTCAGAGAGGCCCAGAAATTCCCTTTACAACCCAAATTCATGGTGTGAAACAGGCAAATTCCCTCAGAGAATCCCAGAAATTCCCTTTACAACCCATATTTATGGTGTGAAACAGGCAAATTCCCTCAGTGAGGCCCAGAAATTCCCTTTACAACCCAAATTCATGGTGTGAAACAGGCAAATTCCCTCAGAGAATCCCAGAAATTCCCTTTACAACCCAAATTCATGGTGTGAAACAGGCAAATTCCCTCAGAGAATCCCAGAAATTCCCTTTACAACCCAAATTCATGTTGTGTAACAGGCAAATTCCCTCAGAGAAGCCCAAAAACGCCCTTTGCAGCCCAAATTCCCTGCAGCAGGCAGCTTCCAGCGGGATTTGCCGAAGGGCCCGAAAGCTCCGGGGTGATGAATTATTATTTGCTGTCGTCTGCTCAGAGCTTTGTCTCGCAGCCTCCCAGCAGCAGCCTGTGGCCCGTGGGTGGCTGTCCCTGGGGTTTTCACTAATCCCCAGCAAGTGCAGCTCTGCTTTCTCACGGAGAAGCCGCCTTTCCCTGGCTCTGAGCCTCCCCAGCTCCCGAAATTCCCACTCCCAGCCGGGTGTTTGGCTTCCCTCACGCTCTGGAGGATGTGTGTGTGTGTGTGTGTGAAGGGCCCATCTGTTCCCCTCCTCTCTGCTCTTTTCCATCTCACGGCAAAAGGGAGAATTCCAGCCCAGGATAGGCCCCTCCTGAGGCTGGGGCTGGAATTTGGGGTTTGTGCTGCCCAAAAATCCAGCAATTAAATCCCCATCGTCACACCGTCGTCTGTCCACTGTGTGGCCACTGCAGCAGCCCAGAATGATGTCAATAAGGGATTTTGAATGCTCTTAAAATGCCTTTTTTCCCCCCAGAAAGGCAGGCAGGTTATTTAATGCAGATCCTTCTGAAGTCCCATCATGAGAGAGGCACAAAATTCCCAGAGGGTTCTGGGTCCTAGAAAGGGCAGGATTCAGCTGTGGCTTGGGTGTTTGGCTGTGAGATGTGACAAGAGTGGCTTTGATCATCTATCAAAGCCTTGTCAGCCTCCCCCTGGGCCTCAGGGAGGAAAAATTGCAGCTGGAGCATTGATCAGCACCCGAGATCTGTCAGCACCAGCCTCAAAAACAAACAGAAAACTGATCTTACCTGCACAAGGTGTCACTGCCACCTCCCTCTGGGACCGGGCAGAGGGGCAGGACAAACTTTGCAGGACTCTGGGGCTCTGGGGACTCTGTCCCCCTGAAATATTCCCATTCCCTGTGAGCCAGAAGCACCCTGATGTCAGCGGGGGGCTGTTGCATCACGAGCAATCACAATTAACTCTAATTACACGTCTTCACTGGCTGCCGAGCTTTGCAAAAATAACAAGGAGGCAAGGAAAAAAAGAAAAACCACCTCAGAAAAAGCAGAAGAGAGGCTCTTGCAATCCAGGTGAATTTTTCCAAGCTGATTGCCAACACTCAAGGTTCCCAAGGGCCTTTGTTAGCAGAGAGAAAGCACCAGACAAAGAGATGGGGAGAACAGGAAGAGTCATCTCCTTCTGTCTTTTAAAGTAACCTAGTTAGGACCCCAAATTTGTGACACTCAGATATTTAGGGGTCATCACAGCCTAACATTTCTTTGCTTCCGTGGTGAGACACGGCTCTGACAACACCTGAGCAACCCCACGGGTGCTGGAACAGCGAGGAGCTGAATTAAGTTTAATCAGAATTAATAACCTGCGCTTGGCCAGGTGCTTTGAAATCCTCCTCCTCTTGTCCTTATCTGTCCTGCAAAATATTGCATTTGGGGAGACGAGCTGAGGGCGAGAAACAAAGGCCCTGCCACGGAATCCCTTTCAGCAGCACATCTTTTATCCTTGTGCACAACAAGGAAATGAAGGGAGTGTTTCAGCTTCCAAAAAGCATCCTGGTGTGCACATCCCAACCCTTCAGCCACGGACAAACCCTTCCTGGCTCTCTGCTCCGAGCCTGGGTTTGCTCTCCAGAGAGCTCAGCCAACGCTGCTAGAAACACAGCCACAGCAAATTGTGTTCCATTGGAATATGCACTGAAAGCATTTCCCCAGTCAGATCCTGTGGGGATTGCACAGGCCAGTTTAGAGGATAAAAGCAATTGATTAAAAAGTATCAGATATGTGTCAACTCCACACCCCTGAAAATCCAAAGCTCTGACTTAAGGCTGAGACAGAGAAAAGTCCAAAATGTGCCCAATGCTCCCCAGGAAATCAGTGGCATGGGTAGGTCAGGTCCCTTTTCCAGCCCTCCCTCTCGGATTAGAACTTTCTGGTGATTGCTTTTGGGAAAAAAACAAATATTTTGAGCCCACTTTTGACACTATTGATTCATGGGAGTAACAGCATCCTCCTAGCCCATCCTTGGGAATATGCAAGAAGAGGAGAATTCATTTCCTTGCCAGATATATCAATACCCATCTTGGCTTCTGAAGAAATCTCACACCCAAGACTATTGATTTCCTGCACTTGAAATGAACTGGTTCAGTCAATTCCAGAGCTGTGTGAACAGATTGGGCTTGGGATCAAAGGTCCTGGGAATGCAGCAAGCCTGGGGCACCAAAACCTCCTCGGGGTTGTTCCTCACCCAGGAACGGGGTGAAACACGATGCATTCCACAGCTGCCTGTCCCACAGCAGGGGAGGACACTCCCAGGACCTCTTTCTGCCACTCAGGGACCCAAAAATGGCAATTTTCTTATCTAAGGGGACACGTTTCATTGGACTTTGCAGCACCCAAAGCACAAGCCATGCTCTCAGATCATCAGCTGCTGCTGCAGCCCCTGGTTCTCCCAGCTGATGAGTCAGTGGCTTCACTAAAAGCACAGCACAGATGATGGGACGGGCTCAAACCACATCTGTGTCCAGAGCCTGCATCTCCCAGGGCTGGATTTAACATCATGCAGTTAAAAGCCAGCCTCTGCCAGGGCCTGGCTGCTTCCAGGACTGAGGAGCTGCCACACCCCAGTGCAGGGCACAGGGACAGAACCATCCCACAGGGACAATCATCCCCCAGAAGCCACTTCTGACCAAAATTCCCTGAGCCTGTTCTGCTGAGCAAAGCAAAGGCTCCCTCCGCACTCCAAGTGCGCACAGGGGGCTGGCAGTGCTGCTTGTTTTGGCAGAAGAGATGAGAAAACTGCAGAGCATTCGAGTTCAGAAGGCTCATTATGACTAATCTGCCTTCCTGAGCTGCAGGTCTTTTATTCCAGAGTCAGATATAGGCCTGCCCTGGGAGGGAACATCTGCAAGGGATGCTAATTTAGATATTTGTAAGAAAGGTGGCACAACCTGCAGCCAGATGAGTCTGCAGTGCTGGGAGGGAGCACAGGCTGGGAGGGGAGCCCTGCACGAGGATCCAGCTCCAGCCTGGCTCTTTGCTGCTGCTGGAGAGCCAGACTGGGCCAGAACTGGGCAAATGGGGCTTGCATTTTCACCCCTGAGTGGGATTTAGCATTTCAGATGTTAAATTTGGGGTGGGCTGTGGGCGCTGCAGGGAAAGGTTGAAAGGCCTGGGCTTATTGTTGCATTTTCCTCACTCAGCTGCACAGCACTGACCCTTGAACTGAGGAGCCCGAAGGTGCTTTGGAGCATCTCCCATGAGTTAACAAGCACCCTGCTCCTGTAGTGAAACAGGGCGAGTTCTGCACCGTCCTGAGCTAGTTTTTGTGGGTTTGTGGGGTTTTTCTCACTTTACATGATGGCTGAGCAAAATTTAGGAGCGTGTGTGATGCACTTGCACCAATTAATCAGTGTTAAAGGGTTTGGGTGGGCATTGTTTATACAGGAGGAGGAACTGAGTGCAAACTGAAGTGGTTTGCTCTGAAAATCTTCCTCATTTTTGTGTTTATTGAATGTTGGTGCCAGAAAGAGACGGGCCTGACACAGAAAGCAACAAAGTTGTGCTAAACTTGCAGGGAAGTTCATTCTACAGCTCAGGACTGGCCCTTAAAAAGACTCTGCCTTACCCCAGAGGTGTCAGGGACTTTTCCTCTTTAGCATTTGTGGCCAACTGCTCCTGGCATCAGAGAAATCAAATTGTCACTCAAGACCCCATTGCTCTCTTCAAAGCTTTCCACAGCAGCAGCCTGTGACAGAGCAGCAAAATAATGAAATATCTCATTGTCAGGGGCTGATATTCCACTGGCACTTCCCTTTCCCTGTGGCGTGGTGCAGTGCAGGAGACACCTGATCCCCTTCCACTCCCCGTGCTGCTCAGAGTCTCCTGTTACAGGAGCAAAAAAAGAACACGTGGTAAGGAAATACAGAACATTCAGGATATTTGACAATATTTGCCCCAGGAACAGCACTCCACAAAGCAGAAAAACCCTGAAAAGAAAAGATTTTGCTCCTTATGAGGAGTTTGCACTTGTGGGTTTGAAGTTTCATTTTGTTTTGGCTTCGGGTTCAGGGCTGGTTTTCTTTTATCCATCAGTTTTTCTTGTTATTGAGCTTTATTTTCTCCCGTGATTCATCTGACTCCAGGGCATTTATTGAAATCCTTGATACAAAATGCAAGGGAAATGAATCTCACTTTAAACTTCCTGAGGACATCTCCATCACCCGATTAAAGTCTCCTGCAGTTTTTTCCAGCTCTTCCCATTACAGACTCAGAGACAAGGTGCATTTCTGGCCAAGGCAGATGTGATTTGTGGCACATCTCCCATCAGACCAGCCATTATTATAATCCACAGTTTTCCAGGGGAATGAATAAATGCTTCTTTTCTTTAGTAGGACTGAAAAAAAAACCCAAACAGAGATGAGTTTTACAAGCAGTTAAATGCTGTAAATCAAAAGGCCGAGGCAGATGGCAAAGAGTCAGCGAGACTCAGAGCTCGTCCATTAACACCTTGCTCAGTTCACAGTTATTAAATTGCTCTTTTCCTGACTCACATTGCAGTTGATTTTCTTATGGATGGCTGGATGGAAAATATTCTTGTGATACAACTGGAAGCCCAAGGAGTCAAGGAGAGAACAGGTTCTTCTTGGCCTCAGAGAAAGTGAAAACATCTCAAAGAAATCTTGTCCATCCTTTAAATAAATATATTTCTTTTGAGGCAAGCAAAGTGCTTTTGCTGTCCTGCTTTCCAGAAGAAATAATTGTTCTGTGATAAGCTCATTTGGCTCCCTTGGCATTGCAAAACTCACATAGATCGGATAAAAAGGAAATGATTGCAGCAAGACTTGGAAAGTTCAGGAGGATTCAGTTTGACTTTAGCAGTGAAGATGACTCAGAAAGTCAAGAGGAATTCAGGAATGCAACATCCCATCCAGAGAGGTTGAAAGCAGCACTTGAGATCCACTCTTTTGGAGAAAACCCCCCAGAAACTGAATTTCTTTAAAGCCTCGCTACAGAGATGGGCTTCACTCTGTTCTCTCCTTGTCTAGGGCTGCTTGGTAATGTGAAAAATACATTGAGAGAAGGTTTTGAGCTTTTACTGGGGGAAGAAAAAGAGGAGCTTTCTTAGGAAACACCCTTCAGATTAGGGACTGCTAATGCTCTGAAAGTGAGCTCGTGTTAGGGATATTAAACCATAAGAAGATATTAAAATATTGCAACAGCAGCCACACTTTCAGGAAATGGTTTCTCTTGGTATTTGAATTGCAAAGAGATCTCTTTACCAGCACAGGGAGTGTTTAAACAAGGAGCACGGCTGAGAATTCCAGCCGGGATTTTTAGCAAATCCCCAGGACGTGCTGGGACTGGGAAGGATGTGGTGCCCTGTTCCCTCACACCGGAGGTTTACGAGCTGTTAACAGTGGCAAAAACACCTCCAGCTCCAGATTTCACACAGAAGTCCCTGTTTTCAGTGCTGGCGGGCCACTCCATGCTTTCCCTGTCTTGCCAACAGCTTTGAACACGCGGGGACAGCGCAAACCTTGGAGCTCAGAGGGTGCCAGAGCTCCAGGAGCACGCGGAGCATCCCTGGCGGAGCATTCCCGGGACAGCATCCCTGGCAGAGCATCCCTGACCGAGCATCCCTAACCGAGCATCCCCTTGGAGCATCCCTGACAGAGCATCGCTGACCGAGCATCCCCGGCTCAGCATCCCCATCAGAACATCCCTAACCGAGCATCCCTGACCGAGAATCTCCGTCAGAGCATCCCTCACGGAGCACCCTCATCAGAGCATCCCTGACCGAGCATCCCCGGCCCAGCATCCCCGCCAGAACACCCCCGGCGCTCAGCTGGGAGTGCCTGCGAGGGGCAGGGCAGCCCGCAGGGAAGGGCCGCTCCCCCCCGAGGGGTTCCTGGGGGTGGGAACCCATCTCGCTCCTCTCTCCGGGGCTGCGCTGGGAGCGGCTGAGCCCCGCCAGCCCCCCCGGCCCCGGCCCCGCGCTCCGCCCGGCGCTGTCCCGGTGCCGGGGCCGGTCCCGGTCCCGCATCCCCGGGGCTGGAGCCGCCCATCCCCGCCGGGGTGAGTCCGAGGGATTCGGGGGAGGAAACTTCGCCCCCTCCCCTCCCCTCCCCGCAGCGGCAGCGGCAGCGGCGGGCGAGGCAGAGAGGGAAGCGCTGCGGGAATTGGCATCCCGCGGCCGGCCAAGGGAGCTGCGGTGGAAACAGGTTGTTGGGATCTGTCCGTGGGAGGAAGGGGCTGCTCTGCTCAGCCGCTAGCCAAGCCTGGGCGCCGGGAAATGGAGACGGAGCTGCTGGCTCGGCAGCCGGCGGTGTGCTGAAGGAGATGGACAGCGAATTGCGGCGGGGGAGCCTGGCCCCGGCATCGCCGCTTCCCGGGAGCCTCAGCCCCTTCCCGAGCTCCTGAAGTTCCAGTTCTGCCTCAGCCCGGGGTTAAGCACGGCAAGTTCCACCTGCGCCGCTCCCAGCAGGCAGGGGTCAGGCAGGTGATTTTCTTTCTTTTTGTTCCTCTGCTTGTGCGTGAATGCCGAATACCAAAAAGTCTGCCTGAAAGCCTGGGAGAGCTTGGGAAAAGCCACCGTGGAGAGTGTTTTGGATTTATTTGGAGCAAAGTACTCTCACCTCTGCTCGAGGGATTCGTATGGCTTGAAGGTAAGAGATTTGTGTTGTGCTTTTCTTCCAGAAATAGAAATGTTGTGAATATCCCAGTGAGGGAACACAGACGGCAGCGGCTGCTGTGATCACCACTGCCTAGAGATGTAAATAAAGACAGCAGAAAAAGGAAAATATTTGTCATTACACCAAAAAGAACCATTAAGCTGTTCCCTTCCGCAAGAGAAGAGGTGAGAGCGGGTTTTCAAACTGAAATTCAGGCTGTCTCATTTCTCCATCTAAACCACTCACTGCAAAGCAACAAACAATTGTTATTGTATGCTAAAGAGGCATTTGGAGTTGCTAAGAGGCTCGGCTCATTTTTAGAAGTTTGATGTTTAACGTTGCTCTCACATAGACACAATGGAGAGAGTGACAGGGAGAAGTGGAGGAGGAGGATGTGTGGAGAGGATATAATGTAGGTACATTCCGGGTCCCCAAGGAGCTGGAAGATTGTTCAGTCAAATTATTTGAGGGAAAACATTCTTTTTTTCTCTTACCACACTCCTTTTTTTACATCTGGTAAGGCAAAACTGGAATCCTTTCAGACTTCATGCTCAGCACCAGTGCTGGTGTAGAACAATCTTCCCCAGTGGAGAACAGGGGATCTGTCACCCTTTCCCGAAGAACCCCTGGAAGAAAACCTGTCAGAAATTCTTCTCTGAATGCTGCAAGCAGATTTTATGTGAGGTTTACAGTCACCTTCATCTCAATTTTATTTTTTTTCCCATTTCCCCCCCCTCCAAGTTCTAAGCTCCCTCCAGCTTTTTGAAACCTGTGGAAAGTGTGGCTTTAGGGCAGGGGATCAAACACCAGGATGCTGCTGGGTCCTGCTCAGTGCCGGAGTATTTTTGGTCCAAGTTGTTGTTTCTACACAAGATAACACATCCCCACTTGGTAATTCTCACGTCTCTCTCTCTCATCCCGACTTTCCCACATGCCAGGCATGGAACTGCAGAGTTCCCAGCAAGCGGAACATGAATCACTGCTCCTCGAGTGGAGCTGCGAGTTGAAAAGAAAAACAGCTTGGGTTGTTTTATAAATAACCAGGGTTATAATACAGCTGGTCAGATAGGTTACACATGCAAAACAGCGTGGGCTGGGTTTCCTACGTGTTCAGGGTTTCGTGGAATTATTGTTCTTTACATGCACAGTTTTATTAAGGACTCACAACCCTGGTTTTTTATCTCTTTTGGAGTAATTTCTTATAGTAATCTAGAGAAAACCCAACCTCTTGGCAATATTTCTGACTCCATCAAGTAAAGACTGTTGCAGTTGTTATTCCCCCCCACCTTTGACTTCTTTTCCGTGCTGCAGAAATTCTGTTACATTCAAGCTTTCCTTCCTCATTTCTGAACAGAGTTTTGTAAAAGAATTTTCTACTGATTTATGAACCACTGTGTAAAATCTGCTGTGCTTTCCACATTTCCACCTAACTTCCACGGGCACACACACACTGTGTGTGGAAAACAGGTTCACTGTCACACTGGAAAGGAAAATGTGCAAGTTTTAGGCTTTAGAGAGAAGCCTGTGACCCCACAAAAACAGGGGAGCAGTCAGTGTGGGTATATTTTAGGTGACACGGGCTCCTAAAGAGCTCCTTCCCTGTGACATTTTGCTCCTGTGTCACTGTCCCCCTGCAGGAAAGGCTTGGGCAGGGTTTGGATGGGATGAGCCACAGAGTCCCCTGTGCCCATCCCGATGCTGCTCCCACATCCCAAATCACCCTGAGCTGAGCGGGATCCACGCTGAGCCTGCCTGGCCGTGGCCATCCATTGGTTTGTCCCCACAGCAGGGTCAGGAGGGGCACAGAGGGACCCTGTGTGCAGGACACGGAGTGTGCTGAGAGAGCCGGCCCCTGCCTGCAGCACGCTGGGCTCTGCCCATGGATGTGCCTGGAATTTCCCCCTCGCCCTGCCCCGGCTGCCCCAGAGGCTGTGGGAGCTGGGAAGGGACAAACCTGCTGGGAAAAGCCACTGGAAAACCTCACTCTGCAGCTCAGAGCAGGGAGCACCCGTGACAGAGCTGGTCCCCCTGTGTGGCACAGGCCTGGCACAGAAAGTGCCATTCCCTGGGTGTTCTTCTCCTCAAATCCATCCTGAGATCTGAATCAGCAGCTCCTCACCCTCCCATCCTCTGGTGACTCCTTGGAGCTCGAGTCAAGCTGCTGGAGCCAGGGAATGTCCTGAGCTGGGAGGGACCCACGAGAACCATCGTGTAACAATTACCAGACACGCTTCCTCTAAAACAACAGCCACAAAATCCCCTTCGAAAAACACTCATCTCCACGGGTTTGTAGCTCTCAGTTACGAGCAGGATGGATTTGGCTCACGCTCCTCACAATCCTTTCAGGATAACTCGTTTTCAATTTCACCCTCTGTGCACAAATTCCTTGTGAACACGGAGGAAATCTGGGACTCGGTTTTGGATTTCCCACATGCCCAGAGCTGATATTCCAGTGCCAGGAGGTGCAGGACAGTGAGCACGTCCACACTGAGCTGTAAAGCCTCCTGCCACAGGATGTCTGGGTGCAAAACATCCCCAGATTCCGTGGACACTGAGGAATTGCAATTCCAAGGGAAAGAAGTCCACAGATTGTTAATAAATGCACAGAAACCAGGCTGGCACAGCAAACAGTTGGGTGATGGGGGAGTGTTTGCAGAAACATCATAAACATTGCTCCATTCTCACACTCCTGCCCAGGCAAAGGCAAAATTGGATAAAAAGATCCCAGACTGGTGGAACTTTGGCCTCCCAGGGTTATTTTTTTAAGGCTACAAGAGAAAATACAGTGTGATGAAGGTTAAAATGTATTAAGGCTTGGAATATAGGTTTGGAAAGCTTTCTCTGGGATCAAACTTGGCTGTCTTTTACAAATAAAAAACTTTCAGTGACTCCAGAGGAGCAGGGAGACTGAGCAGTGAGTGCCAGGGTGCTGCCAGCGAGATCCTTTGGGGAAGGGGGAGGCAATTGTTTAAGTCCTGTCAGATGCATCATCCCTTGTGCTGTTACAAAACCAACCTATATTCAATCTGAAGTGATTGCTAATAACTATTAACTCCTCTCCCAATTGTTCCGCTTCAATCATGTTTTCTCTCGCTGTCCTTCACCTGGGTATTTTTAGCATTGTAATTTATTTTTTTTTTTGAAGATGTGACTATGTGTTCAGTTGCTGCTTCTCTGTACATCCCTCCCAATTATCCTGGTGGGTATTTTTCTCACAACCCCCCAGAATGGGTTTATTTCTGGTTTACTCTTCCCTGTTGGTTTCCATGTGGTTATGTGGGAGGCTGCACTTTCTTTATCAAAGCAGAGAGCCATGATTAGTCCATTCAGAAAATGTAAATGCAGCCTTATGTGTTCTGGAGCGCTGGGGAGAGGGAGAGACTGCAAGGAGCAATAAAAGCTGTGATAACAGAGCACAGCACCGAGCCCTGCAGGGCTGCCCCAGCTCGGGGATGGCCACACTTCACATTTCACAGGAGATAAATAAACCCACTGAGCTGCCTGGGGAAAGGTAATTGTGGAGTAACCTGAAGGAGAGGAACCCTCTGCAGCCTGGGCAGGGCATCCTCCTGCATCCTTTCTCTCTCATTTATCCCAGATTTCTCTGTAGGCTCGGCTGTTCCGGTGTGAGGTGTGCCAGGGTCTGCAGGCACTGATAAATACACACATAAATACAAATATTTGATTCTGCTCACTGCCCCAGGTTGCCAACTGCCAGCGCTGGGGATGGATCAGCAAAATCAACAGCACTGAGAGTGCTCTGTGCAATCTGCAGCTCCAGGGAGAGGAGTGAACCCTTCAGCAGCAGCTCAGGTTTTCCAATCAGCTCCCCTGAACGCTGCAGCTGACACTCTCCAGCAGAGAACTTCGAGCTATTACCTAAAATATGGCACCTTGCAAATGACTTGTCTAAACTCCATCCTATTTTGACATCTCAGGCAATCTGGAGCTTCAGTAAATTAAGATTCTCTGCAACAAGCACTCTCTGACCTCCAGCCCCTTTGTATCTGTTTATTTCAAGCTTTTGCAAATTTGTATGACAGCTGAGAAAAATGTGATTATCTCTGGGATTGCTGGAGTCTGGAATTAGATGTCCAACATTTGATCTGTTTTCTCTGAACACCTTTTGGTTCCAGCCTTATCTCCACCCTCAGAACCCACCCCAGAGAGGGGACAGGACACCTCCAGCCTCCTGCTCTCCTTGAGAGACGTCCCCACACAGATTTGGGAGGTGAATTTTAGTCACCTCGGTTTGAAAAGCCACAATTATAAAGAACTTGCTAATTTAAAGGCCCTCAAAAATAGAAACACCCCCCCACATTCACATACATATTGTTGAACAGGAAGAATCACTCATGTCCCAGTACATGAATCATTCATCACCACCATGAGGTTATGGATGCTCTAAAAATGTGTTTGTGGGTACTAAAAGGGTGATTATAATAAATACTACAGGAATATTTCAGCCCACCATGTCCAGATGTGTGTAAAGCTCCTTATTTGCACTTTGATGGCAAAACTGTAAGAATTAGAGGGTTTTCTTTATTTCACTAGCGAGGGAATCAAAAAGTCAACATCAGAATTTCCATGTGAGTGGAGTCCTGTATCTTGGTTTATTTTCATTTGTAAATCAGGCTGTGATCCATGACTGGGGCCTGTGCTGTAGAACTGGAGGTTATTAAAGCACGGCAGTTACTATTATAAAGCATTCCCATTATTATTATTGTTATTATTATTGTGAAATGGCACATAAGGCTCCAGTGAGATTCAGGTTTCTGCTGATCTTTCCTCTCTAGAAAACCAGGCTGAGAGAGGAGCCTTTTCCTCAAATTTAGTAACTGGATGCAAAGCAGGATTTAGTATTTGCAGGGATAGCACGGAGGGAGCTGCTGGGGACAGAGCTGCCAGCTCAGGGGGATCCCTGGCTCTGGATTAATTTCCAGACTGAAGACAAGGGCTGAGAGTAAACTCCAGCCCGTTTGTCACACACAGCTCCCACCCACACGGATTTCCATCCAGGAATAACTCCAGGGCTCCCTCCCTGCCTGCTAAAGGCTGCTGGGCATTGCTGGCCTGCCTGTTCCCGAGCCTGGATCTTTGGGAGTGGGTCAATATTATGGGAATTGAGGTGCAGGGATGGAGCCAGGGCTCCCTGGAGCTGGGGATGGACCCACAGCACAGCTGGGGGATGAAACCTCAGCAGGGACCTGCTCCAGGCACACAAAACCTGTCCCAGGCCTGGCCCCTCGTGTGACAACAGAGGCTGCAGCCCTGGGGTTTTACAGCAAAAGAATCCGGAGGAAAAAGGATTCTGAGAATGCCAGTGAGAGCTCGGGTGGAACAAACACTTTTGGAACAAGATCCGAGGGAACTGGGCAGATTTTCCTGTCCTTGTTGCCAAAGAAATTGTGCACGTAGAGCAAATGTGGTGGGATGAGGCAGCACTTTTAAAATCATCTTATTTTGGTACCTCAACTCTGGCTCTGGAGAGCTGAAAGGGCCAGGGCTGGCTGAGAACTCCTTGGCCTAAAATGAAGTCAAGATTCTTTGGGGCTACACTTTGCAATTTAATTTTTACCATTGAATTTCTGATTCAGGAGGCCTCAGAATCACAACCATCAAAATTTAGCTTAAGAGGCATTGTTTGTAGAGACAATAAACACACTTTAGAAAAAAGAATGAAAAAAAAAAAAGCAATTACTAAAGAGAGAGTTCAATAAATTGCACATGTCCATCAGCTTTCAGCTTTCTTGTAAAAAATATTATTCCAAAGCATCTTTAATGTGTCAGGTGGGACAAGACAGTGACCACTAAGAGCAGCTCTGATTCCTGACACTATGGAAAATACAAAATCACAGGAACAGCAGCAAGCCCTGATTACAGAGCAAATCACATCACTGATTTCTTGGGGATATTTTCCTGGAGAAAACCACAAGCAGCAGTGCCTGAGCATGTAAAAGAGAATATTTCTTTCAGGATGACCAAGACCAGGGCCTGCAGGAGACTTTTCTTGGCCTTCTGTGCCTGTTTCACCTTCGGCAAGTTGGGCACCTGTCTTCAGATCGATTTTAGCCTCTGCACCCCGTGATTTTTATTGCTGATGAATTAAACAGCCCTGGGTTTAGTCCTGCCTGATCTGCCACAATAACTCGTAGCCAGCACCTTAATTAAAAACATTAGAGCTCCTTGTGACGCTTCATTGGAAAGAAAATCTGCTCCCTACCAAGCAGGGGGAAATATTCATGGCTTTCTGGAGCCCTGCTAATGACTTTGTGGATTAAAGGACGATGGAAATCATATGGAATTCACTGTCCCGGTCACTGGATTTAGGAATTGGGTTCATAATGGATGGAGCGTGCACTTCCCAGCAGGCTGGAAATTCTGCTGACTGTGAAAAAGCCAAATAAAATTTAGGAGAGCAGCAGCTGAGTGTGTGCAGTGATGCCAGGGCTGGGACAGAGTGAGAGAAAATTCCTCAAATTAGCCAAAAAATGGAGCACTGAAGGTTCCATTTTTTTTCCCCTGGCTGGGGATTTGTCAGTGATGCCACCAGCAAGTTTTGTGGAATATGGGAAGAAAATATTTGTCTTTCCAAGTTTGTTTTTTGGGGGTTTTTTTTGGGCAGGATCAGCCCAAAACCATGAACTGAGCAAGGGATCCTCTGTCAAGATGTTGGAGACCTGGAAACTCCAATCTTTTGGACTTGCCTGAATTTTAATGAAGTTCAGTGAAAACAAGAGAAAACCTTAAACCACTTTTGTAACACTTTGGCCCAGGCATGGGTAAAATAGCCACGATTTCACCTGGAAAACATCCATGATTTCACATGGAAAATAGCCATGATTTCACATGGAAAATAGTCATAATTTCTCCTGGAAAATATCCATGATTTCACACTGAAAATAGCCATGATTTCACCTTGAAGATAGCCATGATTTAACCTGGAAAATAGCTATGATTTCACATGGAAAATACACAGTTTCACCTAGAAAATAGCCATGATTTCACCTTGAAATAGTCATAATTTCTCCTGGAAAATATCCATGATTTCACATTGAAAATAGCCATGATTTCACCTGGAAAATGGCCATGATTTTACCTGGAAAATAGCCATGATTTCACATGGAGAACAGACACAATTTCACCTAGAAAATATCCATGATTTCTCCTTGACATAGTCATTATTTCACCTGGAAAACATCCATGATTTCACCTGGAAAACAGGTGGTACCACACGTGATGGAATCAAAATCCTTCCACTACCAGAATTCACTAAACATGAGAGAATTTAAAATGTTGTGTGGGGCTCCCCTGCTCTTGGGAAGTTTCACTGACCAATTCCAAAGGCCAGGCAGGGAAAAACATTCCCCAAAATGCACAGAAAAACCCACAGGGCTGAGCATCATCAACTCAGTGCCAGGGGGCAAGAATATTTCTGAGAACGTGAGGTTTTGTGGCACAAGAAGGAGAAGGAAAAAGAGAATTTGTGGCTCTGTGGGTGGGGCCAGCTGAACAGAGAGGGGACACGATGATGCAGGGTGCAAAGCCAGAGCGGGGAGGAATTAAATATTGCAGATACAAAAGGTAATGAAGCGTTCTGTGCATCTGGGAGCCGCTCAGGAAGGTCAGAGCAAGGAGGTCAGGCAAACACTTGTCACAGAGAGGCCCCAGGGTGGAGCAGGAGCTGCAGGATTCTCCAGGATAACAGATGCTGATTTCCAGAGCTGCTGATCCAGCACAATTCCTGCATGGCTCGGTGCCCACGCTGGGGCAGCAGCTGGAAAAGGATGAATCCAGAACGAGAGGTGGCTTCTCCTCCTCTCCTTTTGCCTGCAAAGCTGGCAGAGGTGGCTGCTGGAGGTCAGGATTTGAATAGCTGAGCTGGTTTAGCTCAGGGATTAAATGATTAAAGATGATTAGGATTTGAAATTTGAGGAAAACTGGATCAAGGAATACTCGGAGACTTCTCGCCTTCCCTCTGAGACTGGAGCCTGGCTCTGTTCCTTCGCCACGAGGGACAGCACAATAATTGATTAAGTGTTTTCTTGGAGTTTTAAATGCAGGGAAGTGGCACTGGGAGCAAGGGGGAGTCAGGTCAGTGCTGTGCTGATTGACACATCCTCATCAAAGCTGCTCAAAGCGACCCTGGCAAACCCCAGCCCTGAATGGTTTGGGGCAAACTCCCACAAATCTGAGGAAAAGAGGGGGAAGGGAAAGGGGAAGAAAAGAGCTCTGGAACTCGCTGCTTTTGGCAAACATTTTTGCAAACAAGCTCAGGGGGAGGAGTGGAAAGAGCAGATGTTCATCGAGTGCTCGGTGACATAAGTGGAGGGCAAATATTTGATGGCTTCAATCTGAATTATTATTATTTACTTTTAATAAAGTGTGGCTGAAGGACTCAAGAGCTACAGTATCCCTGTGCCAGGTGCTGCATAAACATGGAAAGCCTGGCTGGAGGGGAAGCAAAAAGGGTTTATTCAGCCCAGGAATTAACACAACTTATTTCTGCAATTAAATTGTTTTACACTTCAAATGCCAAGCACCAAAATGTGAACATTAGACAGACAAAAACAAATAATGCAAAAAAAAATCCTTAAATATTTGCCACGTTTTATCCAGCACTTAAAAGTAAACAATTTTGTTCAAGTTCCAGCCACTTCTGTACATAACTAAGGGGGGTGGGAAGTGAAGAGATTCAGCCTTTCCAATTCCTCAGAAATAATACAATTGGCTGTGTGAGTGATTAAGGGTTATTTGCAGACATTGGTGGATGATCTCAAACACAGCACAGATTCTAAAGGAATACAGATCACCAGCATTCATGAAGCTGGGAATTTATTAGATTAGTCAGAGGCGCAGATCTCGTCAGAGAGATTTGGCATTAGGCTACAGATAAAGGAATTATGAGGAGAAAAAAAGGGCTTTTGTAGAGAACAGGATGTTGGGTCTATAGTAATGCAATATTTAATAAGAACCAATATCTTCCAGGCTGAAGAGCTGCCTCTGACAGAGACCATCCCTATGTGAGAGCCCAGGGAAGGAATAAATCCTTCCCCTTTAGCCACTGAATAACAAGTTGTGCCCAATATTTCTGGCTGTGTCCAAAGCTGAAAGCACAGAGTCAGAAATGATTTTTAAAAAGCCTTCTCTGCCCATCCTCTCCACCCAGCTGAGAAGGGCTCAAGTGGGCTGCATCTGGAGCAGCTCCAGCTCAAAAAACTCATCTGCCAAATGTTGCAGAGATCAAAGCTTGCCCTGCACCCACAGATTGTTAAAGAAAGGAGGAAGGCGAGGCTCTGCTCCAGCAGGAGCCAAACCTCTCCTGAATTCCGGGTGGGCAGGGGCAGCGCTGGGCTTTTCTGGGATGAGATTGTTGCTGGGGGGAATTATTTATACCCCAAACTGGTCCCAAAATGATTACTGATGACAAAAACCCCGAACCGAACAACACAAACCAATCCACTACGACCTCTCCTCGCTGAAGTTCCTGGGTTTGGATGTTTAACAGGTTGGAGTGAGAAAATGCTCAAACTGGAGGATTTCTGATAAAAACATACTTGGTTGCAAGTCTTGAATGAAGACAAGGCCTTAATCTTTAATGTTAGAGATTCCTTTAGAAATGGAATCTGCTTTTTATTAGCACAAGGACAGGTCAAAGGAAGCTACAGGAGCATCCCTCCCCCTCTAGGGAAGACTTCACCAAATTCCTCCTTTCCATGAGGACTTGCTAAGGAGCCTGGAGGGATTTTCAGAGGGCCTGAAAGCAGCAGGCAGTGAATTCCCAGAGAAATTCAGCCTCAGGACATCCTTGTGCAGAGGGTCCAGCCTGATGAGGGCAGGAGCACAGTCCTGGGGAAGGTTCTGCTCCATCACAGGGATGAGGGACAAACACTCTGGGAAAAAAACAAACTTCTTCCTTTTCCTTCCTGCAATGCAAATTCAAACTCAGGCAAAAATTCCAAAGGGAAGGAGGGATGATTGAAGGAGCAACACCACAAATGGAGACCTGAGAAATCCGCCTTAAAACCAGGGCTCAGCCTTGAAATTCTGGAGTCACAAGGCACTGGGATTGTCCTGCCACCCTCCCCCAGAGCCAGGGAACTCTGCCTGCATTCCAGAGGAGCTGAGGCTCCTGAGGGTCTCTGCTGCTTGGGAGGGGGTGAATCACAGCCTGGAATTGGTGCAGGGAGCTCTGAGCAATGCGATTGTCAGGCAGGGAAGTGCTGGGAACAGAAAATATCGTGGCATCAGCAAGAACAGCTCGGGTGGGTGAGTCAGAGGCCGCGGTGGCAGCGGGAGTTGTCATCCACAGAGCCCTGCTGAACAGGAGCAAAAACTGGGATCAGCTGCTCGGGGGGCACGTGTGAGCACTTTCTAGCTCGAGGATCCAATTAGATATTATGCAAAACCAGGAGTGTTTCTGAATCAGAAGTGAGCAATAGCTGCAATTAATGCACCTTTGATATCTTGGATAGCAAAGGATCTGGGAATGGGGAGCTGGGAGGAAGGCAGAGCAGGAAGATTTTCAGGAGGTTTTTGGAAGGAGCTGATGGCAGAACTGTTGGTTTGGTAGATATGAGGTTTGCAGTGCTGAAATTAGAATTCAGCCCCCTAAAAGCCACGGCCTGGCCAGGATTTTTGTCTCTAATTCTGTGGGTGCAGAGGTGTCCAAACCTCCTTGTCGTGCAACCTGCCGGCTCCTGGGGACCAGAGAGGAGTGTGGAAAGAGCGGAGCTGTGTCTCCCCCAGCCCCTGCTCACAGAGCTCAGGTGTAATTACTGCCAGGCCCTCTGTCACGGCTGTCACCTCCCCTGTCACCTCCCCTGTCACCTCCCCTGTCACCTCCCCTGCATCTGCACCAAGGACTCAGTGCCCGGGGGAGTCGCGTTTATTTAAAGGCACCAGGACCGTGCTGGGTGATTTCTGTGCCAGCTGCTCCTGCAGGAGCCCAGGGCAGGGGATGGGGCTTTTCAGCAGCATCAGCAGCGCTCTCAGGTCAAGGCAGGATTTACAGAATTTTCCTCATTCCTGGCCTTTTCTCCTCAGTGCCTGCAGTTCCACACCTTCCTTGCTCTCCAGGGAACCACCACCAGGAATCCACAGCAATTCTGGGCTTGTGTGCAAGGCAAAAAACAAACAAAAATAGTGAAACTACTCCAGAAGATGCTTTATCTCCACCCTGAGCAGGGAAACAGAGCAGCTCCTCAAACACATTTCTCCCCTTCCCTTTCTCTTCCACCTCCCCTCTACTCCAAAGGCATGGTGTTATTTCCTTCGAGTGGAATGTCTTTGTGGCATTCTCAGCGGAGCCCAGCAAACATCTTGAGGACAGAAAGGATGTCAGTTTGACAGCTTCCTATGGCCCATTGATTGCAAAACTCCAGAGGAGAGTGACAATGTTCGGGGAGGCGGTGTTCTGTGCAAATTCCACTGAGACATTGATTGCAAAGCCTTTGGAGAGGACCTGTCTGAGCAGCCTCAGATGCTGATGGGAACCTCTGGGCAGCAGCAATTAGCAGGAAATATCAATCTGGCAACATCTGCAGGCAAAATCCCTCGGGGCCAGCAGGGAGAGGCTGTTCTGAGGCTGCTCTGGGACATCTCCCTCGGGGATGCTGCCACCGGTGGCTTTGGCTGCTGTTTCCCTTTGGGTGCACAATTTTGGGTGCAAAATCGTGTCTGGAGTCCAGAGGAAAGCTTGGGCCCTGAAAGCTCACCCTGAACTCCAGATTTCATCTGAAATGACGGGGGTTCCATGCAGAAGCAAAGGCTGGCTGAAGTTTTGGCCCCAAATCCGTAGCAGGCAGGTGCTGACACTCCTCAGGATCAGCCCCACCAGGGTTTTATCCCTGGGAGTGTTTGCAAACAGAGGAAAAACCAAAAGGAGAGTCACACCTTTGCTGTTTCTGAGAGGAAAAAGGTTTCAGATCCTGCCAGAGGGTTTGGTTGGGTTGTGAACATCCCACACTTGCCAGGGAGATCTCTTGTTTGCCACAGTGGTAATTACAAGATCCATCACGAGGAGCAGGAGAAATCCCGGCACGGCAAACAAACATTTTCCAGGTTGTTCTCTGGAAAAGAGCAAGGACTGACAGCAGAGGAGGGCAAAGCTCTGGCCCTGCCCTCCAAACTCTGTCCTGGCTGCCTTCTCCCTGGGAATTCCAGCAGCCACACAGCAGATTCCCTCCTGTTGTGATATAAACAGATGGCACTCCCGATTTTTTTAAGCAGAAAAGCTGAATCTTTATTGTATAGCTTATATTTTTATAGGAATTTCAGAAGGTGTTGTGTTAAATCCAATTGGCCAATAGTTTTTTTGCTACTTAATTCATTGGTTAGAAAATGTTTGTGTGTGTTAAGACTTTACTTTGGTGTTTACATTTTTTGGGGGGGATTCTTACGGGAGAGACTTTACTTTCCCAAGTGTGAATGGTTTTCTTTCTAGAACAGATTGTTGTGTTAACTGATTTTTATTTTCATGATTCTTTTACAGGAGAACATACAAGCTTGCTGCTAGCTTAGCTAGAGCAGCAGGGTTTAAACTCTATTTTATAAGGCTTTTTTAGGGGGGTAAGGTATTCCTTATATGTAACACCCTGCAGCTGCTGGAAAATTGCTTCCAGCCAGGTTTTGAGGGGGATGAGAGGGGGATGAGCAGCAGGATGATGCTGCTGCACTGCTGCCATCAAACTCCAGGCTGCAACCTTGCAGCCCTGTCCTGCCCTTGACCCTGTGGCAAATCCAGATCTGGATTAGCTCAGCCACCCTGGGAATCTGTGGGGACTCTGGGTGGGAATTAGGGTGGCTTTGCTGCCCTTAATTCACAAGGGAATTTGCTCCTTTTTGGACTCTTTCTCCCTCAGACTTTCCCCTCTGTACAGGAATTTTCCCAAGGCCAGAGCCAGGTGCTCTTTGTGCCTTTTCCCTGTGCTTTTGATCCCTTCCCTCTCCCTTTTCCCCAGGAAAATGCAGCTCTCTGGGAAAAGCCTAGAGAAAAGCCCTCCCTTTTCCAGCTGCCTCTTTAAGTGCTTCTTTCTTCTCTGCTGAGGAACTGTCAGCACTAAAATCAAAATTGCTCCTCAAAGCAGGGCTGAGAGACTCACAAAACACCTTAATGGCCACCAAAAATGCTTCCAAATGATGCCAGCTCTGGGGCTGGAGAAAAGAAGGTTGTTTTTAGGATTGAAAACTCAAACTTTGCAAAGTTGGGAACCAACAGAGTTGTCCGTGTAATTGTAGGATGTGTCCTGGATACAGCCTTTAATTGGGTGATCACACAGTTTTAATTTCTGGGTTTTGGTGTTTAAGTTTCCCTGTTTCATCTAAAATATATGGAATTTTTCTTCTGTTTCATTTTCCCAAATTAAATATTCTTTTTGTTTAAATAGAAACACCAAATCTTTTCATTTGTACAACATTCAAACATTCACTTTTAACTTTCTTTTTAAAGACAAAAATGATTACTGTGAAAATAGTTCCATTTAAAGGGGAAAAAAAAACCAACTCTTGGGGAAGATAGAGAAGGAAATGAAAGGAAATTTCGATTACTTTATCCAGGGAGTTTTACACCCTCCCTAACCATCGTGGAGTAAATTCCTGATGAATGGACACAAGAGATGAGTTATAAATGGCTCCTCCAACGCCACCAGGGAGCTGGAACAGCCCTGAAAAGGCTGGAATTCCATCTCCCTGTCTGTGGCCTTTCCTTCTTAAAACCAATTTTATTCCTGCAGTCAGAGCTCAGAAAAAACCAGCACAGGCCCAAGGGGCTGATCCTGCCCATCCCAAACCCTTCCATCCCTTTTACACCTCAAAGCCACTTCTCCATCTCCCTGCCTTTTTTTATTTTTCTTTTTTGGTGTCCCACCCTGCATTTTCTGCATGGTTCTGCCTCCTCGAGATAGTTTTGCATTATGAAAGGGCAACAGGAGAAGAGAAAAAACTGTTGCTGTATTTAGCATTGATTTTTTCCCCTTCACTCTGAGTCACAGAAGCTAACATTTAATTAATTTCTGACACTTTGACAGCTCCTAAGAAGACATTTGTAGAGCTATCAAGTGCTGCTGATAGCACTGTCAGACAGACACTTTTTGAATTATCAGCTATTAAGGACCCATATGCAACAAATTTCCAAGGATTATTATCCAAATTGTTCTCTGAATGAGAAAAGCACACAAAAGCTCAGTGAAACATAAAGAAACCATTGTTCCCAGGTGAATTTGATATTTGCAAATGTTTTGCTATTTTGATCACTTTACGGGGTTTAATAAATCGAAGTCACTTTGTCTTTTATTAAGGAAATTAAGTGGTCCTGGTTTGGGGTGTCTGAGAGCACGGCCAGGTTTTCCAGTCACTGTGGTTTTTGTGGAGATGCAGCTTGGGAAACATGGAATATTTGATCCTGGGAAGTGCTGAGCAGGGAATGAGGCCACAGAAACATGGAATTGTTTAGGTGGGAAAAGCCCAGCCCCAGGTCCACATCCACAGGTTTTTGGGCACTTGCAGGGATGGTGACACCACCACTGCCCTGGGCAGCCTGTTCCAACCCTTCCCAACCCTTTCCATGGGTTTGTTTTCCCCTAATAACCAACATAAACCTCCCCTGGCACAGCTCGAGGCCTTTTATGCAAGGCTGAGGAGCTCCCAGTCGGGTGTTGGCATTTCCAGCCCAACCTGCACCACTGTGGAGAGGTGAGGGATGATTTATAAACTGAGGGGATTCTCAGATTGCTTCTGCTGGGTGGAAATCCCTTCTCTAGGCATGACTCAGGTGTGGTGTGGGGCTGTCCATGGTTACAGCCCTGCAGCCAGAGCAGGAGCTGAGTTTTCCTCCCCACACAGCCAGGAAAAACATCCCTGGTGGCCAAACATCCTGCAGGACTCACTGCAAACACAGGGTTTGCTTTTCACACCCTGAACCAGAGAGAGACCCCAAAACAGCAGCACCCAGAGCTCCCCTCCACGCTCCACATCCTCCTCTGGCTTTGGCTGTTCACCTCCCTCGGCACAGAGGAGATTTTGTCCTCTGAATTTCAAGCTGATGACATACAAACCTCTGTCCCAGCAGCCAAATTCCTTTAGGATGTTGTGACAGCACAGAGAGACAGAAAAAGTCCAAAAGGCACTCACAGTGGGTTAAACAAACACCAAAGCTTCCATAGGTTTGAGGGAACTCCACAGAAATCCCATCATTTTTCATATTTTACCTCTTCAGGAGTGCACAGCACGTGGCCAACGGCCAGGAAATGGTGGGGGTGACACGATTTTCCAAGGAAAACCAGGAAAAGCATGTTCCCAGTGGCAGGAGCTGCTGAGGGCTGGGGTGACAGCAGTGATGTCCCCACCGTGTCCCCCTTCACTGTCACCTCGCTGGGGCAATGGCAGAGGCAGCACAGCCCAGCCCTGACTGCAAAGCTGCTGCTGTCAAGTTCCATCATTGTCACTCTTCAGGTCTTGGGCTTTAAAATTTATTTATTCTGCTGCTGGAGGAAAAAAAAAATAAAAATAAAGGAAAGACAAAAGGAAAAAAAGAAAAGGAATAGAGCCCAAAGCCCCATGAAGCACATGGCAAATAAACAAAGTGGGTGATGGCCCTTGTGCCCTGAGCTGTGCACACCTAACAGGGAGCTGGGAAAGTCAGGGGACAGAACATCCCAGGCACTCTGCCTGACCCACCTGTAACACAGAGTAACTACACAGGAATCTGGGGGTGAGCTGGAAATAAAAACCAACTCCTGGAACCCCCACCTGGCTCAGTTCTGCATCCCATTTCCAGCCAAACATTTCACCCAGGGCAGGGGGAACAGGCTCCAGGCAGCAGAAACCTGACTTCATTTTCCATTTTTATTTCCCACGGGCCTCTCCAACACCCCCGTGCCAGGGTGGAGCTGGCATCTGGCACTGGGACCCCCATGGATCCCCTCAACCTCTCGTGGTACGACGGGGACAGGAACTGGAGCAGGGCCCTGAACGCGTCGGACGCGGCGCAGAAGCCGCACTACAACTACTACGCCGTGCTGCTCGCCATCCTCATCTTCATCATCGTCTTTGGCAACGTCCTGGTGTGCATGGCAGTGTCCAGGGAGAGAGCCCTGCAGACCACCACCAACTACCTGATCGTCAGCCTGGCCGTGGCTGACCTGCTGGTGGCCACGCTCTGCATGCCCTGGGTGGTTTACCTGGAGGTAAGGGCTCACAGCTCCCCTGGAAATCAGCTCCTGCAAGGCCTCCTCAATTCCCCCTGAAGTGTTTCTCATGCCCTAAATGCAGGGGGTTTTGTCTTCCCTGAGGTGCAGGTTTTTTTCATTCCTGAAATTGCATTTTTTCTTTTTTTTCCCTTCCTGAAATTGTAGCTTTTTCATTCCCGAAATTGCCATTTTTCTCCAGGAGATGGATGTGAGAGCAGGTAGCTTGAAACCCCACTGCTGCTCAGAGGACCAAATGGCAGCCCAATTGCACCAGAAATTCGGGGTCAAGAGGGAAAGGACCCCAATTTTGTGCTCAAAAACTCCACCATGGGTATCACACTGAAACCACATCCAATTTGTGGAGCGGAAGGGACCCACAAGGATCATTAAACCCAGCAATCAAAGAAAAAAAATAGCAATCAAGGCTTTGTTTCTGAAGCAGGATGTGGAATCCACAGCTTTTATGTCACAATATAGGGGTGAAGATCATTTTTCACACCTCAGCCCTGAGCACAAAACCATCCTGAATTTCCAGTTCATTTCCAGGCCCTGACTTAAGGGAGGGAATGACAACAGAGAGAGGAGAGCAGGGGAAGGAGCCATCATCAGTGAGCCCATTAAATCCTGATGCCAAGCAAAACAAATGCACTGACGTGACACAACGCTAATTATCACTCGAGTTAATGATTGTTTTCATGGCGCTGGAGAAGGTTCAGCCCCACGCCTCTGCTAAGGCTCATTAACACGGCCACAGGCTGGGGGGAGCGCAGCGCCTCTGGCACCTTCGTGTCCTCTTCTCTTCTCTTCTCTTCTCTTCTCTTCTCTTCTCTTCTCTTCTCTTCTCTTCTCTTCTCTTCTCTTCTCTTCTCTTCTCTTCTCTTCTCTTCTCTTCTCTTCTCTTCTCTTCTCTTCTCTTCTCTTCTCTTCTCTTCTCTTCTCTTCTCTTCTCTTCTCTTTCTCTTCTCTTCTCTCCTCTTCTCTTCTCTTCTCTTCTCTTCTCTTGTCTTGTCTTCTCTGCTCTTCTCTTCTCTTCTCTTCTCTTCTCTTCTCTTCTCTTCTCTTCTCTTCTCTTCTCTTCTCTTCTCTTCTCTTCTCTTCTCTTCCTTCCCACCACCTATTTGAGGCAGAGGCTGATGCTGGGAGAAGCTCCTGCTCCCTCAGATCCAGCCGGAAGAATCCCTCAGACCCTTTTTAATGTTGAGGCAGAAGAATAAACCGCAAATGATGCAAAATTCTCTCCCTTTTCTGGGCTCACGCTCAGGGGTTGGTGAGGAGCCACGGCTGCCTTGATCTGGCTGCTGGGATGATTTTCTCCAGGTTTTGTGTCACATGCTTGGCCTAAAACTCAAAATCAAAATGAAGCACTTAAAAAAACACCCCCAGCCTTGGTGCAAACAGATCTTTTACCCCAAATTTTTGAGATTTCTCCAACATAAATGAAAGCACCAAGAACTGCTGCGGTTCCAGGTTTCTCCCTAAGCATGCCCTCAGGAAATTGGTTTTACAGAGGTTTGGATCTGGCTGGAAACCTTTGCCTTTGGGCAAATTTTCCTCAAAGTTCCTGATGTAACTGTCTCTTAAGTGCTTTTTTAATCACTGAGTATTCATCTGTCACTCAGGCTTCAATGCAGTCATTCTTCCTTCTTTATGCTGCCTATGGTTATGTATATCAGAGCAGAAATAACTGAAGAATAGATATCTTATTCATTCTATTTTCAAATGCAGTAGGGCTCTATTTTTGTTAGAGGGAAATATACTTTTTTTTTCATCACATGTCAAACACAGCAGTCCGAATAATTGCTATTAAACTTAATTGGCAAAGTTCAGCTTCAACAGCAAGAGAAGTGAGGAGAAAAAAGGCTACTGGTGCCTGGAAGTGTTATCATTAGTTCTTTGTCTTTAGCACATCGTGTGGAGTGTTAAAGGCTTTTCACTCTGAGTTAAACTCGTTTTGTTCACCAAAAAAAAAAAAAAAAAGATAAGGGTGAGGAATGCCTACCCCGATTTTTTAAACTGAGGAATAGAGGGAAGCTCCTGCTTGTCTGCTGCTGACCTTTGCTGGGTGTAATTAGAAAAATTGTCTGGGAAAAAAAAAGCTGTAAGTACAATTTGAGGTGTTTGAGAATTAAAATTAATCTATTTCCTTCCTCATTCTGCCTTGTAATGCTCCAGAGAGCTGTTTAAACTCCTTTACTTTCCCCTCTGGGTTGCAGGAGCCCTGTGCTCCCTGATGTCATGGGATGTGAGCCCGAGGAATTGCTCAGCACCCCAGAGGATTGCTCAGCACCCCAGGGAATTGCTCAGCACCCCAGAGGATTGCTCAGCACCCCAGGGGATTGCTCAGCACCTCAAGGAATTGCTCAGCACCCCAAGGAATTGCTCAGCACCTCAAGGAATTGCTCAGCACCCCAAGGAATTGCTCAGCACCTCAAGGAATTGCTCAGCACCTCAAGGAATTGCTCAGCACCCCAGGGAATTGCTCAGCACCCCAGGGAATTGCTCAGCACCCCAGAGGATTGCTCAGCACCCCAGAGGATTGCTCAGCACCCCAGGGGATTGCTCAGCACCCCAGGGGATTGCTCAGCACCTCAAGGAATTGCTCAGCACCCCAAGGAATTGCTCAGCACCCCAGGGAATTGCTCAGCACCCCAAGGAATTGCTCAGCACCTCAAGGAATTGCTCAGCACCCCAGGGAATTGCTCAGCACCCCAGGGAATTGCTCAGCACCCCAAGGAATTGCTCAGCACCTCAAGGAATTGCTCAGCACCCCAGGGAATTGCTCAGCACCCCAGGGAATTGCTCAGCACCCCGTTCTCTCTTTGCAGGTGGTTGGGGAGTGGCGGTTCAGTCGCATCCACTGCGATATCTTTGTCACCCTGGACGTCATGATGTGCACTGCCAGCATCCTCAACCTCTGTGCCATCAGCATCGACAGGTGAGGGCTCGGGGCCAAGCCCAGGTCTGCTCACATTTCCCTGGGACTCAGAGGCTTGAAAACTGTGGGAGCTCTTTGAAGAGCAGCTTAAAGGACCTGGATGAGCTGTGAGCAGGGAATTCTGTCAGGAGGCACAGAAACACCGCTCCTGGGAATGCAGATGGAATTGTCTCTGTGTTCCCACGAGCCTGCTCCTGCTGTTCGTGTTCTGGGATGGTGCAGCAGGCGGCAGTGGGAAGGGCTGGAAGGAGAAGGCCATGCTGAGCCCAGCCTCACCCCTCCTGCTGTGGCTGCAGCCACCTCGGGGCTTGTGAAAAACGAGGTTCACGTTTTTTTATATAAGATTTTAAAAGTTTTATAGAAAGACAATCAGGAGACAGAAATAAAGCAAAATTAACAAATTCAACCAAGAGCACGCCTTACTAACAAAGGATTGTCCCTTAAAAACACAAATCTATTACATATTCATAAATGCTTATGCATGATTCAAACATTCCTCTTAAGTTTTAGATGTTCCTTTGTCTAACTTCAACTCCCCCCTCCCCAACAGATCAATCTTGGCTCTGTTCAGTCTCACACTCCCCGATAACAGAGGTTCAATAAATCCCTCCCTTGGAGCTCTGGTCACTGCTGTCTTCATCTGGATAATTTAGGAATGCAGGGGGTGTTTCTGACTATCTTTTCAGTCTTTGGGTTATATGAACAAAAGCAGTCTTTATTTTAATACCATGCTACAGCTTAAAATATATAGGTATATATGTATTGCACCACTAAGTTATATCAATAACATAAATAAAAGTGACTATATTAATACAGCAAAGCTTTCTAGCATTATACATCCAACATACATTTTAATACTAAAAAAATATAAAATATAAAAAAATAATTAAATAGTCAATAATATAATACTGTATTTATACGATAATTAGATCTTGTTATGCAATATATAGATTATAGAGATATATCTATGCAGTGGCTATCAGAGGGCACATGGAATGTGCCGAGCTGGGAGCTGTGGTGGCCCTGGGGGTGACAGCAGGCTGTGTGTCCCCGCAGGTACACGGCTGTGGCCATGCCCATGCTCTACAACACCCGCTACAGCTCCAAGCGCAGGGTCACCGTCATGATCGCCGTGGTCTGGGTGCTCTCCTTTGCCATCTCCTGCCCGCTCCTCTTCGGCCTCAACAACACAGGTGAGGGCTCTGCCACCCGCAGCTGGCTCCTGGCTGGCTCCCCAGATAGCCAGGAATGAAGGTGGGATCAGCTCTGAGGTGTGTTTGAACTCTTGTCTCCCTATTTGCACCGTGATTCTGGGTCTGTTTCATCTCCAGCTGCTCCAGAGCAGGGTTTCACACTCACCAGAACTGAGCTGATGGAGAAGTTCACACAGCACCAATCTGTGCTACCTTAACATTTGTCCACTACAAATTCCAAATCCTTCTTCTATTAAAACACACAAAAGGGAAAGCTGCGGGACAAAACCTTCCCTGAGGCAGGAGAGAAAAGGACTGGCAGTTCAGGCAGCAGTTTCCTGGGAACACTGGGGTGGGTACAGCAGGGGATCTGCAGTCCTTAGCCTCAAGGCAAGGAGTAGCCAGGAATTTTGGGGTGATGCTACAGCCCGAGGGGAGCGTGCGGGGACAGGGCGTGGGGGACAACAATCCTGAAAGGTTTTCTCTTCCAGATGAGAAGGAGTGCATCATTGGCAACCCTGCCTTCGTGGTGTACTCCTCCATCGTGTCCTTCTACGTGCCCTTCATCGTCACGCTGCTGGTGTACGTGCAGATCTACATCGTGCTGCGGCGGCGCAGGAAGCGTGTCAGCACCAAGCGCAGCAGCCACGTGCTGGACTCGGACACGCAGGCACCCCTGAAGGTACAGGGTTCTCCATCCTCCCCCTGCCCTGCTCCTCCTGCCCCAGAGCACCCACGGCTGGGTGCTGGGGTCACTTTGGGGTCCTGGGTTGCCAGCTCGCCGGCTGGTGCTCCTCAGGCCTCCCTGGATCTCAGGGGCTGTTCCAGCAGCAGATGTGCAGCAGGAGCTGCTGCGTGAGCCCAGAGCACTGCCCTGGGCTGGGCTGGGCCACCCAGAGGCTGCGGCACAGTCTGAGTCAGTCCTGCAGAACCACAGAACCAAGGAACGGTTTGGGGCAGAAGGGACATTAAAGCCCCCGAGCAGGGACAGCTTCCACCGTCCCACGTGGCTCCGAGCCCCATCCAACCTGACCTTGGACGCTTCCAGGGATGGGGCAGCCACAGCTGCTCTGGGTAACCGCTGCCAGGGCCTCCCCACCCTCACAGGGAAGAATTTCTCCCCAATATCCGACCTAAACCCACCCTCCTTCAGCTTAAAGCCATTCCCACCACCGCAAGCCCCTCTCCAGCTCTCCTGCAACCCCCCTGCAGGTGCTGTGAGGCGTCCCCAAAGCTCGGTGGCAATGCCTGGGGTGCACAGCTCCTCCCTGGGAAGGACAGCTCTGCAGGGATCAGCCTCTCCTGCGTGTGAGGGAGCCCAGCCGGGCGGGCTGGGTGTGAAACCGCTGCTCTAAACCTGGCTCTGGCAGAGCACGCAGCACAGCCAGGGGGATGTGCAGTCCCAGAGGCTCCAGCTCCAAACTGCCTGCAAAGGGGGCAGCGAGACAGGGACACACAGACAGCAGCAGAGCTTCGTGGCCTCCTTCCTCTGGTGGACAGCACAGGGGGAGCCCCCACCACTGCTCCTCCACATCAGTTTTCCATCCAGTTTTCCATCCTGCTCGGCACCTCAGCCGTGCTGACCAATTCCTGATTAATTCCTTTGTATTCCCACGTGCCTCCCTTACCAGCTTCCCTTCCCAACCTCTCTCTGCCTGTGTAACCTCTGAGCTGGTGCTTGCCCCTTAGGACAAATGCACTCATCCAGAAGACGTCAAGCTCTGCACAGTTATTGTGAAGTCCAATGGGAGCTTCCAAGTTAATAAGCGCAAAGTGGTGAGTGTTAAAGAGAAGTGGGAGCTTTCCAGAGCCTTCAGCCTTCCCCTTCTCCCTCAGGACACGAGGTTAATTTATGTAGGGTGGGAGAAAAATAAACCTAAGAGCAAAGGTTACCATTCAATCTCAAAATTTAAATAGTCTTCCCATTCCTTGGAGTGAAGCAGGGGGTTTAAGCTCACAGAGCTCAAAAAAAGCCAGATTAAGCTCACCTAAAGATCAGCTCTAAAAGCCACGGCATTTGAACATTTTTGTTCAACATCTTTGATTTCCTCTTCCTCTCTGTTATTTAAATCTCGGACTGCATTGGCTTTGTTGGGTTTTGGTTGTTGATCCATTTTTATTTATTCACCTTCT
This sequence comes from Pseudopodoces humilis, assembly GCF_049639895.1. Lineage (NCBI taxonomy): Eukaryota > Metazoa > Chordata > Aves > Passeriformes > Paridae > Pseudopodoces > Pseudopodoces humilis. Next base: position 5,646,149 of record NC_142224.1, on the reverse strand, counting down.
GAAAACCTGAATAAAGTCTGTGGAGAGTGGAGACAGCGTCTCCCCCATTTCTGAGCCTCTTTGTGCCAAAAAGGAGAATCCTCCAGTGCAGCTCTGTCAATCCCATCTGCCCAAAATACCCAAAAGCACCACATCCCTTTCTCCAGGCAGCACGCAGGGAGGGAGAAGAGGGATTGACTATTCTCCAACATCATCCAGCTTCACTCTGTAAGGAATGTTCGTTGCTCCTCTCTGTGTATTTACCTGTCATTATGTTGTGGACATTTGATTCTTGTCCAGGAGGCAGAAAGTCACATAGAAGAGATGGAAATGGAGATGGTGTCCAGTACCAGTCCCCCTGAGAAAACGGCCCTCAAACCCACAGCACCAAGTAACCACCAGTTGATTGTGCCAGTTGCTTCTAATCGGGGCAACAACTCTACCCTGCAGGCACCCCTGAGCAGCCCCGGGAAGGTGGAGAAGAATGGCCATGCCAAAGAATCCCACCACACAGCCAGGGTCTTCGAGATCCACTCCCTGCCCAACGGCAAGACGAGGAACTTGCTCAAGGCCGTGATCAGGAGGAAAATGTCCCAGCAGAAGGAGAAGAAAGCCACCCAGATGCTGGCCATCGTGCTCGGTGAGAGCGTGCCCTGGCTGCCCCAGGGGCCCTGCAGAAATCCCAGTCCCTGAGTTCAGTGCAGGCTGGTGTTCCAAGGCCCCTCAAGATCCATTTCCCTTCACACGTGAGAGAACAGGCGGTGGGAGGGGTCCCTCCATCCCCATCCACCCACAGCTGGCAGGGCTGCACCAAAGGTGCCCAAAGCTGCCCCTCTCGGGGGCACCTGAGCTCCCAAAACGGGGAAAGAGCTCCTGGGCTTTCTGGAACAAAAGGGAGCAGGGCTGAGCAGAGCTGGCACCTCTGCAGGGCAGAGTTTCTGCAGTGTCTGGGCCCAGGCAGAGCAGGACACTGAGCACACAAACACAAAGCTCATTCCTCTGGCAAATATATTCCCCTTCTACCAAAGAGAACCTCACTGCTCTCCCAGCCTGAGAATCCGCCCAGCTTTCAGCAATCAAAATCCTCCTCTCTCCTTTTTCCCCCCCAGGTGTTTTCATCATCTGCTGGCTCCCCTTCTTCATCACTCACATCCTGAACATGCACTGCGACTGCAACATCCCGCCGGCCATGTACAGTGCCTTCACGTGGCTGGGCTATGTCAACAGCGCTGTCAACCCGATTATCTACACCACCTTCAACATCGAGTTTCGCAAGGCTTTCATGAAGATCCTCCACTGCTAAAAGTCACAAACAGCACCCGCATTTTTTTAGGAACGGAGGGGGAAGAGGAAGCGATGCCATCCATGCACAGCGGGGCAGCCGGGGAGGGGGCTGGAGCTCTTGGGTTGGCACCACCCAGTGCCCAAGCGCCTCGTGGGGATGGAACGAGGTGGGAGGGTCTCTCACCCCGCTGGGTGACCTCTGGACCAGTCCCAAGGGCGCTTTTCAGAGCCGCCCTCACACCGTGTTGGAAGTGGAAGCGCGAGAATCGAGGCGCTCTCGCTGGGTTCTCGCCCGTGGCCACCCGGCCTGGAGCGCACTGGACACTGAGTGGCCACGGGGCCACCAGGAGGTAGCGCTGGGTCATGGGCACAACTCTCACCAAAGACAAGGCCACCCTTCCTGGGCAGCAGGAGCCAGACAGGGCCCGTGGAAGCTCTGTGCAATAGCTTTGCCTTCGCCTCGCGCTGACTCACCCGGGGGTTCACTGCTGGAGCCTTCACAGATGAAATAAAAACCAACCCAAAAACTTTCAGAGGTCCCCAGGCGGGTTGGGAAGGTTCTGCCACCCACAGACCCTGCAGCAGTGTGAGCCTACAAGCCGTGGGTGGAAGGGAGAAGGGGGCATCAGTCTCACGCCAAACCATCGGTGTAAATAGGAATAAATAGGATGGATTTTGGAGCCCAAGCCAAAAAAAAAAAAAAAAAAAAGAAAAAAAAGAAAAAAAAAGAGATGGAGAGAGAAACTCAAGGAGTGGAACCTTGTCTTGCATGGTGTACATCCAACAGGACCCCCTCATCTCCCATCAGCAATTTCTGCCCACCAGCATCTCATCTCCAGGCTCTGCCCAGGGTGAGGCCAGGGGAGGGGTGGCAGCGTGGTGAATGTACAGACACGAGGACACTGTGCCAGGGGAGGCACCCTGAGCACGCCAGCCAGGCCAGGGCTGGCTCTTCTCACCTAAATCAGGGGCCCCAAGGAGAGCCTCGGGTCTGATTTGCCTCTGACTCTCCCCAGAGAGTGCAGAATAACATTGTGCCTAACTTAAATCAACAGTCAAGGAGACAAAACTGTGCATTTTGGAAAAAGCCAGAATAAAATCCCAAGAAAGCCCCTACCTGGACCAGCTCCTGTGTCCAAGCTGGACTCTGGAAAGGTCTGGATGTTTCCAGCAGCCCTTACTCTCTGCTGTCTATTTTTCCTTGGATTCTAGGAATTGAAACCCCACAAGAGCATCGTTTCACCACGCTGAATCTGGCACTGCCAAACCCACGCTGTACTTGCTACTTGTACTCACTTCACATGATGTTTTGCAATATCTCTGTAAATAAAACACAGCAAGGTGAATAAAACAAAGTGGAAATAGGTCTGGCTAGAAATTCCTGCAGGCTGTGGAGCAGCAGAGGGTTGCAATAGCCATAAGCAGGGGCAGACTCCCAGGGTTTCTAAAGGAGTAAAAACACAATTGGGAGAGCAATAGAATCCCTTTTTTCTCTATGCAGTTTGTGCAATATTCACTCAGTTTCTGCTTCAGATGAGGTGAAGATCTGCCAAGGTTTCCTTGAACTCCCTGATTTCCTGTAGCAGAGCACTTTCCCGTGCTGGTAGGATTCCAGCTCTGATTCAGGAAGAGATTACGCCAAGCAGCTCTAACACATAATCTCAGCTGTCTGCTAAAATTGAAACAGCAGTCCCACCTTAATCCACAGGTTTCTGTTCTAAAGCTGGCACTCCTGGAATGGGCTGGAATCCAGGGGTTTTGATATTCAGCCCACAGCCTTGTGTAACATTTGAACCTGGCTCTTCATAGCTGAAAACTGCAGAATTGGGAATGCCAGCTCCAGAGATCTCAGGCACACACGAGCTCTTCTTTCTTCCCCACAGTTTTAACCAAACAAATTCACTCAGTGGTGGGAATCAGCTCAGACTCCTACCCCAACATTCACAGAATGATGCAAGGGCAGGAGGGTTTTGGGCAGAAAAATAGCAACAAACGTCTGGTCCATTTTTGAATGTATTTACAAGCAGAAAGGTCCGTTTGACTTGGGGAATTTCCAGGTGGGGAGCTGAACAAAAATAGCAAATATTACATATATAGACAAAAAGCTTTAAAGTTTGCCATAGGTGATGCTTGCCCTGTACTGGTGTGAGCCCTCAGGATAAGTGGAATAATAATATCCCTCAGGATAATGTGGATAATATCTTAACTTTGTGCCATAATTTTACTTTGTGTCCAGTGATAACCCAAGGAAAATCCTCATCTCCAATGCTGTGTACCTTGCTCCCAAATTTTTTTCTGAATCCAGAAGCAGAACCTTATAGCTCAACCTGAACCACTTCCTGAAAAACTCTTCCAAAATGGCATGGAGGAAACAAAGCTGCTGGAAAAGGCCTCTGTCCTTCACGTGGACCAAAAATCCCCAGGTGTGATTCCCAGAGCTCCAATATCCGTGAGGAATTACCTGCAGCCCATCGTTCATCCCCAGGACATTTTAAGCTGCTCCTTCCCATCACTCCAGGCTAAATTGTGGGAATGGGAATATCCCCAGTGCCATGGGAAGGTGGCAGTGCCAGGTCTGGCCATCTCTGCCCAGGTTTTCCTTCCCCATCAAACTCCTGCACTTCCAGACAACAAATGAAGCACTTTGAATCCCGGAGCTGAGCCTTCCCCTTCCGGAGACAGCACCAAAACTCATCCTCACCTCTGGCTCCCCAAGGAATCGAGCAATGCCACGGGCAGGGCCGGTGTGTGCTGGCACAAGGAGAGGTGGTGGGGTGGGTCCTGTTGGCAGGAACCCCTCAGGATCCCCTGAGAGCCCCCCACGATCCCTGCATCCCACAGGAGCCGCCTCTCGCCGCAGGTCTGAGCCTGGCAAATCCAGACCTCACTGTTCCTTCCACTCTGAAAAACAAAAACCTCTGCTTCCCCAAAGACTTCTGCTGGCAGGACGTGCTGGGAAGGGTTTTAAAACTGAGCTGGGTTTTAAAAACACCTTAACGAGAAGATTTCATTTCTTTGTTCCTCGAGAACTTCAGGGCCTTGCTCTAGCCCCTCTTTTGTGATTCATTATTTATAATCGAAGCTTTAGTTCTGCTTATTGAGTCTTCCTGTTCCTGCTTTCCCTCCCTGTGATTCCCAGCTTGCTGAAGCCCTGGGTGGGGCTCTCTGCACCCCCAAACAGGTTTGAATTAAAAGCCAGTGAATTCTGCCTGCTCTGTATTTGCTGCTTGCCTGCTTGCTCCCACTCCACAGAACTGTTTATCTTCCTGGCTGAAGAGTAAATTAACTCCAGTAGGTCTAACCAGCTTATCTAATCCTGCTGAAATAAAAAAATAATTAAAAAAAAAATTAAAAAAAAAAAAGGGAAAACAGGAAAAATAAAGCCACTACCTCTTGTGGTGAAAATCTCCAGTGCAAACATGACTCCCCGGGGAGTCAGGAATGTATAAAATGCCCATCACAGGTACATGTGACACCAACCAATGTCTTCATGCAGCACTGTAATTAAATAGAGAGTTGCACAAGCCACCCTGATGTCAATCTGATTGTTTTGTTCTGTTTTACACATGGCTCTGAGGTCTCAGGCTCCAGGGAGCCGCTCTTCTGCTGCAGAGTTCACACACACAGAGGAAAATCTGCCTTCATGTGAGATTTGGCTTTTTTCTGACTTGCTTTTCAGACTGTTTTCCTTTTTCCTCCCTTACGCCAGTCCATCCTTGAGAATTCTGGTGTTTGTCTTGCCTGCAGCCACGAGAGTCAGACATGGGAAAGGGAAGATGCAGAAAGACAGAAAGGAAATGGTCTGAAATGTCTCTCCTCTCGCAGACAGAAGTGGGCTGGGCAGGATGGGAGGAGGAGGGGGTGGAAGGCAGAGGTGCCCAGCTGAGTTTATGCTGGAGGACTGAATTATTTTATTTTGGAATATTTCAATTTATGCTGCACTGTTTTCCCAAGCTACACGCTCAGGTTTGGTGTTTTTGCAGGTGGATCCTCAGCCAGGCTTAATCAGCACTTTTAAAATAAAGATTATTTTCTTGATATAAAAGAAGAAGAAAAAATAATAAAAAGAAAATCCTTCCCACTGCTAGGTCTGTCCCCAAGGACTAACAAACAAAAATTTCAGTTTAATGGCATTTCAGATCCAAAAGCCTGCTCAGTTTTGAGCCAACACAGAATAATCCCTGCCCCGAAGTCCTCAGTTTATGCAGGAACCAGAATTTCCAGAGCAGCTGAGTTCAAATGAGGCTGAATTCTCCTTGTTGGATGATTCACCCCAGTGCCACCGTGACTGAGGGAAAATGAGGAGCTCCAGTGCCCCCTCCCCTCCCAAACACACCAGAATAAATGATATTTTCAGATCAAACAGGACACACCAGGCTGTTTTCAGCCTGTCTGGCCTCAGCCTGCCGGGATCAAAGGCAGCTACTCTGAGGTTCACACTTACAGCCAAATTTTATTTCTAAGCCTGTGGACAAAAGCCATTCTCAGCACCCAAAAGAGATAAAAGGAATGTCCTGCCCATCTCCTGGGGCATCTGAGAGAGTCCTGCTGCTCCAGGTGAGGCCTGACACATCCATGGGTGTGCTTTGTTCTGCACACCCAGGGAAAAAAAAAGACAAAACCAGTTACTCTTGTTAAATTAACTCCCTGTCTTTAATCAAAGCTTCTTTTAATAATTCCAACTGCTCCCCCAAGTCTTTCTGACGATACCAGCCTGTCTGCTTCATAAACAGCTTTTGACTCACAAATAACAACTTTCTTCACCAAAGAAAGAGTGATCACAGTGGACTAAACATAATTAAGGCGTCATGAATAATTAACAGGCCTAGAAATGCCTTTAAAGAGACTTAAGAAGCAAAGCAAAACCCTTTTAAAGGCGAGGAAAACATTCTGCCTCAGCAAGCTGCCATGCTGGGCCCGGGAGAAAGGAGTGGGCTGATGAGAGCACATTTATCCTCTCCTCCCTGCTGCCATCCTCCCTGGCATGCAATCAAGTGCAGCCCTGATGAGCCTGCCAGGGGCAGCCCCCCAGCTCCATGTGCCAGCCTCGGGGAGGGCAGGCAGCAGCACAGGTTTGTTTTTGCCCTCCCTGAAAAGCAGTTTTGGGTTTTTTTTTCTCCTGGTTTTAAGCAGCCCCTGCCTGCCAGGGGAGCTGGTGACACAGAGCAGGGGCACGAGGCGCTGCAGAACGGGCACAGAAGCGCAGGAAAGCGAGGGAAATGGGCTCTGCAGGGGGATGGGGCTCAGCTCAGCACAGAGCAGGGTAAACCAGCCCCCAGAGCTGGCTGAGAGGGCACAGAGTCACCCCCAGGGCAGGGGGCTGTGCTCCTGCCGGTGGCAGAGGTGTCTCTGCAGGAACAGGCTGCTTTGGCATCCCCTCCATCACCACACAGCCCATTCCAGAGAATTCCCTGCTGGGAGGGCAGCCCTGAGCCTGCTCCACAGCCCAGCTCATCCTGGGGACAGGAGCTGCCTCACCTCTTCACCTGGAGCCTTGGGAAGGGGAATTTCTCAAGGATTTTAAGGGTGACCAGCTCCTGAGCACAGCCTGCCATGCTGCTGATCCAAATAACAGGGCCCAGGGACAGGGAGCCACAGCAGCCTCTGCCCCTGGCTCAGGACAGCAGCACAGAGCAGCCAGATCCTTCTTCCTATGGCTGATATTGTGGAGTTTCGATGCTGCAGAGAGGGGGAAAAATAAATCAGCAGAATTCAAGTGTCCCCATGGCTGTTTCTGCTTCCTCTCTGTATCCAGCTGCTCCCCAAACCTTTCTGAGCTGTGTGCAGGGCAGATTGAAAGGGCTGCAAACATCACATGGGAGAAAACCAGGTCATAACCTCAGCCCTTGTCACTGCATCAAATGTTTTGTAACAACGTCATTAATATTTATTTAACAGTACAGCCACAAAGCTGATATTTTTATTTGTGCCGCGTGAAAAAAGCAAGAAAAGCCCAAACTGACATCAGCCAGAAATGTAATCTCGTCTGCAAGTGCTAACAGCAACACAGAGAATCTCTGAGCAGCTCCTGAGTGTGAGTTCAGAGAGCTCTGTCAAATCACCAGCTGGAAAATGTACAAAGCTTCAGAGGGAAACCCAGGAGCTGCAAATCTGATTGAACAAGACAGGTTATGAGCTGGGAGCTCGTCTGTGTGAAGAAATGGGCAGTCAGTGCCAGTCTAAACAAATATGTACATCTGAACACCTCCCTCCCCCTGGGACAGCTCCCGTCAAAAACAAAAGTGACTTTGATCTGGCATAATTCTTCGAGTTTGCTGGGGAAATAAAATAAAACCCAGCAAGACGGCAAAGCAGTGCTGTGGGTCCTGCAGAGGACACGGGAGCAGGGCCAGCTCTGGGCTGACAGAACGAGGTGTGACGAGCTCTGGGGAGCGGGGAGAGCCCAGCCTGGATCAAATCCACGGCAGGAGAGGATCCATGGCACGGAGAGGTGATGATTGCGTGACATGAAAGAGCTGAACTGCTGCCTCTGCCTCTCGTGGGCCGTGGGCTGTGCTCCCTGCCGGGGAATGATGCACAGCGTGAGGTTCTGACCCAGAACAGAGCTGGGGATGGGCCCTGAACCCGGCCCCACTGAGGGGGTGGCTGAGAGCAGAGACACGGGGGAAATGTCGGTGCCTTTGTGTCCCCAGACACCCCCCTGGCACTGCTCTGCTCCAAGTGCCAGGCCAGGAGCAGGGCCTCAGCTTCTGGAGCCTCTTGTGCCAAAGCCACACGGAATTAACCTCGGGGATGCAGATTTATGACTGAATTATTGTGGCTGGCAATTTTCTGCGCTGCAGTAATTGAGTTTGTGCATTTTCCCAGCTGGTGGCAGATGCTCCGGGTCACATTCCTTTTTCATGTTTACATTGAAATGCCTACCTGGAGCTACTGGGAGGGCAGACATGCAGGCAGGGATTTGCTGGGGCTCAGGTAGTGCCTGGTAACCTGTTTAGCTCTGCCTTTGTGTCTGAGCCTCCCCAGCAAAGGGAATATTCAGCTCCCTGGCAGTTCCAGGGTGTCTGGGAAGGAGCATGTCTGATTGCCTTTGTGATAAACAGGCCCTAAATCACTTCAAAGCTGAGGCCAGAATCACTGGGGAAGATTGCAGACAGTGAAATAGTAGGGACTGGGATGTGATTCAGAGATACCAGAGAAAATCACAGCGAATTCTACCTCCTTCTTAATTAAAAAAAAAAACCCAAACAAACAGAAGGAAGTGTTCTATGAGTAGAGTGACTGAGACGCTCTTCTTCACCCAGCCAGGCTGGCAGAGCTGGGAACAGGCATTTAGACCCCAAAGCCTTGGGGGAAAGCTGTCCCCTGTGGGTGACATGCCAGGGGCTTCATCCCAGCACGTCCTTGTGCTGCAGGGGAAGGCAGCAGGGTGTCTAGGGAGGAGGAACTCACTGCACGAGCTCACCAACAGCTTTAACTCCTTGGCAAAAAGCTGCTTTTGCAGCAAGACTCATCCTCCAGCTGTCTAAGCCTCCAAAATTCCCAAATCCCTGCTTATGTTTTAGGCACAGTTTGAAATTTCCTCCCTCGGCCTACAGAGAGAGGCCAGGCCCTGGGCCAGGTTTTCCAGGTGAATTCCAGGGCTGCCCTTCCCTGCTGTCCTGACTGGGATGTAAAAACAGCTGGAAAAGACGATCTTGGAGGCCTTTCCCAGCATCAGTGATTCTGTGGGGCCAAGGAGATGCCACGAGCTGCTCCCAGACTCCCAAACAACCTCAAAAGCAGCGCTTTTCCAAGCTCACCAGATTTCAGATGAATTCCGCCTTTTCTCTGGTTTTGTTGTCGATTTTTCCCTGCCACTTTTTAATGTCTGAGTGGGCTCATGTCCTGTGGCATTTTCCAGCATTCCCTGGAGCAGAACACGACCGTGCTCAGCTGAAAGGAGCAGCACATCGGGCAGCTCAGCTCTCCTGGGAGGAATCCTGCTGGGGCTTACAAAACAAAGACTTAAACAAAATAAAGGCAGGGCAGCCTCAGCAAAACCTTTTGGCGGACTGCAGTCTTTTCCAAGGCGAGAAAATTAATTCCCTGAATGCCTTGTAAGGATTTTTTTTTTTTTTTTTTTTTTCTGCTTGGAGCAGATATTAAGGGTTTGCCCAAAGAATAGCAATAAAATGGTGCTGGTGATAAGAAGGCTGCTGTGCCTTGCTGAGGAGCAGGCTGGTGCTGAGGAGCAGTGAAAGTGCCATGGAATAAGGCCAGAAATGCCCCAAACCACAATTCTGTCAAAGCTGAATTTTCTCAGTGTCTGTAATATTTCCCTTTTATTTCTAAAGTAATGGCCTTGTAGCACAGCAGCAAACAAAGGCTCATTTTAGCCCTTATTGCAGCTAATTACTGCACCTCCTGATTGCTGACCCCGGCCTAATGCTCCTCTCTGTAATTGCTCCAGATGGACTTGAGTCTGTAATGGGATATTTTCTAACCAGAGAGCCTGGTGGGGATTATTTATTTCTTTTTATCCAGGAGAAATTCCCTCCAGGATGGGGAGTTCGCTCCTGCTCTCTGGCTTTTCTCCTGGATCATTTGGAAGTGATCTCTGTACCTGATATTTTTTTAAGGGAAATTCAGTGCAGGGATGTTCCAGGGAAGGTTTTCTGTTCCTCCCAGCACACTGCTGTCCGTGGCACCAATCCTTGCCACAAAAAAGAGGTTTTTAGACTCACAGATTCCATGGTTCCACCACCTCCCAAGCCCAGGCTGGGCAGCAGATTTATGGCTCTGAACCTCTGAGGTGCCCTGTTGTTCTTGCAGGAGGGATATAAATCTTTCCCTGGGCTTTGTTTGGGTACAAAAGATTTTTCCCAAGGCCACAGAGGGTGTGAGGAGCACTGAATTGCCAAAATGAGTCTGAGCTGTGACATCTCCTCCCCAACCCGTCCCCACAGAGCTGAACTCCACCTCTCACTGCCAAGAACCTCAGGCTTTAAAAACAATCACTTTTGTGGCTTTGTGGGGCTTTTTTTCCCAAATAAGAGAAGGAGGCCAGCAGCAAATTGCACAAGAGGAGGGTTCCCTGCTGTGCTCTGAGCCAGAGGAGAGGAAAGCAGCAGCTGATCAAAAGATGTTGAACTTGCTGGGGATGAGATGCCTGCTAGGAGGAAACAGCAAGTGCTCCTTGATTCCCAGTCAGGCCCCTTTTCCCATTATTCTAATGGAAGTGGAGCTCACACCTGCACTGATGGAACTGGGTGGGGAGCTGCTTTTGGAGGTGAGAACGTGGATTTATTGCAAGGGAAGGGGACAGAACCCCTCCCTGGAGCTGGGGAGAGCTGGGAAGGGAGCAGGGTGAATTCTGCCAGGCCGTGGAAAGGCTGAGCAGGAGCCAGGCACGTCTCACACTGACGTCTGCCACAGCACAGAGCCTACAACCACCTCCTTGCAAGAAAAAGAAACACAGAGAATTCACTATTCCTTCTTACATTAAAATCACTCCCTCCTACATTCACATCACTGCTGTCAGAAACATCTTGATTTTCCACACCTAAGGGGCTATGGAAAAAAACAAGCATTTCTGCTAAAAATAAGTTTTTTTTTTCCCCCCACAAGCTGTATTTATTCAGATCTCTTTTCCTCTAAAACGCAGCATTATTTTAATTTTAATTTAATCCCATATCTGCATAATTGCAGCGCTGCCAAACAAACAAATCACAGTGGCTGGGAAGCAGGAGCAATGCAAAACGTGGATTTAACCGACTTCACTTCCAAACATTTTCCTGTGAACATTCCCTCACAGGAGAGCCACGCTTCTCACGGGAATGTCCACGTTTTGATCACAACAAGCATCTCCCCTTCAAACGAATTTTACATCAGAAAATTTGTATTACAGTCAGATCCAGCACTGAGAGAGCACTTAGGAAATCAATGCCAGCTTCCACCCCTGGTGAAACATCCCCTGCTTCTGTTGATTTCTTTACTCTGGGTTTCTCTGTGTGCTGTTTGTGGAGAACACGGGGCTCACCCCGTTTCCCCACGGATATCCTGGATGGAAATGCTGGGGAGGGGAGCAGCCCAAATGGCATCCCAGGATTTACAGAGCTCAGGGTGGCTCCAGCTGCCATCAGGGGTGGAACAAGATCACCTTTAAGGGACCTCGAATTTCCCCCCTCTGGTTTTCCCTCTTAACCGAGGGACCAACCCAAACCATCCTGGGGTTCTCTGGGGGTTTTGAAGGGCAGTTGGATTGGAAATATCCCCGTGGCTCAGGATGTCTGGGGCTGCTACAGGACAGGGATGTCCAGGGTCATTCCACAGAACTCCCTGCTAAAATCAGCAGCACCATCCTGCTCACCCAGGCAGCTCTGGCTACCTTAAAACCACGATTTTTGAGGCATGAAGGTCAACAGTTTTGATTTTTTGAATCTAAACAAGCTGTTCAGGAGGTTTCTGCCCTGCTGCTGCTGCCTTGCCCTGCCAGGAGCTGCCTTGGCTGTGAACTTTGGCAGCTCTTGGGTGAGAACATGAGATAATCAGCAGCAGATCTATCAGCAGGGACAAAAGACTGAAATGGAGTTGAAAAAGGGGAAAAAAAAAAGGGGGGGGGGGGATGGAGATCTACGAATAATTTTAGAAATAAGCTGCAAGTTGCACAGTCACAAAGCGGAGGCTGGAATGCACTTTTCCAGAGTTTGTAAAGACTCATTTAATTTCTATAGAAACTGAGCAGCAAACAGGTAATTTTCTCTGCAAATTGCTTCTATCACCTCTGGAATGCTCTGCAAGAGCAATGTATTTCCCTCGTATCTTCTTAATCCCCTGTTATTTTCATTATAAATTTAATTAAGCTCTTTTAGAGAACATTCCATGACATACGAGCTGAGTTTTGTTTTTCTGCTGGAGCAGGGACAGAAAGGAGCTGCTGAATTATGTGGCAATTGGATTTCTTTTTTCTGGGTAAATATTTCAATTGACACCAAGCAGGGGAGACATTTCCTGAATCAATACAGCTGAAGCTGAGGGAAGGAGCTGCACAGGAAGGGCTGAGCATCCCACGAATTCCTTCTAGCCAGGCCTTTCTCCTTGGACAAAATTAGAGAATATCAAGAGCAGGTAAATCAGGGAAATGCCAAGAGTTTTTGGGATTTTTTTTTTTTTTCTTTTGGTGGATGCAATAAAAAAAGTCCATTTCTTACACTCCCTGCAACCCAAAATGTCACCAGCATTTCACTTCATAACCTGCCCAGCTCCTCACTTCACCAATGGCAAATGTTAAAAATGAATCATTTCATTACAATTTATTTTAAATTATATCTAAAGGCTTTGGTGCCAAAGCATCATGAAAAACTGGGTTTGAATACAGCACACATCAATACTTTAAGCTGATATAAAGTGAAAACAAAATTAGTAGAGGCTGGGCTTTTTAACCCCTCTTTTTAACCCATTTAATCTCACGCTGTCAGGCCATAACAGCTTCCCTGCAGAGCTGGGGTTGTTTGTTTCTATTCCAGCCTCTGCCCAGCTCCAGGCCACCACAAGTCATCCTCCCAGCAGGCACTTTTGGGGACAGGAGTCACAGCAGGGCTGTCAGAGCTGCACACAGCACTGCTCACTGCCATGAGGGAAGCAAATCCACCAAGAAGATCTTTTTCACTGGAGTGATCGAGCTCTGGAACATCTTCCCGAAGGAAACCAGGAATTATTTTCCCCCCAGAGACACGACTCGAACCTTGACCTGCAAGCAGCCAGATCTCGTGTGTGATTGTTCTGGAATTTCTGCTCCCTGTGCTGCATCCATTTCAATATTCTCTCCCAGTGATTTTCCTGCCTCATTTGATTCTTGTTGCAGAAAGGAGATGTCAGGAAATCTGACACATTGCTGTGCCAGCAGCAGGTGAGAATCTCACGATTCAATTCCCACCTGTGCCAGGGCCATTTTACACCAATTTTCTCTGTAGGAAAACATGGAATAAAAGCAATAAAAGCTGTGGAAGGCGTGTGTGTGCTGTGCACAGCTTCAGCACTGCCTGCGTGAACAGGGGGTGCATAAATCCCTGCTCAGGAAGGATTCAGTAGGAAAGCACTGCCTAAAGTACCACCAAGCCAAAACCTTCTACAAGCTGGGAAAAGAACTTGCCATCAAATAACCTCATTTTCTTTTACTCTCTTAGTGTTCATGCTTAAAACCTTCCATTTAAAAAGGGGAAATATTTTCCTGCAATCAGCAGGTGACAGGACAAGGTGCTTTAAGACATCACACCTGACGTGGGAAAGCTCATGCTGCAAATTCCAGAGCTGATGAATTTACAGATCTGTCCTTCCTGGGACGAGCCTGGCAATCTTGGCATCGTTCAGAGTCCTGTTCTCACCCTTGTTCCCTGAGGACTCCTTGCCCCGGAGCAGGGTGATGATGTTCTCCCGCTGGTGCCTCACCGCCAGCTGCAGGGCCGTGCAGCCGGTGATGTCCTCCACGTCCAGCAGAGCCCCGGCCTTCAGCAGGGTCTTGATGATGGCCATGTTGCCCTTGAGCACGGCCAGGTGCAGCGGGGTCCAGCCCACCTTGTTCCTGGCATTGACGTCGGCCCGGCACTCCAGGAGGTTGATGACGCTGAGGAAGGAGCCCCTGAGCACGGAGAAGTGCAGGGGGGCCCAGTGGGACCTCTCTGGGGTGTTGGGGTCGGCCCCGCAGCGCAGCAGCTCGCTGACCGCCGGCTCGTCCCCGTAGCGCGTGGCCAGGTGCAGCGGCGTCCAGTCCATGCTGCCCTTGGCATCCAGCCGGGCGCGGCTGCCCTTCAGCAGCCGGATGATCTCCACGTGCCCCTTGAAGGCGGCCAGGTGCAGGGGGGTCCAGCCTTTGTCCGTCCTCAGCTCCACGTTGGCCCCGTATTTGATGAGTTTCTCGCAGATCAGGTACTTGCCCCGGGCCACGGCCAGGTGCAGGGCGCTGTAGTGGTTCTGGTCCAGGCTGTTGACGGAGATGCCGTTCTTCAGCAGATACTGCACCACCCTGAACTTTCCCCTCTCCACAGCCACGTGCAGCGGGGTCCTGAGGTTCTTCTGCTTCCTCTCCAGGTCGGCTCCCTGGCTGGCCAGCAGCTTGACCAGGCCGACGTGCCCGAAGCACGCGGCCACGTGCAGGGCGGTCTTGCCGTCCACCTCCTGCGTGTTGGAGTCGGCCTGGCGGGACAGCAGCACCCGAGCCACGTTCTCAAAGTCGTTCTGGGCCGCCAGGTGCAGCGGCGTCCACCCGTCGCGCTCCTGGGCGTTGACGCGGGCCTGGTGGTCCAGCAGCAGCCGCGCGGTGCGGTCGTCGCCGTGCTGGGCCGCGAAGTGCAGCGGGGTCCAGCCGTCCTCGTCGGCGGCGTTGACGTCGGCGCCGTGCTCGATGAGGACGCAGCAGATCTCGGGGAGGCGCCGCTGCACGGCCACGAGCAGCGGGGTGCAGCCGCCGCCCGCCGCGCTGTTGACGCCGGCCCGGCGGCCCAGCAGCAGCCGCACCTTGCCCACGTTGCCCTGCAGCACCATGAGGTGCAGCAGGGTCAGGCCGTTCTCCTGCAGCCTGCCCAGCTCCTCGGGCCCCAGCTCCTCGGGGCTCCCGGCCTCCCCGCCCGGAGCTGGGCCAGCAGCCTCCTCCTTGGCCTTGCCTAAAGGCAGGGACACAGAACGGGAGAAAAAAAGCGAAACCGAGTGAGAAACCCCCAAGGAGGGAGGGAGAGCTTGAGACTCTTGGTAGAATGACATGAAGTAAAGTCATTTGAGAGATAACTAATGTAAAATAAGGCCAGACGTGCCCTGGGACATTCGGTGTCTATTTCCTGAATAGTTCATTTTCCTTAACTTAAAATGTCACCCACGTGGAAAACCTTATGAGCCATATCCTTCTACAACAAATAGACAGCTTTTATAGCTTCCCCTTCTTTAATTTTCAGCTCTAAAGCCAGCCCCCTACTTACCCCCACTCCTGGTGTCTGGGGGGAAGGTGAGCTCCTCTTTGTCACTCTTGTTTTCGGAAAGGAGGGAAGAAAAAGGATAAGACAAAGTGTTTATTTGCATTCTGTAATGTTTGCACAAAGTCCTTTGCTGCTGCTCTGCAGTTTTGTGTCATCATCTGAGAGGTTTTTTTATCCAGTCCTGTTTTGGCACCCAAAACTCAGCTCAGCCAATCGTGACACAGCAGGAATGGGGGAGCCTGAAGGTGATCTCTGGATATCCATGAGCTTTTCCCCCTCGTGCTCTTTTACTCCCAAACACACACATATTCTGCTTCCTGACTGCATGGCAGCATCCCAGAATTATTTCCTCTGTTGTTTAGGGACTCCCAAGCCCCCACCTCTTCAAGCCTCTGGTTTCTTGCACAGCTTGACAAAACCCTCTAAATACCAATAATTCCCAACTCCAATCTCTCCCTGTTTTCTAGGCATAATTACTCCAGTAGCTGGGATTACGCTGTGATGATCCAGAATTTTTTTCTTAGCCAGAGAAATGTGGGAATTTATAACTATTTTTTTTTTTTTTCATTTCTGTAAGAGTTGTTCAAACTGGAACATCCTCAGTTTTGTGCCATGAACAGAACTCTGTAATCCTGTGTTTGCTCGAGTTTCTTTTAGTGTCTAAGGCCACCATGATAAACCGAGGTCACCTGAGCAGGTCTAGAAAAGGGTTTTCCTCTCTAACCATTTATCATTTAGTGCATTTGTTAATTCATTTCCAAGTGTCTTATCCCCATAAATGAAGTACAGAGGCACAGCCTGTGCAGACACCCTGCGAAGGTGCTGAGGTGCACCTTTGGGAGGGGAAACAGCCTCAGGATCTGGTAAGAACAAGGAGCAGACTCACTGGAATTTCCTGAGTGGCCCAGGGGGGCTCTCCTCACCTGCTGGCTCCTGGAGATGGCCGGTTTGTGGGACATCTTCCTGACCAGGCGCTCGTTCTCCGGGTCCTGCACCAGGCTCTGGATCAGGGCCAGCAGCACGTCTGTCTCCACAGGGATATCTGCCAGGGCACAGCAGCTCAGCTGGGCAGGCTGCCCCGGGCTCCAGGGCCAGGCAGGACCCACGTGGGAGGGGAGGGCAGAGGGATGAAGGGGATGTGAGACAGCAAAAGGGCACCAAGCTGTTCAACCTGGGAGATGTAACTGGGAAAACTGGACACAAACTTATCCCCTGCTTGTCAACCTGTGGGGCTGAGCCTTGGCTAATCCACATCCCAGTCCCACCTGCAAAGCTCGGCCTTTGCTTGGGGTCCTGGTCCCAGCACCTCTTCATCAGGTCGACCATCTGGTGGCACTCCCCGGGCCAGTCGTCCCTGACCAGCTCCAGCCCCGGCCTCTTCCCCGCTGCCACCTTCACGATGATGGCCATCATGTTGGCCCCTGGAAAGAACCAGCACGCTCTGGGTGTTTTCCCTGGGAAGAGGGCTGGAAGAAACACTCCACAGCTGCAGGGTTTGTGTTTACCTGCGTAAGGTTTCTTCTGCATGAGAACCTCCCAGATGACGATCCCGAAGCTGCGGGAGAGGAGAGACTGTGAGCACTTGGAGGTTAAATGCACTTATTGCTTCTGCCTTCTTGAGAAATGGGAAGGTCAGGAAGGAAGCTCCTCAGGAGGGAAAAATTTAATCTCCCAGAGCAGAAGGATTTCATCCCCCAGATGAAAGGATCCAAAAGGTTCAGGCCTTATGATTCTGCCTAATACGTCTCCCTTAAGAGTGGGGTCATCACCCTGTGCAGGGAATGAGTGACTTGGAGCCTTTCCTGTCAAAGTCAGGCTCCAGTGCCTTTTTTCCACTTTATTCACATTGGGGTTTAGAGCCCTTGGCTCCTGCAAGTTCCTGTGGCTGTGCCAATCCTCCTTTCCCTCTTCCCTCGGGTCTCTCTGTGCTGTAAAGGCCAAGGAGCTGAGGAATTTCCAGGCACGGAGCTCACGTGGATGTGCTGCAAAGCTCCTTGCCCAAAAGGACAAAAGCCAAATTGAAATCTCTGCCTGTTCCTGACCAAAATGAAGCTGAACACTGAGGCAGATAAGCCAATATTGGAATTGTTTTAAAATCAATCTTAGCAGCATCTGTGATGAAAGAGCAGCACTGGCTGTTCTGGGCTCTGATCTCGCCCGGGTTTATGGGAACAGGGTGTGGTGGCACCTGGGGCAGTGCAGCTCGCAGCTCCCTCATTGGGATGATGATTACCCACAGAGAATCCCCCTCCCTCAGTCTCCACCTCTGAGACTGGGGCACCCCAGTGTGTTCCCCAGGTTCCACGAGGCAGAAAACCAGAATTTGAACAAGCTGAGGCAGCGTTCCAGCCCCCCTTGCTGTGTGTCAGGACACCCCTGGGTGCCCTGGCTCAGCCCTCACCTGTACACATCGTACTTGATCCCCGGGGGTTTGCTGTTCTGCAGGAACATTTCGGGGGGGATGTAGCTCAGGGTGCCCCTCAGAGCTGAGCTCTCGATGTACTGCATCCTGCTGGATTGCTCCATCCACTTGGACAGCCCAAAGTCAGAGATCTGCAAGCAGGAACAGGGAAACTGCCCCAAAATGCTCACACTCATCCCTCCTGCTGTCACCTGGGCATCCTCCCATCCTTCGGGATCAGGGACTGGAGGAGGTGTGAGCGGCTGGAACCTGATAAAACCCTGACAACCTGCAGCCACTGAGTGCAGCTGGAGCCTTAAATTCCCAGTGCTGGCCCAGATTCCCTGTATGATCTTGGGAACACCGTGTAATTTGCTCACCAGCTGCTTGTTCAACACCCCACAGGTCAATCTTCCATGGAGTGCTCCTGAAGAACCTGATTTACTGGGATTCTGGGCTCGCTTGGCAGAAATAACCTCGCTCTTATTGGAGAAATAACAAAGCCAGCACTAAGGCCATACCTTGACGTGCATGTTCCCATCCAGGAGGACATTCCCTGGCTTCAGATCCAAGTGCAGCAGAGGAGGGCTCATGCTGTGCAGGAAATTCATGGCCAAGCCCATCTCATGGATCACGCGGAATTTCAGCTGCCAGGACATTCTGTGAGTGGGAAGGATTCTCTCCAAGGACCCCCTGGCCATATATTCCATCACTATCCCCAGAGGGCTGTTGCACACCCCGTAGATGGTGACAATGTGCTGGAATTTGATTTTCTCCATCTTGCTTGCCTCTTCCATTAGGCAGTTCATGCTGGTCCTGGAAAATTGAAAATAAAAAAATAAGGAAATGTTATCAGTCAATTCACAGGCTCAGTAACTGTGTAGTAACTTAGTGATACCCAGCCTTTCCCAGCACTGCCTGCCCAAATAGATCCATCCCAAATCCCCCCTTGAGCTGGTGATAATGCTGCCACACCATGATCTTCTCCACACTAAAATCTGACATAGAAGGTGGTGTGACTTCTCAAAATGAGCTGAGGTTTATTTGGGCAAAATAAAAAGGGAAAGAGATGAAAAACTTGTACTTATTTCAATCCTTAGCAGCGAGGACAGAGAGCCTGTGCTTGTCACACTGGTGAAATGGCTTTAAATTGCCACAGGGCAGGGTTAGATGGGATACTGGGGAGGAATCCTTCCCTGTGAGGGTGGAGAGGGGCTGGGATGGAATTCCCAGAGGCTGCCCCATCCCTGGAAGTGTCCCAGGCCAGGCTGGAGCAGCTTGGGATAGTGGAAGGTACTCCTGGCCATGGCAGGGATGGAATTAAATGAGCTTTAAGGCTCCTCCCCACCCAAACCACTCTGTGATTCCGTGAAATTCCCAGGGTTTCCGTGGCAGCAGGATGCCAGGAGCAGGCACAGCTCCGTGCTCTCCTGCAGCTGCTGTCCCTGGGCACTGTGACCCTGCTCAGGGGGGACCCAGGCACGTCTGCTCCTCTCTGCCAGCTCTGGCAGACCTGCTTCTCCAAATTCTCCAAAGTTTCACCTCTCCCGACCTGCTGAACGAGTTTGGGGTGCTCTGGGAGCAGCCAAGCAGCAAAGTGCCAGGAGTGCCTTTAAAAAGCACACCCTGGGAATGGAGCTGAGCTGCCAGCAATTCAGCCAGGCCATTAATTGATCTAAAATGGTTCAGCCAAGCAAAATCTTCTGCCAGACTTCCTCTAGCAGGCTCCTCACAGAGAGACCTACCCATGGGCTGAGGAATCTCAGGTATTTTACTACAATTGATAAGACACAGAAGTAAAACTGATTATTTGACTCTTTTTTCCCCTCCATCAAACAAGAAAAAAATGCAAATGTAATATCTGAGGACAGTCAGTGCTCAGCCTGAGCTCAGTTGTTGTCAGTAACAAGAAATCACACGAGAGTGAGGTTTTTATCCAGGCAGGATCCTCCCAAATTGAAAGGAATAAAATTTTAAATTAAATAACTTCACCAACTCGGTTGTTTTCCCATCAGCTCTGCCTGTGCTGGATGTGTTATCAGCAGTGGCTGTGATTACCTGGCCCTGCTCCATCTCCAGACACGAGCTGGGCACCAGAAGAGTCTCTGCAGGTGAAAGACAGAGCAAGAAGCAGAGAGGAGCTGCAGATGCACCACGGAGAGGAAAGAGATGTCTGGAGGCTACGGGAGCAGGGCAGCGAAACCAGCTGTAAATCCTCTGCCCCACATCTCTAAACCTGCTGATTTTGGTGGTTAATTCAGTTTGATTGATACACATCAGCCCCCGTGTGCAGTGGAAGCTGCAAATCGGCCCCCAGGCTGCTTTTATCCAAGTTTAAGGTGCTGACCTCAGCCCTGGTGCCAGCCCTGTCCTATTGCCCCGTTCCTTCTGTCCCTTTGCTCATCTACACACGAAGATAGAGGCAGAGCTCCTATTTCCCACTCCCTCTGGGTGCCCAACCCTGCATTTCCCGAGGAGCAGGAGCTCTTTCCCACAGTTTTACCCCCAGGTCCGCGCAGCAGGGACGGACAGAGCAGAGCAGGGGTTACCTGTCCGTGCTGGAGTCCTGCAGCAGGTACGGGGAGCACTTGACGGCATAGACCGTCCTCCACCTCCTGTGCTTCACCTGGTACACGTGGCCAAAGCCCCCGCTGGCCACTCGCACCCAGTCATCCTCAAAATCCTCCTTGCTGAACACGGTCAGGCTGCCCAGCTGCCGGCCCCTCTCCGTACCCATGGCACAGCTCCTGCTCCTGCCTGGCTGCTGGGGAGCACAGCCAGCTCCTCCTGCCCTGCCCAGGGAGGGGAGGCACCCCACGACAGGTGCATTCACCTGGGGGCAGATCCTCACTGCTGCTACCTTCAGCTCACACAGGAGCTGGCTCAGCTCCAGCTCGCCAGTGTGGCTCTGCTCGCTCGTATCCAGCACTGGATGGGCAAATCCTCAAAGAATTCCAGGTGGGAAATGGTGTGAGGAACAATCCTTTCGTGGCTGCTCCGTGCTGAGGAGGGGATTCCTCACCTGAGGCATCGGCACGGCCTGGGGGAAAGGGAGGTGGGGAAGTGGGTGATGCTTGAGGGGAAGAGAGAAATCCACGAGGCAGAATTGTACACGAGAGATGTGCAAAACACACCAGAAAGAACAGAGGGAAAAACCCCACAGAAGCAGCTGGGTGGAGGGGTGGAAAACACTCCAGCAAGATGAAAAACTGAGTTAAAAAAAACCCCAGAAGCAGCTGGATGGAGGGGTGGAAAACACTCCAGCAAGATAAAGAACAGGAAAAACTCCTGAACAACCAGAACTAGCACATAAGTGCATGGAGCCTGAGAAAAAACCTCAGCAGAAATACCAGAAAGTGGTAAAGCAGAGCAGTTCCTTCAGGGATAAAATAAAAGCTGCTGTCAAATCCCTGGAAATGGGTGTTTGGAGGAACAAAGGCTGGTCAGAGCAGTTTAACCCTCACCATGTGAGCACCAGAAGCAGCACCCACACCTTCAGCTTGAAAGGGGTTTAAAAACTCGTCTGGGTCTTGTGCATTTGTGTCTTTAATGCCTCAGCTCTCTCTGGAGGCAGCTCAGTGTCACACACAAGGTGGTGCTGATTTCCTCAGTGCCACTGCAGCACAAATAACAATTAGCACTGCTGCAGGTTAATTGTCTCACTGCCACTGGGATTTTTAGTTCTGTAGCAGAACCTTGAGGAATCCTTGTGGGAAGGCTGACCCAGGTGGAAATGTGAGTTACTTCTGTTGCCCTGACATGAGGGGCTCTGGTAGTGGACTCTTCTTTTAAGGAAAGAAGCGGGGGAAAAGGAAAAAAAGCCAGCCAGGCTCTGCAGCCTTCTAGGGAGAATAAAAACCCAATTAGAAAGGGTTTGTTGCCAATTCCCTGGCACTCCCCAGGAAGTGCCCACTGAGAGTGATGCTCTGCTCCCCTCCATTCCCACCTGCTAACTCAATTTTGGAGCTGAGGACAACGGGCCCCATTCCCTCAGGTGCAGGCACAGACCAGACAAACACTGCAATGCTCAGGTTTATTACAGACAGCTCAGGAGGAGGAGGAGGCGCTGGGGGAACGCTGGGTCCGTGCTGCTGCTGCTCCTCTCCCTCCCCACACCTGCCAGGTGCATTTCTGGGCCAGCAGCTCCGAGGGCAGGAGCAGCAGGAGGTGAGGAGTCCTGCTGGTCACTCCCTCTGCCGAAGGGACACATCTCTGGAGCTCTTGAGTCTTGTCCACGCTCCCAATTCCATCATTTTCCCTGCCGTTTCTCCCTGGTGGCAGGCTCTAGTGCACAGTGCTGTATTTCACCTGCCCCCATCTCCTCTCTGCTTCCCCATTTCTGTGCCCAGCCTGGCCTGGGCTTCCAGCTCTGCTGTCCCTGGAGCACCACGAGGATTCCTTCTGTACCCCGCAGTTTGTGGAGCCGCTGATGCAGAAGGAAAGGGAGGAGGGAGCGGCAGGCTCGGAGCAGAGGTGGCATCTCCTGCTCCCTGGCTCAGCAGGAGCTCTACGGAAGCAAAGCAAATCCAGCTGCTTCTCTGGGGGAGCTGCAGGAGCAGGGCTCGGGATCACAGCCCCTGGAGCTCTCCAGAGCAGGGATAAGGGCTGGCCTTGGCTCTGTGCCGGTGCTGCAGCCACAGCCCCATGAGAGCAGTGGCCAGGACAGCACAGGCAGCGAGGGATCCCAGCAGGATGGGCAGCAGCATGGCAGGAGCAGAGCCTGGACACAGAGAGAGACAGGAAATCGAGCAGTCAGAAATGTTCTTTGCACAGATAAAGACACGAGGAGTCAGGGATGGCGCCAGTGGGCTTTGAGAAGTCTCTCATGTTTTACCAGCTCAGTGCCACTCTTTTCTAATAGCTATAAACATTTAATTAACATTAACAAGCTTCTGTATTTCACCTACGAACACTCCTGACCTGTGGCCACCCTCATTCTGCTCCAAAATGCTGCAATTCTCTACAGACTGAGAACATTCTGCCTCATTTTTCTCCCCTTTCCTCCTCCTAAAGCTTCAGTTCCTTCACAGGGTGCCTTTGGCTGTGTCTCCTGGCTGGAACTCTGTTGGATGTGACACTAAATCCCCATGTCTGGGACTTAGGGAGGCCAAAGCAAAGGTGGGGAGTTGTTGGGATATAATCTAATCAAGAAAGTGATTAATAAATGTGCTGCTTTCCCTGGAGCAGGAAAAGCTGAGCAAAAAACCTCTGCAAGAGAATTAAAACAAGGAGAGCCCCACCTTCCACTGGTTTGTACAGAAACCTGTTGTTCATCCTCCAGACAGGCCCGAGGGAGACCAGGTTGTGCAGGTTTCCATGGCTGGTCCTGTCACTGGGCTGGGGAAGGGGCTCCACACTCTCCAAGCAGCCCTGGGAGAGACAGGGAAAACACCTGGATGTGTCCTGAACAGAACCTCCTGCCCCAGGGCCCTGGGTCTCCTCAGTCTTTTCCAGCTCTGCTGTCATTCCAAAAGGTGAATTGCCAATTCTCAGCCCAAGCACACGTGTAAACCTTTATTCCCTAATTTCCTTTTCTTAGGGATCACTGACTATTGCCACCATCCCACACCATTAACTCCTAGACTTTTACAGAGGATTGGGGTGGCCACGGGGTGACCCTGGAGACTCTGGAAGCACCAAATCCCTCCTGAGTGCTGCGGGGTCAGAGCTGCCCTCAGTACCTGCTCACAGCCCGGCAGGCAGAGCCTCAGCTCGCAGTGCAGGTAGGCCACGGAGTGGTTCAACATCTGGAACAGCTGGATGGAGAAGCTGGTGGCTCTGGAGCTGCCACCCTTCAGCAGCTGGATGTGTCTGCACTCCAAGGGCAGCCTGGCAGGAACAAACAGCCAACAGCTCCAAATCCCAGCTCTGCACAAAGTCCCCAGCACAGCCCTGCTTCCTCATCCCAGATACGGGAAAATCCACAAAACACCAGCAGGGCCTGCCCTGCTCAGAGCCCGAGGGCAGCAGAGCTGTTTCAGAGATTGCTTTTGCTGCAGTGTGCCACCCAGCCCCTGAGCTGCCTGCAGCACACATTTCACACCCAGTGGATTTCCAAAGCCCACCTTAGGAATCCTCGCGCTCCCCTGGCCTGGAGCAGGCGGGTGGGATGCCGGAATGGGCTGTGGAGAAGCCTGGCTGGCATCCCTGCACCCCCTCTCCTGGGATGAGCCTCCCCAGCAGAAGGGGACTCTGCACACGTGTGCCAGCACCCGGGGGGGACAGGACGGTTCATTTCCATCAATCCCAGCCCAAGGGGGGTTTTTCCCTTTCCCACCTGCGGAAGAGGCAGCACTGGGCCCCCGCAGCCCCGGCGCTGGCCGAGGGGCTCACGCAGCACGAGTGGAGCTGGAGCAGGGCCTGGCTGCTGTCACCCTGCAGGGCCACCTGGGCCAGGAAGGTGTCCTGGGAGGGCTCTGGGCCAGGGGGCCCGGGGACCGTGTCCCCTGCAGGGCTCAGCCTCAGCCGCACAGAGTGGTTCCCGGAGCCGCAGGAGTCGCTCACGATGGCGAGGCTGGGGAGAAAGGGAAAAAAGGGAATAAAATGAATAAAACTACGAATGAAATGAATAAAAACTAATAATAAAATGCTGCAACAGCAGCAGCCAAAGCAGGGGCCGGGGGTACTTGCCCGTCCAGCACGGTGATATCCGAGTGCAGCCCCCTCCTCTGCTGGGAGCCGCTCCGCAGGGCTCCAGGCTCCAGTGTCACCGCTGTCCCCAAGCCTTCAGCTGCTCCATCTGTCACCTCCCTCGTCCTGCCCTGCTCCTCGGCCCCCTCCGTGCTCAGCAGCAGCCCCTGGGCTGAGTCAGTGCCCGCAGCACCCAGCCAGGGGCTCTCTGCGGCCGGGGGCTCCTGGCTAAGGCCCCTGGCTGGGAGCAGCCCAGGGTCACGGACAGCGGGCTCATCAGTGCCCTGATTAACGAGCCAATTAGCAGGGACAGGAACTGCTGTGGGTGTGGGGGACAGGGCAGCCGTGCCAGGGCTGGAGTGACCAGTGCCCAGTTCCGTGACATCCTCCTCCAAAGGGTGGGACACCTCCAGAGGGTGGGATACGTTCTCCAGAGGGTGAGACACCTTCTCCAAAGGATGTGATACATTCTCCAGGGAGTGGGATATCTCCAGAGGGTGGGATACCTCATCCAGAGGGTGGGATACATTCTCTAAAGGGTGGGATACCTCCAGAGGGTGGGTTACATTTTCCAGGGAGTGGGATATGTTATCCAGAGGGTGAGACACCTTCTCCAAAGGGTGGGATACATTCTCCAGGGGGTGGGATGAGTTATCCAGGGTGTGGGATACCTCCTCCAGAGAGTGGGATATGTTCTCCAGAGGGTGGGATACATTATCCAGAGGGTAGGATATGTTATCCAGAGGGTGGGATATGTTTTCCAGAGGGTGGGATATGTTTTCCAGAGGGTGAGATACCTCCAAAGAGTGGGTTATGTTCTCTGGAGGGTGGGATACATTATCCAGAGGGTGGGATACGTTCTCTAGAGGGTGGGATATGTTTTCCAGAGGGTGAGACACCTTCTCCAGAGGGTGGGATACATTTTCCAGAGGGTGGGATACGTTCTCCAGGGGGTGGGATACCTCGTCCAGAGAGTGGGATACGTTCTCCGGAGGGTGAGATACGCTCTCCAGAGGGTGGGATATGTTCTCCAGAGGGTGAGATACCTCCAGAAGGTGGGATATGTTTTCCAGAGGGTGGGATCCGTTCTCCGGAGGGTGGGATACGCTCTCCAGAGGGTGGGATATGTTTTCCAGAGGGTGGGATATGTTCTCCGGAGGGTGGGATACGCTCTCCAGAGGGTGGGATATGTTCTCCAGAGCATGGGACACCTCCTCCAGCAGGAGTCTGGCTGATGCTGGGTGTGCAGACACGGGTGCCTGAGTGGGGGCTGCACCTCTCCTTGCTGCCCCCTCCCCGGTCCCTGAGGAGCTGAGCCCCACGCTGGGGTCAGGCTGCAGGGCTGGGCTGGGCAGGGGCAGCAGCTCCCTGAGAGGAGAGGTGACACCCTTGGCTGCAGGGTGAGGAGTGCCCCGGCTGGGTTTGGGATGGTCCCCCAGGGCAGGGGCAGAGCCTGTGGCCACAGCTGGGGTGGGAGTTAAAGCCAGCTCGTTCCCCAGGGCTGCTGGGTGCGGCTGTGGTGTCCTTGGCTTGAGCACGGCCCGTGGAGACACGCTGGATCCCAGAGCAGCTCCTGCTTTCCCTGCACTGCTGCTGCTCCCAGCTCTCGTGCTTTGTCCCGTGCTGGCCTGGGAGAAGAGCTCAGCAGGAGCTGGGGCAGGTGTGGGAGCACTGGCAGACATCCCTGTGTGGGTCACCACAGCCAGAGCTTGCCCAGAAATCCTTGTTTCCCTTTGGAGCTCTGTGGAGAGCGGAGTCTGCTCTGGTGCTGGTCTCCGTGTGCCTGTGAAGGGCTGAGGCACGGTGGGGGTGAATCCCAGCTCCAAACGCTGAGTGAGACGAGGTTTTCCAGCAGTGCTGGGGGTTTGTGCTGCTGGGGCAGGCACAGGGGCTGCAGCCCGGGCTGTGCTGCCCACTGTGCTCTGCTCATTCCCAGCTGGAAGCGCGGAGGAGGCCGAGGACGTGCTGGGAGCAACTGGAGAAGGCAGCAGCTCGGTGCCCAGGAGCCTTTGAGGGGAGGGCTGCAGGGGTTTGGAGCTGGGGAGTGCCCTGGGCAGGGGTTTGGAAGGCAAACACCCCGTGCAGGGGGCATAGGATGGGCTGGGGGTGGGCGCTGAGCCCCCCTGCCCTGCAGCCCCTGTGCTGCTCCCAGCCTGGGCAGGCTCTGGGGAACCCTGGGGCTCCCCTGTTGCCAGGAAAGGAGCTCCAGATGAAGACTGGGGCCTTTCAGTGCTGAAATACACTTTGGGGGATGGTTGGAGGCTCTGAGTGGATACCAGCTCTGGTGGCACAGGGGAGGTACCAGGCTCTGCCGACAAGGAAAGCAAATCAGTGCCCGTGGCCTGCTGGGGATGGGGAGCAGGAAGCTGCATCTCCTCAGGCAGCCTGGGCATGGTCTGCACTGTGGGGCTCGTCCTGGGGTCCAGCACATGCCCTGGGGCTGAGGTAACAGCTGGGGACAAGCCCCTGAGGGCTGTAGGAACAGGATTTGCTGGCACTGGCTCAGAATTTACTTTTGCTCTCTCTGCTTGTTGCTTGGACACAGCGGACAGAGCAGTTCCAGGTCCCACAGACTTCCCAGGGGGATGAGAGGGACTGGCTTTCACTGGGATGTCCTGGCTGCTTCTGGTTGTGCCCACACTTGTGGCCAGCTGGGCCATCCTGTGGTCACCCAGAGGAGAGGGCAGCACCTGGGAGCGTGCTGTGTCACTGGGCAGCAGGACAAACACAGGCCTGACCAGGACCAAGCTGGAAGGGCTCAGGTGGAAGTTTGCGAGCTCCAGCACTGAAGAATTGGGTGCTGCCAGGATTTCCTGGATGGAAAGCAGCCCCCCAAGGCTGGAATTTGGGAATTCTGCAGGGAGAGGGGAATCCTGCATGGGCTGCAGGCAGATCGTGCCATCAGTGCTCTTCAGCACAAAGGACAAGTGTGGGGACGAGGGCAGCAGGGTCAGGGCGTCACCTCTGACTGTGCTGAGGTTCTTGGCAGCTGCATCGAGGGACATCCTGAACTGCTGCACCAGAGCCTGTGCCAGGGCTGCTGGGACCTCACGGGGCACCCCTGGAGTGGGAAGTGCTGTGGTGGAGCTTCCCTGGGCAGGGGATGAGAGCAGCAGAGCAGCAGGAGCTCCCAGCTTGGTGGGGCTGGGAGGGACAAGGCTGGGAAGGGGAACTGCCTGGTCCCTGTGGCTGTGAGCTCCAGAGGGGCTGGGGACAGGGCTGGCAGCTGGGGACAGCACTGGAGAGCCAGGTTTGGGGACAGGGCTGGCAGCTGGGGACAGTGGAGGAGAACCAGGCTTGCTTCTTCTCCCTGTGCTCACCTGCAGCATCCCAGCCAAAGCTCCCCGAGGCACAGGAGGGGCAGAAGCTCCTTGGAGCTGGGGCCCAGAGCCAGGAGATGTGGGTGAGCTGGTCGGGGTGTGGAGGCCCATGGGCTGCATCCCAGCACCAGCAGGAGCAGAGGCACCAGGAGGCTGAAGCCCTGCTGGGATAGAATCCCAGGGCTGGAGGTCACCATTCCCAAAGGTGGGCATTCCTGGGGAGAGGGCAGGTGGTGTTTCTTTGAGCTCTTTAGTAGATGGGGAAGGTTTTAATGTGGAAATCCACAACTGGATTAATGAGGATGAGCTCAGAGAAGGCTGTGGGCTGTCAGGGGAGGGAGATTTTCCAGGTCTCCCTGTCACTGCCCAAGGAGCAGCATCTCCTTGCAGAGCCAGAGCTGCCATCTCCTGAGAGCTCCTGTTGCTCTCTGGGGGAACGTGTTTGGTGCAGGTGGGAGCCCTGTGCAAAGAGAGGGGCTGTGGTCCATCACTTGTGCCAGCTTGGAATGGAGATGGAAGGAGCTCATCAGGAGCCGGAGCTTTCATGGAGAATGAAGAATTTCCACTGCCTGGCAGGGGGGAGTGAGGAGCAGGCAGCTGGGCTGGGCGTCCAGAACCGATTGTTCCACCTGAGGCTGAGCTGCTGCCTTTGCTGCCTGTGGTCTCCTGCTGCAGAGACACAAGAGGGGGAAACCCAACGGGCCTGGCCTGTGCTGTTCTGGCATAGCCTGAGCCAAGGGCCCCTGGAGCTGGCTGTGGTGGGATTGCAGAAGCTGTGACTGCAGCATCCACCCCTGCCCCGGGGCCAGGCCGGGCTGCAGGGATCGTGCCCGGGGCCCTTTTCCCAGTGGGAAGCGTTCCTGTGGGCAGCCAGGCCTCCCCTGCTCCTCCCAGAGAAATCCCAGCTCTGGGGGGAAATGCAGATGCTGCCGTTTCTCTCCTTGGGTGAAAACCCAGCGTTGGGGTCAGAGGAGAAGGTTTGGGGCTTGGCACCTCCCTGTGCTTGACAGGAGGGGAAGAGAGAGCTGTGCCCTGGGGAGGGTCCTGCTGGGTCCCTGCGCCCCGAGAGGGCCGGGGCAGCCCTGGGCTGGAGCTGGGAGGGCTGAGCCCAGCCCTAGGAGGACTTTCTGCTTCTCTCTGCGGTGCCAGAGCTGCGGGGGCCCGTGGTCCCCGTGTGGAGCCGCTCCAGGGCTTGCCAGGAGCTGCGTGTCCATCCTGGGCCCTCCTGGCTCCGGGCACGGCCCCAGGCAGCAGAGCTGTGGTGTTTGCAGCTCCCCGGGGGTGGGATGCAGGGTCAGAGGCTGCTTCAGTGCTGGCATCAGCTCCTGGGCTCTGGGGATGCAGGGTCAGCTCACCCCAGCCACCCTTGGTGATGGGCACGGGGCTGCTCTGGGCAGAGCTCAGCCCCAGCATCCCAGGGCTGCTCCTGGAGGCACCTGGGGAATGAGAACAGGCCTTGGCTCAGCTGAAATCAGCCTCAAACTGCTCCAGCAGCACTTCAGGGCAGCTGAACTGAGCAGGCACTGCCTGCACCAGAGCCACACTGGAGCTCTGGCACTGCCAGTCCCATTCCCAGTCCCACTCCCAGTCCCACTCCCATTCCCATTCCCATTCCCATTCCCATTCCCAGTCCCACTCCCATTCCCATTCCCATTCCCAGTCCCACTCCCATTCCCATTCCCAGTCCCAGTCCCATTCCCAGCTGTCACAAACCTCATTCTCTGCTGCTGATGTGCAGCATCACACGAAGGACCCAAGGCATGAACCAGCCACAGGGAATCCCTTGATCTCCACTGAAGATGCAGGGAGAGGGAAACCCTGGCCAAGGACAGGCTGGCAGCTCTTCCACAGCAGAGCAAGATTAAAATAAACCTAAAGGAGCTCCCTCCCCTGGCTCTCCTTCAGCACTCCCCCTCCACCAGCATCCCAGTGCCACCAGGAGTTTCCTGATCCCCCCAGGGTGTCCAGGCAGGTTTGTTTTGGCACAGAGCAGAGAGAACACGGCAACCTCTCAAACCCAAAGCAGCCACTTTGTCACTGAAAAAGGCAGACCCTGCCTTTGAAAGGTTATTCTTTTCTCCACACATTTTACTTTTTCTGTCTTCCCATCAGAAGGCTGATGTTCCAAATTACACTTTCCAAACCACAGACTAAAATGGATTTTCCTCCCCCAAAAAAAACTTTAAGCATTTTTCCTTAGGCACCTGACAGGAAAGCCACAAATCTAAAACCTTGAGCGTTATGCATTTAAATTGTGGCTTTTGACAAAGGCAAAGCAGAGGTTTAACAGCTTCACAAAAAGAAGAAAATTATTGATTGGGTAGAATATTCTTTGTCATTTCCCAAGTTTCTCTTTCCTGATGAGAACAGCCTGCCTGAGGACACTGCTTCCACCAGCCCAGCTAATTTATGAGCCCTCCCAGGGATGCTCACAGGCACCCAGCAAGGTGGAAAGCCAAGGCTGTGAGTGACAGCAGCCCCAGGAGCTCGGCTGGGACAGCAGCAGCACAAACCCAGCCCTGACTTTGTGCTGTCAGGAATATTTGGCAGGACAGCTGTTCCTAAAGGAGAGGCAGCACAGGGTGTCAGTGCTGCTGGACTGTGGTGCCTGGCAGAGGGGATTCTGAACGAGCCTTCAGCAGCACCAGCCTGATCCTCAGCGCTGCTTGGAGGGCCTGAGGAAAAGGGATTTTTCATTTGTTTTGCCCTAAAGGGAGAATATTTTCTCTGGGGACTGAGCAGCACAGTGATGTGCTGGTGAGGGGTCACTCACCCCTGGGTGAAAGCATTTCCCCCAAACCCTGGGTGAAAGCATTTCCCCCAAACCCTGGGTGAAAGCATTTCCCCCAAACCCTGGGCTGCACAAATGGGAGCAGCTTCTCCCTCACCCCAGAGCTGCCCACACCTGAGGCTGATGGCACCACCGAGAGCAGAGCAAAGGGGGCAGAAAAGCAGCGATTTCTGAGAGCAGAACAGAGCCCATCACTCACCAGACAAATCCAACAGTCCGGCTGCCAGCAGGACAACGATGAGGAACTTTTCCTGCATCTCATGGAGCAGCACCTGAGCCATCCCAGTAAAGAATATCCCACCTGGAAGCAGCTCCCTGAGGAGCCTCTGCTGCCTCCCAGCAATGGGCATTTGCTGCTTGCTCTGAAGGGTTGGGTTACTTTATAAGAGCTTAGGCCAGACACCAACCAATAACCTGGTCCAGGAAAAAAAATCCTGCACCAATTGGAATCAATCGCTTTTTAACAAAAGAACAGAGTGTGGTCCAGGTGGATTTTACGTCCAAAAGGTGGAAAATGTGTCTGGGAACACGAGAGGGTGCTTGTGCAGCCCTGGGGGAAGAGCTAAAACACTCCCTGGAGGGCTGGGTGAGGATGTGGAGGGGCTTGGATGCAGCCAGAGGAGGGGAACAGAGCTGGGGCAGGGCTGGGAGTGCCTCCTGCCAGGCTCAGGGCTCGGGGAGTGCCCACTTTGGAGAAAAGGAGGCTCAGAGGAGAGCTCCTGGCTCTCTGCAGCTTCCCCAGGAGCACATGGAGATGTGGAGGACATGGAAGGGGAGGTGCTGAGTTCAAACTGGGTATGAGGAGGTGTTTTTTAGACAAGAAGGTGGTCAGACCCTGGAGAGGGGATTTTGTACAATGCCCTGAACACACTTTGACTCCTGCTCAGCCCTGGAGTGCTCAGGCAGCTGCACTGGGTGATGCTGCAGGCTCTTTTTAGCTGATCTATTCTATAAGTCTAATTTTTTTTGCCAGTTTGTGCCAATAAAACCATCCACAAGGATCAGCCTGGATCCCAGGGAGGAATGGAAACCACAGTGAAACAAGCACAGAACTCAAACCTTCCTCAGAGCCCAGGGAGAGCCCAGAGGCTTCTTGGGCACAATCACAGCTACATCTTTTTTAGCCATAAAGCCCCCAAATAACTGTAATTAATTACAGTTTAATAATTAATTAATAATCCCCTGCAGGCAGCACCCAGCAGGAATCTCTCAGTGCCAGGCACACAGACACCGAGCCAGACCTGAGACAGGCTGAGGGGACAGCAGAGAATGTCCTGGCACAGCCCTGCCTGTCTGAGGCACTGAACACCTGAGCAGAAGGAAGATAAGGCTCCTACTGACAGCTGGGACAGCTGGGACAGCCAGGGGACAGCCAGGAACAGCCCAGGAACAGACAGAGACAGCCCAGGAACAGCCAGGAACAGTCAGGGACAGTCAGGGACAGTCAGGGACAGCCCAGGAACAGACAGAGACAGCCCAGGAACAGCCAGGAACAGCCAGGAACAGTCAGGGACAGTCAGGGACAGTCAGGGACAGCCCAGGGACAGCCAGGAACAGTCAGGGACAGTCAGGGACAGTCAGGGACAGTCAGGGACAGTCAGGGACAGTCAGAGACAGTCAGGGACAGTCAGGGACAGTCAGGGACAGCCCAGGGACAGTCAGGGACAGTCAGAGACAGTCAGGGACAGTCAGGGACAGCCCAGGGACAGTCAGGGACAGTCAGGGACAGTCAGGGACAGCCCAGGGACAGTCAGGGACAGTCAGGGACAGCCCAGGGACAGCCCAGGAACAGCCACTGAAAAAAGCCACTGAAAAGTTGATGTGCTTTGAATGAATTTTATTAAAGCAAAGAAAACTCAACAGCAAGTGAGATGAAGGGCACTTGTGGAAGGTTTCTGAAGAGTTCAGCTGCTCTGCACATATTTCATGGAGGAGTTCAGGATGGCCAAGCCATTGAGCTGCCTCAGCTGCTGCATGTGCCTGGAGAGACAACAGGGGGAACAGGCGGTGACTAAAAATTCAACTTTTCACTGCTCTGCCCAAAATTCCAGGGGTGTTTAATGCTATATTCAATAAATTCCTCTTAAAACAGAGGTTTTAGATAATAATAATATTAATATTATTATTATTAATAATAATAACAGCAGAATTAATACAGATACTCTTAATACAGAGTTTTAAGATTATTATTGCCCTCAGAAAGGCATATAAATAGTATTCTTTATTATAAATATATATAAATATATATATTATGGATAAATTTATAGATATTTAATATCTATAACATATATAAATTTTATAATTTTTATATATAATGTTTATATATTTTATATATTATATAATATTATAAATATTTTTTCAGATTAACAAAACTAAGAAAATAAAGAGTTTCCCTTCTATCTCTGCTCTTTTAGAGAGATCTCAGGGCTGATACTTTCTCTACTGCTCATTTGAGAGCTACAGACTTCCAACATCACTTCTGTTCTTCCAGCACAGGTCAGTGAACTCCTCGAAAGATGTGGAGACAGAAGTGACACCCCAAGCAGGATTTGGGGACGGGATCACAAGAGGGAATTCTGGTTGGAGGAGGGAAATAGAATTCACGGCCTGTTTATAGAAATTAACTGAATAATTGCAGATTTGAGTCACCCCGGTTGTTTCTCCAGGGGTTATCAGCTGCCAGCAGAGGAGGGAAGTACAAAAAGGGAGTTTTTGCTCCTACCTTGGCTCAGCCAGGCAGAGCCTGCCCAGGGCAATGGCTGAGTTGCGCTGCACGGCTCTGGGAGCATCCCCCGCAGCCTGGCGGAGCAGCAGCTGCACCACGCCGGAGCCCAGCAGCGACGATGCTGCCCCGGGGAGCAGCAGGCACTGGCTGAGGCAGAAAGCTGCATTCCCCACAGTCAGCTCATCCCCCGACTCCAGCAGCTGCAACAGCACCTGCAACCCTGGCAGGAGGGGGAATCTCTGTCACACACACCCAGAGCCGCTCCAGCTCTTCCCTGCTGGCTGCAGGCAGTGAGTTTGGTGCTGTTTCTGGGGCAGAAAGGGAATTTCATGGCAATTTCAGCATCCAGGAGGCTGCCTCAGCTCCACCTGCCCAGATGTGTCTGTCACAAAGAGCTGAGCGTGCCACATTAAATCCCTTAAACCAGAAATGCTCTTGTGGAGAGAACAGCTGGAAAAAGGAACATAAAAAAAGCTTTGTGTACCTCCAGAGCTACCAAAGCAGCTCAGCTCACCTGGGAGCTGAGGACAGCAGAGTTTTGGCTCTGACACCTGAAAGCAGCAGCAACATCTCAGGCCAGAGATCCTGAAACACTCAGAGATCACTGAGCACTGGTGGGATAAATACAGCCACGGCTTTCTCACCTGTGAGGTCTCCCCTGGCAAACAGAGCTGACAAAATAAGGATTAGTGACTTCTCACAGGTTAAATCCCAGAATTCTGGTGGAGAGAATGAGGGTGAAGTGTTGCTGCTGATTTGAGGCAATGAAAGCTCTGACTGCAGCTGGAGTGAGAGGAAATCCTTGGGGTGCAGGTTGAACTGCAAGCACTGACAGCTTCCTGACAGGTTCAGCCATTTCAGTAAAATCTCAGTATTCTCTGCTGTTGTTCCATTAGCATTGATTGGGCTGGGTTTAAAGCAATCCAAGCAAACAGATCAGAAATACCCTAAAACTGCTCTGGCACCACTCCTCTGCCTCCAGCTCCAGCTGCTTTTAATGTCCCCACTGAGGACACCATCAACAACCCCCAGCCCTGGAAATCACAAGTTTCACTTACTTTTATCCCACCTCAGCAGCTCTTCCTGAGCTCTCCTGCTGCTCTTGGTGCAGGTGGAGAGGGTCTTTATGGCATAGCTGCATGTGAGCTGTCCCCCAGCCTGGTGGGTTAAAGCAGAGTGAACAAACACATCCCCACTGTGCCCCACAACAGGCTGGGAACTCAGGAGTTCCCCAGGCCTGAGCCCAAATTCCAGCTGAAAACCCTCCCAGGGTGTTTATCTGAAGGTGAACACAGGCTGAGAATCACATAAAACTCATTTAATTCCTGCCAGCAATGAACACACAACATTCCCTGGATCTCTGCAGCCCAATCCTTTTCAACTCCCCTTGACAGGGATCCCAGTGCCACAGATTTTTTTTCTAGACTAACTTGATCTGCATAATCCACACCTGCTGGACACAGCTGTACAGCAAAAATTAAAATAGGAATTAAAAATAAATTTTAAAAAGGCTTAAAATGAAACCTGGGAGCGCTGTTGCAACAGTACAGACACATCCTCCAGGGAAAGGAGGATAAACACAGGGGGAGTTAGATTTGCTCAGGGGACAATGCAGGCAGAAATAAAGAAAGTTGGATTTACTTTCAGGAATTTGAGCATTTTCTTCACCACTCCTCCTTTCAGCACTTCCTCCACTGCTGAGGGGGACGCTGGCAGGACCCGGCTCAGCACTCCAATGGCTCTCTAAATGAGGGGAAAAGGAGAGAGAAGCAAAACCAAACATTTATTGGTCCAGGCAGCCTGATTATTTTGTTCCTTGCAGAGTAAGACTGAAGTAATTAAAGTGCTAGAAGAAGAAATTCACAGAAATTAAAGCAATTCCAGAATCTAACAAAGAACATCTTCAGGATGTGGCTTTTTTTGGTTGTTTCCTGGGGACTGAGCACAGCAGAGATGTGAGCTGGGACCAGCACAACTCCCAGGGTGTTCATTCATTAAAAAAATAAAAATAGCTGTAGAAAAATAGTAGAGACCAGCACTGCTGGCACTGAGAGGAGTCAAACAGCTCAGAAAAGTTCCTGAGAGCTCAGGGGAGGGACTCAGAGCCCACATCTGGCCCTGCCTGGAGGGGCTGCTCTCCCTGGAGTCCCACCCCAGTCCCAGGAGTACAACTGTAATTCCCACACAGGAACTGCAAAGGGGAACAGCTGCTGAACACCCAAACTGCTCTTGCTCCTTTGCTCCTGCTCTGGTTTTTAAAGGTTTCATATTGAAATGGTTTGTAAGAGATTCTATTAAGCAGGTTGCAAGAGAACCTTGAAAACCTCTTGCATCAAACCATATAAAAATTAATATAAAAGTGGTCTGTTGTTCTTTCTTGCTGTTAGGGATGTGTCAGCCTTCAAAGCCCCCTGCACCAGGCAGGAGTTTGCTCTGAAGAGCTCAGGAGAGCCAAACCCAGCTTCTGTTGGTGACTTACTGTGACAATCCTTCCCTCCTGATGCTTGAGCAGAGCCAGGCACCTGCCACTGATGGGCACAGCAAAGTCCTGGAAAACACAGGGAAAACACAGGGAAAACTCAGGGAAAACTCAGGGAAAACTCAGGGAAAACTCAGCTCCAGCTGGAGCAGAAATGGGCTCATGGACAAACAAATCCCCTGGAAACCAGGGGAGTCACCAGCTCTGCACCACCCTGGGGGGACTCTGGGAATTCTGCTTTCCTGATGGAATCCTGAGTTTTGGATAATCTTGGAATGTAACCAGGATCTCAGAACACGGCACAATTGGAGAGTGATTCCAAACAGAACATTTATACCACTATGGAAAGATAATTTATGCACTTGACACTGTTTTCTCCTCGTAGCTGTTTGTGTATTGGAGGTGGTGGCAGAGGAGAAAATTCTGTATTTTTTTTTTCACTTTTCAGCCCACTTAAATTGTCAATTACCCTTAAATAATAGCAACCTGCAACACCATAATGTTTTTTAAATATGTTGCCTACCTGGATGGTGGTGTTGGATTCAAGCAGCAGGTTCAT
Source organism: Pseudopodoces humilis (assembly GCF_049639895.1). Lineage (NCBI taxonomy): Eukaryota > Metazoa > Chordata > Aves > Passeriformes > Paridae > Pseudopodoces > Pseudopodoces humilis. Next base: position 5,610,074 of record NC_142224.1, on the reverse strand, counting down.
CATCAGCCCCAGCACTGCAAACACACACTGCTGGTACTCAGGGCTGCTGGCAGCAGGGCACCCATCCTGTGTGAGAGCAGGGCAGGCAAATCAGCTCCCAGGGCCCTTCCTCATCCTCCTGGGGCAGCTCCAGGGCGAGGAAAAGCAGAGCTGGGGACACCCCTGTGACACAAATCCGTGTGTTTGGCACCCAGAGGTGCAGAGCCCAGCTGGGGATGTTTGGGATGGTGCAAGGATCCCTTCCACTCCCTGAACCTCCCCAGGGCTGTGCTCGCCTGCAAGGGGCAGCTTTTAGGGGACACAGGAGGGGAAGGGCTGGGAGGGGAGCAGACAAAGAGAGGTTCCTTTACCAGCAGCTGCAGACAGGCGTGCCAGCACTCCCTGCTCTGAGCCAGCTGTGCCCGCAGCACAACATCTGCACAGAGGCTGCCCAGCAGGGCCACGGCACGGGCCAGGGCTGCCTGCTCCACCTGCCTGGCACCCACCTGCAACACAGAGAGCAGCAAACAGCACCAGGAACAGCAAAGAGCCCCTCTGCACCCAGATTTAACCCCTCTGTTAAATCCCAGCTGCACGAGGTTTGCACATTTCCCTCATTTTCCTTCTTCTTTATGGAAGGGATGGATTTTGTGCTCCCTAGGTGTGAACGTTTCCTCAGGGCACAGAACAGCTGCTGCAGCTGGAATTCCAGCAGGGAATGTTCAGAAAGAAGAGACACAAACAATGTGGAAGTTAGGAAATGATTGTCTTGCTGCTCATTTGGAGAAATGGGAGTATTTTACTGCCCAGCTCTGCCATTCTGCAGCAATCTTCCCCTTCCTCAGGACAGGCTTCTGCACCAACACATTTTAAATTTGCTGTTGGAATAAAGGACAGCCAGGAAAGGAATTCTTTACCTCAGAAGACAATGTCATCTCCTCACCCTCAGATTAGAAGGCAAAAATCAGCATCCAAGACAGAACAGGCTGCTGACAGGGGATTAAAGTCACATCAAGAAGAGCAAAACTCAAAGCTGAAGGTGAAATTATCAGTGGGAATCTGCAACCAAGGCCAGAGTTTATACTGAATATCAAACCAGGGATGTGTAGGACAAAATACTGGAGAAAAAGAACATTTTCCTGACAAAAGTCAATCTCTTACACCCACAGAGCAGCCTCAGGACATGTTACACAAAAATAAACTGGAAATACAAAATCAGATCTTCCCTACCAGCAGCTGGGTGAATACAGGTAAAACCCCTGTGGAAAGCGTGGCCCGACACTGGGTTTGGAACCTGTTGGGGGGATAAAAACCCAAAGTTTTAGTCCAAAACCACAGCTAAAGGCAAGACAAAAGAATAGAAACCTCAGTAACCTCACGGCAAAGGTGGCCACAGCCACCTGGCTCATTTCATACAACTCCAAGCACAACTTTATAGAAATGAATGAGGAATTTAAATTACCTTTCCTCTCCAATTAAGTCAGACAGGATGTTCATGGCACTGTCAGCCCTTGCATCAGTGCTCTTGACAAATGCCAGCAAAATCTGCAGCCATCTGGTGTTAAAATGAAAAAACAACCACCAAAAATCGGTGTCAGCTTTGGTTTAATCATTAAAAATCAAAATTCTATTTTTTTTGGTTGTTGGTATTGCAAGCCACAGTTCAATCTGGCTTTTTTCAGCACCCTCTGAGATGTGGTTTGTTCTTTTGAGCTTTCTTCCCCAGGAAAAATGAACAATCTTTCCTGATTGCCCATTTTTACTCCAAAGCAGTAAATGGACATTTCTCAGTGTAACTCTGGGAGGGAGCAGCAGGATAATGGGACAAAGGCAATGCAGTGGTGTTTCTTCCCCCTCTCACTGAGCCATGGCAACACTAAATAACCATAAACCCCAATTTTTTAATGAGGAGAGACTCCCAGCTGGAATCCAGGAGGTTTTAGAGGCACCAGAGCTGTGCCTGAGCCCTACACAGGTTTAAAGGAGAGGACTCAAAACTGCAGGAACCCCCTCCTACTCTGTCTCAGACATCAAAACCTCCTGCAGCTCTACCCCACACATCCAACTTTGACTTTTGCCACGGGGCAGGAGCCTCAGTGCCGCTGTCAGGGAGTTTCTGGGACAGGTGTCCTTGCAGGATTTTCCTGCTGCTGCTCACCTGCTCAGGTCCTGGCTGAGCAGCAGCCTCCGGCCACTCTCGCTCTCTGAGTAGAGAGAAATCAGTGCCAAGGTCTCCCTCTGGATCTGGGCTGTGCCAGAGGAGAGCAGCTCCGGCAGCTGGGCACTCACTTCGGGCTGGGCCAACAGGAGACGCTGATTTTCTTCTGCAAGAGAGGGGAAATCTCAGAGCAGCGTCACTCATTGGCATCCCCACTTTATTCTGGTTTGGTTTTCCAGCAGGAATATTTTATCTGGCGTCAGCTGAACCCCACAGGTCAACACAGACACCAAAATTCTGCATTTCCACTTTACAGCCCACCCCAGCCCATTGCTCACCCACGTGGGTATTCCCTAAAAACAGGGGCAGGTACCTGCCCAAGCACTACTGATTGTTAATTCTAAAATAATTCTGCCTTCTCTTCTATAAAACTCTGCTCTTTGCAGGTCTAACTGCTTAAAACAGAGAAAACTGTGCAAGTGGTGTTATCTTAAAAAAATCACAGGGAATTTACTTTCCACCCCTTGGGTGGATTTGAAATGCTCACAGAGTGGAAATTTCATCCTGCCAAAACCATGGCTGCATCCACCACCTCCTCTGAACTGCAAAACTCGGGGTGGAGGCACGCCTGGATGGAGCCAGGTGCTCTGGGAGAGGGGTGGCCGTGCAGAAATGCCACATGGATCCCACAGGGACAATTCCAGGGCTTTACCATTCCCAGCACAGGCAGCTTGCCACAGGAGGAGAAGGGAAATGCACAGCTCCACCTCAGCAGGGCTTTTGCTCTCTGCACAGAAGGCCCTGAACGAGAAAAGTCAGCGTGTGAACAGAGCCAAGGATGGACCAAACCCTGGGAAATATCCAGGGAATGAAGATTTGCACGTGCTTCATCCCTCAGCTCTGCCTGCAGCCACCACCCCAAAAAAGGATGAACCCAAAAATTCCCGGAGCTGAGCACCCAAATATTCCCTGGGGCCCAACCACAGCACCAGGGGGTGCAGCCAGAGCCTTCAGATCTTCTTTTATATTCAGATTTTTTCTGCAAACCTGCTCTCACCACGAGGGATAGGATAACTCCCAGAAAGAGCAGGCACAAACAGCAATCAATGAATTCCCCTCCCTGCATGTAAGGGAGCACTGTTTGTGTCAGAGTCAGGTACAAGTCCCTCCATTCAGACACTAAAATCTGGGATTACATCCTCCTCTGATCAGTTCACCTGCATTTCAAGAGGTGATTCTGTTTCTTGAAAACAATATTCCCATTTCCCCAGGCTGGAATCCCCCTCTGGAGAGCTCCTACCCTCTGACAGTCTCGTTCCTGAGGATACTGAAGCCATTGTTTGTCCTAAAGAGCGTTTGCCCAGTGCCTGGAAGAGGCAGAGACAAACAGCTCAGGTGTGTGACAGCCAGGCAGGCTCCTGCTCTTCCTGCACACTGCTAAAAGAAAAGGTCACTGCATCAGCAGCTTTGGGGAAAAACATCATTGAAAACGGGGGGAAATTCAAGAATGAATGAATTAGGAGTGGTTTTGAAGCTGAAAATTGCTCTAATTCATGCCTGGTGTTGTTGGCTTCAAGTGAAAGGCTGTTCAGGAAGGCTGAAACACAAAATTGGCTTTGTAACTCAATGGGCTTTAACAGAGAATTGCAAATATTTATAAACAAATGAGACCCAAATCCCTGAGAACTCTCACCATTTACATGTGTAAACACCTCCTGGCCACGCTGCAATATCCAGCATTGCCACTTTTATGTTTCAAACACAGGAACAGTTACTGAGGTCCTTTAAAAACTGCTCCCTTGCCCTCCTCTGCCTGGGCTACACCTCCCAAAAATGAACAATTTTGGCAGCAAAACACTCACAGCTGTCCAGCACTTCTGCCAGGAGCCTGATGCCCCCCGTGTAGTAGAGGATGTCCTGCTCAGGGCTGCTGATCCTCTGCAGCAATTCCTGGATGGATAAAGCAGCGACATTCCCAGCCTGCACCTCCCTCTCTGCTCTCTCCTCCTCTCTCAGCCTCTTCTCCTGCAGCCTGGCCTCATCCACGCAGTCTGGGGATCACAGGGAAACCTGGCAGGGAAATCCTGTTCCATCCTCAGCAGAAAACCAGGGGCAGAAGATGGATTTCTTACCTTTGAACAGGTTTTCCTTTTGGGGATCCAGCTGCAGCATCTTCTCATAGCACTGCCTGGACTTGAGGGGGAGAAGGAAAGGGCTCTCAGCTTCACTAGAAATGGGAAGATATCAACGATATCCCAGGCAGATCCCAAAAGTTTTTGGGGCCACGGTTCTTAATAAATGTGAAAAGTAAAATTTATGGAGACACAAATGTCAAAACTCCCCAGAAAGTCAAATATTCTCAGTCCCTACATCTGCCTGCTGTTGCAAATTAAAAGGAAAATTTCCAGTAAAACCCAAGGAGCAAAAAATCAGAGTGAGAAAACAGAAACTGAGGCATGGCATGAAACTTTCTCCCTCTCACCCACCAAATTCAGACCAAAACTTGGTCCCAGGGCCCCAAAATCCAGCCAGCTTACCTCAGCGAAGTGCTGCAGTGCCAGGTGAGCTTTCCCCATGAGGAAATAGGCTTTAAGGCAGTTTTTATTGCACTGAGTTAAAAAAGAAACTATTATTAGCTATGTGTTTAGAAAACTGCAGCCTTTCAATATTTTTTCCAGCATTCTGATTAATAATTAGAGCTGCCCAAGGCAAAGATTAGGGTATTTATACCACTTATCAGAGGTGTGTAAAGTTTTTATGCTGAATTATTGTCCCCAGGGACCCGAGAAACACAGGCTTGAGGTGAGGGTGGAAAGCAGGATTTCCAAAAGGTGATTATTTTCCTGTTCATTTGAGTCAAAAATATGGATTTCTGTAAATAATGCTGATTTTAGAGATCTTTTCCCCTTGACAATTCTGGAATTACCTTTAATGCCCACTCGCAGTCATTGATGGCTTTCTCATACTCATGGAGCTTCAGGTAGGCCTGAAAGAAACCCAAAAAAAGTCCAGGCAGAAGAATGAGAACCCTTCAAACAATTTCTGCTCACTGTTGTACAAACACTGGCTAATTAAAAAGAATAAAATTAGGCTGCTGATTGGCCTGGCCATTGATTTTTGCAGGGTAATTTCCATTCTGGTCTGCCATCTCCCTGGATTTTCTAATTTCAAGTCAATTTAACAGAATTCTGCACACACCCACAGAGTACAGAAGGTTACAGAGAATGCAGAGCAAATATTTCACTCTGCAGTTATAGAAGTGATTACTGAAAAAGAAAAAAATAAAATAAAATAAAAATAAAATAAAATAAAATAAAATAAAATAAAATAAAATAAAATAAAATAAAATAAAATAAAATAAAATAAAATAAAATAAAATAAAATAAAATAAATCTGAGTGTTTAAATAAAACTGGGAATTGCAAAGGTTTTTCCCCACTTGCCCTGGAGGGGTTCACCACATCCAAGAGGCTGGGACAGAGCAATGTTTTTGGGGTTTTATCCTGGCACAGCAACACAAAAAGCAGCTGGAAGCGGCTCCACTGACCTGAGCCCTGTTTGTGTAGAGCTCCTGTTTGTCCCTCAGCTCCTGCAGCCCCTGGGAGTATTTCTGCACGGCCAGGGCAAAGTCCCCTGCCCTGAAGGCTTCGTTCCCCTGCTCCTTCAGGGCTGCAGAGTGAATTGAGAACAGCAATTCCCTCCCGTCCCCCCAGGTGGGCCTGAGGAGACAGAGGCCACGCTCCCCTGCTGGAATTCCACAATTCCACAATTCCACAGTTCCACACTTCCACAATTCCACAATTCCACAATTCCACAATTCCACAATTCCACAATTCCACAATTCCACAGTTCCACAATTCCACAATTCCACAGTTCCACAATTCCACAATTCCACACTTCCACAATTCCACAGTTCCACACTTCCACAATTCCACAATTCCACAATTCCACAGTTCCACAATTCCACAATTCCACAATTCCACAGTTCCACAATTCCACAATTACACAATTCCACAGTTCCACAATTCCACAGTTCCACAGTTCCACAGTTCCGCAATTCCACAATTCCACAATTCCACAATTCCACAATTCCACAATTCCACAATTCCACAATTCCACTGCTCCCAAGGCTCCCACTGCAGCCATTCCTCCTCCAGAGGGAAAACTCAGCCCCAGCTCCCTCCCTCCATCCCAGCCCAGCCCACCGTGAGCAGGGGATGGGGAAAAGCAGCTCTGAGGGATCCCTGAGGGTTCCCAGTGCTCAGACAATCCCAGCTGTGCTCCCCCAGCCCCTGGCAGGGCACCAGCCCCAAGAGCTCTCAGCCATCACCGTTTGCCAGCTGCTCCTTCCTCCTCCTTCGCTGGGCTCGCTCTTTGGCATCCTTTTCCAAAGCTGCCAGGAAGACATCTTCCAGCCAGGAGAGTTGGTGCCATTTCAGAGGGGGAAAATAAGAGCAAACTTCATTAGAACAGAGAAAAAAACCAGTAATTCCTAGGGTATTTCTGAGTCATTTCTTAATAAAAGCAGATACTGAGGGGACATTTCAGCAATTAAAGTGGAAGTGGCTGTCACAGACAGTGATGAGGATCTGCACACCTGCCTTGCTGCAGCCCCTCTCCAGGGGCAAACAAACATTGAAATTCACAATAAAAAGTGTTCAGATGAGGAGCCAGAATAGAACAAGGCTCCTTCCTGTGAAAAACACAGCCATGCTGGCAAAGACCCCGAGCCTGGTCCTAGATCTGACTGAATTTTGGTTAAAGACAGCAGAAGAAGTCAGCCTGGACTTTGGCAGGGGTGGAATCGGGTGTTGCAGGAGCTCCATCCCTGCTCAGCGTGGTTTCAGAGCTGTGACAGACAGACAGACAGACAGACAGACAGACAGACAGACAGACAGACAGACAGACAGGGGACTGTGTCAGGGGCACTGTCCTACCTGCATCCACCGCCTGCGGCCTCGCCGTGCCCTGGAGGAACAGAAACACAGCACAGCAGCATCAGGGTGTGTCTGAAACACCCTCCTGACACACAGAACGAGCATCAGGGGGACATTTAAACAAAGGATGGGAAGGATTTCATAAATTCTGACGTTCCTGGGAGGTTTCCACTTGTGGCTTTAAGGAGGTGAGACCAGAACAGAGTCCAGCTTTAACTTGAGAGGGAAAAGCTCTTACAGAAGTGTTGATGAGTGTTCTGTTCACCGTGGTCCTGCTCTCCTCCTCCTCCTCCCTGCTGCCTCCTTGCTCTTGGAGCCTTTTCTCTGTCTCAGCGAGGGATTTTTCCCTGACAGCCGGGTCCGGGGAGTTCAGGCCTTGCAGCAAATTGGCTAAAAAGGCACAGAAAAAACCCAAATAAAATATTTATACACACAGGACTTCAAACGTGGAAGGACCAGGAGGTCAGGTGCCCTCCCGCTCTCCCCGGCACTCACTGACGTCGTCCACGCGGCGCAGGAAGCGCTGGAAATCCGCCTCCGTGTCTTCGTCGCGCAGCATGGCCGGGGGACAGCGAGGGGACAGCGAGGGGACACCGGGGGACAGCGGGGGACACCGGGGGACACCGGGGGACACCGGGGGACAGCGGAGCCGCCGGGGCCGGGCTCGAACCCGCGCCGCCGTTGTCAAGGGAACGCGCCGGACGCGGCACGCGCGGCCATGCAAATGAAGGGCGGGGATATGCAGATAAGGGGGCGGAGCTTCTGTGGGTGTGGGCGGGGTTATGTAAACGAGCCGGCAATTTGGCGGGAAACCGGTAGGTCCCGCCCGCGGGCTCCCGGCTCAGAATCCCGGGATTATCCCGGGATATTTTTATGGAAAAGAGCTCCGGCAGCACCGAGCTCACCCCGTGAGCCATCCTCACCTTGTCCCCAGCCCAGAGCCCCGAGTGCCAGCCCCGGGCCTTCCCGGGACACCTCCAGGGACGGGCGCTCCGCACCTCCCTGGGCAGTCCCCGCCAATTCCGTGGGGAAATTCCTGCCCATGTCCAACCTGGAGCTTGTCCTGATCTTTATGCCAGGTTCAGATTGGTTTTCGATCTCCCTGAAAGGCTGTGGCTTTCCGCGTCTCTGAGAGGCGATGGAAGCTGTCGGCCACCGCAGGGAGCCAGAGCATCGCGGAGCTGCGCTGCCAGGGACTGACATTCCCGGGATTGCCATTCCAGGGATTGCCATTCCAGGGATTGCCATTCCCAGGATTGCCATTCCCGGGATTGCCATTCCCGGGATTGCCATTCCCGGGATTGCCATTCCCGGGATTGCCATTCCAGGGATTGCCATTCCCGGGATTGCCATTCCAGGAATTGCCATTCCAGGGATTGCCGTTCCCGGGATTGCCATTCCCGGGATTGCCGTTCCCGGGATTGCCATTCCCGGGATTGCCATTCCCGGGATTGCCGTTCCCGGGATTGCCGTTCCCGGGATTGCCATTCCAGGGATTGCCATTCCCGGGATTGCCATTCCAGGAATTGCCATTCCAGGGATTGCCGTTCCCGGGATTGCCGTTCCCGGGATTGCCATTCCCGGGATTGCCATTCCCGGGATTGCCGTTCCCGGGATTGCCATTCCCGGGATTGCCGTTCCCGGGAGCGGCACATTCCACACGCAGGGAGCACAAGGACGGGTCACCCCGGGGCTGCTGGGGGTGATGTGGGACACCTCACTGGGAACCGACAGCCCGGCCACATCCATCTGCCTCCGCTTCCACATCCCACCCCATCGGCTGGGAGATGAATTCCCGAGTGCCAGAGGGGTGCTGAGCTCCACGGGCAGCCAAAATCCCCCAGCCCTTCCACCCCCTTGGCTGTAGGACAGCCAGGATATCCCTTTTCCCCCTCAGCCAAAAGGTTCCCGTCCCTCCCCTCACTGCCATCGGCTCTGCCTGCACCACCCTCCATCCCAAAGGGTTTTTTTTCCCCTCTAATGAAGCTTTTTCCAGCCCAGTGTCCCATTAAAAACACCCACGAGGCCATAGCTGGGGCAGTGGGATGCTCGGGAGTTTGGGGTTTGTTTGTTATCCCACAAAACCTGGGCAATAAATCCACACGGGGCAGCAAATGTGCAGGAGGGAGACACCTTTAGTCCCTGGGCACTTCCAAAAGCACTTGAAATGATGCTCTGAAGCTCATGCACGATATTCATACACTGATAGCTGATAAAAGGCCAGATAATTATGATTTCTAGAAGGGATGAGAGAAAGAGGCAGCACAAAAATCTCCCTCCAGCCCCCCCAGCCCCTCTAGACTTACCCCAAACTCAGCCCGGGGGAAAAGGAGCCGCACTCAGCCAAGGTGACACTGCCAGTCAGGTGCCATGGCCTTAACAGAGGGAGAGACGAGGGAAAATTAAAATTAAATGGAAATTAAAAGGTCTGAGGGTTGAGAAAACGGCCGAAGAAACATCAAGATCTGATAAAGGATCTGTCAGTGGTTTTACCACTGAGCACAGCCCCAGCTCCAGGGGCAGGAAAATCCCTTTTCCCTTCTCTGGGAGAAGAGGGAGGAAGCCCTGAGCTCCTCCAGGTCCAAAGGGAGCAGCAGGAAGCAGGCAGGGCACAGGGACCGTGGGCATTGAGGGACCTCTGCACCCACAAAGGGCAACCCCAAACCTCAAAGGGCAACACCAGAGCCTCCCCTTCAACCCCAACCAGGGGCTTGGGCCAGTTGATGCTTCCCCACTTGAGAGCAGTTGGTGATTTTTACATCAAATGTTTGGGCAGTGACTTTAACATGGAAACTTCGGTGTGGAAATCAAGTCTGTTCTGCCAGAATCATGAAGATAAGACAACCCTCCCCTCCCCATAACACCCAGAGTAAAAAAATTAAAGTTGGGCATTTGGTCAATTTTTAGCTAGAATTTAGAAAAAAAGATCAAGATTTCTAAATGAATTAATTGAATAAATTAATAACATTCAAAGCTCATTAAGTTCCATCACCCAGTTCAGGCTGGGCAGAGGTCACCTCTTAAATCCAACACTCCAGTCATACTTTCCACAAGCCAGGCAACAGAAAAGTGCCTTTTTTTGGGGAAAAAAGCTCCACAGTAGCTGTGAAACTGCGTTTTTGTGTTTGCTATCTCCAGGAAATAAGTAAATAAATAGAGAGGGACAAAGAAATAAACTTTAAAGTGCTTTCAGTTGGGATGAGGCTAAAGAAGGGCAGACTGCAGGCATCAGCTTTTTTTTTTTTTTTTTTTTTTTAGTTTTTATTTGAACACAGTATTCTGACAGAATGCAAAGTCAAAATCCTCAGTTAGTATCAGTATTTACACCAGTGAGAATGGGGATAAAGGTGGAGTCGATGTTTCACTCGGTAAAAAGATTTTTTGTTTTTTTCTTTTTTTAACAAGATAGAAGGCCCCCAAAAGTAGGGAATGCTGGGGAAGGATGGCCATGGAGGGGCTGAGAACAACTATCAAAACAGCCTGGTGGTGAAAAATGTGGGGTTTGAAGGCTCCACAGAAAAGTGTGGAGAGAAAACGCCACGCTGGAAGCTGACGGATGCACTATTGTCACCGGTACGAATGGCGCAGCACGAGATGGCACCGCTCCTGTGACACTGGGGACGGGCACGGGGCAGTGCCACCGACCCTGGGGATGGACACACAGAGCCACAGCAGTGCCACCAACCCTGGGGATGGACACAGAGCCACAGCAGTGCCACCGACCCTGGGGATGGACACACAGAGCCACAGCAGTGCCACCAACCCTGGGGATGGACACAGAGCCACAGCAGTGCCACCAGCCCCAGGGATGGACACAGAGCCACAGCAGTGCCACCAGCCCCAGGGATGGACACAGAGCCACAGCAGTGCCACCAACCCTGGGGATGGACATACAGAGCCACAGCAGTGCCACCGACCCTGGGGATGGACACACAGAGCCACAGCAGTGCCACCAGCCCCAGGGATGGACACACAGAGCCACAGCAGTGCCACCAGCCCCACAGCAGCCCTGGCAGTGCCACCAGCCCCAGGTTGGTCCCTCCCCGAGGGGACACATCAAAGCCGCGAGGCTGCAGCTGGCTGTGAACGGGGCACTTGGAAGTGGAATCACGATTTTTGGCTGTTCAGGGCGGTGCAGAGCCAGCACAGCTGTGGGGAGGGGTCACAAAGGAGCTCAGGCAGTGCTCAGGGTGTCCTTGTCCCTCGGAGTCCACCCCAAACCAGAGCTCTGGGACAGAAGGGACCTTAAAGCCCAGCCCCAAAGTGCCACTGGGCTCTGAGCTCGTCACCTTTTGGGACAAACGCACCTGTCCGGGTGGGGCAGAGCCCCAGATCCCACCTGGCGGGGTTTTGGGAATGGTGATGTGTTTCCTACCAGCTGCTCAGCTCTGGGGCTCACAGCACAGCCAGGTGACAGAAGCAGCAGGACCAAAAGGGACAAACTGGGGTCACCCAGGGGACGGCGGCACCGCTGCTGCCCAGCACTGCAGCCACAGTTTATGCTGTTTATGGACTCGTTTCTTTGGGGAAAAGAAAGGAATCCTCGGCACGGTGAGCCCAACGTCCCCAGGGCTCAGGGACACCGCTGGGACGGGTTTGGGTTTGACACCAGGCCTGGGAATCGGGCCCTGTCCTGCCCCAAAGCCACCCAGGACGGGCAGGGGAGCCTCAGCCTGCGCCTCCATCGCCCTCCCGCGCACCCCAGGAGCTGAGGAAAACAAAACGCAAGAAACCCCACACTCAGCAAATGACAAGACCATTGTTTCTCACAGCTGGAAATGGTGTGATGCCACTGGAACAGACTGCATATTCCCAAGGAATACATGGATACAGCCTCCACACCCCCCTCATCCTTCTGGGAACGCCAGCGTCAGCTCGGGTTGCTTTTCTCATTTAAAGGCTTCTGCTCTTTGTAAGAGTTGTTCTCTTTCTGGTTTTTCTTCTTTTGTTTTTTTCTTTTTTTTTCTTTTTTTTTCAATTATTTTAATTCCTGAATATTTTTTTTCTTTCTGTTTCTCAAATCTGAACTAGCGCTACACCTTCCACATCCAAACTATGTTGAAGCTTTTATTATTTCAATACTATGACAAAAAACACGGTTCACACTAAAATAGTCACGCACCCACAGTGCACAAGCTTGCAGATCTAAAGTAGAATTAAAAAAAAAAAAAATAAAAAAGAAAAGGACAAATAAAATTAAAATAAAAAAAAAAAAAAAAAAAAAGGAAATAAAACCCAAAACCCCAAGAGGAGGAACATCTCTATACAATGGGCTGGTCTCTCCCTACACTCCTCTGCCTTCCTTCTGCTCACAGCTCCTTTTCACCCCCAAATCTCAGTGTTGTTCCATGATTCCTGATAACAAATCCCATTAATCAGCTCTCCAACCCCAGATCTCAGTGCTGCTCCATGATTCCTGATGTTAAATCCCATTAATCCATAATTTAAGCCAGGTCTCAGCCCTTGCCCAGCCCTGCAGGATGCCCAGGGATGTCCCTGGCACGGAATTCCAGCCCCTGCTCCTGATTCCAGGGGTTGGGTCCCGCAGGGCACGGGCCCAGCTCGCAGCCAGGGGAGCAGGAGCTCCCACGGGAGGGATCCAAGGATCTCCTGCTGGAGCTGGACCTGCAGGAAGGGTCTGGAATCTGCCCAGCACCTTTTGGGGATACAAAAAAAAAATCTTTGCTTTTAGGTCTGTTTTTCTTTTAGGATCAGAGGACATGGTATTTACTGAAGCTGGAGTTTACTGATATTGGAATTGACTGAAATTGGAATTTATTGAAATTGGTATTTTCTGAAATTGAGGTTTTCCTGAAATCGGTGTTTATTGAAGTTGGTATTTACTGAAACTGGTATTTTCCAAAACTGGAAATTTGCTAAAATTACAATTTGCTGAAATTGGTATTTTCTGCAACTGGAATTTTCTGCCATAATCAGGAGGGATCGATTTGGTCACACACCTGAGCCCAGACCAGCCCAAACTGTCCAACCTCCCTTGTGCTCCTCAGAGCCCCGGGAGGGTTCTGTGAAGGAAAGGGGAGAATGTCCTAAAAAAGCAGAGATGATATTTCTCTTATGCAGTCAGGCCCAGGTCCAGCAAGGGACTTCAAACTAAATTTAAGCACAGAAGGATTTTCTCCAGCAATTCCCTCACCCCAAGCAGGTTTGGGGATTGCTGGATAAAGCCCTTGAGTGGTGGCAAGTGGTTTGAACACCCCCACCCCCCAAAAAAACCCCAAACCAAACCCCAGCATCGCTTTTCTTCTTACTCCAGTAAGAAATAATAATAATAATAATAACAATAATAATAATAATAACAATAATTAAGAAAAGAGAAAAGGGGAAACGACTACTGTAAACATCCATGGTTGAAAATGTCTCCCTTTGCAAAGCAAGCATGCTGCTACCCTAGTGTCTACAGGACTGGATTGACTGAAAAACCAAAAAAAACCCAAAAAAAAAAAAAAGAAAAAAAAAAGGCAGCTATTTTACACATCCATTTCAACACAACAAAAGTTTAAAAAATATCTGTCAATTGTAAACACTGGAAAGAACCAAAGTTGGCAAAACAAAAAGAAAATGAAAATAAAATTGAACGTAAAATTGAAAAAGAAATGTAAGAGTCTGAATACTGCAAATTGAAATACATCCCCCAAAGCTGCAATTTTGGCATTCTTCCTAAAAAACAGATAATAATCAACCCCAAATAAAGGTCTAACGTGGCGAGCAGGATTCAGTCACAAAGAGCTCGAGACACTTTGCATACTGACCAGATACAAGGTGAACAGAAATTATAACTTATTTATGAGGCTTTACATATTTCAAACTCGACTGAAAAGTATAAAAATAAATTGTGGACTTTGTTCTTTAAGCACCAGCCGTGCCCAGCAGCACAGTGGTTATCTCTGCTATACTAACAAAGGAAACAACAGGGTCTCTTTTCTTTTTTTTCTTTTTTTTTTTGTCTTTTTTTGTGGTTTTTTTTTTGTGTCTAGGACTACCTTGATTTTGAGTTTCCCAACCACACTGCAACCAGCATTGCAATGTCTGTTTGTTTGAATATACACGGGGCCAGCAGGGCCCTGATTTGGTGATGGGTTTAACCCTGTTTTTAACATGTTTTACTTTTTAAAAGCAAGTGCACAACGAATAGAACCTGTCTAGGAATCTCAACGAAACCAAAAAACAGAAATCAAAACCAAAAAAGAGAAGAAGAGAAAAAACAAAACAAAACCAAAAAAAAAAAAAAATAAAAAGGAAAAAAGAGACATTCCCTCCCTCCCCCCGTTTATGCATTTTTCTGGTTTGTTTGTTTGTTTTTCTTTTTTAAAAAAAGGCAACAGACACTAGAGGAATGAGATGGGTGTGTGGGTTGTGATTTCAATGCTCGGTGAAGGTTTCTGCCATCCCCTCTGCCGGTGCTGATCATGCTTTGCTCTCGTTCTCGTTTGTTTGTGTGGCTTCGTTGGGCACCGTCTTCACTTCTGCTGGGGGGCTCTTCCTGTCCTGCACGGCGCCTTTGTCCTCTGCTGGCATTTTCCTGGGGAGAAGCACCAGAGGGACAGAGTTTAGAGGCACAGAAACACGGGCTGGGCTCAGTTAGCCACGGGGGAGGAGTGAATTAGAGTCTGTGTGGGAACAACTCGCTTTGGGAGAGCAAAACCAGCATTTCCTGACGCAGGAATAAGGAAAACCGAGCTCAGCTCCTCCGCCCTGGCTCATTCGGTTCTAGATTAACCAATTTTCGGCTTTTCCTGCCCTGGCTTTGCTCAGGGCTCAGCTGCAGGGCTACAAAAAGGAGCAGCAAGGAAACCTCACACAGCTGCAGAAGGATTTGGCTTTAGCACCCAACTCCCTGATAATTTAGCAGCAATCCCATTTTTTGTGCTCCTACGGACAGCCAGGCCTGAAATCCCCAGGATCCCAGAGAAAGGGGAGCACAGAGGACAGGAATTCTGTCCCAGACATTTTCACAAGAGTGAGGGAGGTGACAAGTGCCAGCCCAGGCAGAGCCCAACATCTGCAGCACAGCTGGGACCCTCCCCCAGCCCCCAGCTGCTGTTTTCTCTCTCCTGCCCAACTTGGGGTGCTCCCCCCTCTCTCAGCCAGGCTCCTGCCAGCCTGGGGACAGCTCCAGAGGTTCCAGAGCTGGCACCCTGGCACTGCTTGTGCCCAGCCTGGCCCCCAGCGAGCCCCGAGGCTGCTCTGGCCTGCGGGAGATGGGATCTGGGGGCTTGGACTCACTGACCTGCAGAACCTCCTTACACCAAAAGCTCTTTACACCAAACTGGACTACTTCTGCTCTTCTTTAGCAAAGAATAACCCAGGATAGACAAAGCTGCCCAAAAGCCTGAGGAACAACACATTTCTGATAAACTCCCAGCTTCCTTTCCTCTGCCTCCCTGGCACAGCCCATTCCTGCTCTCCTCCTGGCACCTTCCAACACCCCGTGGGCTCTGGGGTGAGGTAGCTGGCTAAGGAAACAGCGAGGTCAGTCAAGAGAACACCCAACAGAGGACACAGCACGAGCACCAGGGCACGAGGGACACATCACACAACCAACACAAGAGTAAAGCTGGCCGTACTCGGTCTTTGCGGGGGCAGAGCCGTCTGCAGCGGCAGCAGCAGGCTCGGGGGCTTGCCCACCAGCCCCGCTGGCAGCAGGAGGAGAAGCAGTGCCCAGAGCTGCAAAAACATCCTTTGCAAGGTCAATGTCTGGTGGCTTGAAGGTCCCTTCGTCCATTTTAAAGTCCTCGTTCTGCGAGGGGTTGGCGGCGCTGCCCGAGGCAGCCTCGCTCTTCACGCTGCTCGGGTTCTTGGGGGTCTCTGCCGGGCTCTTGGCGGCGCTGGGCTGCACAGGCTCCTTCTCGGGGCTCTTGGCCACCTCCTGCTTGGGCTCCGAGGGAGCCGGAGGGCTGCTGAGGTTGGCAGGGCTGGGGGCGGCCGGCTTGTTCCCGGCTTTGGCGGCGTCGGCCGCGGCGGCGCTGGGGCTGAGCACGGCCTGCCCCGGCAGGACACTTGAAGATAAATTATTGGTGGCCGGAGCAGAGCTGGGGGGATCGCTGAGATCAACAAGAGGGGCCACTTTGGGGGCGGAGGAGGGCGGCGGTGACGACGCCGGGGCCGCGCCTTTGGCCGGGGTGGCCTGGGCGGGGGCGGCGGCGCTGGCGTCGGGAGCGGCCGCGGCCGGAGGGGCAATGCTGGAGGTGAGCGTGGTGGTCTCGCTGGTGGGGCTGTTCTGGGCCGTGGCAAAGGTTTCAGTGATAGTGTCAGAGTTAGTGGTGCCCGTGGTGACAGAAGGCAGCATGTCCTCCACGGTGGCCGCGGTGTCGGCGGGGTGCCTGCGAGGGGACACGGGGACGAGAGAGAGAGAGGGAGAGGGAGAGAGGGAAAGAGAGAGAGAGAGAGACAATGAAGGCCCGAAGTGACAGCGGGGAGAGGGGCAGAGAAGGAGAGTGAGGACAGCACACGCACATGACATGGAGAGGGACTCAGGAGCAGAGATTGCAGAGGTCAGACATGCAAAGGGAGCGAGGCTGGGATGGCTCAGGATAATCAGGAAGAGCAAAAAAGCCAAGAGGACGTGACCTGCAGGAATGGCTCGTTCATGTGGGCTGAGGGATCCTGTCTGCTTGCAGAGACTCTTCTCACCTAAAACTCTCAGCCTCTCAGTCCTGACCTCTCCAGGCAGCTCTCTGCCAACTCCCTGAGCCCGTGGCCCTGTGCCACCTGCCACCAACACAGCACGGTGCCATCGTGCACCCTGGATCCAGCCCCTCGCCTGTCCTGTCCTGCTGCTGCAGGTCTGTCTGAAGGCCTGCAGAGCCCCCAGCAAACCCCAGTTCCTGTTCTCACATCACATTACCGCAGACTCAGGCCCCAGCTCAGCTCAGGTCTCCCCTGGAATGCTCAGCCTGGCCGTGACTCCACCTGCAGGGCCCAGCTCCTGGGGAGGATCTCTCCCAGCTCTCACCCAGCACTGCTGGGACGGGGCTCGCTGCCAGCTGGGGCCGATTTTGCTCTGGATCCTTCGCAGTGCCCCTGGACAGAGCTGGATCTCCACACTGGACAGACTGGCAGAGCCCTTCAGGAACCTCTGCTTCCTTCCCCTTTCCCTTCCAATGCTGGAAGCAGCAACCACTGAAGCTTGAGAGGAGGCACTTCCTCACTGGCACGTGGAGATTTTACCTTTCTTCCTCTCTTCCTGCCCTAACTCGTGTTCCTGAGGGATTAGGGCAGCTGAGGGCAATGCAGTGACCCTGTGCTAGGGCTGCCTAAGGCCACATACTCTGGCTCTGTCAGCGGGGTGGTCTCGTTGGGCTCCGTGTGCTTCCCCCCGTCGTGGTTGGGGGTCCTCTCCTCCTCCGTCCGCACCTCCACGATGGGCTCCTTGGACTCATCCTTCCTGTAACGAGGGAAGGGCAGTGAAGGCTCCTCCTGCAAAGACAGCCTGCAAATGGCCACGGGGAGACACGGCCACGGGGAGAGCACGGACAGCTCCCTGCGGCCACTGCTCCTTCCAGGCACTCCCTGCATGTCCAGCATGGGGTGTCCAGCACTGGGATGACTGGAATGACTGGGATGTCCAGCACTGGGATGTCCAGCACTGGGATGTCCAGAACTGGGTGTCCAGCACTGGGATGTCCAGCACTGGGATGTCCAGAACTGGGTGTCCAGCACTGGGATGTCCAGAACTGGGTGTCCAGCACTGGGATGTCCAGCACTGGGATGTCCAGCACTGGGATGTCCAGAACTGGGTGTCCAGCACTGGGATGTCCAGCACTGGGATGTCCAGCACTGGGATGTCCAGCACCTATTTGATGGCTACCAACAGGAACGAGACAAAAAGCCAGAGGAACAACTCCAGAACCTTCCTGCAGGCCCCAAGCAAACCCCAGCCCCTCCCCAGGGAGATGAGGGACCCCCGCTCCCCGAGGCAGCTCCTGTCCTGCCAGGTGGGCACACAGGGAGGCATTTGGGGGCAGTACTCACGAGAAGGCCGCCTTCCCCTCCTCCATGTCCTTGCCCTTGGCCCCGGGGCCGGATTTGCCGCACAGGTTGACGGCGATGCACATGAGCAGCCCGCACTTGTTCAGGAAGTAGCAGGTGACATCCACGGCCACCAGCAGCGCCACGAAGACCACCACGAGGATGCCAATGATGGCAGCAGTGCCCAGGCCCGAGGCAGGGCTAGTGCTGGCTTCAGAGACCACGGGAGAGAAGAAGAGAAGGCGTTCGGGTTAACATTTGAGGTTCCAGGGCTCAGATTTGGCTGCACTTAAGTTGTTTTTTTGGGAAGTCCACCCTCTGTCAGCCCTGTGCCATAACCAGTGCTTTACCCTGCCTGAAAGGATGGACCTGAGGGGGCTCTTCCCATCCCTGGGAAGCAAACAGCAGAATCTCCTCCTGCTTCTCTCCACCTCCTCCTCCTCAAGAGGAAGGTCCAGAGTGGCTCTGGCACTGCCCAAGCCTGGCCCAAAGAGCGGTGGAAGCAAAGCCCAGACTCTGCAGCAGGATTTTTCCTGGTGGGATACAAATCACTGGGTGATGGTGGTGGGAACTGGGTTAAACCCTTCCCTGAGGCTCAGGTGAGACCCAGCTCTCCAGAACCTGCTCGTGGCTCCCCAGCCCCTCACTGTCCCAGCCCCTGGAGCCCCAAACCCTTGGAATCTTTGCTTTGCAGACCCCCCAGCAGAGCCCCTCCATCCCCTCAGCCCCATTTATGTGGACAGGTGGAAAGAGCCTTCCCAGGGCTCCAGACAGAGCCACCCCCTCTGCCACGCATTTGAGAACAAACAGAGAGGGGTTGTTCCGTTTTGTGACCCCGAGGTGGACCAAGGAATGCAGATTCCAGCAGGACAAGTACAGAGAACCCCTGTGAGGCACCTGACCAACACTGGCATCACAGCCCAGCCCCTGCCAGCAAGCTGAATAAAGACATGAATTAACCCCCCTCTGATGCCTGCAGGGAGTGAGGAGGATGTGGATTTTCCCTCTTCTGATGTGTTTGTGCTCCTGCAGCTGTCACCCCTCCCATGCAGGATCCTGGGATCAGACATCCCTGGGTGCCTCCAGAGCTGGAATTTTCCCCTTTTTGGAAATTCCACTCACAGCAGGGTGCTGCTCTTTGCCTCCTCTCCCCTCTGAAGCTTTTCCAGGAGCTGTCACCCCCCCAGATTCCTGCTCTGACAGGCACAGACCCCTCTGCTCCCCACCGAGCTCCCCTGCCCTGCCCTGCTCCTCTGCCCTGGCAGGAGGATGATGGAGGTGGGGAGAACCAGGGCAAGCCTGCAGAGGGATGTCCCTGTTCTTGTGCTATTCTGGGATTTTACACCTCAGACAACGAAACTGGGCCGAGGTAATTGCCTGCAATTTGGGTTTCTAGGCTGGTAAGAGAGCCCTGCAATTTGCAGGAACTTTCGAACCTTTTCCATTAGCTGTGGTTTCATAAATCCCAATTCATGGTGTGAACTGATATTCCAAACCTTCCAGGGACTGGCAGTAAGGAAACGTAATATAAAAATCCTCCACGACCCCATGAACTTGGGAGGCTCTTGGTGCTGCCTTTCTTTTTCCTTGTAAAGGGATTTTGCTGTTCCTATAAAATGCAGGAACCACAGTGGAGATTATTCTTTTCACAGACTGTCCCATCTGATTAAATTAAATTGATCTACAAATACTTTCAAGAACCATTCCCCTCCATCCTGTAGCTGGATTTATGTTGTATCTAATGAAACTAATACTTAGACATCCCTGAAGGGTTTTCTGGGGCCTAAACCAACCCTGTGTACAAAAGAAATGTATAAATAAATGGGCTGTGGAGCAGCTGTTCCCACTGTGTGTATGAAATAAATGTAATAAACTGATGTTGGACATTTCTGACCTGATCCACGTCCAACCCTTTTGCCATTCTCAGGACTAAGAGGAACAACATTTCCCCCCGGTTAAATAAGGAAACACAAACCATTAAAGAACTTCTGGAGTCCTTAATTCTAAAGAAGTGAAGAATTTATTAATTACAAATTACGTTTTTCCAACGGAAAACGAGCTTCCTGCAAGACTGGCTTTTCTAATCCCCCTCTTTTTACAGTGCACAGGAAAATCAGCCAGCAGTTTTAGTTTCTGTACAAAAACTGCCCTGGCAGAGAGAGCTCAGCTGTGTCTTCCCAGAGGGGTCTCAGCTACACAATGTCCAGGCACAGGCAATGAGACAAAAAGGATGGAGAGGAGCAGGAGGGACTCCAGGCATTTCAAAGGTCCTACAGGGTTTGGCAAAAGAAAGAAGAACGGACAAAACAAATAAAAATCCATTCTGTGCATCCAGCAGCAGAAGCCAGGAGAGAAGCTCTCTGCTCTCGGTGCACGCTGAGAAGTTCCCTCTGCATGAGGTTTTACAGAGCTGCTCCCTCAGACACCCCCAGCTCACCCTGGGGACAGGGACCCTTCTCTGCCAGTGGCAGAAATCCACAAATGCACATTTCAGCATCTGTGAGGGAGCACACAAAGCCTGGGGCAGGGGGATATCCCACAGCTCGCTGAATTCCTGCTGGAACCTCAGTGCTCTGCTCCTCCAGGCTCTGCTGTTTCCCTGGGACTGTCCTGGGGATGTCAGGGGATCGAAACACCCCAGAATGGGCTGGAAGGGACCTTAAATCCCACCCCTGCCATGTCCAGGGACACCTCCCACTGTCCCAGCCCCGTCCAGCCTGGCCTTGGGCACTGCCAGGGATCCCAGCTCCTCTGGGAATTCCATGCCAGCCCCTCCTCACCTTCACATGGAAGAATTCCTTCCCAAGATCCCACCCAACCCTGCACTCTGTCAGTTTGAAGCCATTCCCCCTTTCCTGTCCCTCCATCCCTTGGAAATAATCCCTCTCCCCTTTTCCTGTCAGCTCCTTCAGGCCCTGGAAGGTTTAGGTCACCCCAAAGCTTCTCCTCCAGGCTGAACACAGAATGACACCAAAATCCTCTTTCCTGGAACAAACCTGACCCCACTCCAGCAGCTCCAAGAGTTGGGAGAAGTTGTTTTAAATTAAAACCTTTTAGATAAAAACCTTCATTTTATTCCCCAGCGCCCTGGAGGTGCAGACACTTGCAGGTGGAACAGGGCGTTCCCAAACCTTCCTGCCCATGAGAACAGCCAAACAAAGCCCTGACAAACAACTCTGAGAATGTGGAGGGGCTTTAAAAACGGTGGGAACCCTGCAAGGCTCTGCAGCCCCTCACACACACATGGGTGCTGGCATGAAAGTCCCAGTGTTTGAGCATCTCCTGCTTCCAGATCTGAATCTCTGCCTTTTCTAAAAACTCTATTTCAATTTTATTTTACTCACATCACGGCCTAGGACCTTGGACCTAGATCCAGCCTGGAGGGTCTGACAGATCTGTGGTACCTGGTGTGCTACAAACCTGCACAAAATAGTGCTAAAAACCCCAGTTATGCTCCTGATTTCTGCAAACAGGAAGAAGCACTTTCTGTCTGTGTCCCAAGCTGGATGGGCTCCTGATTGCTGTTGGGTTTGGGATTCATTTCAGCCCCATTCAGGATGTCTCAGCTGCTTGCTCTGCCTCAGAGAATCCTCTCCTGGGACAGAACCCCCTCCACAGGGGCTGCTCTCTCTCCACACCACACTACACCAAGTTAGAGAATTTTAATAACTCTGATTTTGGTGAGAAACATCTCAGCCTCAGGCAGTGACCTCCCTCTGTGGGGAAAGCCACAAAAAGCTGATTCCAGATCTACAGCGAGCTCAGTTAATCCAGTTAGAGGGGAAATCACACCACTTCTCACACCACTTCCTAGCATCAGCATTATTTTGCTGCACTTCAGCAAACTCCAAAGCTCTCACAAAGTGTCTGCACTCTACAACGCTGGAAATGAGGGGGTTTTGTTGAAAAAAAAAAATAAAAAATCCACAGGCTTTTTGTGTGTGACACCTGCACCAAATTCTCATTTACAACCCAGAGAGAAAAGTTCAGAACTGATAAAGAGCGAGGCCTGAACAAACACAGCAGAACAGGAAAGGCAGAGTCAGACACGAGTGGGGACAGGATTTCGTTTGTCCCTGTGAGAATTCCATCAGGAAGATGAATCCCACCCAGCTGGGAGGGTCTGAGACATTCTGGACACACAATTCAAGGGAGAGCTCCCTGATTTTAGGACAGCATCAGAGGGGATGGATTTCCTATCCCAATGGATTTCCTATTCCAAACACTTCATTGGGGTTGTTGTGTCGGACTTTTTGTGATTTTTTTTGTGGTTTTTTTATTTTGGGAAGAGGATGGGGAGTTCTGTTCTTTTTATTTGTTTTTTTTTTTTTAAAGAAGCAAAGCAAAAATCATCTGAATTTTGTTGAGGGAAATTGCCAGGATTTGATAACAAAGCTGGCTCTAGTGCACCAGTTTAGACCATGGATTAATCCTGTCACACGCACAGTTAACCAGGAATATTATTAAGGATCAGTAACAATAATTCTGCTGCTCAGGTAACTCCATCCAAGCTAAGATTTTTCTGTTAGAACAGCGAGGAAAGGGATTTCTCTGTGATAACACAGCAGTGGAAATCCAGGCAGCGTTAGAGAAGCATTGGGAATTTGTGTTCCAGGAGGAATCTGCACACGAGGGAGGGACAAGGAGTCTGCCCAGGAGGAGAAGAAAAAGCAGCAGTGCCCCCAGTGTGATCCCAGCAGATGTTTCTAGTCAGACCAGCACAGCAGGAAAACCTTCCAGACATTTGAATCCACATGCAAAAGCCCCCAGAGACATCTGGGCAATCAGCAGGATGGTCTCTGACAAATCTTCTCTTTCTTTTTACAGTCTGTGGGTTTGGGTTTGTGGATGGGGCCTCCTTTTGCACAAGATCAGCACCAGATGTGCAAAGAAATCAGTAAAAAGCAGGATCTTAAAGGCTTTCAGCATTGCACCTTCCTTTGATGAAAACAGCAAGCAAACAACACCAAAAAAAATCTTTCTTTACAGCCATTTAAAAGGGCAAAATCATTACAAGTAACAAAAAAAAATGTTAAAGAGAAAAAACTTGGCTTAAACCTTTTTTCCTTGTTACAAAATACTGACTCTTTCAAATTAAACATCTTTTTTTTAAGTGTTCTGCATTTGTTTCTTTTTTTTTTTTTGTTTTGTTCTCTGAACTGACACGATCCTCTGAAGCAAAGTTATCTCCTTCCACACCTTGGTGGGACCCAGGCCTTCCCAAGCAAATATTGCTTTATTTGACTCATTTTTTTTTGAAAGTTTCTAACAGAGCAAAAGCAGAGTCACTGCAGAAAGAAGCAATGAGACAAAGGAGGACGACGTTGATGGACTTCCCAAGGTCGCTGCAGGCGCCAGACAATGGTTCCCAGGAGGGGGGAATATGGTTGTTTTAAAAACAAATTTGGTGCATGTGGCAAGCGTGGATGTTCCCCGTGAGATCCAAGGTGACCATGGATGACAGACATAGGAAAGGAATTGGGGGGGAAAAAAAGGGAGAGGGGAGGGAAAGAAAGGAAGAGAGGAAGAAAAAAAGAAAGAAAAAAAGAGAGAGAGAGAGAGAGAAAGAGAGAGAAAAATAGATAAAAAAAATTAGGTCATAAATACAGAAAACATAAGAATCAAAGGTTTATTTAATCTCGTAAATTAAAATGGCTCAGGGTTCAAGGAGCAGCACATTCACCACAAAAGGGGCAGAAGCTCAGCAAAGCCCAAAGCTGCAGAGCAGGGTCCAAGGCAGGGTGGGTGGGGTTTGCAAGCAAATGAGATTAAAAATGATGGGACAGAAGGGGCTCAGCGAGAGACAGGGAGATGTGTCTGGAGCCTGAGAGCACAGCCTTTAACAGGGAAAAAAGGAAAACAAGAAAAGCTTTGGTGCAGCAGAGAATCCACCTGCCTGTCCAAACCCTTCCCCAAAGCCTGGATAAAAAATCCACATTATCCTGAAGGAGCACCAAGGTCTCAGGAATCCTCTGACTTTGCCATTCAGCCTCCCAGCTGCTCGGGAACCACTCCAATGCCAGCATTATTATTATTATTATTATTATTATTATTATCATTATCATTATCATTATTGTTATTATTACTGAAAATAACACCCTTATCCTTCCAGCCACTCAGGCCTCTGCACAGGTGAGGGGAACAAAGGACTCCTCCACACAATAAAAGCACATTTTCCTGCAGGAAATCCCTGGTTACTGCTGTCAGGCACAGCAATGGCTGTTACAGCACTGCCTCTGACTCCTGCACAGCTCATCTGAGAGAAAAACACAGAAATGCCACGGAAACAACGAGGAAAGGAACACACAGAGCCTCCTCCCTGCTCCAGTTTGCCAATAAAACCTGTGGGGCTGCACAGCAGAGGAAAAACCAACCTGTCCCTGGAAATACTGGAAATATTTTGCCCAGCGTTTTCAGTCTGGGGCACCAGGGAACACCTTGGAAGGCCAAAACTGACAAAAAACCCAGGAGAACGAGTCACAAACCCAGCAACAACCACATCACTGCACAAGGACACAGCCCTTTCTGAGGAGCTGCTGAATTCCAGGCCCTGAATTCCAGCCCAAAACTGCTTTTGTTTTGTGCAGCATTGGAGGGGCAGCCTCAGATCCCGGCCCCTCCTGTGCTTCACACCAAGCTAAGCGAGGAATAACCTCAGGGGGGCCAGACAAGTTTCACCTCTGGCAACAAACTGGGTTTTCCCTGGATTTTTGAGGGTCCTGCACGTGTTACATGGATTTAAAGGGCTCAGAGGGGGAGCAAGGATTAGAGCTGTTGAAAATGAGAAGCACAGAGTGAGGTGTTTAATGAGTTACTGAGGGTCCTTCCACCCAAAACTACGCCCTGGTCAAGCACCCCCAGCCTCTCCTTTGCCCCATCTCCCTCCTCCTCACTGCCAGTCCCACTTTTCCCACTTTTTCACCCATTTCTGTGCTCCACAACATGATCTGCCTCAGCCAAGGGGGACTGCAGCATTCCCACAGGGGCTGAGCTGTTCCCTTCAGCCAAGGAATGGGCACAGGGGAGCAGGGACTCAATTCTCGGGGAAAGACTGAAGGAAACTCGCTGGTTTTAAGAGAAAACATGAACAGAATGAAATCAGAATGAAATCCCTTCAGGATGGGCTGGCAGCACCAACCCAGGCTCAGCATCCCTGTCTTTAACCACCATAACTTCCATGTACAGCTACTCCAGCAATCCCATCCTCACATTTCGGTTGCTTTGTGTGGATTTCCCCCCTCTTTTTTTTTTAAATGTCCACATCTAGAAAAGAAATCCTAACTGTCCTTCCAACAGATTGCCACAAACTGCTCAATTTCAGTTTCCCAGCTGAGAGTTCTGCTTGGTTTTTGCAGGAATTGTTCTGCCCCCTCACTTTATGAGCACACTAATAAGTACAGTCTGTTTTAATTGCTTCCAGCAGCATCCTGAAGCCTTTGAGTTGTTTTTTCCTAATGCCCTCCTCAACACTGGATTGTGATGACTGTCATTTGGTAATTTGAAATGAAAAATGCTCAGAGAGAGATTTTCACTGCCTTCCCATCCAACTGCCAGCAAACTCCTGATGCTTCCATTCCTCCAAGGATGGACAAAGAAGCAGGGAGGGAGATTTGGGAAATCTGCCTTGTGAAAAGCAGAGCTGAAGGGCGTAAAATGGGAATTCCACTTTCTGCTCTGGGAAAGCTTTTCCTACCCAACACAAGGAGCCAACACCCCCTGGGAAGAGCCAGGCAGGGATTTGCCAGGGAGCACTCCCACATACCTGCCACAGGTATGCACACAGCCACGACCCTCAGCTCCGGGTGGGGAACCAACCATGAGAGGATGGGCTTCAAGCAAGCGAGCTGTCAGGGTTACTGGGGCACATTAGGGCGGCTGTGTGGCATTAATGGGCAGGAGGAGGCAGAGCAGCGGTACCTGGGATGACGGTGGGCTGTGCAGAGGTGCGGAAGGCGTAGTGGGCAGGCTTGGATTTGCCCTGCTGGTTCTCAGCTATCACGTACACCTCGTAGTCAGCGTTCCAGTCCAGCGATTTCAGCATCACGTGGTCGCTGCCCGACGGCAGCCGGATCTCGGGCTTCCACTCCGAGGAGTGCTTCTGCAGGGAGGGACAGAGCACAGCACGCCTCAAGGTTCAGCTTTTGTGTTTCCCTGGCTCTGCACTGGTGCCTGACTCTGAACTCCACACAAAGTGTCAGCGAGTTCTCCTCACAGCTCGGGCACACACAACGATCCTTCCCCAGCCCCACAGCCAAGGGCAGCGCTGCAGCTCCAGGCCCAAAAAGCACAAGCAGCAGGGAA
Organism: Pseudopodoces humilis; assembly: GCF_049639895.1. Taxonomy (NCBI): domain Eukaryota; kingdom Metazoa; phylum Chordata; class Aves; order Passeriformes; family Paridae; genus Pseudopodoces; species Pseudopodoces humilis. The sequence goes on along the minus strand of NC_142224.1, from coordinate 5,583,711 downwards.
TTGAGGAGAGCAATCTGGGAGGATGGGACTGCATCACCTGCAGCTGCAATTGCACAATTAACCCCGAGATGGAAATGGACCAGAACTGATCCAAGGGTGAAACTCCTGAGCCGGGGCCCATCTTGGGTGCTTGCACTGCCCAAGGTGATCCTGTGAAGGGCTTTTAATAAATCCCAGCTTTATTCCTTTAACTCTGCTCCAGGGAGCCTCATGAGGCATCAGCCAGGGCCAGGGGCACCCCAGGGGCTCAGCAGCGCTGTCACCCCACACAGACACCCCCAAAGGGTGTCACAGCACGGGGCCAGGCTCTGTTCCATGTCACAGCATGAGGAGCAGTGGCCACCAACTAAAACACAACAAGTTCCACCCCAATATGAAGAATTTCTTCCCGTGGAGGGTGGCAGAGCTCTGGAACAGGCACCCACGGAAGGTTTCCCTCTCTGGAGACATCCCAAACCCACCTGGGCACGTCCCTGTGGAGCTCCCTCCAACCCCAGCTGTTCTGGGATTCACTGACACCATCACATGCTCTTGGGCACAGAGGGTGAGATGCCAAAGCAGCCTCTCTCCTGCTCAGAACCCTGTTCTTTCTGACAAGAAATCCCCTCACCTCCTCCTCTCATTTCTCCCCACCACTAAACTATTTTCACAGGGCAAAAGCTGCAAGTTGTGCCAAAGTGCTCCCTGACATCTCAGCACTCACATTTAAAGCAGGGGAGTGACAGAGGTTTCTCTGCTCACTGCAGCCCCTCCCCGAGCCCAGGGCAGCCCGGGCTGTGCCACACTTACAGCTTTGTACTTGATCAGGTAGTGCCTGATCGGGGAGCCACCATCGTCCTGCTTGATGACGTTCACTTTGATGGAGTTGCCATCTTCTCCTATGTGACCTTCCAGCTTGGGGGCACTGGGTTCCCCTGCAACAACATTCAGGGTTATTTGTGAAAAAAACAACCAGGCATTAGCAAGGAAAAAGTGCTCATAACAATCACAAGAACGCTTTATTATCCTCAGCTCAGGGTATGAGCTGACCCAGACACAGAGGGCACCGTGTGTCTGAGGGAAATATTTGCCACACCCAAGTATTCCTTGCATTTGAAACACCAAATTTCCACTTCTGCATGTGCTGGAATGGAGCCAGAGTGACAAACATCCCCCCTCCCCAAGAAAATCCCAAAGCAGTGAGGAATTCCTCGCTGCTTTTGTTGTAGGAACTGCTGTCAAACACCTGGCAAGCTGCTCCTGTGGGATGGGATGTGAAGAGCACCACTGAAAAGGACCTTGTGCCTCTCAGACAGACCCAGGGCTGCACTCTGAATTTGTTTAGAGCTTTTTGAGCTGCTGGACCACTTAAATGAGAGAACACCTGAACAGAACCCCAGAGCACATCCCCTCATTCAGCCTGCAGCGGTGGAGCTCCAGTGGACACTGGAGAGAGATTCAGAGAAACCCCTTCACTCTTCTGGAATAACCATTTTTCGGAGAAAAAGGCTATCATTTCCCAAAGTGCACCCTGCCACCAGCAGGAAATGGAAATGTCCCTTGCTCCTGCAGGGCACACTGATTCACAAGCCCAGCTCCCACACTGCTCCTCCGACCCAGTCCCTCGGAGGATCCCAATCCCACCCTGAACCTCTGCTGAAAAAGCCAAATGCAGGAGGTCTGATCCCAGATCCACAGCCCTGGATCTGTGTCCAGCTCCTCATGGGCAGCACAGGCACTCCTGAGTGGCCACAGGAAGCTTCACCTTCCAACATCCTTCCAAAGTTCATCTGCAGAGGAATCTGAAGTCCTTTCCCTCCCTCCTCCCTTTCAAAGGAACAGGAGCACAATTTTTTGGTGAAATACCAATGGGAAAGCCTGGGCTGAAACTGGGATTTAAAATGAATCCCACTTTGCTGCACTGTTCCAAGAAGGGAATCAATCTCACTCCAGGGGTGTGGGACACACACATTTGTGTTTAACAACACAGCAACTCCTCTGACGGATGTGAAGAGGCAACACTCCTTTTTTCCAGGTTACATTTTGCTTTTCCAAATCCTCTCCTCTGCCTTTATCCCCTTATTGCAAGGCTCCCACACCCCCTGGACGTTCCAGCTGTGGATTCCACCCCGGGACAGCTTTCTCAGTCTACACTGAACACAAAAAGGTGACACAAGTGTGGTTAAAGGCACAAATAAACAGGAAAACTTCATCCTCACCTGGGCATACTGAACACATCAGTTAAATAAGCAATGATGTTATTTTCCTCAATCCCAAAAGACAAACACCACACAAATCCCCTGCTTTTGACTGTGGAGCTGTCTGGCAGGAGCCATTCTGCAGGAAGTGTCCTGGACAGTCACCAGGAATTCCCAGCAGCAGCAGCAAGTGCCTGGCTCTGTCCCTGTGGCCCAAAACAGCTCCCAGGGGCAGCCCTGAGCCCCCTGAGCCTCCCCAGAGCAGCAGAGCCCCGTCCCTGCCCTCCCTGGGCACAGGGACACATCAAGAGCAGCGTCTCCCTGCTCCCTGCCCAGCCTCAGAGACCATCAGCAATGAGGACAGAGATCCTCGAGTGCCGAGGGAACACTGCACCTACACAATCTGACCTTTTATCTAACACAGCCTGGAATCTTGTTCCCAGTGACTGAGCACCAAGACTAATAAGAACATCCTTTGAAAAGATGCTTATTCTCCATTTTAAATGTCAGAGATGCTGCTGTACTTTGCACACAGCCGTTCCCATGATTAATTACCCGCTCAGCTGAAACTTTTCTTCCTTTTCTTCACTTTGAATTATCTAATTTCTAGCTCCTGATTCATTCCTTCCTCCCCCCCAATAGTTTAAACTCATTTCTGCTTTGAGAAACATTTCCCTTTAAAGAAGAGAATGCTCCTAAGTGCTGAAAACCAACAGGTGGAGCAGTGCAAGCCCTGGTAAAGCACAGTTTTCTCTCCAGAAATGTGTGTTTATTTCATTTATCTCAAGCAGGTGGATGCAATCCAAACACAGGGCTGTAAAATGAAAACTGGGTTAGTGTGTCAAACAGAGAAGGAAGAAGTTTAGTGGGAAAAGTTTAGTCCAGCAGAATCAGCAACCCTACAATGAGTGAAGATGTGAGTAGCTGGAGAGAGAAGGTGGTCAGCAGGAGAAGGGGTTCATGCTCAGACATGCAGAACAGCATGGCAGGGGTGCTCCATGCCAGGGCAGAGATCAGCCTGTCCCACCCTCCTGAGCCCTTCCCAACCTTTAAACCAGGGGAACCCTTTGAGGACCCCACATGCTGCTGCTGCTTGGCTGGGTGAGAGCCAGCAGCTCCACAGAGCCCAGATTTCCTCTGTTTGAGCATCAAATATTGGATTTAAATCCTCTCTGTGCAGAAGGGACGCAGGACCTTGTGCTCCCGGTGGTGACGCCGAGGGACTGAGGCTCAGCCATGCCCAAAATTCTCCCCCAGGACACTCAGCAAAGGAGAAAAGGCCCCAAACAGGAGCTTTAGCTGTCAGAGGAGCTGTGCCCTCCCTCCCACAGCCAGGCTGAGCTCGCAGGACAGCAGCAGCCTTCGCTGTGCTGGGAAGCCAGGACAGCCCAGCCCTCCCCTGGGCTCCAAATGAACCCAGGGAGACCCTGACCAAGGAAAAAAGGATTTTTCTCCAGGCTCCCCAAACCTGCTGGTGGCAGGGGAGCCGAGGCCACTGCTCTGAGCCATTACATTTCCAGTTTATTTTGCACCCACTCCCTGCTAAGCCATCAGCATGCCAATCATCTGCTGCTGCAGGGAAGCAGGAAATGTTTCCTGGTATCCTCTCAACCCTTTGGTTTCTATTCAGTGCTTCCTTGTCCTACCACTGGTCTGTGGGATTTCAGAAATTCTTGTTTTTATTGTGTTTTTCAGAGGGTGCCACAAGCACCAGGAGTGGAAGCAGCTTGAGGTGGGGAGAAAAGAGAAAATTAAAAATCAGCACTTTAAACTGAGCTTAAATCCTTGCCCAGCTGGCAGCAAGGAAAGTTCCTGCTCCCTGTGCTCAGAGAGGAAAACAGGAAAATTCTGCAGCAGAGGAGCGAGGAAAAGGCTGATTTCTGCCATCTTTGAGCACCACATGAACTGGGAACAGACACCAGGGAGAGCCTCCACGAGGGGAAAACCAGAGCAAGAACGGGCTGGGGGTCGGGGTGCACACGAGGGGAGCAAACACCAGCAGCAGAAATAAGGAACACAAACAGAACGTGCAGAAACGAGACAGGCACGCCTCCCATCCTCCTGGAATTCCAGCAGAGAGGGAAGAGACCGGGCCAGGGGCTCTTCTGTGCATGCACTCATGTGGGAAGGTTACTGGTGTTAGTTTTGTTTTCCTGGCAAACCCCAGCCTGAATCCTTTCCTGGGGGTGATCCCAGACAAAAAGGTGATTCCAGAACTCCTGGATTGTAAAAAGCCAATTCCTCCCTGGTTCTTACAGTTCCTCCTTTGGCTGGGGCAGCAGAAAAGCAGGAGCTTCCCTCCCTCCCCCCGCTGAGACTGTGCACAGAGCGAAGTCGTAAAAATCACAGCGCTGCAGGAATTGTTCCTCACCACCCCACACTTTGCTGGAGGCTGATTCCATCTCCACAAAGTGCCAGGGTCAATCATTTGCTTCTTGATTTGCTGGGGATCAGCAGCTCCCGTGAGCTGAGCTCAGGTTCAAGCCTTGCCAGGCTCCCACAGCCTCCGTGGGAGGAACGAGGGGCTCTGGCAGGAGAAGAGCAGCAGCACCTCTGGTGAGAACTGTGTGAGGTCTGGCTCCCCCCAGGAACCCTGGGTGTGCTGTTTCACAGGATTTGTATCCAGAATTTCACACAGAGAGAGGATTTTATAGTAGCATTTTATAGAGAGGGTATTTCATAACTCAGCCCTCATTCGAGCTACGCTGAAGTTTTACTCGCAGTATTTATTTCTTAAATCAAATTGTGCCATACTCCAAATAATCAGATTTCAAAGAACTCAGGATTATTCTGGAAGGCAACTAGACACGTGCAGTGTGGCTGTGTGCACATATCTCTATATAAATGTGTGTTTTATAGGGTCCAAATGCTGCTAGAGAGGCTGCTCCCAGAATCCGAGCCCTAATCTCCCATCCAATTCGAGTCTGTGCTTGGTACCCTGAGAGGCAAAAGGATTTTTGGCCTCTGGTGTTAATTCCAGAGGATTTTTAGCACCTTCCTAGGAGAGTTCCTTGCTGGACTCTGAGAATGAAGAAGCAAATGACTGAGCCAGGTGATTTTTTTTGTTTGTTTGGTTTTTCCCCAGCTCAGTGCAGAGGACTGAAGTCGAGTTCTTCCCATGCAGACAGTGACGAGCAACTCTTCCAAAAAGGCTCGGTGGGAAAGGATTTTTTTTTCATTTTTCTTTCCTTCTTTTTTTTTTTCTTTTTTTTTTTGGAATTTGGAGATCCCAGAGGGGAATCCTCACCCCAAAAATCTAGGCAACCAATCAGAACAAAGTTATTTTACCTTCTGTTCACCAGCGAGGACGACATCATCAGCACCATGCAAGCCACATGACAAATTCACATGATACGCACGCACATGAGTTTGGTTGAAAGGAAAGTGGAGGAGGTCACATGGAAAATACAAAAAAATTAAAAAACTGATGTAAACAATGGGCAAGGGAAAAAAATCAACAACAGAATTACAGAGTAAATAAAAATAGGAGCAAAATTAAATTAGCCAGCATATATCAGAAACACTGGGGGGGACAGTAAAATCGCCTGGAAAATAAGAATATTAAACCACAGCAAGCACTGAGTTATGGCCTTGTGTTAGGCACAGCTGCGTCACTGCTTAGTCATACAAAGAACAAAAGGGACAAAAATCATTGTAGCGTGTGCCAGGACTGCTGCAGGAATCCACAAAACTGCTGGGAAGAAAAAGGGAATATTGTTATTCCGAGGCAGCGGAGGCGAAAGGGTCAGAGCAGCCCAAAACGAGGGCAAACCTTGGCTCCCACACTGGGGCGTCCTCCCTCTGCAGCACTAACTCCTCAACAACAACAACAACAACTGCAGAAGAGAAAATCCTGCTGAGGGGACGTTCCAAGGACACTTTTCCATGCGGGATTTGGGGTCGGTGGGAGCCAGCCGGCAGTGCCACCGAGGGGAGGGGGTGAGCAGGGGGAATCCATCCCCAGGAATCCCAAGGACAGGGAATCCATCAGCAGCGGCGCCCAGGCAAGGCAGCAGCTGCTGGGAGAGATGGAGGAGTGCAGGGAGAGGGGCAGGGAATGAGGAAAAATCAGCTGCCAGCCCGGAGCAGAGCACTGAGCCCGAATTCCCTTCCCAAATCACTCCGTAACTCGCATTTCTCACAACCTGTGTGCCTCTGTCTCATCCTAATGAGGCTACTCCACGGTGCTCTGTTAATTTGATGTATAGAGAATTAAACCTTTAATCTTTTGGGTGCTTGTCTGTGACAAGATTAAGGACAGACCATTACTGGGGGAAAAAACTGACGGCACAAAATGTAAAATCCATTTGTTACAGCCGAGCCCTCGATCCATTCTCCTCAAACACACAGGCTCACAGAACTCTGGGCACTGGGAAGGAAGGGAGGGAGGTGTAAGAGTTACTGTGAGACTGCCTGGAAGGAAAATCCGTGTCTTCTGGTCAGGAGTAAACATCTCCCAAACTCCAGTGAGCTCGACACAACCTGAGATTTCAAACCAGGCAAGAGAGGCTGCCTGTCCTCATGAGAGGAGCTTTAGGTGAAGATCAAGGGCAGAGTTAGCAGCATAAGTAGAATAAACTGGTTTGGGGGTGGAAGGAACCTTAAAAGATTATCCAGTCCTAGGCAGAGGCACTTTCCACTAGCCCAGGCTGCTCCAAGCCCCGTCCAACCTGAAAAAAAATCCCCTTTTCCAAGTGAGCTCAACCATTGCAAGGCAAAACAGGTCCCAGAGTGGAGAGAGCTGCAAGAAAAACATCAAGACTGGTACAGAACCATTCCCTGGAGCGAGCTCAGAGGGTTAAACCCAAGGAGAGACATTCCCAAAGCCGCTCCATGCCCAGAGACATCTCCCCCATGCCACCCAAACCCCAGGCAGGCAGTGAGGAGAGCCCTGCAGCCTCATTAGCTTTCTGTCCCTGCCTCTGTGGTGCCACACAGCAGCTCCTGGTCCCTAATTGCTGCTGGTTTCATTCACTGCACCCCGAGGTGAGGCCAGGGGAGAGCACAGATCATCCACAGCAGCAGCAGTAATTAAATGATGCAGAGCTAGAGGAGCAGCTGCCCCGTGCCAGTGCCCTTCCTCTGCTGCTCAATTCCTCATTTCCACGGGCTGCAGCACGGCCCAGAATACAAATGTGGGCAGCATTTGCATACAGGGAGTGTACACACAAATCCCAGCTCCAGGTGGAAAGGAAACCTTCACCCTCCTCCTCCTCCTCTACACACAACCCCCACGCCAACAAATCTGGGGGAAATGTTTATCATTAATTAGCTCTTAGGAGCTTTTCTGGGTAAGGATTTATTTTTTTTTTTTAAGAACACACTGTTGTGTAAAACATGAACCCAACGTTTTCCCTCTGAGGGAAGCTCTCTCCAGCCCACACATGAGCAGCCAGAAGGGAGTCTCTGCCTGCCAGGGAATAAAAGGTGATGAGCAGACCCTGCCCTTCACCCTCTCCAGGCCTGATGGGAATTAAAAGGTCTCTTCAGGGATTTTTAGATATAAAAATTATAAATTTAAAATAAAAAATAATAATAAATTATAATAAAAATTAAAATAAAAATTACTGCACAAGGAACACACTGGTTGTGCCCACTGGCAGATATGGGACATTTAAAGCCCCGTGTAAGGCCATGCAACGTGCCAGTCATAAATGCAGTGTTAATTATAACTAATTACAAATTCATTTGACTGGCTATACTCTCCTTCTAGCCCAACCCCCAAGACAATCCCACACTTCATGCTTTTAGTGTTTTCCCTTCAGGAAACCATTCCTAACCCACTCAGGTAAATCCCTCAGTTAGCTCACATTCCCACAGACACACTTTTTACTATTGCAAATCACCAGGAGAGCACTTGGCTTTGCAGAGATCATTAATTATGCAAAACACACACATGCACCAGGTAAATGAGGATCTTCACTGAGTGCTTCTCCTCTCCCTTGACCACCCAACCAAGGCAGCCTGAACCCAGCTCCCATCACAGATAGGGAATTTTTTGGAAGCCTCTTTAAAGGCAAGCAGGGCCCTGGAATCTCTCCTGCAGGATATTGTGTCTCCTCATTCTCCCAGCATCCAATATCCCCTTTTTTGCCTCATTTTGGCCCCAACCTGCCCATTAATGGAATATTTGGGAGGCCTCCAGGGGCAATTCCTGAGGAGATCTGAGCCCCTGCTTGCTGCCACCTCCCTGCAGGACACCCAGGAACACAGAGAGAGGAGGAAAACAGGGCTAAAAACCCTAAACAAGTGAACACCTCGGGAAATAAATGGGTTTGTTATTAGGGAGAGAAGCCTGCACTCCCCAGAGCACAGACTGTGCCAGCACTGACACCAAGACTTCCAGGGCAGGAGGACAAGGAATGTCTTTGCTTCCAAAAGTCCTGGGAAGAACCCAGCAGGAGGGACACAAACTGGGAGGGATTTCTCTGTTGGTCCCCACAAAACCTTTACAACCAAAAGAATTCTCAGCGCTGTGCCTCCAATGGGCAGGGACACGAGAAGGGCAAATCCAACCTTGGGAAGCTGCAGAGCAGCTCCAGGCAGAGATTTGGGGTGGGAAAAGCCCTGCAGGGAAGCAGGGAAGCATCCAGGGCTGTTAGAAACACATCACACTCGTGAGGAGCTCGTGCAGAGCACATGGGAGCAAAGCCCCTGCCGTACTCACTGTGAGCCAAACGAGAGCTGGGGGCAGCAGCACTGGCTGAAGGAAGAGAAATCAGGTGAGCAAAGGGAGGGCATCCCTGGAAAATGCTGCCAAAAACCAGGAAATGAGGAGATTTGGAAGGTGGGAGGTGATTTTAGTGTTGGTTTGTTGGCCTGGGGGTTGGTACACGGAGATATTTTGGCAGCAGCCATACACACTCTGGGGGTCGAACATTTTTTGGGGTTCAATCCCCTGCCCTGCTCCCCAGGCTTCAGATTTGTGAGGAAAAGGAAATGAAGAAAAGCAGCAAATGGTTAAAATGAAAATACAAACCCAGGTCAACTCAGACACTCTCCCAACCTCCAGAATTCTCATCTGTGCCACTATAATCCATAATTATCACTAATTACCTCATGGAGAGGCCCTCTAAGATAGACAGAAACTTCTTTTTCTTTTTGAAGGAAATTAAATAAATCAAAATGACTTCAGACTTATCCCAGCAGGCATTAAAAATTGTGTCAGGTTTTACATCCAGACAGAAACTTTAAATAATAGGGCAAGGAAAACAAGTGTCATTGATTAGTCTGAGCTGTAAAATTCCTAAAATCTCTGTGACCTTCAAATCACACTTGAAGGGACAGAAATTCTTCCTGCCCACATAGAGGTGATGGGAATTCCAGCAGAGATGGAAAAAAAGGAGTTTTTGTGGTGCCATTTCCTCAGTCAGGTTCTGAGATGGGCTCTGGGAAGGAGCAGAGAGAATGGGGGACACAGGATGATCCCAGCTGCAGGGCTTGGAGAGCAAGATGGATTTGTGAATGAAAAATGAGTTAAAGGAAGGAGAACTGGAGCTGGGGAGCACAGAGTGACTGACAGCCCATTGCCACGTGAAAATACAAGGAATAAAGCCAAAGGCTCCAGTCCAGAAGTGCTGGAATGTTCTGCACAGCACCCACCTGTCCCCAGGTGATGGCCACGAGGCTGCAGCACAGCTTCTCAGGCTCTTTCTCCTCTCTTCCCAACTGGATTTTCCCCCATTTCCTGCAGCCCTGCTCTCCCAGGGGTTCTTTATCCCCAGTCCTCAGCCTGAGCCCCATCATCCTCATTAATGTTCCTGCAATTAACGGGCTCCCAACAAGCTCAGACTGCACAAATGCCCTGGAAATGCCTCCCAGTGGCTCCCAAACCACTGCAATTTCCCTGTCCTGCTGTCCCTCCCTCCTTCCCCTTCCTGCTCCACCAAATCCAACCTTTTCCCCAACGCAGTCTTTAGGGGAAAATGGCACCAGTGCCATTTAAAATAAAAATATTTTATAATCCTCTCCTGTTTTTCACTTCAGGAATCTCAAAGAATGTGACAGCAGCTTCTTTGAGCTTGTCCTGGTAATCTTGGGAATAACAGCAGCTCCCCACGAGGATGCATTGATAAATGGAATAATGCTCACTGGGATAAAGGGTTTTTTTTAGCTCCATTGATCAGTTTTGACTGGAAAGGCACAAAGCTATGGAGCCATCTCAGTGTTTCTCTCACAATCACACAAATCCATCACATTCCTGACTCATTCTGCATGGGGAAGTGGGGAACGTGCCATGCTTTAAAATTTAGTATGAGGTTTATTTATTTAATCACACAATCTACACAAGTGCTGGAAGACTGTCCAGTGGTAAAAATCATTAGTGAGAAGAGGAAAAAAAATTTGAATTTTTTTCTTCAATCTTGTGCTTTCAAAATTGTGGAGATATTCAAAATTTTGAAGTTTTTGGTTGGCTCTGGTCTAAACCAGATCTGCAGCTTAGCTGAACTGACTTCCCTGAATTATCTCAGTATCATTAAAATTGAACAATTTTTAATGGATTCATAAATACAAAGCCTTCCACTACTCCACTCTGAGTCAACAAGCTAACTATTATGATTTTTATTATTATTATTATTATTATTATTATTAGATAATCACTACATTAAATATTTCAACTGCATGCTGTAGAGCACAGACAAAGAGTTAACCCTAATTCTGTCCTAAACAAGAGCAGAGTGGCTACTCCAGAGTCAGTGTTGTTAGGAAATGGACACTACCAGTTACTCCAATCCTAAAGCCCCTGAGAGGAAAAAGGCACTAAATTAAAAGCTGAAAGTTCTGGGTGTTAAAGGAACACTCTAAAAACACAAAGAGAGAGTGAAAGAAATGCAGAGAGCACTTACGTGGGTGAGGGATGCCTGCGGTTTATCCATGGATGGGACACAAAATCGAAATAAAAAGTCGGAGATAGACACACACACACAAAAAAAAATAAATGTAAAAGATGTGAGGAGACAGAGAATATGGAGCTGGAAAATCACCCAGGTGGGTCCTGCTCAGCAGGGATGGGCAGAAGGTGGCAAAGTCGAGCCTGGGCACAGCTCAGGGGACTCCAGACATGCTCAGGGTGGGCTGGGAACGGCCAGTCCAGGGTCCAGCAGAGAGAGAATCCCAGCAGAGGGCTGGGAACCACAGTCCAGGGCTGGGAACCACAGTCCAGAGCTGGGAACCACAGCCCAGAGCTGGGAACCACAGCCCAGAGCTGGGAACCACAGTCCAGAGCTGGGAACCACAGTCCAGAGCTGGGAACCACAGCCCAGGGCTGGGAACCACAGTGCAGAGCTGGGAACCACAGCCCAGAGCTGGGAACCACAGCCCAGAGCTGGGAACAACAGCCCAGGGCTGGGAACCACAGCCCAGAGCTGGGAACCACAGTCCAGGGCTGGGAACCACAGTGCAGGGCTGGGAACCACAGTGCAGGGCTGGGAACCACAGCCCAGAGCTGGGAACCACAGTCCAGAGCTGGGAACCACAGCTCAGGGCTGGGAACCACAGTCCAGGGCTGGGAACCACAGCTCAGGGCTGGGAACCACAGTCCAGGGCTGGGAACCACAGCTCAGGGCTGGGAACCACAGTCCAGGGCTGGGAACCACAGCTCAGGGCTGGGAACCACAGTCCAGAGCTGGATGCAGGAGGAAAGGGAAAGAACCACGGGAGCAGAACCTCTCCCTGCCTGCTTTGGGCACATCTCCCCTGCCCATTCTGCTTTTTAAACGTTTTCCTCCTCCTCTCCTCACACCTTGGAGAGCTCCCTGGGATTTAATTCTTTCCTGGAACAGGACAGTGCTGGGCCACAGCAGAACATGGAGATGGCCCAGGCAGAGCAGAGCAGAGCCTGAGGAATCCATGGAATGCCCTCAAGAGCTGCATGGGCATCATCAGAACAGAGTAACCCTGCCCTCACCTTCCACAGCCCAAGGCCAGAGCTGTGCTGAACACCTTAATTTGGAAAACAAACCAGCCTTGTGACAGTGACATCACATTCTCTGTGACCAAAACCCTTCTCAGCTGCTTTTTCTCATTAAAATTCTCCTTTCCACAGCCCCTTCTCTGTGCCAACACCAAGGTTAAACTGGGAACACCACCCAGTGCAAATGAAACAACTCCTCTGCCTCCTCCCTTCGAAGAAAGCTTTTTAATTATCCTCAAAATCCACTCCAACCCAAAACCACAGAGAAAACAGAGGGTGCAGCGAGGTCTGTGAGAGAGAAAAGGTGAGATCCATGCATGGCAGAGATTGCAGGGGAGGGAAGCAGAGCGAGGCAGGGCTGTACTTACGAACTGGTTGTGTTTTGAACTCGGCAGGCAGGCTGAGCTCCCCCACGCCCTTGCCATTGACTGCTGACAGCCTCACTGCATAGGTGGTCTCAGGCTTCAGCCCTGTGATGGTCACCAAACCCTCCACGTTGGCTGGGGGGCGAAAAAAAAGAAAGAAAAAGCAAAGAAAAGCTCAGGACTCAAAGAAAGAAATACACAAATTTTGTTTTCCCCGCGCAGGGAGAAAAGGGACAAATAAACCTGACCCTAGCTGGGATCACACCACTCCAGAGGGGAACTAAAATAGGAATTTCAGCTCCACACAGGATTGGTGGTGGAAGATTCAGCTCTGGAGTGGAACTCTCCTTTTCACAGCCCTCCCCAAATCAAAATTATTTTGCTTTATTTGACTCCAAGATGGATTTTATGCAGTGGGCACTGCTGTAGATCACTTCAACAAGACAGGTTTGCTGCTGGAATAGCAGAGTTTATTTTCCAAGGGGGACCAAGGGGTGACAGATGAGGGTTCAAAAGCCTCCTGTGGGCAGCAGCAAGTGAAAACCATTATTCCAAGCACAGGATTCCTCACCTTGCTCAGGCAGAGCTCTCAGCAAAGCCCAACCCTCATTTCCAGCTGAAAATTCCAGCTGTCGCTCACAGCAAATGTTTAAAAACTCATCTGGAGCTTCCAGCCTGAACCCTCCACCCTCCCTGGCTTTTCCTTACAGCAAAGCTGATTTGTTTTCAGGGCTGGTGGGGAAGGAACCAGGTGTTTTTGTGGCTCCTACCTTCCTTGGCATCGTAGAGCCTGGCGTGCCAGTCCCCCTCGCCCAGGGCCCTCCACTCCGCCTTGTACTTGAGGATGGGCACCCCGCCCGTGGCCTCGGGCTCCTCGAACTCCACCTGGGCACTGCTGGAATAGGGCTCCACCCTGCCGATGGAGGGCGAGGACGGCGTGTCTGGGGACAAGGGACAGCAGGCAGTGAGACACCGGGGCTGGGAAAGGAGCTCCAGCAGCCCCTGGCTCCCTGCAGCGGAGGACAGGGGTAGGGCTGAGGCTCCCAGAGTGTTCAGGCAGCTTTTAAAGATGTTAATTAGTGCACGGATCTTCGTTTTGTCTCCTGTCTAAGAAGCTGGAGACTCCCAGTCCCTTCTCCAAAAGAAAACGGGCAGGGCAGTGTCCTGGATGTCTCTGTCCCCACTGTGCCTCGCACAGGGCACTGCAATGCAGAGCTCGAGTCCCAAATCTGCCTCTGGCAGCCCTGGAGCCCCTCCAGGGGCTGGCACAGCCCTGAGCCTTGGATCCTGCTGGATTTCAGCTGCTGCCAGGGGGGCTGGCTGCTTTGGGGTGCACAAAGCCGAGATCACAGCTCTGAGAAAGGGAGCACAGAAAAGAACCAGCCCCTGGAGAAACGAGGAGATGCTGAGCAGCTCCAACCCAGCCCAAAACCTATCAACAGCCTCTTGGAAGGCAGAAATTGCTCTCCTGCTACCCCAGCAACACGAACTAGCAAAGCTGGGCCGCTGTGTCCCAGCCCTCCCTGCTCACCTGCCTGCACCAGGATGAACTCGGAGGACTCCTGCCCGATGCGGTTCACAGCCGTGCAGTTGTAGTTCCCAAAGTCGTTCTCCGAGTCTGGGGTCACCTGTGGGGGGAAGGAAGGCTCAGGCTGGGATCACAAAACCCTTTTCACTCTGCTGAGGAGCCCTGAATTTAGCTACAATAAAATCCAGGTGTTTTTGCTCGCAGGGCTATCCATGGGGGAGAGAGCTGCAGTGGGCACAAATCAGAGACAAACAGGGGCCGTGGCTTCTGTTACCTGATTTTCTTCCATTTCCTGATTTTCTTTATCTTCCATTTCCTAATTTTCTTTATCTTCTTTATCTTCTGATAAAGATTTTATATTACCTGATCTTACCTGATTTTCTCAGCATTTATATGCTAGAAACACCGTCTCAACTTCATTTCTACCAAGACGACAAGGCTGAATTCTTTCAGCATCAATTATTTGATGGCACTGAGCCCTGCTGGCTTTTCCTCACCTCCAGGTAACTTGCTGAGGGGGTGTTGTAGATCTTGATGTTGCTGTAGTTGGAGCTGGGGAGGAGCTGCCCATCCCGGAACCAGGAGATGACAGCACTGGGGTAGGCAAACACCTCACAGGTGATGTTCACTTGGTTTCCTTCCCAGGTGTACACGGCCACAGGGCCCTGCAGCTTGGGGGCATCTGAAAGACACGTTTGGGAAGGCAATTGGAGCCAGCCAAGTTCCCAAAGCAGCCCAGGCAGCCTCACCGTGAGGATCCCTTGGCTGGAGTCCACCTCAATGCGGGAAAGGGAATCTAATATTGGAAATGGGAGCTGTCCTCTCACCCAGGGGGTGGGGAATGTCCTTTGCTGAAGGGCACGAGGAGAAAACCTGCTCAGCCCCACGGCTGCTCCTGCGAGGTGCAGGAGGAGCAGCCAGCAGGATGGAGCTGGGAAATGACAGCAGGAGAGCTGTTTAAAGGGAGCATTTGATTCCCAACAAACGGGACTGCAGCAGATCCGTGGCCAGGCGCAAAGAGCGCCCCAACATCTCAGAGCAGACTTTTACCGGCCCGAGCCGCTTCCCCACCCTCGGGGAAGGAAGCGGCCCCGGAGGGAGGCTCCCAGCCCACTTACACTGCACTTCCAGGTACATGGCCTGCGAGTCCTGCCCGATGGTGTTGCTGGCCGTGCACACGTACTCGCCCGCGTCCGTGTACTGGATGTCCTTGAGCGTCAGCGAGGACACGCGCGCGTGGCTGCGCACCACGATCCGCCCGTCCAGCGTCTGCGGGACACACAGCACGGTCAGAGCCCCCCGGGACACAAACCCTGCCCCACGCCACGGGGATCCCCTCACCTGAGGCCAGGTGGGAGCACGAGAGGCAATTCCAAGAGGAATCACACAGCGCCCGCTGCCGCGGCTCAGAGCGCTCGGGGGAAGGGGAAAACACAAAAAGAAGGACCAAGGGAGCTACTGCGTATCTGAGAACAAAGTCAAGCTTCTCCCCAGAATGGGAAGTGCAAAGATCCAGCTCTGGTTAAAAAGTTTTGCCAGCATGCAAAGAAATAAAAATAAAAAAAAGGAAACCTCCCCAAGAGCTCCCAGTCAGAGAATGCAGCCCTTCCCTGTCCTCTCAGCAATACTGGTTTTATCTCAGTGTCCCTGACATGGGTAAGGAAGAACAGATCCAGAGCTCAGAAACGAATCAGGCAAAAAGGAAGCTCAGAACTTTCACCTGAACGTGGCACACGAAGAGAGGAAAGTGCAGTGAAAAGGGCAAGAAAACCTCCAGAGACAGCCTTGCCTCAAGAAAATCCCAGAACCGCTTCCCACACGCAAGAGAGTGCGGGGATGCCACGGACAGAGAGAAACAGGGAATGTAAAATCCAAGGGGATTGCCAAGGGACTGCACCCACCCAACCAATCCCTGCCCACACCGTTCTCCTCTCCCATTTGCCACCAAAGCTCCCCTCATCCACGAGAACACAAAGCCATGGACTCCTCTCTCCCTCCTGGAAGCTCTAAAGCACCAACTCCCTCCTCTGGTTTCTGATTTTGCAGCACAAGCACCAGGGAGTAAATCTGGCACCCTCCTGGCTGTGCCTGCTGCTCCATCCTGCCACTCTCCAGGAGCATCTGTTTTCTTGGAAGGTACAGGACCAGTGCTGATAAATGAGTAAAAGCCTGAGGATTTCCAACAGCCAAGTGCACAAAAAGCATTTCTGGTACCTCAGGTGTGAGACCTGTGGGCCTGAAGCCTCTTTCTGTGCTGAGCTGAAGACTCAGGCCCCGAGACTGACAAAGTTTCTACAAATAAATGTTGTTTGTCACCTCGGTTAGTTCCAGTATCAGTTCATGGGCACCAGGCCAATTTCAAATGCACAAAAATAGTGTCTTTTGATGACACATAAAAAACTGAGTGTATTTTTCTCCTCTCTCTTCCCTGCTGCAATCCTGGCCAGTGCCACGAGCTACAAACTCCATCCCTCTCCTGCTGGGAACAGCTATTCCATGGACACGTGGTGCTCATTTCCTAGAGCCTAACATGAAACTACTGTGCTATCACACAACCAAAATCTGCTTTTGTCTCACTCCCCTGGATGACTGCAGTGCTCTGCTGCTGTCTGACTTCCCATTTCCCTCCAAAAACCCCAGCTCACTTCCAGCAGGATCCACGGGTCTGGGGGCAAATTCTCAACACTTGTCTCTGTGACCTCGCCAGAAGAGTGAAAGGGACAAAACAGCAGTGTAGGATCACCACTGGTGAATCTAGAAAAGGCAATTTTACACCAAAATGTCTCCTGCCTTTCTCCCCACCTCCTCAAGATCTGACACAAAGGATTGCCAGGAAATCATGGTCAGTGATGATTTCATGAGCAATGCAACTGATTCTGAAGATGAAGCTCTGTTTTTTTAATGCAAAAAGGCAAAAGGGAAGAAAAAGAGAGATCAGGAAAAAACACTCTAAGGAAGAGAAAAACACCTACCCAAGAAAGCACATCCCGAGTTTTCTCTCTCCCTACTGCAGCCCATCAGGTGCTCTGGCTGTTGCAGGAATTTGGGAGCCAGATGTTGACATCTGCAACCCTTTTAGTCAAATCTCCCTGGCTGCAAGATCTGGGTTAACAAAATGCTCCCTGGTGCTGGGGAGAGCAGCCCAGGGACACGGGCAGTGCATCACTCCTCAGAACAGAGCACGGTGTTCCCTACATTGCCAATTATTGGCATTTATCCTGAGCTACTGCAGGTATTCTTCCCCAAATTCTGGCCATGCCCTGGGGCAGAGCCACTGTGATCAGAGCTGGGCAAGAGCTCAGCTGCTCAGGGCCAAAGGGGGAGGGCAGAGGCAAATAAAACACATTTATCCCCCTCCCCTTCACCTTCTGGAGCTTTCAGGCCTTTCCCAAAGAAACATCCATGAATAATTCTGCAGTGTCCTGTCTCCTCCTCACCCACCTCCCACAAACCCCCTGAAAATCCCGACCCCAGGCAGGAACTGCACTGGAGGAAGGTGAGGGGTCTGTCCTTGCTCTGTGCTCGCACTGCAGTGGCTGATATTTGTATTTACCTGCAGCCCTGAACATTCCTAAGGCTGCACCCCTTACCCAGCACCAGTCTGGGGTGGGACTGAGGGTACCCAGAGATGCTGCCAGGACTGACTTCACCTCCTCACCCGAAATTCCTTCAGTGAAAGCCAAACACTTCATGCCAAACATTCCCTGACCTTCATCCTGCTGCTGGAATCCACTGCCCAAAGCCCCCAGGCAACTTTAAATCAATTTAAAAGCAATTTTAGAGAGCTACCCTGCACCCCACTGGGGTATTTAGAGACACAGAGGCAGCAAGAAATTTAGAGACAGCAAACTTAATAATATTAGTGCTCATATTAATCAAAAGCTGGAGAGAGAGAGCACAGAGGAAACACTGGGAGCAGGGAGGGGACAGCTGTGACAGGAATCTGTGTGAGTCCTGGGGAGATGCAACTACTCAAATTCCAAATTCTTCAAGGCAAACTGCTCTGAATATCTGAGGCCTCCACCTGCCACGATCCAACAGATTATTCTGAAGGAAGAATGGGCAGGATCTTCTCAGCCCCCCAGGAGACACAGCTGGGTGGTGCTCGAGTTACAGCTTCACTTTGTTCAGTCTCTGGGAATTAAGATGGCTTAAAAATAATTTTAAAAAAATCAGAGCCTCCACAAAGTTGATCCTAAAAATACAAATCCAAGTCACCCAGCTCTGACAGCTCATTTTGCTCTCCACCTGACCCCTGCTATTTGTTTGGGAACTTTCCTTCTGGTCCATTTTGAAGCAAGAGTGCTACAAATCAGCTGCATTATTATTATTGTTATTATTATTACTGTTATTATTAAAGCACAGCACTGAATGTGAAATAAAATCAAACCCCACTTGCACCAACCCCAGTCCCTGCATTATCCCACCTCCCCCTCGCTGACCCTTGCAGATCAAAGACAAATTAAAAGAATTGAGCAATTTGGAGCATTTTCTGGAGAAATGCTCCTCGTGAAAGGTTTCTCTGCATTGACTTGGAAATGGAACACGATGCAGTTGTCCTTTAAAGAGAAGGTCAAACTGAAGGAGTGCCATAAGCAAATAGGTGAGTTGGCTGGAGCAGAGGAGGCTTTCTTGGGGAAAAATTACTTTCCCAAAATACAGGCTGGTGTTAATTCTCCCCTCTCTGAAAGAGAGGATGATTCACACTGGCAGCATAGGAAAAAAAATGGTAAAACCAGCATTTTACATTAGTTTTTAATTTTAATCGCCTTTTCTTTAATTTTTAAGTGACAAGCAGAGTTCCTCACTCCCAACACAGCTACTTTGCTCATCCAAAAAATGCATCACTACATGCCAAGCAATTTCTACCTCTAGAAGCTGCTTCTTTTATATACTGGTATTTAACTGGGTCAGATTAATGCTCGTTTAGTGGGTTACTGCACTAGAGATTTGTTAATGCTTACAAGAGAAACCAAAAACCAACAACCTAAGAAGTTTGCTAAAGGTCTGGTAATCTTATACCTCTTGTTTCTCGGGCCGGGTCCACGAAGCCTGGAGAGAACAGATATAGAACACAACAAGAACAACAGAAAAAAAGCAATAAAAGTTTATCAAAGGTTGCTTTCAGGTACCAGTGTTTGCAGCACATTGAGCTGCGTGCACATGCAGGCTCCAAGCTGTACATCTCCTGTGTGGGGAGGGGATCACAGCTTCCCTTTCCCATCAATTTAGGTTGCCATTCACCATCTCACAGCCTCCCAGTTGGTCTTTAAATGACTGAACAAAGGCTGATGGCACCTCAGGACTGATTTATTACACAGCAGTGACGGTTTCCTCGTCACATCTCACCTCTCCTACACACCTGGTGCTCAGGAAGTGACTCTGGCCACTGAATCGCAGAGTACAGACCTGGTGCTGTGCCCCTGCTCTGTTTGCCACCCCACACTGATTAATTAACACTGATTAATGTGCTCATCATGCATTTGGAGCCCTGGTTCCATGCAGGCTGTGCCAGGAGGGCCCCCAGCCGCAGCTCCTTGTGCTCAGGGATGGCAGCACCCGGCCCCTGCTGGGCTGGGGACAGCCCTCAGCAGTCAAACATGCACAAACCTCACATTAAAGGAAATATTTCCCACTCAGAGAAAGCCAGCAGCAGCACGGACCATGCTCCCTGTGCTTCACAAAGAGCCAAGGGGCTGCTTTCTATTCCCTCCCCTGGAATTTATATTTCAGCTATCTCCTGGTCTCTTATTATTTCCATTGATCCCCTTCAGTTCAGGAGTCAAAAATCACCTGCTAACACGAGAGCCAGGATGGCACCACTGGCTGGGAGGCACGGTGACACTGTGGGGATGTCACAGCACACATGGTGACAGGGATGGAGATGGAGGCTCAGGGAATGAGAATCAAAAACAGAGCACTGCTGCCAGGGGGCTTCCAGTGAACACTGTGAGACCAAAATAGCGACAGATGGGACACACAGCCTCGTCTGACAGCGCCTCTGAGGAAAGCAAATGGTTTGTTTGGGACTGAGGTGGAGCTCACCGAGCCCTGCAGGGGTTGGGACACTCCCAGACCTGGCCATTTCTAGCTGGGTATTTCCTGCTGTGAAAGCTGAACGGGCAGCCCAATAATCCAGAGGAATCCCTTTTCCAGTCCCAGTTCAGTCCAGGGACCTGCCTTGTGAGTCCCCTGCCACTCCTGCCCACTGCTCTCCGTGGTGGCAGCACAGGGGAACACTTTTCACCCCTTGGTGGCAACCTGAAGGAAGATGAAGAAGGAACAAAGCCCATTCCCAAACCCTCAGGGTTTTTAGCAGCCCTTGGGGTGTGATGAAAGAGGCAGAGCCACATTCCCCATCCCAGAGAATTCCAGACTAACTCTTCCTCACCTAGACAGAGACAGACCAGCTCCACCCAGGCAACGAGGGGGGAATCCAGAGCCTACTGCACCTTCAGATTCCTAAATTATTAAAAACTCATCCATTTGCTTTGGCTGCCAAGAACACAGAGCTGAGAGAGGCTGCTGGGCAGCAACAGCAGCCCAGAACACGAGAGGAAGGATGGGCTGGGCTGTTTCTAGGACAGCACAATGCAGTGATGGGATTCTCCTGTCAGAGGGGTGACAGACACCCGTAATCCAGCCAAACAACTCAGATCCATGCAGAAATCTGCATTTTCCTGCTTGAGGAACAGGGGCAGCCCTGGGGGAAAGGCCCAGTGACAGCACACAGGTTAAACTGTGCTTGGGATGCAGGAGGGAGAAATCAGAGCTGAGCCCTTGGTGAGAAGATGCTCCCTTTGTTTTCTGCCCTCCAGGGAATGGTGATGTGGCTGGGACAGCAGCTCCCAATCCAGCTCTGGATAAAGCATCAAGGACCTGCAGAGTGATTCCCCCCCATCCCCACAGGCTGAGCTGCAGTGCTGGGTGACAAACCCGGAATGTCCCCATGGGAAGGGCAGCTGGGACATCCCAAAATCTGCCAGGAGACACAGCTGAACTAAAACTCCCTTTTTCTTTGGGGGTTTGGGTAAGTTTTCCAGAATGTTATGGGAGTTAAGGCATCTCCACACCTCTAAAAATCCACACTGAGGGATGATTACAAGAGCAAACAGCACGAAGCAAGAGAGAAGCATCCAAGTAGCTGGATAACAGAGATATTCAAAAGTAGGCTTGATAATTCTTAAAATAGAATTGTTTGTCCTGCATCAAAGACCATCCACTCCCCTGTGCTGTCCCAGAGAAAGAAAGTGGAGAATAAATGGAATGTATGCATTTGTAACAGAATATGTAATAGAATTAAATATTCTAATAGAATTTGTAGTAGAATATTTATAGAGCTGTTCTGACCTCAGGGTTTTCTGGACATCTGAAATGTTCACTTCAACTCAGAGCACAAGAGAGAGAATGGGGAAAGTACAAGACAAACCAAAACAAAATGCACACACACAAACAAAAAATAATCCAGCCTAGAGACTGCATGGGCTGTGATAAAATAATGTTTGCCCTGAAGGTTTGAACCAGCACATGAACACATGGCAGTACCTCAAACCTTGGCTTTTCCCCCATCTGCAAGTGTCAGAGTATGAACATTTCCCTTGCTATTGATCACCAACCTGAGAGCATCGAGCAGAGTCTCAAAAACCAGCAAAAATGAGTTAGCAGTTTTGCCACTGAGCTCTTGATGGTTTAACTGGGCTGCAGAGGGGGGGCTCTTCTGCCACTGGCTTTAGTTTTTACATTCTCCTCCCTGCCCCAGCTCTGTCCATGGCTGTCATCCAAACTCCAGAGCCAGCAGCACTGGAGCCCTTGGCACCTCCCTGGGCTCTCCTAACAGAGACAAACCCGTGAATAAATAACCTCAAATCCTGCCCAAACAGGTCCCCCAGTCAGGCTGCAGCTTCTGCAGGCACTGGAAACCTCTCCCTGAACATTGCAGGGATTCACAGCAGCCCTGGGATCCAAAGGATGCTAAGAAAGAGCTGAAGCTGGAAAACTTTGGCACCCTGATTAATAAAGTTACACATGAACAACGTGGGGAGGGGCTGACGTCATGGGGGCAATTAAAAAAGCTCATTTAGGAGCTGCACTGCAGGACAGCAGCTGTGGGGACAAGTGACAGTGGACACCTCTGTTGCTCCAAGACTTTCAGGGTGTCACCTGCTGCCTCCACACTGAGCCAGAACCTCTGGCATGGCCAAGGCAGCTGAGCCCTGAAGCATCCCGTTATTAGGAGATTATTAATTAGCAACAACTCCTCACTCCTACTTCTGTCTAGGCATTCTCTGGCTCCACATTCTGCCTCCTGATCACTGATGAAACATCTCCAGTACAGCAGCACATCCTAACCTCGGCTAATTAAAGGAGCTGTCGCCAATAACAACACCAGCACTCTTCTTCAAGAAGAAAAAAACTGCTAATTATTTTTGCCTTTTAAGAACAAAATGGCATTGATGGGATCAACAGAACAGGTGAGCACAAAAGGCAGCCAGGCTTTTGTGCTTCAGGGATGTGCAGTGTCAGAGGACAGCACGGAGGAGGAATGAACAGGCTCATTTTGGATCCACTGCATCCTGGAGAGGGAGCACCCCTCACCTGCCACCTGCACAGCTCTGGGCTCAGGGGGCTCATTCCCACTCCCAGCAGCTTCCTGCAACTGTAGGAGCTCCTCTGAAGAGGGTTTAGGGTCTCTCCAATCGAATTCACCCCCCAGGGAATACAGCAGGAATTACAAAAGGTCTCCCCAGCTGCTCTGTGCCGAGGTGGGCGCCTGTGGCACCGCTCCAGGGGTGGCTGTGAGCCCGGGCCCTGCACCAGTGCAGCAGCAGCAGCAGCAGCAGCAGCTCCTCGTGCATCCACATGCAATTGCAGGCCAGGGGCAGGCAGGGACGAGCTGTGCTGACCCCACAACCCCTCGGGGCTTTGGGCAGGGTTGTACCTTCTCCTCGTTGCTGATGTTCCGTGTGGAGGTTCTCCAGGTGATGGAGGGGATGGGGTCCCCTGACGCCTCGCAGGTCAGCGTGATCTGGTCCTCCAGCTCCATGGCTGTCTTGTTCTCCACGTAGGTGATTTTGGGTTTGGCTGAGGAGGAGAACGAACCTCAGGGCTCAGGGTGAAGCTTGTTTGTCACAGCAGTGTTTGGAACAAGCAGCACTGGGGAGAACTGTGACAATTTACTGCCAGCTGGGGAAGGAGCAGAGTGACTTTCACCAGGGCACCTCCTTGCAGAAGACCTCAAGAGCCTCTTCTGCTCATTCTCACAGCTGAGGCTCCTTTTGAGGACCCATCTGAGAGTGCACAAACACTCAGCCCCTGGGATTACCAGCTCACTCTTCCACCTCCCCGCCGACTTTCTCTGCCCCAAATTAGCCCTTTGCTAAGCAGCTTTGTCAGGTGGCTACACACAAGGCAGGGAGAATTCCACATTCCTCAACACTTCCAGATTCCTGGGAGGCAGGAAAGCTCCTGATTCACTCCTCCAAGCCTGAGCTCACTCACACAGAGGTGGCTTGGAGCTCACCTCGCTGTCCAGGTTGCAGCAAGCCCCACTGAAGTGCTAAAACCCTTTTAACTTCAGCTTTGGTGGATCAGGGTTCAGCCTGGAAGGCCTGGAGGAGATTTCCAGCAGCCTGTGGGTCTGATCCCACCAGCCCTGCCTGTGTTTCAGCAGAGAGGAGCTGGGATGAGTTTCCCCATGCACACACACGATGGCAGGGTGGTGCACACAGCAGCAGCTCAGGATAAGCCCAGCAGGCATTAATTGGGATAAGCAGGTTCCCCCAGCTCCCAGCAGTGTCACCAACAGCCAGCTGGGCTGCCAGGGCGTGCTCAGGGGCTGGTTACCAAAGACTTTGAGGTGGATGGTGGCATCAGCCTCGCCAGCCTTGTTCTCAGCGATGCAGATGTACTCGGCCTCGTCGCTCTTGTCCACCCTCTGGATCACCAGCTCGGAGCCATCGTAGTTGAAGCTGTATTTGTCCTCGTCCTCCACCTCCTCCACGGGCTCTCCATCCCTGGGGGCACAAAGCACACGGGGCTGTGCTGGCAGAAGTGACCCAAGGCTGGCTCAGGCTTGTTCAGGAAATTATTTTATAATAGAAATTATTCCACTGCAGCTCCTCGTGCTGGGAGGGACCAGCACCTTCTCCTCTCCCCATGGTCCCCAGAGCTCAGCTTGAGACCTAGTCCCAACCTTTCCTGCCTCAGGGCTCTTGGCAGCTGAACTCTCACCTCCTGGAGCTGTGAGCCCACCAAAGCCACACCAAGGCACCACTCCACACTGCCACCAGCCTTTCCTCGTCACTTTGTGCTCCCAACCTTCACCAAAGGCTACAGAATTCCAGGAACAGCATCCCTGGAGTGTGAATCACTGCCTGCCAGGGAAATGCAGGAAGCTGGGAAGGGACAGAGCTGACCTGGCTGAACCATGGGGAGCACTGAAGGAACTCCTTGCTTTGCTTTGCTTTACTAAACTGTTTTTATCTCAACCAGGTTTTTACCCTCAGATTCCCTTCCCTGGGTGCGCTCTGTGCTCCCTGCCTGACCCACAGCAGAAGGCGACTCCAGCCCCATGGTGAGACCACTCTTGTGAGAAAAATCAACTCATCCCAGTTAGAACATCCCCTTCCCAGCCCAGGGGAATGCTGCACACAGATCTTACTTTGTCCAGGTGACGGTGGGCTCGGGGAAGCCATCGGCATCGCAGGCCAGGGTGACAGACTGGCTGAGGTTGGCAGTGGCATTCATGGTGCTCTGCCTGGCGCGCACCGACGGAGGGACTGCAAGAGAAGAAAGCCACGGCTGAGTTGGAAAGGACAGAAGGTTCCTTTGCATTTCTGATGGCACCAGTCACCCAAACCAGCACCTGCAGGGTTTCAGCAATGAGTTTGAGGCGTGTCCAAAGTCATCAGCACAGGGGAGAATGGGCAGTGGGTGGAGAGAAACAAAAAAACTCAGTGTGGTGGCCAAATCCACTCGTGAGCACCACCAAGCTCAGTTCCTCACTCTAAGCTTCAGGTTCCTCAAGGTGTTTTTATCCCATGAACACCTGGCAAACCCTCAGTGCATTCCCTGCAGGTTTTCATTGGACACAGCAGAGGAAGAGGATGCTGTGAACCTGAGGCAGCACCTCCAGCAGCAGCCTGGGGGAAGGCGCTGCTCTGAGCCCCAAGCCCCTCACCGTTGACGATGACCTGGATGTCTTTGAAGTTGATCTCCCCACGGGCCAGGATCCTCCCCTCACACCTGTAGGTCCCCTCATCCGTCTTCTTGATGCCCCGGATCTGCAGGTAGTTGTTGGACAGGACGATGAAGCGCACTGCAAAGGACAAAGGGAAGGGGAGCTCACTCCAGCTTCTCCTCTGCTCGCCCCTTCTGGCCTTGCTGGAATGAAATCTCCCTCCCCACCATGAAATGGAGATGCTGCTGCAGCTGGATCTGCTTCTGCCAAGGGAAGAAACATCTGTGGGGAGCAGCCAAGTGCTGTGGTTGTGCTCAGGGAGATGAACAGATCAATGCTCCCCCTGACAGGCTGACACAAGGATTAGTTTGGGACTGACCCCTCCTGCCTGAGAGCTCCAGCCTCACCACCTGTGTGCCAGGTGTGGGAAACCATCTGGAGCCAAGGCCTGAGCCAGCCCCTCTGCCCATGGCTGTCTGCAGCATTTGGGAAGAAAGGGAAAAGTTCTTGCAAGGAGCTTTCACCCCTTTTCCTCTTAAAGGCTGGAGGGTGTCACAAATTCCAGCTTTTCTGTCTGATGGCACTTCTTTGATTTTTTTCCAGCATTCCTTGACTGATTCTGGTGCCAAAGCCTGATGGCCATTTCAGTGGGAATACGACTGCCCTGCCACTGTCAAACCACAGCACCTGGGATAACTAAATTCACATCCCATGGCCTTGTGCCAGGCACAAACTGCTTCTCCTGCCCCTTGTGACCACCAGCATTTGGTGTGGGAGGAAGATGGACATTTGACCCCAAAATGCACAAGAACCAAGCCCTTACCATCCTTTTTTAGGATGACATCCCTGCCTTTGTGCTTCCAGATGATGGTGGGGGGCAGTGAGCTGACCACGTCACACACGATCACAGCATCGTCCCCTTCCTTGAATTCCTGAGGGGTGGGAGCGTTCTTGAACATCAGCTTTTCTAGAAACAAGGAAAGGAGAAGGTCACTGCAGCTTCCTCAGCACACCTGTGGCTGTGCTCCTGCCTCCAGCCTGAGGGAAGCAGAGAAACCCCCGAATCCCCAGGAATCTCCTTGTTCCCAGAGGAGGATGAAGGTCTGAGTGGGTCTGTGCCCACAGCACCCCCATTTCCAGCCCTGTGCCCACAGTGGGCTGAGTTACCACTCTGAATAATCCCCACTGCAGGGAGGGAACCTGGGACTGCTCATCCCCCCAGCAGGGAGGGAGAAGCTGCCGGCAGGGCTCCGCTGGACCAGCTGAGGGCTCACTGCAAACCCTCTGCACTCCTGGGCCTCTCTTTACTCCACACTAGAGGTGTGTGTCACCCACAGCAGCTCCTCTCTGTAACTCCTGCCAGAAGCACCAGAACCTTCTCCTCCCACCCCTTGCTCTCTGCCTTTCAGAAGGGTTCCAGCCCTGGGGATGCCCTGACCATCCAATTCACCCCCTCCACACCAGGAAAGAAGGCTGCATCTGAACACCCCCTTTCCTCCTCCCCCTCCAAAGCCTTTCCTAGGAAGATTATCCCCAGTCCTGCCTCACAGACACGCAGGAGAAGCCTGCGAGGCGCTGCCTTACGGAAAATCTTGACGTTGACGGTGGCCTCGGAGTCTCCCTCCTCCAGGCTGCTGACCACACACTTGTAGATGCCAGCGTCGTCGATGTTGGCGTTGTAGATGGTGAGGGTGGAGGAGAAGTCATCGTTGCGCACCACCGAGATGCGCTGCTGGTTCGGGGTCAGCCTCTCCCCGTTCGGGGAGAACCACGAGATGTCCTTGAACTTGGCCTCCCCTGCCACTGTGGGGGGAGCACAGAGCCCAGTGAGCCAGCCCAGCTCGGGGTCACCCCCTGAGCACCCCCAGAGCGGCCAGGGTGAGCCCAGCAGGGTCTGGCTCATCCTGAACTGCACAAACCTTCAGCCACCACGCACCTTGGCATAAGAAGAACTTGGATTCTCCAACGCTGATCTCCCCCTGGCTTGGAACGATGTCCACTTGGAGAGAGGCTGGGAAGGGAACGAGCACAGTTAGACAAGGGCCGTGGGCTCCAGCAAAAAACCTTTGCCAACCTCACAGTGCCCGTGGATCCCTTATTCAGTTTACAGCCCAGGATGACACCTACTTTCTGATCTGAATTGCTGGTTTGAAACATGAGAGGAAGGTTTTAAACAAGAGAGGAAAGTTTTGAATGCAGGAGGAAGGTTTTAAACACCAGAGGAAGGACAGCACCCCTGCCCTCCCCATCCCCATTTACCAGCAGCCCCTCCCAGAGCACACCCACCCAGGCCCAGTGCCCTTTTCCCCCAGCAACATCCCTGCCTCCTTCTTCATTGCATAAATTATGACCCATTAGGCAGAAAATGTAATTGGATTCTGGCTCTCCTCCAGCTATAGCTTAATTCCACGGCAGATCTGTGGCCTAACAAGCCCGGGTCAAGTTGAATTTGAGGACGCCAAAATAGGTTTTGTTTGGGGAAAAAAACCTCTGTGTTTTCATGTAGTGCATGAAAATCTGAAAATCTCCCTCTCTCAGAGCAGCTAATTTTACCTCCAGACCACAGAGGCATTATTTCAGCTGCCAAGCACACCTGGGGTTATAAGGAACAAGCATTGCTTCAGAAATGAAAACCTGGCTGTGTGTGCCAATGGCAACATTCCTTAAAGTGCTGGGGGAACACATGGACCGGGGGGTCAGGCACTGAGTTTGGAGCTCCCACAGCTGAAGGAGCACTGCCTGCCCCCATTAGGAAAGGACAGGAATATCAGGATTTTCTGAGCACATTCCTTTAGCCAACAACCACCCTGACACCCTGACACAGCACTTCTCTCCAGAGGAAGACTGGATCCCAGCACCAAGCTCCCTGCCCTTTCCTGGTTCTCCTCTCAGCAGGCTGTCCTGATAAACGCTGCTACTCCAGCCCAAAGCTCTGGAATACAGCCCCAAACCCCAAGAACCCAGCCAGGACTCAAGTGGAAGCAGAGTTTGGGAGTGCTGAGTGCTGAGTTCTGGTCACAGCCACTTGGAGGGCTGCACGTCCTGCAGGGATCCCAAAAAGGGACATGAAAGCACCCCTGGACCTCCTGACTAATGGGAAGGAGCTTGGAAAACCAGCCCCAGGAAGGGCTTTCAGGGCAGCCCTCAGCTTTCAGCTCAGCACTGGGGTGCTGCTGAAATGGCTGGGGGCTCGTTGAGATGAACAGAAATTCAGATTTCCCCCCTGGTGCACTCTGTGAATGCAGCCCCGGCTCTCTGCAGCTCTCGGGAGAGCTCTGCCTGCTGCGAAGGCAGGGGCACAGGCTGGGCTTGTTAATGCCTTTCATTCCATCCTCAGGTGATTCCTGCTCCAGGAAGCCAGGAAGGAGAAGAAAAGCTCTGTGGAAAGCACTGAACTCTCCATCACCCCGAATTCAGCGTCTTTAGGCCTGTGTGTGCCACATCAGCTGCACACAACAGGAGGAAAGCACACAGCCAGGGAATACCTTGCTGGAAACACAGCCAGAAGGGCCAGGCAGGAGATCTGAGCAAAACCCAGCTCTCAGATTCTCCTGCTTTTGTTGCTCAGCTCCTTTTGTGCTAGGTGGATTTTCAAGAGAATGAAACCTGGAAACCACCCCTGGGAAGGCAAAACTTTTAGAAAGGAGAGGAAGAAGGAGGTCCCTGGCTCTGGCTTGTTCAGGCAGTGCTCCCTCTGCTCCCCCAGCTGTGCAGGTCCCATTAAATCCCATCACTATGGAACAAGGAACAGCATTTCTGCAAAGGTTGTGCAGAGGGGCAGCGATTCCTTCACTGAACGAGGCACAGGGGGAGCCTCCAGGGATTGCTCCTGACTCCAGAAAGGCACTTTTCAAACCCAGGAATTGCCACGAGACGGGAACTGTGAACCCCCAGGATGAACAAACACTTCACAGCAGCGTGCTCAGCCCAGATCAGGATGCTCAGGTGCCCCGAGGTTGATCCCAAGAGCCAATTCCCTCCCTTTTCCATTGGGATTGGGAGCTCCCAGTGCTCACCTGTGCACAAAAAGGGGAGTTCAGACACAAAACTGAGAACATTTCTGTTCTGCCAGAGATGCCGAGGAGCAAAATTCTACCTGGCTTTTTTCCCCAGTCTCTCCCAGTGGCTTTTCCTGGTGGTTCTTTGGAGGATTTTGGACAGGCTGTGGGGCTGCCCTGGTTTGCAAACACTTCTAAGGCTTTGTCCTACAGATGGCTGGAGATGAAACCAGGGACAAAAGAGCCCAGCTGTGTTTGTCCAGCAGCTTCAGCCACAGAAACTGCAGGTAACTTCTGCAATTCAGCTGCAGGAGAAGGAAGCATCCCTCGGAATGAGTCACTTCCAGCTCATCTGTCCTTATTTCACACCGGGGAGAGCTGAGCCACTGCCTGAGCAGCCTCCAGCAGCAGAAGCTGCCATTGTCACCTGGACAAACAGGTCCCCAGAACAATGGGCTGTGCCTGGAACCTCACCAACAATCGCTCCCCACTCCTCAGCTCTGCTGCTCCGCCTGTGATCGCACTAACAAAGCCAGCACTGCTGATTTTAATCGCTGTTTAATCGTTATTTTTGCTTTGCAGTTCAGGGAAATGGGGACTATTTTTTCCACTCTTCATTTAATAGACACTGCAAGCCCATTTGTATTCTGCTTCCAACTTCAAGCAATAAAGGCCTTTTTAGCATCACATAATAACTGCATTAAAAGGCCTCTTCATAATCACACAATAACACTTTTTATAGCTCTGCCCTCCCCCATATCTTTTATCTGGTTATAAAGTTCCCCAGCCCCCAAAAAATGCTGAATAATTCCCCATTGATTAAAAAAAAAAAAACAACAAAAAAAAAACCTCAACAAATTTGCTAATGCAACTTCCTGTTCATCTGTAGTTCAATATAATTAGTTTTGCATCTCAACAAAAGAAATGAGCTCAAATTAAGCGGTAATTTTGGTAATAGGCAGGGAGGCTGTGTCCCTGCTGGGCTGAGGCTGAGGTTAAGGCAGGAGGCTGTACCTGGGCAGTAAATAAAGTGTCCTGGGCAGCACAGAAAAGTGGGATAATTGTTGGGTGTTGGGTCTGTGGCTGCCCAGTCTCCAAAGGTGACACACCAGAAAGAGGAATGTGAATGCTCACGCTGCTCTGGATCCACAGAAAGATCCACCAAAGTCCTGGAACACTAAACACACTCAGTCAAGGATTTCCCGTGGGTTCATGGAGCTCATCCCCTCCCATCCTTCCCCTGCTACAAAACCCCTGCTCCTTTACAGCCCCCAGCCCCTCACCACAGAGCCCAAAAGCTCCCAGATGGAGCCCTGGAAGTGAAAAAGGACAGAAATCCCTTTGGGCTCTCCTCACCCCAGTGATGTGCTCACACTGCAGCTCCTGGGTTAGCTCTAAGTCCCACCAAGGGCTAAACTCAGTTCTAAAGAGGGAATTTGGACGGGGTTTGCGTCCAAGGGTGTCTCCAGGAGCAGGAATCCCTGTCACAGGTAACCCAGGTAACCATGCACCACCACATCATGTCAGTGAAGCCCAGAAAAAACCCAAAATCAAAAAAAACCATCAAAAATATTCGGGCAAATAAAGCGCAGCATGGAGGAACTCAGCTGGGAATGAAGCTTTGGTTCCATTCTCACAGGCTGTACCTTTCATTTCGCTCATTTCTAGCAACGATTCACCAATTAAACTCAATTCCAGAAATAAAAACCATCAGGAAAGAAATATCTCCTGGATCTAATGGCCACAGCTCGTGGAGTAAGGGCGGGATTTGTCAAGCTGGTGAGCGAAGCAGATTATGGTGAAAGCCCTCAGGATTTAATACACAACAAAGGCTTAACAAGACAAAGACAAGGCTCCTGTACACGGTCACTTTATTAAAAATACGCTGACTGCTCAGGAGGAGGAGGCAGCAGCTGGGATTGATCCCAGCTGGGCTGCAGATCCAATTCCTCCCCTGTCGCCATGGCAACCGCTCCCTAAATCTGCCAGGAATTGGAGGAGGGGATTGCTGATTCCTTTGGGGAATATCAGATCTCGGGCAGGGAGCAGCAGCTCAGCACGGTGCCATCGCAGAACCCGAGCAAGGCGTGACCAGAGCCACCTGCAGGGGAGGAACAGCCCAAAATGAAGCCACCTTTGCCCAGCTGGTGGCCCTGGATGTGGGGGATGCTCCTCACCCGCAGTGATGTGCCAGCAGGGACACAGGGAGCATCCCCTGCCCTGTCCCAGCCCCAATTCCAAACACACAGGGCTCTGGGGAAGGACTGGGCTCTGGCACAGCATCCAGAGCCAGGGGAGCTCTGCTCCAGCCCCGCTTCTGCCTTTCAGGGGATGAAAATCCCCATTTCCAGTAAAGGAGGATGCTGGGGGTGGCAGAAGGGTAATTCACTCACTCACTGCTGTAAGAAAACCAGGCACTGCTCACTTGCAAACCAACCATAATTCCAATTATTCTATCCAACAGCACAGCCTGGGCAGGGAGGAACCTCTCTGCCCTGTGGGTCTCACCCAACGCAGCCTCCAAGGGGCAGGAGGGCTCTCCCAGCCAAAATCCATCTCTGCCCTCCTGCAGATCCCTGGGGACTATTCCAAAGTGCACCGTGCCAGGGAAAGATGTGCTTGGCTAAGCAGCTGGAATCAGGGGCCCAGGCAGCTGTGGCAGCACAAAAACACAGGCAGAAAATTCGGGGATGTTTCTCCTCTGCTTCATTTCAGTCAGAATTATTCTGCCTCTGAACAAAGTGACATGTCCAAGCTGATGCAGGGAATCTGCGCAGGGAAAAGGGAATAATTCCAATTATGTCCATGCTGTGACCCCATCCTTTCCGTGTACAAGATCTGCTCACAAGCACTTTTAATTTTTAAATGACCACAGGGCACACCAAAAAATGGTACTATTACACCTTTTCCTACAGAAATTTATGAGTCACAGTAAAACTTGCCAGACATCTCAGTATTTTTACATGGAACACAATTTTATGCCTCTTTTGACGACATTCTTGATAAAAGCTTTTTATTACTATGGATCATAAAACTAATAGTCCTATTTACCACAGCAAATATTTTCATTTACCTGAGGCAGGGTAAGCCAGGATGCTTTATGGAGCCATTAAATCAGAGTATGGACAATTTTAATTAAAAACCAAGCAAGTTATAATCTTCTGCTGAAAGAGAAATCTGGGTGGGTGACACTGTGTTGAGGGAAGGACCGGGAGAAGATGAGAAAAACAGGATTTGTAAAAGCTCAGGATCCGAGGCTAATCTTGCTGCAGCCAGTTTGTCTTGGCAGTGTGCTGAGCAGCACAAACTGCATCCTTGAGGGGAACACAGAATTACTGCGTCTGTCAGGCAGGAGCAGCTCCAGGGAGGAGCTATTCCTCTTCCTCAAAGGAAGCAATTCCTGCTCCCTGCAAGCTCCATTCCTCCACAGTCCATCAGTCAGCCCCAGGAGCATCCCTAGCCTGAGATTTGATCCTAAAGTGTTGAAAACATCTTTTTCCCCAGCCTTTTTTACGTGGTGGTTTAGTTTAGTTTAGCCTTTTTAGCAATGGCTAAGGCTGGAGCAGCTGCAAAGCCTGAAATTCAGTATTTGCTCCACAGAAATTATTAATTCCAGTGGAACATTCAGCTCCAGGAAGGCACATTCCAGGTCCTGCACATCCCACACTGCCATTTCTCCCTTTGCCTATCACAGCACTGGAACCTCAGGAGAAGAATAAACCTCTCTTCTATTTCAGTTAAAAGAACACATGGAATGTAGTTTTTCTCCCTTTTCTCTGTCCCCAGAGGTCAAACCACACAGAAGCAAGGCCCTGATGTTCTGAACTGCTGTTGGTGAAGCATCATTCGGTGCTTTAAAGTGGATTTTGGTCTCACTGCTCAAGCAGGAGGTGGAAGTTTCTGAGGAGTGACAACAGAACTTGGTTGAAGATGGAGAACCCATCTCCAAGGCACCCAGGATGTGGTTCTGAGGTGTTCTGCACCTTAAAGGACTTTAAAGCTCATCCAGCTCCACCTTCCACTATCCCAGGTTGCTCCAAGCCCTGTCCAGCCTGGTCTTGGACACATCCAGGGGCAGCCACCCGCCCAGGGAAGGATTTATTCCCAATATCCCATCCAGCCATGCCCTCTGGCAGCAGGAAAACATCAAATATTCCACCTGCATTTCAGAGAGTTACAGCCTCTCATGAATTGTGGCTCACAAAAGTGCTTTGGAGATTTCAGTAGTTTAAATTCATATCTGGAGCCGTCTTGTGCCAAGTGTAAAGTGTCAGGAATCAATAGTTTCTTTAATGTGTCAATTAATCTTTCATACCTGGTGGGACCTGGGAATTCTGTGGTAGCTGAGTACCACTGGATAGTTTAGACTGAGCTAAAAATCACAGCCTTAGCCTGACTCCCCTGTAAGAACAGGAATTACCAGTGCTGCCTTACTCTAAGATTAAACAGTCTCATTTTCCCTTGCTATGCAAGGCGAAGAAGAAATTTCATTAATAAATTAATTGACATTAAGAACATGGGGAAGCTGCCTCACTAAATAAAGCCACATGGGGAGAGCAGAAGGCACAGGGAGGTGAAAGAACAAGAGCACATGTCAGTATTTATCATTTTTATCCTTTTTCAGATGAGCCTTCAGTGCTGAAGAAAACCACCTTGGCCCAAGGCCAAAGCCCTGTCACAGGGCAGACCATGAAGATGTTTCTGGGAATTTGGGGACCTGCTAAAAACATCAGTGCCTCTGGAAATACCCCTGGAATTTGTGGGCAACGTTTCAGGGGTGTGCTAACTGCAAGAGCTTTTGGAAGCAGCACACTGAGAGAACCTCCAGAATCTCTGGATTATATCACCAGGACTATTGGAATCATTAACAGCATCCACTGAATAAAAACTGAAATATTATTACAATGAGAACAGAAGGCAAAAGCCTGGGAAGAATAACATGCTAATACACTGCCCTATTTGCTCAGCAAGCATAGGAACCAAAAAATCCCTCAGGCAAGAGAGAACTGAACTTGTTTACTGCTCTCTGCTGCTCAGCACTATTTCAACTCTCTGGCTGGCAGAATAAAGCCAAGGTAAAGGCAATAAATCAGACCCCGTCCTCATTCAGCCCCTCCAATGCATAGGACAGGAAGAGTTTACACAAACCCAAATTTAGACATCATTTACAGCTCCAGAAGCTCAAAAATCAGTGATGCCAAGGGAGAAAGAGAAAGAATCTGAACCCAGCCAGGCCTTAAGCATCAGCTGTGACTGACAGGATAAACACTCCCCAGATTGCCAGAGCCAAGAAAAGGCTTCAGCCACGCTCCTCTGGGAAGTCTCCTGGAAACCCAGGGAGAATTGGGCCCAGCAAACACAAGAAATGTAATCACTGCAACTCCTAAGTCAGGCAAGGCAGACAAAGAACATTTCAGCTGAGCATTTGTGCCCCAAAAATGAAGAGAACTGTCAGGAGTTCTGCTCTGAACCTCTCTTGGTCTCTACAAGAGACTCCTTGAAATAACTTACCCCTGCTTGCAAGAATTTACTCCAAAAGAAAAGCTCCAGTGAACCACAAGAGGATTTTCACACCTCTCCTGAGGTAGATACAGGATATAGATACAGGATAGAGGGAAAATTGAAGAGAAGGGAACCAGGCTCCAGCTGCTGGGTGTTGGACATGACACTGCTTTTGGAAAAGATCTCTGAAAAATCCCCAATCAAATAACAAAAGCACACACAGAGATTCATCTTCTCCACACAGATCCAAACACACAGGGCACAAATGTGGCTCGGAGCTGGTTCCTTTATTCCTTCAGTGCCATATTCTGATTTCCATCTCCTCAGTGCTTTGGTCCCTCTGGGTCTGACTGAAACCAGAGCAGCGGCCTCAGGCCCCACATGCTCAGCATCTTTAATTGATGCTGCACACAGAAAACACCCCATCAAAGGAGGAAAAGAACCTCCCCTCCAGGAGGAAAACAACGGGCGCAGGCTGTAAATTCAGAGAGCACAGACTGAGCCACAGCTCATCACTGCCATGACACCAAGAGGCTGCCTTGTATTAAATCCATAAAGGCTTTTAATCTGTGCTAAAACCACTGTGGCCCCACCAAACAAAATGACCAAAATGTAAACACAAATCTGTAATCCCAGGGAAGCACCACCAGCCTGGGCAAGCCACACACACCAGTCCAGCACTTTGCTTCTCTCCTAGCCCTGCACTCTGCTGCACTCCCATTTTTTCTGTCTCCTCCAGAACTTCTCCTCACAGGAGGGAAATATCACAACAATTTGCTCCAACTGCTGACAGAAAAATCTGGAAATTAGTGGCACTACAATTAAACAGAAAGAGTTAATAAAATTGAGCGTTAAACACGATTTTCAGAGTATTGGGGCATAAATTAAAGGTCCAAGGCAGGGTTTCTCTACAGAGGTTTTTCTCCTTTAGGTTCCATGAAGAATCTCAACCCCCAGATCCTTTTTTAGATGTAGAAGTGGACTTGAACACCTCATGCCTGGAGATTTTTGGTGCCTGCTCTGCATCCTCAGCTCCCAGCCCCTTTATGGAGCCTCAACAGGCGCTGGCACTGGGATTTGCCAGCCTGGAAATGCAGCTGAGCCCCTCTGGGGAGGGGCTGCTCTGTTTAAAGAGCATTTTGCACCGGGGCAGGGATGAGCCAGGGGCGATACCTGGGCTCCAGCCACGGGTAGGAGCAGCTTTGGAAATAGAAGCAGGCAAGGTTAATCCCTGGGATAATGAATATCCAGGGACAGACTGCACCTGACCCCTATTTGCTAATGGCTGCGAGTGCTCCACGAGGCCTGAGGATTTATGTCTTCTACAGCTGCCTCGTGTACGTGAATTTCCTTAATTCTGCACGTGAATGTCCCAAATTCCGGCAGCAGCAACACTCCCAGACACAGGGTGGGATGGCTGGGGTGTCCTGCAGGGCCAGGAGCTGGGCTTGGTGATTTTTCTGAGTCCCTTCCAACTCAGGATATTCTGTAACCCTTTTGCTAAGGGTTCCAAGCCCCAAAATCTCGAGATGACTTTGAACACTGATGTGTTTGATCGATGTTAGCAATAGAGCTCTCATGTAATCAGGTTTACCACGTTTTCCTGGTACTTACAATGTTTTAATTAGAATTACAGTGTAAAATCTACTCACTGAAAGGGAATGGGAAGGAAAGGAGATGCTCAGTGATCTGTGAGGGCAAAGACCTTTAAAGCACCTGAGGATTCCTGCTGAATTCCTCCCCTCCCGCACTCCCTGCTCCTCTCCAGGGTGTGAAATGACAGCTCAAGAACAGCAGCACTATTCTGGAATACAGAAAAGGGCCAGAAAAGGCAGCAGGAGCAAGAGAAATGTCCTCTGAGAGTTGCAGCAGAATGAGAACGTCCCCAAAATGACAACCCAAAGGCAGACACACAGCAGGGATCGATGCAGGGGCTGTGCTGAGAGGACAAAGCCAGGTGTCACTGCATGGCCACAGCTCCTGCACCACTAAAAACCCTCCTGCACTAAACCTGCACTAAAAACCCTCCTGGGATCACCCCCACGGGCTGCTAAAACATCCCTTGGGATGAATGTCCCAGATACAATATCCTGCTTCCACCACCGAGAGCCAATATTTGTTTTCCCAGCCCAAATCCCCACATTTCCCAACCTCACCCAGAGCCAGGGCTGTGCAAAGAACCAGGAACACGAGGGAAAATTAACTCACTGCAAACTCTCCCCATCATTTCAGGCTGAAAAAAAGGGAATTTGAGCAGCACAAAACTTAATTTGGGACAACAAATTACCCAGCAACAAATGTGTGGACAGGGCAGCATGAAACCAGCCATGGCAGAGGATTCTGGATGGGATGAAACCAGAATACCTCCCCAACAAATTCCATTAAATAATAAATAATAAACTGTGTTCCTCAGTATCTACAGTCCTTTGGTTATTTGCAAAAAGGACCAAAAGTCCTTTGGTTATTTGTTTTTTTCTCACCATCTCCCAAAAGAAGAGTCCAGGATGTCACCTTTTCCCTGAGAAAACTTGGCTATAAAAACCCTGCCCTATCAACTGAGATCAGGAAAAAAACAAACCCACAAATCAAAACCTATGGAGTTTATTTGACTGAACGAACAATAAAAGGTAAATGCAGGTTTTTTTTGGTTTATAATAAAAACAATACTGGTGGAAACTGGGGCAAATAAGGCCAGGAAGGACAAAGAACAGCTCCAGACTGCAGCAGAAAATCTTGACAGGATGAGCAATGTCCCTGACATTCTCTAGTGGCAATAAAAGTGGAGAACTGAACATTCCTTATAGAAAAATAAAAAGGAAAACATGTCTTCAGGCCTCCTCCCTTCATCCCCTGCCCACCAAGCACATGAAATAATCCTTTGTAACTGTCTGTGAAAACTGGGATTCCTGCCAGTTTCCTGAATTACACATGGATGGGGTTTTTTTCCCTCCTAAACCATGTATTTTAAGGTCAGAAAGCACCACTCTGATTGTCTGCTCCTTCCAAGGATCCAGGAAGGAATAAAGGAAAAACCTGCCAGGAATGGTTTCATTCAGCCTCAGTATTCGTTGTGGATAATCTGGATTCTGTTAGATCAGCACAGCCGAAGAACTGCCTTTATTTCAGTGAAATTAACCCAAATTTCCTTGTGCCTACAAGTCAGGCACTCACAACACAGGATTCCAGCCCTCAAATTAAGTTCTCCAAAAATCCAAGCGCAAGCTCGTGCCATCCATTCCACACAGAGCCAGGAATTATCACTGCCCTCAAGGACAGGCGTATTTTCCACACTAATTCAGAAAGGGCTGGGACTCAGTCAGACAACACAAGGTTAATGGCCATGGAAGGGCAAAAAGGACTTTGTGTTCTCATTTTCCAGCACGCCTTATGAGGAAGAAAGAACTGACATCAAAGCTAGTTCAGCGAATGGAGAAGCAATATTAATTTTCTGCCACCAAAAGCAACAGGTTTGAGATGCCCACTTCCATCAGAATGCCTGGAAGATCTCAAGGTCCACAAACCTCCAGCTCAATGCCCTCCCATCTGTGAGCTGGTTCCACTCAAATAATCCCAGTTATGAATTTTGGGTCAGAAAACCAGAAAAACTGTCACTTTTTTTCAGTCCTCCAGTCTGTAACTTTCATGGGAAATAGGGCAAAGCAGAGCTTCAACTTCTTCCTAAAAACACCTCACGCTTTCCTTCTGCCTTAAATGACCCCACAGGATTTCTGAGCTGCTGTGGAGGTGAGAAGAGCCCTGTGATGAGCTCGGGCACAGCAGAAATGGGACAGGGCCTGTGCAGGGAGATGCTGCACACAGACCCCCTCTCTGCTCGGGGGGATCTGAGCAGGGCCAGCACTGGCTGAGCCGCCAGCTCAGGGTATTCTGAGATTTTGGGCAGATGCAGAAAGGGAGGAGAAGCTTTTCTATCCTTTCCCTGTGTTTTTGATCGGGAGCAGATGGGGCCCGTGCCCAGGGCCTGCTGCAGCTCCCCTGCCCAGCTCTGCCACTGCTATTTCTGCATCTCGGGGAGAGGCTTCTCCTGCCACTAACAACTGCTTGCCCTGCTGGAATGAAGACCACAGCAGGGCTGGGAAGCTCTCTCCCAGCGTGGAGGGGTTTATTTTTGTATTCCTGGATCCCACAATGAAATCCCATGAACGTGGCCCCTCCCCAGGAGAAAAAAAGCAGCTCGGATGGGCTGCAAGAAGCACGAAGGCAATGCAGACCAGAGAGGTGAAATAATCAACATTCCTCATCCCAGAGTCACTGCATGGGAAAGAAAGACTTGTCCACTCATCACAGATTATTTCTGTTCTGCTTGGGTCAGTCCAAAATGAGAACCCAAGGCACGAGTTTCCAAAGCAGGAGTCTGGCACTAAGAGCCAATCCTCTCTGAAGAATGGCCTCAGTTTGGGCACAGTGACCCCAAAAATGCCACAGAAAATTCCTGTGGAACACTGGAAACAGATCAACATTTGCAATACCTGGGAAAAAAGGGGGAAAGTGCTGGAATTCAGCCCTGCCTTCCTTGCTGGATGTGCCCATTCACTCTGCTGGGATCAGAAATGCAGGAGAGGCCCTTGCTCCACTCTCCAGATCCCACTCTGAGAGTTGCAGCATTTCTTTGTTCCACCCCACAACCCACCAAAATGCCTTCTAATTTCCTGACAGCAAAATTACCCCAGTTCTTCCAGACAAACACGACTTGGTCGCTAACTCATCATTACCAAGGGGTGGTTTTGGGTTTGAAGCCTTTTCTTCCCTGCACCCACAGGGTGAGCATTCAAAAAAAGAATCCCTGGAAATGTCCAAGGCCAGGCTGGATGGGCTTGGAGCTGCCTGGGATAGAGGAAGGTGCCCCTGCCCGTGGTAGGGGTGGCACTGGGAAGCCTTCAGGGTCCCTTCCCACCCAAATCTTTCATCAATTCCATGATTTTCACCCCAGATTCGCAGACTGCCAGCTCCCAGTCGTACAGGCCCTCAAATGGAATGGACAAATGGAAAGGGAAATCCTTTCCCTGGTTCTTTTAGGGTGATTTTCCACTTCTCACTCAGCATCAGGGTCTCCAACCTTCCTGCAGATGCCACTCACTGCAAGATCCCCAGGAATGAAAGCCCTGCCACGGGGACAGATGCTCTGGCTCCTCTGACCCTGCTCAGCCCAGGATGCCATGGACAGCTGCCAGCTCGGATTTCCACACAGACACGTCCAGCAGGGGTTTGAGGAGGAGCTGGGGAATTCCTCACCCACCTGCAGGGCAGGTGGGCACAGCACGGCCCTGGCAGCAGGGTGACATCAGTGGCACCACATTTAAACAGAATGGAACAGAAATTTTGAAAAAAACCAGAAATAATTCAACAGAAAGAGCTAACACACCACAGTGGTAACCAGGACTTTCAGAATATTGGGGCATAAATTAAAGGTCCAAGGCAGGATTTCTCTAATGAAAGTTTTTCTCCTTCAGGTTCCCTGAAGAATCTCAACCCCCAGATCCTTTTTTAGGTGTAGAAGTGGACTTGAACACCTCATGTCTGGAGATTTTTGGTGCCTGCTCTGCAGCCTCAGCTCCCAGCCCCTTTGATTGGGATGTGCTCCCCCAGATAAAGAGCGGAGCTGGATCCCAGGAAGGAGCTCTGCTGGATGATTTCCATACACATAAATCACTAACCCAAAGCCTGGGAGCCTGCTCATAAGGCAGGTGTACAGCAAAGCTCCTGGAAATGACCTGCATCCTCCAGAAAAGCCAGGAATCCAGAGCAGGAGATGCAGTTTTGTTCTGAGAGTTTAAAGATCTGTGCTGCTTCATTTCCACTCCACACCTCCCCATTAGGATCTTAAAGCACCCCAAATTCAAAGTGGTTACTGAAGTCCAGTCTCTTTCTTTTGAAATTATCCATCAAAATCATTAATCTTTTTAATATTCCCTCATTATCTTTTTAGTATTTACTCATTTAGAATCTTTGCTCTTTCATCTCTGAGGAGAAAAGGCAGCAGAGAAATCTGTCAGGCTCAAAATAATTCCACATGACAACCCCAACCACCAGCAAAGCAGAGAGCAGGAATGAGCGAAGGAAAGAGGTGAAAACCAGGAAATTTAAACGGAATGGTGACACAAAAGCTGCATAGAATCTTCTGTGCGGATAATCTAACAGCAAATGACTTATCCAGCTGTGTGTGGGGCTGATCCATGTGCTCCCAGCGCCCTCCCCTTCCCCAGGCACAACAAAAGCAATAAAACAGCTCAATTCCAGCCCGGATTCCAGCAGGGACTCAGGTAAGGGAATCATCTGCCCCGGCAAGAGGAGCAGAGCGCTCTCATTGGGATGTTAATGAATGCAGCATCATTAACACCAAATGGCTGCGGAGTTAAACACACAATCTTTGAACCCAGCCAAGCAAGTTAATGGCTGCATCAAACAACGAGGTCAACCCTTCCACTGCCCCAGTTATTAAAATGGGAATTCTTGTTGTTATAGGATGGCATTAAAAGGAATTTACTGGCGCTTTTATGTTTTACATTCACTCGTGCAGTGCTACAGTTATTCAAAGTATTTGGCACGGCGGGTTTACAGCCACAAAGGGCGTTTTGTTTCTGCTGGAGTGAAGGACAAGACAGACAAGGACAGATAAAAATAAGAGGAAGAAAAGGAGACAGAAGATGACAGAGCAACGCAACTGCAGTGCCACATCCAAGGGAGCACCACACTGAAAATGTGAGTGGAAAAACTTCTTGAAACAAAGGCAAGCGCCATAGCCCGCAGTAAGCAGGAGAATTTCACTGCCAAGGGTAATTCCAGCACTTCTCAGCGAGTTTGTGCTGCATGCCAAGCATAATAAACAGGAGCAAAGCAGCCCCCTGTGCTGCCTCTGTCCTGACCCACCACACCACACTGACACTCTGCAAAAAAACTGCATTTTATCCTTTATTTGAGAGCTAATCTGGCTAAAGGCAGGATGAGACATCAGCAAAGCAATGTCACACTGCGGGCTGGGAGCTGCATCCAACACGAACTCAATCATGATTAAAGGAAAGGAATCCATTCCTTTTTCTCCATTCCAGTTCTGGCTGGTTTTGGTGGTTTTTTTTCTACTTTTCTTCTTGTGCAAGTCCTTGTCCTGAGCTGAATTTGTATTTCCTGCAATAAAACAGCTCCCGGGAGAGGCACCTCTGCAATTCCTCAAAGCCAGACTGATCAGTGCAGACAGTCACCAATTAACCAAGGTTTTAATGGAATCTCATCACATTCTCACTGGGGACTGGTAGCAGCCAAGCCTTCCTCCTCCTCCTCCACCTGCTAGGGAAAAGGCAGATCCCACAGAAGGAAAAAAAACAAGAGAAAAAGGAAACTCCAAACCCCACCAGGCAGCCCTGACAACAACACAGAATAGAATATTGCAAGTGAGAAAGACTCCTGGGCTTTCCACAGAAACAACAATTTTGGGAGAAATGCTGAGAGAGGAGGAGGTGGCAGCAGGGGTGGAAGAAGCCCCAGATTGCAATACCCTACAAACCTCCTGCCAAATCCACCTAGGAAACCAGATTTTTCTGCAAGAAGCCCAACAGGATCCAATATGTGTTTTAGTTCACAAGTCTTCGAGAATAAGCCAAATCTTGTGCTGTGCTTGGTGCTTTAGGGCACCATCTGCATTGCAGGGCTTCTTCTGTGGCTCACCAGTGTCCTCACCAGAAAAATAATGGGGTTTTGTAGGGTTGTTTTCAGTAAAAGGAAAGAGAATTGCATGGCCT
This sequence comes from Pseudopodoces humilis, assembly GCF_049639895.1. NCBI lineage: Eukaryota > Metazoa > Chordata > Aves > Passeriformes > Paridae > Pseudopodoces > Pseudopodoces humilis. The sequence goes on along the minus strand of NC_142224.1, from coordinate 5,541,298 downwards.
CCTTGATTTAAACAACATTCTCTGTGAAACACCCTGGAAATATAGATAATTTTATAATTATATATATATAATATATATTTTTAGAAAAATTTCTGGCTGCAAAGAGAAAAATCTGAACGTGTTCTGTCTAACTTGCAGCAGGATCTGTCCAAAATCACTGCAGAGAGCCAGGGACAGCAGGTACACCCCAAAAATGCCCTGGGGAAGGATGGAGCCGTGGGGGGAGCGAGCTGCAGGTCCCTTGTCTGGCTGGATAAAGTTCTGAGCCAGCTCTGAAAATCTCTGCCATGGCAACAGGAATGGTTTAGGGAATGGAGCCGGAATTTGGGGATGAAAAATTCTTATTTCCTAAGAATACTGAGCAGCAAGTTGGGACAGAGTGTCCCCAAGCCTCCCCACTCCGTGCCCTCCATCAGCACCTCAAAAAATCTAAAAGAAATAGATGCATTGGTTAATTAAAATAAATAAATCTGGGTCCTTTCTTCGCTGGATGAAAAGCCAGGGGGGGAAAAAAAAAACCTGCAAGGGGCAAAGACTCCCAGCCCAGGGAGTCCAGCAGGGCCACTGGGAGCTGTGTGACACCAGCCCAACCCTCACAGGGTGTTTGCATAACTAAAGCACCCACGGGGGGCACAAAAAGCAATCTTCCCTCAAAAAAAAAAAAAAAAAAAGGAAAAAAAAAGGAAAAAAAAAAGGGAAATAAAAGAAAAAAAAAGGAAAAAATAAAAGGCAGGCTGGCTGTAAATGAGAGCACTCAGGTCACTGCAGTAAATCACAGCCCTTAATTTCATGTGAAAGGAGGGAATGTTAGACGACCACAGGACCCTCAAAGAGGCCTTTGTTAGGAGGGAGCCCTGTGCATAAATACATTTCAGAAGCCTGGAGAAAGGAGGCTTAGAAAGGAAAATGCCTCTGGATTTTTTTGGCCTTATTTTATCACCTTTCAGAGGATAAAGAAGCTGAAAATCAAGAAGAGCTACAAGTGACAATTAACCTATTAGCACACACGAGGAACCATTTCATTTGCACTGTTTCAGCAGCAAAGAGCTCCTCCAAAGGGCTCTGCTGCTCCTTGGAATCCACAAAAACCCAGGAGAAGCAGAAAAAAAGCAGGAATCAAGAGTTATCCATCCTTCATCATTCCTGCAGGTCCCACCTTCCCCGGTGACATAGATCAACAGGTAAAATTCATCATCCCACCTGATAAATGAGGATTAAAGGCTCCATCCTGCACTTCTGGAGCATCTTGGCCACCTGGCTATTGTCTCCTCTCAGCCTCAGATATTTTAGAGTGGATTTTACAGCACTGCAGATCCTGCCTTGGTAAAACTACAATGGAAATTCCCATGGGAAGGTGAATTGGGGAATGCCACCCAAAATCCTCACCAGCGACTCCTCCAGCTCCTGACATCTGATCCCGAGCTTCCCATCACCTCACTGACAGCAGGAGCTGATCCAAGCTGGAATTTCCCCAAGATCAGAGCCCTGAAACAGCCTTGAGAAAAGCTTTTGGAGCACAACAATCCCAAAGCCAGGGGCTTTGAGAATTATTTCAAACCCCACGGCCAAATGAGACATCAGGAATAAATGGAGACAGCTTTAAAACAAAAGCTGGACATTTACAGCCAATTAATGGATGAAACTGAGGGGGAAATAATCTCCTGCAGAAGGTGGTGTCAATAATTGTGTCCAAACCAGCGATGTGCTGTCTCCCCTGCACAATTCCAAGGTGGATTCACATCTGAAATTCCATCTTTTTTCCCTGAAAACACATGGGGATGGGAACATTTCCCAGCAGGAATGAATTCCTCTGTTCCCTGACACAACAGGCTGGGTCTGTAATTAAAGAGCTTGGGAAGGATGCAGTGCTTTTCCCCAACCTGGATCCCAGATGAATCCCAGCCTCCCAGGAGCATCCTGCACCGTGCTGGGACTGGCCATGGAATCAGCTGGGAATGAAGTGCCTGAGCTTGTGCTCCACGGGCTCTGTGCTCCTTCCCGTGCTGCAAATGTGTGGAACCCATAATGGATCAAATCCTCCCCAAATTCAGTGCCACATGTGGGAATAAACACAAGAAACCCTTGGAAAGGGCAAGGAATAAACCCAAGCACTGCCTTACTGACTTAGCCAAACACAGTGGACAAACCTTTACACAAACTGGAGCCTCCAAACTAACAAACACCTGCCCTCAATCCATGAAAACAAGGCAGAAATCTCCATGTAAATAGCAGCCAGCTCCTGCAAACAAGAACTGGCACCATTCCAGAGCCAAAACTGGGCTTTCAGTACGGAGCAGAATTTGGAAGTCAGCTGAGGAGAGGCCTGGAACAAGTTTGTCATCACGCAATTAAAGCACTGCTAATTTCTTGTGCAGCAAATGCAGAACTCCTGCTCCTTGCAGGATGAATGGATGGATGGACAGGAACAGGGAACAGGGACGAGGAGCAGGCAGGCAGGAGGAAACACAAGTCCATAGGGAATGGATTATACATGGCTTAAATGGCCTAATCCACTTTGCTTTCAACAGGTCCCACATAAACAAGGCTCCAGTGCATGTTAAATAAAAGCCCCATGAAATTTTAATGAAAAGCAATATGCAGTTACAGAAACTAATCTGCTAAATGGAATCATTTCATAAGTGGCAAATTCTGCGAGGCAGAGGAGTCGTGGGATAACCTTATCTAATACCCAATATCTGTGAGCAGCGTGAAGATTGGGTTTAGGGGAGAGCAGGAACAGGAGGTTTCTCTAGCCTGAATTACTGAAATGATGAAGCTGTTCTGAACTCTGCCCCTGACATTCTGCTTTACCTCGAGCAAAACCCTGCCCATCCTCGTGCTCCTCCCGCGATGCTTCAGCCTGACTCGTTATTTTCATATTTCCTTGAGGTTGGTGACAAATCCAATAGGGCACCAGTCCTGTCACCCAAACCACTGCAATTATGGGCAGGACAGGAGCCATTCCCCAGTGCCAGGAGCAATCCTGTCCTCAGCTCCCAGCACGTGCCCGTCCGCTGCCATCGCCGTGATTGTGGAGACGAAGGCGCAGAGCTCCCCGCGCTCCCCACAGCTCATCAATGAACACAACATCTCCTGCACCACCAGGCATTTCTAAACCCCTTGGTTTAAGGCCTGGGGGCAGCACTATTAAAAACCAACAGATGCAAGAATAGACTTTGCCACAAGGTAAAATAGGAGTAGGAAAAAAACCCCTCGGTCTTTCCTTTCAGGGCTCAGTCGCTTCCTAAGGCCGGACCCAGCCTCGGTGCAAAGCAGCAGCACATAAACAGCATTTGTTGTCTGCAGAGCTTCCTTCCACACACACATTTCACTGCTCACCCCTTGAAAAGGAATTAAAAACCAACCAAACCGCTCCCCCAGGCAGCTGAGCTTTGGCTGGGCCGGTAAAGGGATGCGAGGCAATGGTGTAAAACAGATTATCAGGGAGCTGTGGAGCCCAGCCGGCAGCACAGCCCATTTGGGATATCAAACCTCAGCGGTGGCCATGGGCAGGCAGCTGATGGCATCACCCCAGAGTGCCTGGGCACAGCCAAAGACCCTCAGAACCTCAGTGATTCCCTGCTCAGACACCCCCTGAGCCAACAGCAGAGCAGTTCCTCTCTCCTCGCTGGATGCAGCCAGCCCTGAGCAGCACAAAACATCCAGCTCGGAGCCTGCCTGCCTTTCCTTCATCACCTCCTGCACATCAACCATAAAAACATCACAAAGTTCACATCCTGCTTCTTGAAAATAAATCTGAAAAATACCACCAGTCTTTTTCCCTGGAGGAAATGAGAGGTTTGCTTCATTTTGACTTTGGTGTTTCTCTGAAACCTGTCTTCACAAGGAAGGGGAAGACTCGTTGTTCCCTGCCTCAATATCCACCCCAAAATTGAAATGCCACCACAAAACCCATTCACACATGCAGCCAGCCAAGCAGAAATATTACAGGGATGAGAGAGAGAGATGAGAAAAAAAAATAAAAAAGATAAATTAGATTAGTCTTTTGTTCACTGTGTCACATCAGATTCTCTCGAAACAACTTGAAAAATGAATGTGTCAGGAAATTGGGGCTGCTTATCAACTCTGCAAACTGCAACACCAAAGCAGCCAGACAAACTGTGTATTTCCCCCCTCTAATGTGCAAGATAATTGCCATAAATCATATGTTTCGTTCCTTAATTATTTTGAAAAGGGAACAGATGATAAAGAATGAAACACCAGGAAAAAATGAGCTGCAATAAAAAATGAAGAGGGAAGGGAAAAGGCTGTGCAGAAGTGATCCTACAGAGGCACTGCTGATGGAACTGGATTCCCTGATCATTGATTACAAATCCATGCACCTTCCCCAAGCTCACGTGTCCTACCACAACCATTTTCTATCTGAATTTTCTACTCTATTAAAACCTAAAGCAGCTTTGGGATGCTTTTAGGCCGTTTTTTATAATTCTTTCCCTTCAGAAGTAAATAATACATATAGCTGTGTTTGTTTTCCAATGAGCCCCATTCAAGAATTCATTTCAGAAAGCAGATTTCTCACAGGGAAATGGCACAGTCAAGGATCCAACACAGCCACTGACTCCCAAAACACAATCCCAAGGGCTTTTTGCAACACCAAAGCTGAACATACATTCTATTATTTAAAAATGTTATGCAGCTCTTGGGAGCAACCAAAAAAAGGGAAAGGAAATATGATTTATAATCCAGGAAGAGGGAAAACAAGGAAAATTCAAACTGAAATATATTTTGGGACAAGAAGTGATACAATTTATTTATTTTCTATATTGTCTCTGTAGGGGAACTCCAGCCATGAATAGGTCTCTTGTTCATCCCAGGGCATCACAAGGCACAAAGTGCAGCCAAATCCTGCCCTGAGCTCTGGGAGCTTCCACTGGAGAGGAACAAGAAGGAAATGGGGTTTGTCTTTGTGGGACACTGCCACCTTCATTAGAGTCACAGCCACTAATTACAACCCCTGAGCTCCACCCCCACGAGCACTCCAAGGATTCCTTCCCAAGCAGATGTGCAAAGAATCCCCAACATTTTTGTTGAGTGAGGATGGTGAGCTCCTGGTAAGAGCCCCTTGGGAATTCCAGTTCCTCCAGAAATAATCCCAGCTGCACTTCCCAAAGGCTGAGGCTGGCAGGGAGTGACTCCTTCAGCCTCCCTGCCTGGGACACACTGAATTAACAGGAAAATCTCCTTACAGAAGAAAGAAAACACCTTTGGCACCATGTTAAATTAGGTAAGAGAAAAAAACAACTGGAAATTCAAGTGGTGTGGTAAGAAAGATGTTTTAAATACAGCACAACCCCTGTGAGTCCTCCACACACACACAGGGAAATATTTATAGCAATTAAAAATCAATCAGAAACCCAAACACTGGAATTCTTGCCCTGAGAACAGGCACATTCTGTTCCCTGCACAGAATCCTGCCCTCCTTCACAGCTCAGTGCTTGTTTTGTTTGCACAATTACCATTTTTAAACCACAAGTTGCAGTCTGTCCCCGGCAGATTTCAGCCATGCAGGGAAGCTCTGAGGCCTCTCCACACCTTGGGAGCAAGAAATTCCTCCCAGGATTGCACTGGCCCAGCTCCTTCCCTGAAGGAAGAACAGGGAAATCTGTTCCCACTCAGAGGGCTCAGAACTGGCTCTTGAGCAGGGAAAAATGGGTAAAATCAGCTCCAATCACAGGAATCCTGGATGCCAGCTGTGACCCCGGAATGCTGCAGTGGCCTTCCCAAAAACCCCAAACTGGGAGGGATATCCCCATTCCCAGGGACTCAGCAGCCTCCCCATTCCATTCAGATATTCCAGTTGCTGTCAGTTCTTTCAGGGTGTGTTCCCAACCTCCTCAACCACACAACTTCCAAAAAAAAAAAATATATATAAGGACAAGCTTTCCCACTCATGGAAAATTCTAGCAACATCACGTTATTGGGGGGAAAAAAATAATCACTCAAATCCCAGCGCTGCCAAAATCCTCCCCACAACCGAGGATTCACAGGGATTTCAGCTGCTCACATCCAACAGGAACAGCCTCGTGTGCCAGGTTTGGAGAGGTCTTAAACCAAGGACATTGAGTCAGGATTGTCTGTAGGAGATGATAGTTTAAATTAACTCAAAAAAAAAATAAAAAAACACCAAAAATGCAGCAGCTGCTGCCAAGGGAAGTGTGGGCTCCAAGTTTTTCTGGAAGTGCTCCGTGGGCAGGCAGTGAAAGGCTCCCATACAGCACTGCTGGCTTCCCATTATTTCCGCTTCCCCCTCCTCTGGCTGCACGGGATGGGTCTCCTTGCACAAGGAACCCCAGTGCTGGAAAAGGCCATCTGTGCTGAGCAGGGTTTTCATGCTCATTTTGGGCACATCTTTTAAAAAATGACACTTGTAGTGAAGTTTGTGGATTGCAAGTTAGGCAGGAGCTTGGTGGAGGAGTTCAGGCTGCCCAGGGAGAAGCCTCTGGCTCCCCACAGGACACACTAAAATCCAGATCCCCTAAAACAAACCTTCTGCCCAATTTTGGCCAATTGAAGGGGTAATCAGATCTCCACAGAGCTCTCCAGAAGCACCTGAAGGTGAAGAACTCAATTTAAATATGGCAGTAAATTCTCTGAGCAGCAGAGAATAACACAGAACAGAGAGAAAATGGGATAAAAAGGGTGAACAGGGGTCTAAAAGGGGTCAGTGGCTGTGGCTAGCAGGATGTCCTGGAGGAGGCCAGGAAAGCCAAGGGATTTAATGCACATTTTCTCCAACATCAGTCTCTGCAGGGGGATCCTCTGAGGACTCAGAAACTCGGGACCTGCCCTGCAACATGCTCCCAACTGGGATTTTGTTTGTAAAAGCAGAAAATCCAGTGTGGGCAGAACTGCCCCTCCTGGAACATCCCATTTTATCAGCCAGGAAAAGACATCTAGAGACAGCAGCAGCTCTGGATGCAGGACAATCCCCGGGATGCAGGACACAGCCCTGGGATGCAGGACAATCCCTGGGATGCAGGACAATTCCCAGGATGCAGGACAATTCCCAGGATGCAGGACAATCCCTGGGATGCAGGACACAGCCCCAGGATGCAGGACAATCCCCGGGATGCAGGACAATCCCTGGGATGCAGGACACAGCCCTGGGATGCAGGACAATCCCTGGGATGCAGGACAATCCCCGGGATGCAGGACAATCCCCGGGATGCAGGACAATCCCTGGGATGCAGGACAATCCCTGGGATGCAGGACACAGCCCTGGGATGCAGGACAATCCCCGGGATGCAGGACAATCCCTGGGATGCAGGACAATCCCTGGGATGCAGGACACAGCCCTGGGATGCAGGACAATCCCCGGGATGCAGGACAATCCCTGGGATGCAGGACAATCCCTGGGATGCAGGACAATCCCTGGGATGCAGGACACAGCCCTGGGATGCAGGACAATCCCCGGGATGCAGGACAATCCCTGGGATGCAGGACACAGCCCTGGGATGCAGGACAATCCCCGGGATGCAGGACAATCCCTGGGATGCAGGACAATCCCTGGGATGCAGGACACAGCCCTGGGATGCAGGACACAGCCCTGGGATGCAGGACAATTCCCAGGATGTCAGATCTCGGGAGGGCAGCAGGTGAGGGGTGACTCCCTGGGCCCCCCTGCAGCAGCACAGGCAGGGCCAGCAGAGCATTCCCCACCTTCCTTCAGGACCTGTTCCATCGGGAGCAGCCAGGGCAGGACATTCCCAGAGCCCGGAACTCCCTGGGGATGCTCAGGAAAGCTCATTTCAGGCCAAAGCCACACGAAGATATTTGGATTTTCTGATGCCTTCGCTGCTGAATGAAGGGCTGAGCACAGACACATCCCTGCAGAAACAACCACTGCCAGCTCCCAGCTCTGTGCCTTCCACACCCAGACCACCCAGTGGGGCTTGCAAGTGTTTTTTAAAGCGCAGTTACTCATTGTTCATCATCTTCCTCTGACTAACGCTTCTCCTGTCGCCTTCTGCACGTCAGTAACGCTCAGCCTTGGGATCCAGCACAGCAGCAGCAGCCAGGGCTGTTCCCCCCTGAGCTGTCACTCTTACACTCATTTAATTCCTTCACCCAGGCCAGCCCAAGTGACATTCCAGCAAATAAAACCGTCCTGAAGGCGACTCCAGTTAAACCAAAACACTCAGCAAGCACACGGCACGCACAGAAGCACCAACAAACGTTTCTGACACTGCAGCATTACAATTTCCTTCAAACAACGGGATTAGCTGCTGGATTTGGATGGATTGGCTGCTCAGCACAGCTAATAATACCTTACATGGGGCAGAGCAGCCAAAGCTGTGATCTGTGATTGTCACTGAGGTGAGAAACAGAACAGGAACAACTTCAGGCTGCTCTTCCCCAAAGGTTTCAAAAATACCTGAACAAGATCATTCACAGCTCTTAATAAATGCATTGTGCCTTCTAGGAAAAATAAATATTAATAAATATAAAAGTCAAAGCTGTAAAAGGATGAAGGGGTTTAGGGTGTACAAAACCAGACTTTGAGGAGCCCCAGGAGCCCCCAGATGGGACCAGCCAAGATCCATCTGCTCCTGTTTCAGGCTTAAGCACAATTCCACTTTGAGATACCTAAAATAATTCCAGGTTCAAGGCAGAAACAGCCAAAACCACAACCTTGAACCAAACCTGACCCTCACATCTGGGGACAGATGTGCCCGGTGAAGTCACACGCTCCTCATGCAGTGAAGGGAAAAAAGGATTTGTGCCTAAGTCAGTGTGGTCAGGGAATCCAAACTGCAGGTGGAATCTGTCTGCGTGACAGAAAAAGATAAAAATCAAAGCTTGCTAATTGAATATTTGAAGGAAAAGATTAAAATGTTCTGTTATAAATTCTCCTTTACAGAAAGCAGAGCTGTAGGCACAGCTCTGCCTTCAATCCTGCAGCTGCACAGATAAAAATACCCACAGTAACCCAAGATAATTTCAACTCTGGAGTAGCATCTACGTAATTCACATCCAATCAACTCCTTCCTAAAATCAGCCCTGACTCATGAATGACGGGGGATTTCAGTTTTAAGAACCATTTTCTTCCCCTGTGGGAAAAACACAAAGTGTTGTTTGCTCATCCTTGTTAAAAGTCTGCTTCGAGCACCACATAATAAAGTGGAAGCTTTGTATCACTAAAACACAAATAATTAAATATGTATTTGGATGGGGTTTTTATTGCCTTTTTTTTTTTTTTTGCCTTTTTTTGTATCTACTGAAGAAAAATCCAAACCCAAAGGACAATTCCCACAGAAACCAAGAATTCTGCCCAAGCAGAGAACTGCAAACAGCACAAGCCAGCAATTGTGTGTGGAGGGAACAATGGATCTTTCCACGGGGTGAGCTCATTAAAAAATGCACTCTGGAGGCCTGCCTGGCACTCAGAGCTCACTGCAAGGTGATTTTTGTTATCAGCCAGCACCTCCTGGGACATCCTCACCCCTGCCTTCATCACAACACAGATAATGAGCAGCAATTACAGCCAGACACCATCGAAAATAAAGAAATGAATTTAAAATTGGTTCTTGACGGGGTGAACGCAGTGAGTGACCCGCGGGTTTTGTCAGAATATTTGAGTAAAATCATCTTCTGTCAGAGGCTGCTGAATTGACTAAAGGCCCACTCCAGACTCTCTTATTTCCTGGTCATTACACCAATGTTTTGCATCACTTGAATTCTCCTTTTAATCACCTGCTCTATTTCCCCTACTCTCCCTCAAATTGCTGCAAACTGGGAAAAACAAAACCCGCAAAGTTTGGTAACAGATGGCACCAGAAATGTGGGATCTCCTACATGCCTGGAAGCAGGAATTCAGTCACTTCTGTCATTTAGTGAACAGCAACAAAAACCCTCGGAGAAGGTGACTCACTGGGATCCTGACACTGAATTATGGGGAAAATAGAAATCACAATTTATCTCTGAGCTTCAGAGAGCCTCAGTTTTGGGGTGTACGAGGCAAATAATGAGAGCTTTTAGAGAGAGGAGAGAAAGAATCATCTTTTAGTGTTATTTTACACCAATCCTTAACCCAAACCACTGGGATGGTGCTTCTGTCACCCCATGATCCCATCCCCATCCCTCCCGACTCCTTCCTCCTCAGAAACACAAGGATCCACCACCTCTGCTTTTCTTGCTGTTTTTAAAGCACCTCACTTTGCAAAAATTCAAATTCCCTGCACAGAGACACCTCCTTCGCTGCCCAGATCCGGAGGGAATTACACCCAAACTTTCTGGGTGTCCACTTCATTAAAAACCCCAGGAAAACATGGGCATATTCCCTAGAAAAACCAGACAGAAATAGATAAATTTCACTTGTGCACAGGAACTTTTCCTGCAATCTCTCAGCTCTCTCCATCTATGCCAGAAGTTTTCTCCCCCTTAATTACACTCTGCTCTGAATTAAGCTGGATTTTCCCCTCTTCAATGAGGACAATTTTCCCCTTCATCCTCATTTATTCACCAGCATTAAAATTCTGCTGCCTTCCAAGTGCATCCCTGCTAAAATCCTGACGTTCCAGTGATGGCATTTGTGAGCAATTTCCTGCCAGAGATTTACATCTCGTGTTCCCCCTCACGTCTTCCCCACTGCCACAGCCCCCAAAGAAAGAAAACAGCAAGGAAAGGCAGTTTGGAGCTGGAACAGTGATCCCATTGTCCTCCCAAGACATCAAAGTGCACCAGGCAGCTGCTCCTGATGGGCACCAGGACAAGGAACACGGGGGTCGAGCCTGGCTTTGATGGATTGGCAGTGGCACCACGATTAAAGAGGGATTTTCTGATTCTGCAGCAGGAACCTGGCGAGGGTCAGGCAGGAGCTGCTCATCCTCACAGGGAATCACTGCACCCGACTCTGCCTCTTCCAGGCAACACCGGGAGAGATCCAGGGGTGAAATTCAGAGATAATGGGTGCTGGGAAACAGAAAGGCGGAGCTCCAGAGATTAAAATTAACATCAGATGGTGAAAATATTCTATAAATGGGACTGATAGGAACGAGTGGTTGATGTAAGTTAGCGCATGGATGTGAGTTTCCTACTCGTCTACAGTCAACCTTCGTGCCATGTTTGTTTTTTTAGTTCCAAGGGAAAGCCAAACATTCCCTGGAGTTGCAAGCAAAGCTGTAAATGGGAAGGAATTCCCCAGTCGAGCAGGTTTCTGAGCAGGGAATTGGGAGATCCTTGGTGCCATCTCCATTGGGAGCAGCTTTTCCCTCTCCTGGGGATGTCCAGTGTAACCCTGGCCACCGAATGAACACTCCCTCACCTCCCAGAGCTCCCTGAGCACAGGAGTCCCCAGGGAATTCAGGGATTTAGGTTAAGCACCCATCTGTCTGATTCCTCCCACTGCCACCCTGCATTCTGCTCCAGTCACAAAGGCCTGCTGCTGTTCCAGTGCAATCCGTGTTTTTGGAAGCCTGCAGAGCACAGGGCACACACCCAGAGACACCAATTCCCAAAGCAGCCAAATCCCAGCTCCCAAATGCTCTTATCTGCACTCCCAAACCCAGAGCCCCCTCCTTATCTCTGCAGGGCGAGACCTCCCTGGGGTGAAGCTCACTAAAGGCAAAACACCATCACCAAAACAAAGAAACGAGTTAATTAATTGCCCTCTTGAAAAAGCTACAAATAAACTCGAGCTACAACACAAACCTGTCACTGCTGCAAAGGGCACGTTCACTGCTCACTGATCCCGAGCCATTTATTCACCTGCTCAGGTTTTAATTAAATCTTTTTAGCCTTAACATCTCCTCTTTCTTCACCAGGTCGTTCTACCCAAGAGAGGTTTTTTTTCTACACTAAAAATGCAAATGTGGGACGAGAACCAAGAAGAGCTCATTGTACTTCTCAGCTATTCTTTTCTTCCCGTTTCTTCCACCCATTTACCATGTTCAGAGATGCTTTGGGGAGTTTTTATCCATCTCAACAGCAGGAGCGGGAACACCACACAAGTTTCCTTCCAACAAGGGATGACTTCACTGTTGTTTTTCTAAGCATGCAAAAAAAATCCAAGGGGGGAAGGACATATGCAAAGCCTGCTCCCAGAATCCTTTCCCTTGCAAATTCACAGAGTGGTTTCCATCTGTTTTACAAGAATGTCAGATAATAAATTACTATTCCACCTTCTGTGCTACAAAACAGAACAGCAAACAGTGCCTGTCCAGCCCTGACTGATTCCCAACCAGCCAGGCTCCAGCGAATTCCCCTTTTGGGGCCAATTCCCAAACAGGTCTGGGAGATCCCAGGGACAGCAGGCACCCGGTCCCCACCTGGCCCTGGGGACAGCCAGGATGCTCCCAAGCACTGCACATCATCAATTTATTAATAATCCATTTATCTAGGAATACCAGAACTTCAACACGCAGCAAACAAAAGACAAACATTGGGGAAAAAAGAAGAAGAAAAAAAAAAGGCAACGGGGAAAAGTCAGGAAAGAATGGAATTAGGAATGAATAATATAGAAATCCCAGAATTAAATGGAATATATATATAAATCCTGGAGTTAGGAAACAATGGTGTTAAGAATTAATTCAAAGCCAGGACACATCACCTGATATTTCCTCACTGAGGGTTAAATCTGTAAATTTATGTAAAAAATTCATGGTGTCAAAAGGGACAAAAAAAAAAAGATATTTAGAAAAACCCAACCCTGTCAATGTCACAGGAAGGAATCCCACAGACTGCAGCGGGCTGAGAAACATCACCAAAAATGAACTGCAGGCCAAAGAACCAACTGAATCTCCAGCTTGACAGGAGGGAAAACCACCAAGAAAGCCCAAAGCAGCCAGAGAATGTCAGCACATCAGTCACATCTCCAGCCACACACAGGTGGGTTCCAGCTCTGCATGGCTGCAGTGCCTCGGCTGCTCAACCCCAGCAAAGGTTCCCCCCGCAGTTTTTGGAGGGGGGAAACACAAATTCCCCAGGGAAACGCCCAGAGCTGCAGAAATCCCACACACAGCCCCAAAAAGCACAGCTCAAGAAACCATCAGCATCTCCCAAACGCTCAGTTCTGGAGTCGTTGCTGGATTTATCTGAGGCTCCTGAAAGGCTGCACCACTCCAACCACGGGCCAGGCAGAAAACACATCTTCCCAATGGAAAAGGGAGGCTGATCTCCTCGGAAAACCATTCAATCCCAAATCCCCTGAAAGGAAGGCAAGGAACCAGCCAGGCTTTGCTTTTGGGAGGGAGGGAGAGCTGCACGCTCTCTGTAGGAACAACTTCTCTCGTGAGGCACCAGATTAAAACACCCACGAGTGCTGAAGTCAAGCGAGGCCAAACTGCAGAACTGCTCAGCTCCCCCTCAGCTGCCAGGGAAAGGAGATTAGAGGAGGAGAAGGAGGTAGAACCAAGCCTTATTCCAGGTTTATCCTCATGGAGCATCCCAAATGCTGAGCAGAACATCTCCTGCTCCACCTGAGGTCTGTGATGCCTTCAAGGCCAGCATTTGGTGGCACTGGGGACGCAGGGAAAAGACAGGAGAGATGAATTCCAGATTCCTGGGGTAACTCTCTGCTCTTCCACCCTGATCAGCAGGACACAGAAGGTCCTGGGGAGAATTTGGGCACCAGATTTACCAGAACTCCTCTCATGGCCATTTCTGCCCCTGGAGCTGGAGTAATTAATTATTTGCTCACACCCAGGGGCCTCCAGCAGCATCACACTCAAATCACTTTGGTGTTAACCAGAACTGGAACTGTGTGATTGTAACCCAGCAGGAACACTCTTTTCTTATCAGAAAGATAAGAATTGTTATTTATCCTGGATTCTGTGATGGTTTGAGACACAATTATGGCAAAGCCAGCTGCCTGCACCAACACCAGCCCAGCTTCTTCCTTCACCAACAGAGGAAGTTCACACAAAGAGGATAAGAAAAGACAGGTATTTATTTAGAGATAAATATTGCTAAATATTTCAAAGATATGCTCATGATTGGCCTACCCCATCTCCCAAAACTTCACTTCAGAAACAGGAGGTCATGAAGGAAACCCTCACTGCACCCAGCAGACAAATAGATAAACATTGAGCATCCTCATCACCTCCTTTATGGTTCCTGTTCAAAAAATAAAAGTCTCCCACTGCATTTGATGTTTTTTTATCAACAGCACAATAAATCAGTGCCATCTAGTGGAGTCCAAAATGTTAACCTGGACCACAGCTTCCAAATCTTACCTGTCTTGAATTTATAACCTCTCAAAGAAGCTTCCCTGCAGTGCAGGCAGCTGATCCATCAAACAGACAAGTTGAACACTGCACTCCAGCTCCCAAACCTGCGGGACCAACACCTGGAGCCAAACCACACTCCCAGCACCAGCAGAAACTCACCTTTAGAGCTCCTGAATGTGCAGCCAACAGCTCTGCAGTCACATGAAATATGGGCCAAAAATCAACAGAAATGTTCAGTAGAAGGGAAAAAATGACTGCATTGATTTATAGGGATTTTCCAGCAGTTTAGGAGCTAATAATGCATGAGGATGTTTAACACAGTGGTACCACCACATTTCATTGAAAGCACCCCAATTAGCACTGTGGGATTCTCTATTGCTGTGGTTCAGCTCCTCTACAAGGGCACAGAGACCACTTCACTGCTCTAGGAAAGTCAAATTTGTCCAAACAAAACAGGAGCACACGCCACGAGTTCAGTCAAAGTCCCCTCCTCTGTGATCGTGAAATTCCAGGCTTTTAGACAAGCACAAAACGAGATTATTTCCCTTGCCATTGTTAAAATCCCATTCCTGGTTTTTGGGATTACAAGGAGCGCATCTCAAGCCCCAGTGCAGTGTTCACACACCATAATTAACAAAAAAGCCCAAACATGAGCTGTGAGTGAATTAATTGGCAATAGAATTGACCAACAAGATGTGGACCAGAGACCGCAAGATCCCACCCCAAAGGCACAAACTAATTCCTACTGAGGCTTCCACACGTCCAAGGAGAGAATTACCCACCCTGCCTGCAACAAAAATCCCCTTTTCCTTCCCAAACACTGCTTCTGTGGGCTCCCACTTCAGCAACACCCAGGAATTTTACAATTTACTGCTGCTCCAGTGAAGAATCCTGGCTCCCCTTCGCCAGGCTCCCACTTTGCTCCAGCGTGGGAATCTTTTGAAATTGCCATCAAACATGGAAATGCAGATACTCTGAAAGGCTTCTGCATCTGACGCAATGCCAGGCAGGGATATTTTTAGTTCTAATCCATTTAAAGTGCTAAATTCCAAGGGAATCAGCAGCATTGCTTTCACTCACCACTCCAACTAAATTCCTCTGGTCCCACTACTCGCTGCAATCTTCAAGGAAAAGGAGATAAGAGAACCATTCACCTGATAAGAAAATACCTTTATCTTTTGTTTCTTTAATGCTTGGAGGTGCTTCTGCATGTGCCACTAAATAATAAATCACACACAAGAAATTCTCTGGACACAGAGGACACTGCAGGAATCCATCAATAATGCAGGCCCTGAACGCCCCAAACCAGGGAGTGTGAGATTTGCTATTTTTGTCTCGAGGATGAAGCAATTTAGGTTGATGAAAAGCAACTCCTGGGAATTCACTGAAGCTTTGGAATAGGGCACTGATCACCCTCCAGACCTGCCAGAGTGACTGCAGCTACAAACCAGAGCCTGAAATTCAGGGCTAAACGCAACAAAAATGGTCCACAACGGCTTTGTGCTTTCTAGATCCAGTCTCAAAGCAAGAATTCTTCATCTAAAAATGGCTTCTTTTAACCAAAATAATGGGGATTCCAAGATTTGGGACTTTCATCTGCAGGTAACTGGCACATTCAGCCTTTTCTTTGGGGATTAACAGAGACAGGTTATCAGAAACTGAAGCACACGTATTAAAAAGCATAAAAAGAAGTTTTAATTATTGGTATTACACAGCACTAACAGGGATTGTCCTGAAGAACAGCCTTTAGAGTTCTCCCATCTCCCACAAGTTATTATTTTCACATTAAAACCATGCAAACCCACAAGCCTGTGTAGAAATCACTTATTTCTACCATTGTTTTATCAGCAAACACCAACCACTGGTAAAAGCAGAAATAGCTGAAGTGTGTTTGCCCAGAACACAAAAAATTCCAAGGCAAACACGCTCCATCAGCTCCTGCTCCGAGTGCACCTTTTCACCCCCAATATTCAATGACTCCACAGTAAAATAACGCAAAAAGCAGCTCCAGAAAATGTGTGTTTTAAAAAAGAGCCAAATCAAAGGGTTTGAAGCTCAGGTTTTCTTCTGGAAGAGAAGAAATCTCTCAGGACTGTTCAATGCTTTGCTGATGATGTTGAGCTTTGCTGCTTGCAAGCGAAGGAGATTTTTGTTCTTCCAACAGAAGCCAAGTGTGAAACAGCACAAAATGCCAACAGATTGGTTAAAACCCTCCCAGAGCTCCCCTTCAGCAGAGCTGAGAGCACCCAGCAAGGAAAAGAGCACTGTTTATATGAATTTACTGCGCTTTTCCCTCCCCACCCACTGCAAGCCATTAATGAGCAGCAGGTCACATTAATTGCAGTGTGAGCAGCAAGGCAGGGCCTGGGTGGGAAAAAACAACATTTTCTCTTTCAATTAAAACCCTGGTTTTTCACCAGGTGTAAGAAAAGATCAGCACAAGTCATTTGTTTAAAAAGAAACGGTCCTTGTGTAGATTTACATTGATCTTTACTCAAGCAGGCACTTGGAATTTTTGTAAGGATCCCTCAGTACCTGTGAGCAGGTGAGAGAAATTCCTCCCTGGATATTCCCTGGCACTGGATAAAAGCAGGATTTACCTCCTCATGCCTGATACTGTGCAAAAGCAAACTGCACACCAGCGTGACCACAAAAAACACACTTTTTATTGGCCAGGAATAAAAGCATCCTACCAATCCTACCCATTTCTAGATAAAAATAACTTTTATTTTATTTAACAGAAATATTTCACAGTATTTCTTGCTCTGGAGCCAATAGTCATGCTGGCCTGCAGGGGGAAATTAAACCCACAAAAATCACTGCAGCACTACGTTATTTTTGTCCACAAAGCACAAACTACTCCAAGTTTGCTTGTATTTCATGAAATATTCATTTTATAGAGAAATGGAGAAAAATTAGAGAGCACAACGGCCAAAGCCCATCCCCAAATAAAAATACAATGGCAAAGGCAGAAGTGAACCAATATGAAAAGCAAAATGAAGAATAAAAAAAAAACCAACAATAAAAGTTGTTCCAGATTGTCTACAATAAATAAAATTACACTTTTATTCCTTCCATATATTCCTGAGAAACCCCAGCCAGCAGGGAATAAACGCTGGGAGCCTTTGCAGAGCTGATGGAGAGATTAAAGTGAGGAGGATTTAGGGAGTGGGCAGTAATTCCGTGTGTCTGCTCCCAGCCCCAGAGCACGCTGCTCTGGGGGGGATTATCTGCTGCAAACACAACTGCAACACACTCCCAGCTCTGTTCTTTTCATTCCTGCAGCCTCACAAGGATTCAGGAAGTTCCAAGCAAGGAATTTTGAATTTTCTCTGCAACAGGATTGCATTTTGCCAAAATGCCACGCACAAGCGTCTTTCTCTCACCATTAACACAGAGAAAAATGCAAAATTCAGTCCTCAAATGTCATAATCAGCCCCTCATGAATGGGAATTTTGCTCACTAGGTCCTGTGGAATCTGTGATGCACCTTAACAAATTTAAAAGGAAGATTTAAAATGGTTGTTTTGAGGCTTTCAAAGCACACACAGGGGGGCTCTAAGGGGTTCATCAGAACAGTGCCACAGCTTGCACACAATTAATATTAATTATATACAATATTAATATTATATTAATGATATCAATCCAATCTGGAGGCAGCTGTCACTAAAGGGAAATATTTCGTATTTTTAGTATTTTAGTATTTCCTGCCACACTTCATCTGTGAATACTGCAATTGCTTTACATGGAATTATGAGGGGAATAAATGGGAACTGTGTGGCCTGGATGGTTTGGGGGTTTCCTTCTGACTGCAGTGACACAGGCAAAGTTCTGCTACAGCACGAAAATCCACCATTCCCACCCCAAAACATCCACACATAAACCCAACAACTCTCACTAAAATACAGCAAAATGAACATTTGGCAGAAAAACGCTCTCCCTGTCTTGTTGCCTTAACAGCATTACCAAATTACACAAAAATTCCTCATGTTCCCCACAAAAATACCCCGAAAATGCCATTTTAAACAACAATAAACACACCAAAAGCTCTGCTCCAGTGATTAATTTCCACAAAGACCTTTCCACGTTAAAACCAACCTCAGCTCAGCCCAAAGATCATCACTCAAGGCTGTTCAGGCTTTTTTAGCTCCTTGGATTCCTGTTTGGAAACTGCTGCTTTACATAACTTCACCCCTGAAATTCACACTAAGAGGGAACTCGCTGCCAATTTTCTCGCAGAACAAAATAATCAAGAGTAAAAAAATGTGCCCAAGGAGTTGATAAAAGGAGGAAAAGCACAAGCAAAGAGACACCAAGGACTTCAGCAAACAGCTCAATAATATTGATTAAACACAAACCCAGGATAACATCTCTGGATTTGGGGAGCACTGTGATAGTTGTTGTTTGAAATGCAGATTTTTCCTTCCAATAAAAGGTTTTCTTCAGCACAACCAGGATCACTTTTCACCTGTGAGCTGGTGGTAATTCACAACCACAATTTGCAGCCCAATTCTCCTGCTCATTGTAATAAAATACAATTCCCACTGTCCTCCAGTACAATGTTTGTATGTAAATCTGTATCTATCTAGATCTAGCTAGAGATAGAGATATGTGTTTTATTTATTATATATTTTATCTGCCCATTTTCTCCTTCTCTACACCAGCCCGTCACCTGCTGAAACATCTCTGCTGCTCACTGAAGTCCATGGTTCAATATCTATGGGGTTTTTGGGACTTGTACAAAGAAAAGGACCCAAAATCTGGATTTTTTTTTGGATTTTCTGCATTTTTCCACACAGGCACAGCTCATCAGCATCTCACACTGCCCCAGAGCAGCAGCTGAACCTCCAGAAAATCACGCCAGAGGAGTGGGAAATCCTGTAACCCCCAAACTCCCACAATCTGAGATTTCCCCAAGGGATCAAGGCCTCGAGCTTGGCCTGCTGTGATCCCAAAAGGCAAAAGCAAGGGGTCAATATTTGATTTTCCAGCCCAGCTGTGGCTTTCAGCGTGGGCACTTGGCAGGGCAGAGCTCAGAGGGAGCAGAGCGGGGCTCTCCTCACCCAAACGCTGCCCGGATTCTGCTGCTCTCAGCCCCACCACTTGAATGGAATAAAAAACCCTTTTGAGCACAACAATCCCAGGGCCTGCACAATGCAAATCACAGCTCCTTTGAGAGGGTGATTAATATGCAAGGACAGGCTGGGCTCTGAGGAACCACCACAGAGCATCCCCCAAGCCCGAGCTGCCCTCAATTACCGCCCCGTGTTTATTTTAAACACCAGATTATGCAATGATGCCACACATTAAAGCCCAATTTGCCAATATTGTGCAAACAACACCAAACTGGCTGCTCCTCCTTTGGAATATCCCACATAGGAAGGCGCTGGAAGAAATGGGATTTGAATTTTTGAATGCTTAATGCACATCAATCTTCATTTGGAACCCGCTGCAAAGAGCTGCACTTGTTAAATAAATGTTTAGGGTTTTTTTTTTTTCATAAAACAAGGACATTTGTAATCCTACAGTTTGATTTCAGAGACAATTAACTAAATTTTGCAGGAATGTATTGCAGTTGCAACAACATTTGAAGTATTTTTTAATACAGTTGCTTTTGGGACAAGAGATATTAAACATCTGGAAAAGCCCATTTGAATTTGGAGGCAACAATTTTCTATTTCCATTGTCTAAAATTTATATCACTTAATTCCACCATTTATCACCTGCTCAACTCTACAGCTCAGCCAGGGCTCTCCTCTGGAAAGGAACTGGAATTTCAAGCACTGATTCAGACCAAACTCTGCCCAAAATGTGGCCTGAATATTTTACCTGGCTCATTTCTTCCTCCAACCCTTCATTTCACCCAGCTCCCCATTCCTGTACACAGATTTACACACTCCCATTCTTTGGAATTGTATTTCAAGTGAATCAATGTGGTAAATTATAATTAACCATAAACCAGCAATAAACAATTAACATTCTTATTTATCTTAAAGATTCAAGGGTGATAAATACCATGAGTATAAACAAAGAAGGAAAAGTAAATTAAATATTCAAATAAGCTTCTATTGTAACTGTTTTTCTAAGAGTAGAGGTAGGAAAATCACAGAATAATTTGGGTTGGAAGGGGTATCTTGAGATTATCCAGTCCATGGATGGAGAATCCACAATCTCTCCACTCAACCTGTTCCAGGATCCATCCAACAAAAGAAAAAAAAGAAAAAAAACAACAAAAAACCACAGAATAAAAGAGGGATTTTGTTGTGTTTTCATATGTTCAGAGAGGATTTGCTGTATTCCAGTTTGTTCTGTCGCTGGGCATCACTGGGGAGATCCTGGCTGTTTTCACTCCTTCCCAGCAGGGATTTATCCCCATCTGCATCCCCTCGAGTCTTCTCTTTCCAGTCTCAGCTTCTTCTCACACCAAAGATGCTCCTCCAGTCCCTCCTCCAGACTCTGCAGTAATTCCACAGATTTATTTCTGCCACTGGGGAGCCCAGAATTGGACCCTGCACTCCAAATGTGGCCTCAGCAGCGAGGAGCAGGTCAGGATTAGGATTTTCAGAAAATTAACCTGACTTGCCTGATTTTAATTACAAATGGTTGAAAGTGCCTACCCTGATTTACCCAATGGCTGTACCAGTCTTACAAATTCAGCTATAAAGAAAACATAAATATTTTTGTTCAAGACATGATGAGATTGACAAATCTGGAACAATTAAAGCAGTCAAGAGTTTCTTTATGTGGATTTTGTCCTGGCCAACAATGCCCTGTTGAAGTGATGGATATTTGTTTTATATCAAAATAAATCAAATGTGCTCCCCATTTTAAGAAATCGACCATTTCAATGGATTTCCCAAATATTTTTCCACATTATTCTACCCAGGTTGTACCATTTTCCCATCCCTGAGATCCCATTTCCAACTCCCATTTCCCCAACAGCCCCTGCCTCTGTCCTGTCACAAGATCTGGGATGAAAATAGAGGCTGGATCAGCACAGTATCCCATTACTGCCTGCAGCCTGCAGTGAATTTCCCTGCACCACAGGCATGGATACAGGGCTGCATCCCTGCCTGTGGCCTCAGGGCTCCCTGGGCTCTGTCCCCTCTCTCACCTGGTTTCCAGCCTGGATTTACCTGGGGACACCCAGGCCCTTCTGTGCCTCCATCCCCTGGGCACTGCAGCAGCACAGAAGCCTCAGGGAGCGATTCCAGAGCTGAAAATGCCCCCACATCCCAAACCCAGCCCTGTTTCTGCAGAGGGAAGGGGAAACATTCATCCCCAGGCACAAGCATCTTATTTTTATCTTGTTCAAACCCTACATGGCTCTGTGACTTCTGCTGCAAACACCACATCTCCACCCTAATTATTCTTCATTTTTCAGATTTCGGAGAACTCCCCCCCAGCTCTTAAGCACAGCCCAATGTGACTTTACCCCACAGCTGCTGCTGCTGCTTCTTCAGAGGAATCTTAAAGCAATTTGCACTTGCTTTGCAGGATAAACCTCCCATTGTGTGCTGTTCCCCAAAAATCAGCTTTTCCGGCAGCTGCCTGCAGATCTGGAGCTCTCTGGACTGAGGCTGTTGATGTTCCACATTTGTCCAAGTCAGGAATTAGCTGAAGCACCTCCTGTACATAAATTCTTGGGGCAAAAGCAACCTCAGAAGCCACAGCTGTAACAGGGTCCAAAAAATGCTCTGAGGAAGTTTCCAGATGGCCTTGGGTATGTTAAAATACGTCAGCACCTCCCCTGGACACCCCAACGTGTTCTGGCACTGGGTTTTTCATGGAATCACAGAGCCACTGGGCTTGGAAAAGCCCTCTGAGGCCATCCAGTCCAATCCCCACCTTGTCCAGCAATCCTTGGACACCTCAGCGATGGGGAATCCAAACCTCCCAGGGCAGCCCCTGCCGGCGTTTAACCCTTTCCATGAAGAAATTCCTCCTGAAAGTGCTTTTCGTGAATCGTTAAGGCTGGAAAAGACCTTTAAGATCACCAGGTCTCACTGTCAGCCCTGCACCACCACTGTTTTCAGCCTCAAGTGGCACAATCAGGTATTTTCTGGGCACTTCCAGGGATGGTGACTCCATCCCGTGTCTGTCATTTATCCTTGGAAGGTCTGGAATCTGCAGGCACCACTGCATGGAGAGGGATTATCTGCCTTACCATCAATATAGTGGAAAACACTGGATTTTAAGTCATAAAACTATTTTAATCTGAGATTTTATCTACTTTTCTCCATTCCATGCACGCTGCAAACCCCAAACCCCGGGAAGAGCTCGGAGCCAACCCCAAAGGCAGGAGCAGGCGCTGCCATTTGGCTCTCACGGTCACTTCAAAAGGCTTCGTTCCTAATGAGCAGCTGCATTTCCCCACCAGGAACTGCGGGGCCATAATGGCCCTGCTGCCAAACCCTGCTCATTTCCATCCCTGTGCACAGCCAGCCCTTTGCTCCATGCTAATGTGTTTTCCTAAACAAAAGGAGCCACAGCCAGCCCAGAGCTGACCTTCAAATTTGCTCCTGTGATTTGGATGGCTCTGAGTCTATTTGCCTGGTGGCTCTTTTTTATTTATTTATATTTTATTTCTTTTTTTTTTGAGAGTGGGGGGAGAGTGTTGGGATGAAAAGCGACACATTAATTCCTAAAAAAACACGCGCAAAGGAAGCAGCCAGGAGACAGGAGCTGCTGGGAGCCGTAGTTCCCTGCCAGACACACCCTCAGCCCAGTTATTCCCATTCTCCCTGTTTATAAACAACAAGGAAAATTCAATTCTGTTTCCTCGTCACTTTCCAGGTTCGGGATTTACACTTCGCTTGTTTCACATCACATTTCACATCCCTGGGAAGGGACAGAATTGGGAAATAAACAAAGAAATAAACATCCTCCTTTCAGTGCACCTGAAAAACACTGCCCTGGTAGCATCAGATCCTCAAACCCTGCTCAGGATTCCCTGTGTAAAAGCCAGGACACAATTCCAAAGGAAACAGCTTCCCCCAGGCCGCTTACAGAGGCATTTGGGGAAGTTCATAATACCCATCTTAAGGCTGAATACACTGCAAAACCGATGCTTCCAAAACCACCCCAGAAACCCACCGAAAATGCCCTTTTTTATATCACCAGGTGTGTAAAATAATGAGAAAAACCGCGGGATGGCTTTTGAAATGAGGAAATGAACTGTGCTTTGTCTCCTCGCCGAGCTATCCCTCTGTTCATCGCAGACTGATGGCAGCAGATGCAGGATCCCCTCCTCCTCCTCCTCCTCCTCCTCCTCCTCCTCCCCCAGCAATTGGTTCTGCTTCCCTGGCAGCCCGTGGAGGAAATCCATGGCATAGCCCTCCCACCCCAAACAAACAGGAAAACCCCTAAAAAACCTCCATGGTGTTCTCTATCCACGATAAACCAGCGCCTGTACCCAACGGCGGAGCAGTCTAGCCTGAAAATACATTTCTGGAGACGAGCCAAGAAAAGTGAAGGCACTTTCAGCCTGGAGAGCAGCCACAATGTTTAACACTTAAAAACTGGGTATTCACTGAGTTACTCTTGTATTAAATGTCCTTAAAAAAACCCCTCTGACAAAACCCACACGCAAAAGATCCAAGACTAAAAAAACCAGCCCAAGAGTCAAGTTGGGAATTTTCAAGTTCATGTGTCAAGGGGATAAAGTTGATACAAAATCCTCTCTATTCTTTAGGAAACCACAGTTCTCAGGATGTACATGAAAGGAGAGGAGCCATCTGCTCTGTCTATAAATCAGCTTCTAAATTATCAGAGATTGTTTTCATTTTAAAGCAGACTAAATAAATCATCGCTAGCACAGGCCACGGGGATACACACAAAATGTGGAATTATTCTAAAAGACATAAAAGACACGGTTTGCTTGTGAACCTACCCCCCACAACAGTTTCCTCAGGAAATCCACACTGATAAAATATCTCTCTCTTGCCTCCTCTTATATTTAAGCTTAAGGAGTTTTTTCCAGCAGCACAATCATAAAATAAATAAAAATAAATAGAACACCCTCTTGTACTGACATCTCCACAGCTTTCAAAGCAAAATTCCTTCTCCCCCCATCACAGACTGGTGAGCTCAGCTGGGAAAAAGGTACAAGAGCAGAGCATCTTTTAGGGCGGAAAGCAGAGCTGGATGTGCTTGGTGCTGCTTTCACCATAAACACTGCTGCTGCTTTGTTCTAGCTTTTTAATATTTTATTTGGTTTTTGTGTTCTCCATTTTATGCTGATTTAACAGTTCCAGCTGTGCAGCTCCCTAGGCAGTCTCCATATTCATAATTATTATTATTGGATAAACATGTATTTGAGTGGGGCAACAGATGATATGCAGATAATTTTTCTTTTGCTTACTCCCATTTATTTCCCCTGGGAAAAAAAGAAAAAAACCAGCAAAAACCCCAAAGCAAGCCGCTTTATTGTGCCCTCCCACAGCTGAGAAAGGCAGTGTGGATGTGTCAGGGAGGCGATGGCTGTGCAATCGCAGGGAGCAGTCTGGCACTGAGCACGGAGAGCAGGAATGTGCAGCCACGGGGATGGGAGGGTGTGGCCGGGCCAGATGCGGAGCTGGATACGGGAAGAGCTGCCGGCAACGGGAGCACAACCCCTCCTTTACTGCACAGACCCTCTCGTCAGCGCTGCTTTTTGGGCTTTTGGCATTAAAGAGAGCCTAAAGTGCAGCGCTTCGGATCAGGGCGGGTGCTGCGCTGGTGTTAAACAGGTGGCTGGGGTTTGGCAGCAGCCCTGGGGACACTGGTGGCACTGGTCACCACGACAGCGACTGTCACCACGAGAGCAGGGAGAGCCCCGGCAGCGGGAATTGCTTAAGGAGATAGAAATGCTCAGCCTGGGGAGAGGTGCTGGGTACGGAGCCAGGGATGGAAGACGGCAAGGACACACCGACAGCTCCAGGGAGCGCAGGGACACGGACACAGCGCCGGGAGCCGGACACCAAAAGCGGAGCCGAGAGGGGCTCGGTGACATCTGCGAGGTGGCGGCGGCACAGCCAGCCCGGGATGCTCTGGAGGGACGGGGGACACGGGGCTGAGCAGGACAGGACGGGACAGGGAGCAAACACTGGCGGAGCCCAGCGCGGCTCGGGGAGCGCTCCCCGGGGAGCGCCGGCACGGACAGCGCCGCGAGGAGGGACGGACAGACGGACGGACGGACGGACAGCACAGGATGCACTCCGGACGGGATGGACAGCACAGGGATGCGGCTCGGAGGAGGGATGCCGGCTGGGGCGGGGCCGGCGAAGGTGTGGCCGCTCCATCCCGCCGCTCCCAGCCCAACCTGCCGCTCCCGAACGCGGGCGGTGGCGACTGGGGCGGCCACCGGCGGCTCCCGAGCGGCCACGGCGGGGCCACCGCCGCACCGCTCGCGCCCGGGGCCGCTCCACAACGGCAGCGCCCCGCGCCCCTCCTTTTTCTTTCTTTTTTTCTCTCCTTCTCCTCCTTCTCTTTTCATCATTCCAGCCGCTCCACGGCCATCGCATCCCTCGCTCGCTCCCCGGCCGCGTCCGTGCCCGGCTGGCGGAGGGCGGCGGCCGCGGAGCATCCCGGCGGTGCGCACCGAGCCCGCCGCGACAGCCGCAGCATCCCCTCCGCGCCCATTGTCTGCGCTCCCCGCGCACCGACCCGCACGGCCCCGCCGCTGCTCCCCCACCCAGGGGCAGCCCGGCCGCCTCTTCATCCTCCTCATCCTCCTCCTGCCGCTGCCACCGCCGTCCTCCCGCCGCGGCCCCCCCGCAGCATCCCGGGGTCCGCCCGACCCCATTGTTCGCGGCGCGCCCCCGCCCCCGGCGCCCCGCGTACCTGCGGCTCGCAGCAGGACGAAGGCGCAGGGCAGCACGGCGAGCGGCAGCAGCATCGCACCCATGGAGCCGCCCGCCGGGGCTGCGGGCGCGGGGAGGGCGCGGAGAGCCGAGCCCGTGTGGCCGCTCCGCTGCGCTCGCTGCGCCCGCCGCGTCCCGGCGCCGCCGCGCTCACTGACAGCGCCGCGATCCCTCCGCCCGCCCCCCGCCCCGCGCTGATCCCTCCGCCACGACAAATAGTGCCCGCTGCGCGCCCGGCGGGGACCGCGCGGAATGAACCCGCTCTCATTCTGGAATGGGCAAAGAAATAAATAAACCCGCAGATCAGCTTTGATAATTGCTGTCGCATTGTTGGTAGCTGTCATGGCATCGTTTTTAACTATTAGCACATGATTATGCTCTTATATATGATAAATTACATATTATAATTATATATTATAATATAATTGTAATGTATTATTAATATATTATCGTTTATATTATATTCATTTTTGTCACATTATTATCATCATAGCATCATTACTAATTATCATCACATCATTACATTGCATTATATTATATTATATTATATTATATTATATTATATTATATTATATTATATTATATTATATTATATTATATTATATTACATTACATTATATTATATTATATTATATTTATTATATTATATTATATTTAGTATGTTTATTATATATTATATTATATTATATTATATTATATTATATTATATTATATTATGTTATATTATATTTATTATATTATATTTTATTATATTATATTATATTATATTATATTATATTATATTATATTATATTATGTTATATTATATTATATTTATTATATTATATTTTATTATGTTTATATTATATTATATTATATTATATTATATTTTATTATATTATATTATATTTTATTTTATTATATTATATTATATTATATTATACTATACTATATTATATTATATTACATTACATTATATTACATTACATTACATTATATTATATTATATTATATTATATTATATTATATTATATTATCAATTATCATGCCATCAGTAACTATTATCACATTAACATAAAAATAGATATTATTAATAATTTATTATTAATTATAATTAATAGTATTATAATATATAATATATAATTATTAGGAGTCTTGGAGAGATCATTACATCAATTAAGGCAGCTCTTTTTCCCTGCAAGCTGACATCCCCAAAAACTGGAGCAGAAGTTATGTGAAGAGAGAATATTGCACGCAACAAATACCAGGAATTATTGTGCACGGTGGGGGAGCGGTTGTTCCAGCAGATCTTTATTCCCATTAAACAACATTTCAGTCCATGGTGTGGGAATTTTAACTCCCAGGGTGGATAAAGGCAAGAAATCACAGGGAATTCAGCAGAGGAAAAATCACCCCAAACCCCCTCCAGCTCAGGGATGGGGCAGAATAAAGGAGAATCTGGAGACACCATTTCACCTGTAGCAGAATTCCAGAAATACGAGCTTTTCTCTCAAAAATACTCCACAGAGCAAAGACACCAAGTGTCTAGCCTGAATTTAAGCCTCCAAGTGATTTAAAAACAAAATAATGGATTTTTATGATGAAAATCCAATGGAGGTGAGTCCCAGGCATATCCAAATGGAATGAGGTGCTCCAAGTACATTACCTGACACATTTCCCTTTTTTTTTGGCCATTAACAGAGGTTTATGGGCCGTGCACGTGCATTTCTTTTAGTTAATATATAAAATGAAAAGGGGAAAAAAAATCCCATCAATCAATAACTGAAGTGCAGGTTTCAGTTATTGACTTCACCGGGTACTTGGCATAAAAGCCAGCAGGAAATTTGAAGTTTTCTGCCGCATTTAAAAGCAGCAGCAGTGGAATCTGTCAAATTAATTCCACTTCTGCTATGCAAATATAATAAAAGTGAATTTTAACCATACAGGCATTTCACAAATATTAGACCCAGATTTGTAAGCCACAAAGCAGAGCTCTCCCTTTTTTGTAGGCTCTGGAGAAGGGACATAATTAGGGAGTGCACCTCAGAATTCCCCCTGCTCAGACGGGGATTATTCTGTGCTCTGCAGACGTTTATGGTGATGGATAACAACACTATGCAAAACGACCTCAAATCAATATTCTTCACAGCCAGGCTATAAAAGCAGAGATAGTTCCTTGAAACATCCCTCTCCTTGTCACGGATTATTTTTAAAAGTCTTTATATAGAGGAGAAGAAAATCTCCCTTTCCTTGTTTGGACGCCGTGGCTCACAAAGATGTTCATGTGCTCTGGTGATGTCAAAAGGAATCAGGGTGAATTGGAGAGGTAAAATTAGAGCCCACAAATTGAGAATCCGAGCACTCCAAAGCTCTGGTTTGTGTCCATACCTGGAGCCAGCTCCAAGCTGGAGCCGGGATTTCTCCTGGAGTTCTGCTTCCATGCCCAGAGCTGTGAGAATAGGGGTGTGGAGCTGTTAGTCATGGAAATATCCAGGGAAAGGGAC
Organism: Pseudopodoces humilis; assembly: GCF_049639895.1. Taxonomy (NCBI): domain Eukaryota; kingdom Metazoa; phylum Chordata; class Aves; order Passeriformes; family Paridae; genus Pseudopodoces; species Pseudopodoces humilis. Next base: position 5,512,787 of record NC_142224.1, on the reverse strand, counting down.
CTCATGGCCGTGCTCTGTCAGCCTGACTCACAGCTCACATGTCACCCAGCTGATGGCGTTCCTGGAAGTCACCTGGCACTTGTGGGAATAAAGGAAATCTTCCATCTCTGAAGCCAAAATGTTAAATTTAACATGCACGCTTCCGTGTATAAAACCATTGCACACTGCCAGTGTGCAGCAAATGTCTCATTTTAATATTTTTAACCTACCCAGTCAACTCTGGTGCTTCAGTTCAGAGGAGAAAAGGATTATCAGCTGAGCAGAATAGCAGAAATTAAGAGGGTTGTAAAGAGTACATGAGGATTAATTGACTGCTCTCTTCCACTCTTCCCGTGGTGTCACCGGTTTCTGTTTAAATTTAAAATATTAAGGATATTTAAAGCACCTCCATCACCCAGTGCCTCTAAATAACAGATATCAGCATCACTAATACCTGGCTATTTTAAAAGAACAGCTGTTCTAGTTGCTGCTTTTATTTATAATAATCTCAATTCCAAGCCTCACCATCGTGTCATGCACATTACTGCAAGTGTAAAACCAGTGTGTGCAAAATTAGCGTAGAAGAGACTAAAACAAGAGGGTGTCTCATGGTAGCAAGCAATAAAGGATTGCTTTAATTGAAAAAACCCATCCCTCAGTCTGCTTTGATTTTAAAAAAGTATAAATATGCCCGGCAGGAATGTTCAAGCACATGTGAAAGTTATGAGGAACCACATTCTCTGCACATGGAGCTGCAGTGCCAGACCCACACTCCGCAGATTTATCCCACAGAATTCCCTCTAAAGCACCAGCCACCACTGGACTCAGAAATTTAATGAACCCCAGCCCCAAAAAGCAAAGAACTATCAAAAAAAAAACAGAAAAAAAACAAGAGTAATTGACAACTTTTTGCTCCTCTCTTTCCTTACCACAGGGAAAGTTCCAGAAGACGAATCCACTGGAGCAGAACTGTGCTTTAAACTTTCCTCTTGCAGAGAGGCAGCTAAACAGGATTCTGCTGATTGCCCACAAGGCAGGCAGGTAGGCAGTCATTCCACGAGAAAAAGGAGTCATTCCATTTTTAAATCAGCCCAGAGCAGAGCTGAATGTTTCCCCAACATTTTTTGGTTGTGACTGGATTTCAGGCACAGAAGAACAAAACTTGTAACAGAATCTCACTCTCTGATTCTGTGTTATGTCAGCCTCACATTTCTCTAAAAATATTGTGGAGAGGATAAAAATATGAGTAAAGGAGTGTTTCTATTTTTACATAATGGTCTTAAGATGGTGCTGAAATGCAATGAGAAAGAAAAAGATCCTGGAAAATTCTTGCTGTTGAGACAAAAATCATTTTTTTTCTGGAACTGGATACATCCAGTTAGCAAAGCCTGGATGGAGGCTCTGGGATTTACAACATCCAGGCTGCTTTGAGGCACTTCCCAGGCACATCTGGATGTTAAAATTCAGCCATGGAACCTTTGGGCACCACGTTTGGCATTTAATCTTTGCCATCACCAGCCTGGGGGCCCGAATTCACTCGTGAGCATCACCCCAAGACCCCAGTGCTGCCCCTCCAGCCCTGACCACGATTTTCAGAGCTCTGCCTCATGGACCTACCCTTGATTTTTAGTCAGTTTTCATTGCTGCTGCTCTTGTGCTCCAGTCTGAATTGAAGTGACATGAAATGATTTCCTAAACACAAGATGCTGCTCCACAGTCAGGTACTTCATATAAAGCATTCAGCAGCAATGGATGTGGTGGTTTTCATCTACATGTAAGGGTTAGGAGGTTTTAGGTTGGCATGAATGCCACTCAAGCCATGCAGATGGGATCAGGAGAACATCTTTAGTGTGGCTTTAGCTCTCTTCACACAAGTTTCATCTCTGATGAGGAATTGTTGGGCGACAGATCAGCGGTTCTGTGCTGGCAGGAGCGGTGCCAGATGATGTAAGATGATGCATTTCTCTGGCAGATGTCTGCCATCTGCACAGCTGCTCCAGCCTCTCCTGGAGAAGGGCTGTGCTCGTCATGGAAAGGGAAAAAAACAACACAAACCCCTCTTGCTATCACTCAGGATCCTCTTTGAAGCCATTCTGACCCCAGTCAGGTAGGATGATCAGGGGCAGACACCGCCCCCGGCAATCAGGGGGTCCCTAGGGCCTGTAACTTGTCTTGATAAATCTCCTGGAGACAAACACATCATCACCCCTAAATACAGCTCAGCTTGTGCAGCTTCCCCTGCACTCCAGCAGCAGCCCTGGAGAGATGCTGGAATTCGGCACGTTCCCCCATTATTTCATATTTCCCATTTCACAAAACTCGGTTTCCCCAAGCCCGTATTGCTCTGAAACCCCAAACTCGGCGTCTTTTAACAGCACAGCCCCTGCTGAGGGCACAGCCAGAACAGGCCAAAGTCACCTTAGCTGAACACATTTAGGAATTTGATTTAGTGATGTGTCTCGTGCTTCCCTGTAGGGAACCTGTGGCCAGAAGGAAGCTGAAAACAGAGCTTACACCGTGCAGCACAAGGCCAGTCCTCAGAGCAGGATGGAAATAAAGGCAAGAACAACAAAATATCCCTTCCCCTCTCCCTCATGCCCTTCTCCAAATGTAAACTCCATAACAATAATGTGAGTAATTAAAACCTAAGCTGTGATTTGTCCTTTCAAGTGTATTTAATGTTACAAAGCCTCTGCAACTGTGGGATCTTGCCCCTTTTTTTTTGCCATTTCAAGGTTTGTTTCTTGTTATTCCAGTTCCAGATTAGAAGGGATGTAAATATTTTCCTTCTCAAAGCCAAGCTATTCTGCAAAGATGGTTTTTTTCTAAATGAAAGCCATTGCCATTCCACAGCCCACACTCCCTTTGTATTGCCCATTTTTTTTTGAAGCCTAAACCAGCCCCTTGGGCATGCTAACACTCAGCAGTGTATCAGAGGAAATGAGTCATGATTCCAGGGCTAATCAATATCCACAGTGCACTTCACTCCCAGCACGGGCAGGAGTCACAGCCAGCCATAGCACCAGGCCATCAAACACAGCCTTTGTGCTGGGGTTAACTTTAAGATCAGTTTTTATTTTATAAACAGTCAAACGCTTAACAAAGTTGTTGCACCGCAGGAAATCACTTTCAATATTTCAAATTGCCATCTTTATGTGTCTGACCAAGCTTCACTTCTAAAATAATCCCACTACAAAAGTTCCTTCTGAGCCTGTAGGGAAAGGATCCTGTCCTGGTGTCAGGCTGGTATTTCCTATTTTTATTACCAAGATCAAAATATTCAGCAGAGGGAGCAAAGCTGTTTGTTTGTAGGACCTTTATAATGCATGTGGAACGTGCATCTTCCTGCAGGACACTTGTTGAACACTTTTTTTTAAACTTATTACACTTATTTTAAATTTTCCCCCAAAAGTAATTCCTATGATGTAATCAAGAAATATTTCAAAATCAGGAAATCTACGTGAAAAAAGAAAATCCTGCTTAATCACAGGTTCATCTTCTGCCCATTGCCCCCATTTTTGATTTAACAGCATGGAAAAGGCTGCAGAATAATTCATCTTGGCATGAAGGGTGTGTGGTCTTGCTGCTGGCACCATGAAATCATCCAAATTGTGCTCTCCATATCAACCACAGGACAAATGCAGCAAATAAAAGGAAAATGCAGTAGCAGAAGATCCCGTTTCACGTTTCTGTGTTGTGTTTCCAGTTCATTTAAGGGATACACAGGGTTAGGTGTGGGGAGATGACATGGGGCACCCTCCTCGACCTGGGGGAGAATCACAATTGGGATCAGCATTGTTACCTGAGACTGTTGGGGGTTTTTTCCTCACTCTTTTCCAACTCCATGAGGGAAAAAAAAATAATTAAAAATTCAGCAACAACTTATGGAATTAGTCCCTGGATTTTAGTTTGATATCTGAGTCATTTAAGCTAAAAGTACAGCTCATCATATTTTTTTCTGTAATGCAGCCCCAGGGTTGGGCTTTTTTTGCGTAACAATCTTCTGTACATCAAGACCTGGTTTCTGCTTTCTTAGCTGAGCAGTAATTTTGTATTTCTGGCCTTTTTGCAGTAAAATCCCAGTTGGAAATTGGTGCTTACCCATGAACAGAAACATCATTTTCCTACTGTCCCACTCCAAGCCCAGCAGCACAAAGAGCCCCTGTCAGGGCAGAGATGAACATAAACAATCCCAGCTGGGGGCTCCAGCACATCCCTCCCTGGAACACTGATCCCCAGGGACGATGTCACTGGAAACCAAAGAGGTTTTTATAGAAGGAGAGGGGGAAACCCTTAAAGGTTGTGTTTGGGGTGTCCTGGCAAGGCCCTGAGAGCTGCCAGCATCACCACGGAGCATCCCAGCGAGGGAGGCACAGGGAAATCACCTGGCCTGGGTCTGTGCCTGGGGAATTGTATCAACACTCGTCATGTGTGGCACCGAGGGAGCTTCACTACCTTTGGTTGATGCTGCTGGCTGGGGAAGGGAGGAACAAGGGCTGTGTGCTCCAGCAGGGCGACAGCAGGGCCGCAGATGGAGGCAAAAGATGCCACTGCCACCACTGCCGAAAGCTCTGCGGGCTGAGAAAGGTCCTCTCCTTCTGCTGGGAGCTTCAGCCTGTGAGAATCCACAGCTCCAAACCCTCTGCTGCCAGTGGCAGGAGAGAATTCCCGCTGTATCCCGTAAAAAGTGGTGAATTTGTTATTGCCCCTGGTTGGCTGGAGGCTGCAGCGTGGGCTCCCTGCCCCTCTGCAGGATAAATCCTGCACGGAACCTGGGCTCACACAAACTCCGTGCAGTCGGTCCTCAGCTCAGACTGGCAGCTTCAAGCCTCTTCAGAAGGAACGATTTTCATGGTCTCCTCACCATAATAATCATTATTCACTTTTATTTTATGTGGTTACAGGTGGAAAAAACGGGGCTGGGGAGCTCAGGCAGTTGGATTTCAGAGGCTGAACAGACCTGCTGAGTCCTGGTGCTCACTAATCCATCGCCTACTGCCTTCTGCTGTGACCTTCTGCAGTTCTTCACAGTGCCCCAGCCTGTGAAATGTTCCCAGACTAATTAGCCAAAGTGTTTAATAAAGAACGGGGCTATTGCTGGTAATTTAGCATCTCATTTCTGATGTATGGCGTTACAGCGTGTATTCCTGAAATCAGCCATTAATTCAGGCAACACATTTTCTGGCATTGGGAAGATAATGGCTCCCAATTTTCCTTGGTTTAACCTCCTGCAAATCTGCAAGACTTTCTGCAAGAATAATTTCAATTCGAACATTCCCTGAGTGAATTGTCTTATTTTCCAGAGAAACCAATAAAAAACAATGAAAAAAACAAAAAAAAAAACCCCAGAATGGTATTAAAAATGAAAAGTTTCTCTCAGCAGGAAGTGACAAGGCCAACTTGGAAAAGTCCAGGATTTGTTACAAGCAAGCTGCACCCTGGCAGTAAAACCCAATCCCAAACAGTTGCTTGGGCCAGAACTCTGCTGTGTTATTATGGGGGTGCTCAGAGCAGAAAATGTGATTTACCAGAGCCACGCCAAAAGCTCCTGCAAGCAGCTGCTCCCGAGGTTTCTGCCATTCCAGCAGTGGGGATGGGGCAAGCTCCCACCCAGCTCCTGGAGCTGTGTGAATCTTAGGGCTGCATTGAATGTGGGGGTAGCTCAAAGTTTTTTGGGGCAAACAAAAATTCCCCCAGCCCTGGTGGAGCTCTGGGCTCCAGTGCAGCTGCCAGGATGCTCTGCTGCGGGAAAAATGGGAATTGCTGCTGCTGGAATCTTCTCATGAAGGAACTGGAACAATCTCCCATCCTTCCTGCTAGCCACAGAGCCCTTTTTAGGAGTCATGTTTTGCCTTTTCTGGTCTGGTTTTTGCTGATTTATGTCCTGGCACACCTGTGAATCCCCAAACAGGCGCTTTGTCCTGGAAAATAGCTGGAAGCCCTTTGGAATAATCAGAATTCATCTCTCCCAGAGAGGCCAGACCTGGGTGGGCTGGTGAGAGGGGCTCTGGTGGAGGGCTCAGGGGTTGGATCTTTGCATCTGGGATTTGGAGCTCACTGCCAGGAAGGGCAATGGCAGGAGCAGCCAAACAGCAGCTTGGAAAGGGAACAAAAGATGCTTCTGAGCTCCGGACCCTGCATGGGTTAAGGGCTTCTGGAGGCTGAGGAAAGAGCCATTGCTGAGATGCTGAGCCGATTGTGCTGCTCTGCAGCCATTCCCAGGGTTATTCCCAGCTCCACGCCTGGCCTGCAGCGTGCTGGAGGCTGCAGAGGGAGCAGGGATTGCTCCTGGAGGCAGCCACGGCTTTGATGGGTAATTGAGGAGCCCTTTGTTCCCTGACCCTGATTTAGTGCCCCTCCTCTGGGACAGGAAGGTTCTGGCTCTGCCGGATCCCTGCAGTGATCCAAGCCCCTCTGCATTGTTCCAGTCCCGGCTGCTGCATGGTTTGGAGGTGAATTTGGGCAGGAAAACACATCCCCTTCATCGTTTACTCCTTGCTGTGCTGTGAGATCTCAGCTCTAGCCTTGGGCTGGCAAATTTGGGGTGTGCCAGCTCCATTCCAGCCTTTGCCAGCTCTGGGGACCCCCAGAGCCACAGCAGCACCTCCTGCCGCTGCTCCTCGGGGCTCCCCCGCTCCCACACCGGGGTTCTGCCGCTCACACCCAGCTCCAGAGCTCCTGACAGCATTCCTGGCTTCCCTGGGCATCCCGTGGCCGCTGTGCCACAGCTCTGACACGCTCAGGCTGTCCATCTCCATGGACTGGGGATGTGTGGGGTAACGCTGCGTGAGGAAAAGGCCCTAAACTGCAGGAACAGGGTGCTCTGATGAGGGTAATCTGTGTTTTCCCAAAGCCTCCTGGCAGTTTTGATTTGCACCATCAGGGTGGAATCCAGTTTGCTGCAGGGACACGGGATCTGGGCTCACCCATCAGCTCTGCTGTGACATCCCTGCAGCCCTGGTCCTGCTGTGCTGCTTGCATTTGCCCCAAGAGGAGCTCAAAAGTAAGGAGAAAACTGTGACTTTGCATTTACAGCCTATCCGTGGCCCATTGTGTCCTTGTTGTTATCTGTGAGGGGAAAAAATTCCATTAAAATTTGGAGGTGGGAGATAAATAAATGCAATTATATTTCTGGATATCAGCAGCAAACTCCTGACAAAGTTCCAATGTTGTTTTGGTGCTGGGGATTAGCTGATAGTGTTAAAAACAAGGCTGAAATAAAGAAATCTTTAACTGATAAAACACAGGCTTTCCCTTCCTGCTGCAACCAAATGTTTAGGAATAAAGGGTGTAAACTGTGATTAGGAGGCAAAATATTTGGCTCAGAGCAGGTCTGAAATTTACCAAAGACAGGGATGAAAGTTGGAGTGTTTGAGTGCGAGTGGTGATTATGTTCTGGTCAGTAATTACAGCCTTTGAGCCTGACAGAACACTGAAATTCCATTAAATCCTGAGATTTAAGGTGGACTGGGCCAGATTTCCCATCCTGTTCATCGTCTGGAAGCACCTGCAGATGAGAAGAAAGAAATCCTCTGTTGAGGAAAACCCGCAGCACCACCTGTGCTCGGAGCTCTCTCAGAAGAGAGGCTTTCCCCCCCCTTTTTTTTTTTATAATGTTTGTATTCCAGTTGTGGTTTCTTTTGATGAGTTCATTTGCCTTTGTGTGGTTTGTCTGATTGCGAGGCATTCCTCCACTGAAAGAACATAAATATTTACAGAGCGCCCGACATCAGAAATGTCTTTTGTAGCGAGATTCCATCACTTACAGCCTGCAAGGAAAACTTGCAATTAACTGCGATGGGTGGCTGGCATTTGCATCCAGGAGACAAATCCAATTTACTGGGTTTGATAGCACCAGGATTGGAGGTTTTCTCAGGAAAACATGGAGCTTTCTCATTGTTAAAAGGCAATCTTGGCCTAAATTCCTGCTTGAACGCGTTGTGATCAGGCAGCGAGAGGATATAAAAGTGAGCCCTGTGAAAACGTCCCGGCTTTGATTTGGTTCCAAAGCTGATGGGACAAAGGGAACACCTGCAGGAGCCCATCCCTGGGGAATCCACACACTTCTGAGGGAGCTTCAAAGCTGCTGGCTCCAGCTCCTGCTCCTCCTGCCACAACAAAACCACTCAGGTGTGGGGACAGCAGCTCCATCCTCGCCCAGCCCCTCCAGAGCCCAGCACAGTCACACCAGGAGGTTTTCACAGGCCCAAACCTTTCAGGGACAGGGATGCAGAATTCCCTTAATGCCTCTGTCTCTCCAAACACCTCTGCCCATGTCCCCATCCCATCTTATTGCCACAGGAAATTTTGGGTGTGGTGGAAATCTCTGGGGAGGTTTGCAGTGCCCAAGGAAGGGCTGGAGGTGGCACTCAGGGCTCTGGGCTGGGGACAGGGTGGGCATTGGGCACAGCTGGGACTGGATGGTCTCAGAGGGCTTTTCCAACCTCAGTGATGCTGTGATTCCATGGAAAAGTGATGGTTTAACCCAGCAGGGACGAAGGCTGGAGAGCAGTCAGGCCTCCCCAGCACCGGCCTTGCTGTTGCCATGGCAATGTGGCAGTGGCCTGACAGCTAAAGTTCAGCTCAGCTGGGCTAAATCCGGCTTTTCTTTGTTCAGACCGGGATGCTGTGGTACCAGAGCCGGTGGGATCTGCCAGGTGTGGGGTGGCAGGAAGGGCACCCATGGCTGGAGACAGCAGCACTTCCAGGGCATCCTCCCCCTCTCCGGGGTGACCCCGTAGTTCCTGTACCTGTAATTCATTAATTTCAGTGGTGTTCAAGAGCACGTCCTGCTAATTCCATTGTTTTCTTCTGTTTGGCCAAGCAGGAAAATCCCAGCAGCATCTTTCCTTAGCATCCATTTTTCTGTTGCTGGGTTGATTTCACCATGGGATCATTTAAATTGGAGAAGACCCCTGAGATCATCGAGTTATCCCAGGAGAAATGAAAATATTGACAGGAAACTAGACAGGATCTATTATCATGGAATCAGGGAATGGGTTGGGTGGGAAGGGAACTTAAAACTCATCCTGTGCCAAACCCCTGCCATGGCAGGGACACCTCCCACTGTCCCAGGCTGCTCCAAGCCCCAGGCTCCACTTCCAGGGATCCAGGGGCAGCCACAGCTGCTCTGGGAATTCCATTCCAAGGCCTCCCCACCCTCACAGGGAAGGATTTTCCCCTAATATCTCGTATTAAAACATCTGATTACTGAATGGAATTGACTCACAAAACTGAGCGCTTAAGGGCCAGATCTCGATAAGCTTTAAAAATGATAGTCAAGCAAGAAAGAGAGGCCTGATCCCAGTGGGACACAGCACTCTGCTCCATGCCACGTGCATCAGTGTCACCAGTGTCACCAGTGCCACCAGTGTCACCAGCAGAGGCTCTGCCGGTCACTGATGCTGCCCTGCTCTGCTTCCCTCTCTGCCTGCTGCTTCCAAACACCATTTCCCTGCCTTGGCTGCAGCCTGTGGCTCCTGCTTTGTCCTCTGGAGCCTCCTGGCCCTGCACATCCAAAATCAACCCCAATCCCCTCCTGGGACTCGCAGGAAGCCTCTTCTGCACGAGGTACTGTGTTTCCAGAAGCCAGCTCCTGCAAGGGAGGCCGTCAGCTCCTCCCTGGCCAGAGTTCACACGGGGGCTAAAGGAGAGCAGGGCCTTTCCAGCAGCCATCAGGCTGAGTTACAGTGACACGCTGATGCTTCCTCCTGCTCCCAGCAGGGCTGTTTTCCTCCCTCCATCAGCACATTTCAGCCCCTTCTCACCGAGTGTCCTTCACACAGCGTGTGCATCTCCTGCTGCCGGCTCTGAGTGCTCTGTGCTTTCCCCAGGACAAGGGAGGGGGAGCGGGACAAGGGGTCACAAACACCCCCCACAACCCCAGGAAATTCCCCGTGCTGGAGTCAGGCAGGAAGCTTGGGAAAGGCTTGGGGGAAAGAGACAATTTTCTCCTCGCTGTCCACCCACCTGGCCCAGCAGGGCAGAGAGGATCCGATACCGTGTGGGCGAGGAATGCGTGCCCATGAAAACAAACACGCTCTGCTGATGAAAGCCCACGCTGGGGGACCCGGGGGGGACACAGGGGACAGGCTCTGGGAAGGGAAGTGGGAGCTGGCTCCTGTTCCTGGCCGCTGCCCCGAGCTGTGACCTGGAGCACATCCCAGCCCCGCTCTGCGCCTTTTCTCTCCGGGTGTCAAGTGGGACGCTGGCCCTGCCCGAGTTCCCAGGCGGGCAGAAAGGCAGCCTGAGCCTTTCCCATGTGCAGCCCCTTGGCAGAGGGAGGCAGGGCTGCTCCGGGACACGGGCACGGAGCCGAGAGGGCACAGAGGAGCTGGGTGCCCTCCCCGAGCCCAGAGTGCTGCAATGGCACTGCTGGCCCAAAGCATCCCCAGGCTGCCAGCCCTGCTGTTGGGTGGTCACCTGCCCATCGCCCCCCCAGAGCTACCAAAGGAGCAGCAGGAACTCTCGGAGCGCCCTGCTGTCCTCGCAGGAGGTCTTTACAAAGCTTCTGAGAGCACCAGCAGAGCGTTTTTGCTGCGCCGAGCTCTGAAGCTCCTGTTCCCTGCCACATCTGAGCCGCTTCCCTGGCGTGCTGGGAAAACACACCTGCAGTGCAGCAGGCTCCCTCCGGAGCTGCAGGTGTGCCCAGATGTGCCCCAGGTGTGCCCAGGTGTGCCCCAGGTGTGCCCAGGTGTGCCCCAGGTGTGTCCCAGGTGTGTCCTGGGTGTGCCCAGATGTGCCCAGGTGTGCCCAGATGTGTCCCAGGTGTGTCCCAGGTGTGTCCTGGGTATGCCCAGATGTGCCCCAGGTGTGCCCAGGTGTGTCCCAGGTGTGCCCAGATGTGTCCCAGGTGTGCCCAGGTGTGCCCAGGTGTGCCCAGATGTGCCCAGGTGTGCTCAGATGTGCCCAGGTGTGCTCAGGGCACCGACAGCTCGTGCTGAGGTGTCTCTGTGTCCCAGGGAGTGTCTGTCAGGGCTGGGGATGGGGGACAGCAACACAAAACACAAACCCCGACAGGCAGCAGCGGGGGGGATGAGTGTGGATTTTGGAGCAGTTTGGATTTCCTTGGGGGGAAAGCCCAGCTGCTGAGGTGGGGATGCAGAGCTGTTTCCACACACTCCTGACCGATGGCAGGGCTGACACCCGAGCTGCAGCAGCCACGGGGGAGTGGAAGGTGTCTGGGAGCGAGGATAACCCCGCTGGGGAGAAATCACTGCTGCTCAAAAGAGCCAAAGGAATGCAGCTCTCTGCAAGAAACAAACACAGAAACAAGCAGCAGAGCCGGGTAGGGGCTGGGGACACGTGTGTCCCACCTGTGCCCCCTCAGAGAGCAGCTCTGGACAATATTCCCACCGCTGGAGGTGCCAGAATGGGCATTACTGAGCTGGGAGAGGCTCAGCAGTGCCAAGCTCTGTAGGAAACACCTGAGAAAGCAGCAGGAAGGTGAGGTGGGAGTGCTCAGCCTTGTGGTGGTGACCCACTTTATCCTCCACGCCTTGAAGGGTTCAAATACCTGACAAATGACTCCCCCACATCTTTTGGGCTTGGGCTGTTTTCTGTCTGCACACCTTGGGCTGTTTTTCATCTGCACACGGAGATGCTGATTTGATAAAGGTTTATTTTCCTTGTCTGGAGGAGAGTTTCCCTGGGAAAACAGCCCAGCTGCCTCCTGCAAGCTGAGATGGGCACAAGGAATTCAACCCTAGGACAGTCTGGGGCAGTTCTGAGGGGCCTTTCCACTGGAAATGCTTTTTCTGGGCCCAAATCTTTGCTCTGCATCCAGACATCCAACTCCTGGCTGGCAGTGATACCCCATTGTCTGCCAAGGAGTCCAGAGCATCCCTCATCCCCTCCTGCCTGAGGAAGCAGCAGGAAGATCCATCTTGCCCTCTCCTTAGCTGTGTTTTATAGCTTCAATACTCACCTCCACATTCTAATTGCCTGTATTTTAATTGCCTCTCCCCCCACATGATAAATGCAAAGCTCACAGAACCTGTTCAGGGAGAGGAAAAAACAAAGGACTGGCAATAAAACTGGCATTTCCTAACGTATTCTTCCTCACAGAGACTCCTGGCCTGCAAGAACTCATCTCTCAGTGCAGGGAGGATCTGAAAGCATTCAGATCATGCACACCTTATCAGTTGGGGAAGTAATAAATAATAAGAGCAATAATAATTAGCAATTACTTCCCAATGTAATTTAGTTCTTTAGAGAGGAGCTCCAAGTACCCTTCCCTGCTCCTGAGGAGGCTGTGACCCTGGCCCAGCGGGACTGGGAGGATTTAATTGTGGCACTGAGTAATTTCTGTGATGTGGAGCAGGAGGAGCTGAAGTGGAGCAGGCTGGCTCGGGACCTTGCTGACATTCAGCTGTTGGGAGAATAATTGTGGGACAGGGAGGTGACTTTTTACCTGCTCAGCTCTCACCTTGAAGCCCCATCCTGCAGGTTCCTACCCAGGCAGGGGCCAGCAGTAAAATTGCCTGTTCCTGCCCTTTGAGAAGGAGCAGAGCAGGTGCTTTTTTGGCTGGTGTTTGCTGGGAGTTTGGGGGAGGATGTGGCCTCCCCCCTCCTTTGTTTTTCACTTTCCCATTCAGCAGAGGAAGCAGAATTGGCCTCTGAGGCATTAAAACCTAAGAGATTTGATATCTAGGGCTGCAACTGCACCGACAGCCACTGCTTGAGCCCATTCTGAATTAAATTTGGGGGCTGGCTTCTGTGCTGAGCCAGAAATGAGGGAGCTCTCTTCCTTTAGGGGATTAGATGGAGGTGTCTGACTGGACCTCCTGATTTAAGATCATTGACCTTCTCTTGCTTCCCAATGTGGCTGCAGCAGAGACCAATCAATTCAGTTTTTATATGAAAACCGGCTTGGCGTCTCTATTTGATTGCATTTCTCTATTAAAATGTAACATATCAACAAGATAAAATGAAACACTTCTTTTACAGATGCCAAACCAAGGTTTCCATGCAGCCAAATCCCAACCCATGGAAGACTGGGGATGTCTGGGGCAGAGGGTTTAAATATCAAATACTTTCTAGAGGTTTTCTTAAGATCTGAAATACAAAAATCATCCTTAACTGCTCTGAATGTCCTTTTTTCCCTCAGAAATGAGCACTTTTTGCCCAGTGAAGGTTGCACTGGCTCTGCTTTGTGAAGGACACACATTTCCCCAGGTGAACACGAGGAGCTGCTCCTTGTGTGTGTGAAAAGGGACAAATTCCCCTCTCCCTTTTTACATTTGAGCAGTTCCTCCTCTGCTGGAGGCTCAGGACTGGGGCCCTGCTGAAGGATTGGGTGTGTTTGAAGTTTGACAGATTCACCTGTGCCGTGTTTTCCAGTCCTGAGGAGAAGCTGGACGAACTGCAGAGCGAATCATTCTTCCTCCCTTCAGAGCCTTGGGAAAGCTCCCTGCTGCCATCAGGAATTATTTCCCTGGGCAACACAAGGATCCTGCCCATGGTGACTTCAGATTGCTTTTGGTATTCGTGATAGAAAGGTGGGAGGGCAGCAGAGAAACTGGGCTGCCAAAAATTGGGAAGGGGAAGAGACACGAGGAGTAAATTCTACACCTTTTGTGCAGTAGTCTATGTCTTTTCTCCAGCAGCATCACGGATCTTGGCAGGTTATCAGCTTGATAAATGTCATTTACAGACTGGCAGATGATTACAGTTCATTCTCTGCACTCTGCTGACCCACAGCAGCTGAAAATTCAAGGCAGCTGTTCCTGCTGAGCCTTGCTCCCCTCCCTGCTCCCTCCACATCCTCATCACCCCCCTTTTGACTCCTTGCTCTTCCCAGGATTCTCCTTTCCCTGCTTTGTGGCCCAGTTTGCAGCACTATTTTTGAGAGCAAACCCTGCTCCGCTCCCACGTTGGGATGGATTAAGAGCTTGTAATTGCTGCTGCTTTAAACTCCTCATTAAGGAGCTGCCCAGAGCAGGTTTAATCAAGGCAGCAGCAGCTGCCTGGCTTCAGGAAGGCTCCGGTGGTGACAGCAAGCAGTGGCAGCTGGGGACACATCCCAGCTACCTGGGGGCCTCTCAGGGCACAGCAGATGTGAAAACAACGCTGCTCCCCACGGAACTCCTGTCCCAGAGGAGCCTGAGCTGGTGCTGGGGTTTTTCCCGTGCTTCACTCCCAGCCCAGAGCTCTCCCTGCGAGCAGAGCCCTGCCAGCATCACTCCAAGGGCTGTCCCAGGCTCTGTCAGGACACAGCAGACTCCACACAGGAGGGATTTGGTCACAAATACTCCCTCGGATTTTCCTGAAAAGAAAGGGGGGGAAAAAAAAACCAAAAAAAAAGTAAGAAGTTCTCATTCTAAATCTGCAGCTCTGAGAGATTTGGAACCCTCCCAACTTCTCACTTGTGCGCCGAGCTCCTCCCGCACTCTGCGCTGCCAGGCTGGGAAAGGGCTGGGAAACTGCCCCAGATTCCTGCATGGAGAGCCCTCACAGCATCCCCACAGCTCCTGCTGCTCCTGCCCCCTCTCTGCCAGCCCTGCCAGCCCTGCTGCCCCACTCCCTGCCAGCCTCTCCCCACCAGGGCTTCACTCCCAGAGCCCGGAGGAGCACGCAGCAGGGTCTGAGAGCTGGGCAAACACTGACACAGCACAAGAGACTCTTTGGGGCACAATTCCCTCCTCAGTCAGCCCTGAATGAATCTCCAGGGCAGGGGATGGGAGAAGGGAGAGCTCATCCCCTTCCCCAATGACTTCTGCGTTCTCCATCCCTTCCTTGATCCTTCCAAGGACTTTTTGGCAGCTGCAACCAGGATTTGTAACTTTAATTTTTGCCGGTTGCTGCTGCTCAGTGTCTGTCTCCAAAGCAACTCTCCATTTCTGTGTGGCTCCAGACCCAGGTCTCTTGGCCAGCGGGGCAGAGTCCCAGGAATCTCTGTTCCTTTACTCCTGGAAGGGCACAAAGTGAAGGAATTCCAGAGTCTGAGCTGTGGATGGAAATGTTGCTTTCACACAAATAAGGAACTCCTCACAGCGAGTCCAGAACATGGCAAATTTGGCAAGGGAGCCAGGATAAAAATATAAATTTTGCCAGAATATGGCTAATTTGGCAAGGGAGCTGAGATATAAATACCCCATTTGAGGTATTTAATGTGCTGTTTAAAAACAGTGTCTGACTTCCAGCAGCTCTGAGCAGATTCCTCGTGCAGCATCTGCTCTCTCCATCCCTCCAAAATGAGGATTCTCATCCTTTTCCTTGGGCAGAGGACACGGGCTGGGCTGGCTCCAGAGGGTCTTGGTTTGAGACCACCATGTCACCTTCCCCTCTAACAAAAATGTGATTGATTTGCTTTGAAGAATGTTTCAGTAATAATGTTCTTTTGTGTAGGAACAAGCAAGGTAAGGACACTGTGGAAAGCTCCATTAGGCAGACTGCACACCCAAAACTTCACAGCAGTTTTTGCCAATAACAAACCTGTCAAAGCACTGGAAAAGGCTCAGAAATGGAGACTGGAGGAGTTTTAAGAAGGGAGAAATGAGTTTGGAAGGATGAGATCTCGATTTGAAGATTTTGGAGCGGGATTTCTGGAGCTGGACGAGCTGCACGTGGAGTTATTTTTATTCCCTATAAAGAAAAGCGCTGCTTCCCCTGGCCTGGGTCCCTCCCTGCTCCCATTTGCTGAGGCACAGCTCACATCAGCTCACATCAGCAGCTCCCTGGCAAGGCAGAGCAGATTTGTGGTGTCTGAGCACATCTGGGAGAGCAGAGAGGCAGGAGCGAGCATCTCCCTGATGGAGCAGAGAAAGCGCCCGGGGCCAGAGGAGACTTGGAGCCAGTGACACCCAGGCAGGGGCCAGGGCCAGGAGAATCCTCCTGGAGACCTCTCCGATGGATTTGGCAGCTCCTGGGGCCAGCCCTGTGTGGGAACAGCCAGGTACGCTCAGCTCAGAGAGGTTTTCCTGCACTGACTCACTTGAAAGTGAATCCAGCCAGCCACGTTTGCTGGAATGGCAAATCCACAGGGACAGCAGCTCCTCCCAGGCCGGTTCTTGGGTAAAAACAACAAACATCAGCAGAAGCTGGTACCCAGCAACGATTCTGGTCCAAACCTTTCTCATTCAGCAAAACTCAAATCAAACCCGTGGGGAAATTCCTCCTAAAATGCTGCGAGCTTCCCTCTGGAAGGGAGGGAAAAGGGAGAACCCTTTCTGAGCTGCAAGGATTGTTTGGATTGGGAACAGTCTGGCTTTGAAGCAGCCCCCAGCCTTCCTGGTTTGGAAGGACGAGCATCTCAATATTCACTAATTAACCTATTCGTTTGAATTAGATACCACAGCAGCCACTTCTTTTCTAATCTGGAAAACGAGCATTCCGGATGCAAAGGGGATGATTTCTTTTTCTCTCATTCATTCATTCTTTCATTCTTTTTTTCTTTTCCTCCCTTATTTCTTTTTCTGCTTGGCGAAATGTTTAAATGCCTTGTCAACACAGAAGGAACACAGGGAAGAAAAAAAGTGACACGATGAAAGATTAAGGAAAATGGGGAAGATTAACAAAGCTTGATAGGCAGGCAATTAAAATCGAAGTGAAGGATCGTTAGTATTCATTACCAGAAAACACGGGCAGGGAGGATTGTGCAGCTGCTGGAAATCCCCAGGATCTGACTGGGGAGAAGTCATCCCAAAAACACACTTGCTCTTTTGGCTGGTGAAGTTTCCCCTGGCAGTTAAGTGGATTAGCTGCTTTTTGTTGCCTCTTCACCCTTCAAGCCTTATCTGGGCTAAAGAGTGTTTGAAAGGCCTTTGGAATGAGGTTCTTGTCAGGGCTTTCAGGGAGGTGAAATGTTTAATAACTCCCAGCACAGTGACAGGGGCTGACTGCAGCCAGCCAGGGCCAGGAGGAAGGCAGGGAGCAAGGAGGGGAAGGTGGGATTCACGGCTCTCATTGTCCCAGGAATTCGCAGAGAAATGAAAGGAAGAGGAGGAGGAACAGAGGAGGTGAGAAGGATGAAGGCTGCAATCACTTCAGGAGAGGAATCTGTGGGAAAAGGGAACCTGGAGTGGCTTGGGAGGCGATTCCTGCAGCAGGAACACTCCAAGCCCCCTGCAGATCCCAAGGGAAAGTCAGGCTTCTGTGTCCAGAGCAAATCCCACACCCAAACAACCCCCAGGATGGAAACACAGCATGGAAACCTCCCTCAACAGCAGCAGGGGAGAGGAGCAGCAATTTCAAACAAGACACCTTGAACTTGAGCTTAAAAGTGCCTAAAAAAGCCTGTCAGGATATCCTGAAACAGCTGGAAAGCACAGAAAAGTTGTTTATCATGCAACATCTCCCAAGTCAGAACACCGGGAGAGTTTTAAGCACTTCTTTCTGAGGGAAGGAGTCAAACCTGGTCTGCTCCTTGAGGAAAAATGAAGTGCATTAATTGATCCTTTGGGCTTCCTGTGGCTTCCTGAAAGTCTCTGGCTGGAGAAAGAGGGATTTATAAACTCCTTTTTAATAGTTATGGCTGCGAGGAGATGAAATTCCACCTCCATCCCTGGGACACCAGCGCAGCTTTCCTGGCACCCAGATAACTTCAGCGAACTCGTTAATCACCAAACAAGAGATAATCACCCACAACAGAGCGCTTCAACACCATCACAGGGGTGTCAGAAAAGGAGCCGGAAAGCTTTGGGCAGCCTTTCCTGCCCTGAACTGGTGCTCCCACGACTCTGCTGCTGGGAGAGGAAAATTCCTGCCCTCTGTCCCGAGGGAAAAGCCCCAAAGCATTGCAGGAATTGCCCCTCCAGGGCAGCCAGGACCCTTCTGACTGTGCTGAACCCCTCGGGCCACAGCTCTCCCTGCCTTTAATTGGGGACCCCTCCAGCCCAGACATTGATTTGCTTCTGGGCAGCTTCGGGCTCTTCGCTTTCATGTAGATAATCTGTGATCTGACAGATTAGGGGGATTATTTAGGGCTGGAGCCCCTGTTAATGATGCTCCTGACGGGCGGAGAAGAGATGAAAACTACCCCTGGCTTTTCATCTCCCTGTTGTAAACACAAACTCTGTTCTAGGAGGGATTTGGAGGGGAGGCTCAGCCTGGACCAAGCCCTGGGGCTGAGGGGACTTCGGCGGTAAGATGAAAGGCTCTGGAAAAGGGGCAGGTTTAAGTCCCACCGAAAATCTGCATTATTCCTGCTCCCCATTGATGCTGCTGGTTGCGTTCACCCCTCTCCTTTCCCAGGAAAACTCACCTTTTACAGAACTTGTCAGGAGGGTTACGACAAACGGCAGGACACAAACAACTTTTCCACATTTGGTTTGGGTTTTTTTTTTGTTTTGTTTTGTTTTGGGCTTTTTTTGCCTTCTAACATTTCAGAAGTGTGAGTGGAAGCGCAGCTGCCGGGTAACCTTGCAGTGGCATTGCTGTCTGTGCCTTCCCCGCAGCTCCAGGTGGCTCCAGGTGCCTCACAGTCGCAGTTAATGCCTTCCCTGTCTGGATGAAGCAGTGC
Source organism: Pseudopodoces humilis (assembly GCF_049639895.1). Classification (NCBI taxonomy): domain Eukaryota; kingdom Metazoa; phylum Chordata; class Aves; order Passeriformes; family Paridae; genus Pseudopodoces; species Pseudopodoces humilis. The sequence continues at coordinate 5,494,348 of NC_142224.1, read as the reverse complement.
TTTGAGGCTGGGGCCAGCCAAATTGCTCCCTGGGGAGGGCAGTGATGTGTGGCATCACTGGTTTGCATCATCCAAACAGCCAGGCCACCCCATCCCACAGCTTTGGGAGAGGGCTTTGGGGAGAGGAGGCTGAGCCTGGGGACAGGGATCCACCTGGGACTGGGCATCATTAAAACTGGGGCTTTTCTCTGCGTGTTTTGGGATTTAAAACCTCTTCCATTTCAAATCAGGTCAGGCTAAGACGGCTCTGAACACGCTGCAGCCCGAGTGGAGAGTTCAGGCAAGAGGGGAAAGTGTTTGCATCACTGAGAACCTTTTAAAATTGCAAAGCTGCCTAAAAGATTCCTTAAATACTTGAAGGGCAGCATTGAAGCAATATCCTTCCCTGCCTGGCAGGCAGCTGGGGATGGGATCTGTGTCCCAGGGTCAGGCTCCTGCAGTCTGGCATTCCCAGATCCATGGAAAATGCATCCCTGGGGAAAGATGAAAGGTGTCCAGTCATAACCAGTGCTCAGAAGCAGCACAGTTTGATTCAAACCCCCATTTCTTCTTTGGTTAGGAAGAAATCCCAGATCTCATCTTGTGCACTCAAGTCCAAGCATGAGGATTGTGCCTGAAGCCTCCCCTGTGGAACAAGGAAAGGCTGCCCTGGGTTTGCCCCCAGGGTGGCAATGCTGAAGGTCCTGGCCCGTGTGGGTGTGGTGGATTTGGCTGTGTGTCCTTTCTGAGAGCTGAGGCTGGTGCTGATCTGCCACCAGAACATTCTGAGCTCAGCCCAGGTTAATCCCAGGTTAAGGGTGAGAGTTTAATGAACAGAGGGAAGGTGCAGGATTCCCATTTTGTTCAGTGTTTGTTGCCTTCCCCAGCTGCTGTCTGGGCTCTTTGGATGTGGAAGGAACCCTCCAGTAGATCCACAAGCTGTGAAAAACCTGAACTCCTTCCTTCTGCCACCCCTCCCACCTGCCAGAAGCCGCAGCTCTGAGCTCTCCTAAACACCGTCACTGTTTCCTCCTCCTTTTGCTTCCTGTGAAAATCCACACGCCTGCCTTGCTGGATGATCACCAGGACATGCAATCCAAGTGCCTCCTGCTCCACAGATGGAGAGGGAAACCTGCAGCCAGGAGAGGGGTGGGGATGGCTCAGCTCCCCACAGCTCCTGGGGCTCCTGCTTTGCACCGAGGCTGCAGTCGCTGCCTTCCCTGCTCCATGTCCAGGATATTAATCCAGCTCCTTCTCCCTGGGCCCAGGGGAGAGCTCCCTGACAAGGTAACTTGTGCTTTTGTCCCTTTGATAAATGAGGCACCGTGTTCAGAGCATCTTCTTGATATCTCTTTCCTGGCCTAAAGCGTCCAACACGTTCCTTTTTAATATCTGGGCTGAACTCTGTGGCTTGAGCAGCCCCAGTCAGAACATTTCCCTGTTCATCACTCAGCTTTTGCTCGTCTGGGAATGCCATCCATGCCCTGCTGTCTGCTCAGCTCCTGGCTCATATTGGCCACTTCATCACAACCCTGGGGATGGAGAGGAGGAATTCTGAGATTCTGGACAAAGGGTTGAGCCCGGTGGTGGTTTGTATGTTGGGATGACCAAGGCAGCAGTTTTAGCTCAGTGCTTCTGATTTCCTTCCAAAAGTGGGACAGAAATGCTCCTAATAATTCCCAAACACAGAGCCAAGGCAGGATTCAGGTTACCTGGAGGCTATCCCAAGTGAGGATCTTGGTGGTGGTTTCCTCTACATCCTCTGCCCTGGAGAGTTTTTAACCCCTGAGCATCTGTCACAGCCACCTGTTCCCTGCTTTCCTGAGCCCAGCTTTGGAAAGAATGCAGCTGGAATTGGAATTGTTTGGCCATTTGCTCCTGCTGGGCTGGCTGGAGAGCTCAGTGGAACCAGGAGCCACTCACACACAACAAAACCCCTCTTTATGCCCCGAGGGATCTGTGCCAGCTCATCCTCCCAGCACCAGGAGCTCCATGTGATTCACCAACAATTTCTGCAAAACAAAGCCGGGACCCAGCTCCTGGCTGCAAAGCAGGAACTGGGAAACTTCCCACAAATCCTACCAGCCTTTTTAAGGGCTTGTCCTCAGGTGTGAGGGCTGTGTTCCCTTGGGATGGGATCTGCTCCCTCCACTCCAAAGAAATGTCCAACATCACGGGTGAGCCCTCTGGATCCAGGCTGCTCCCATGGGAAATGTGGGGTTGGTGGAGCTGCTCCTTGCAGGCACTTTGGTTCCTGGCTGATCCTGAATTCAGCTGCCTGAGCTCTGGCCTGACTCAGCTCCGTGATTCATTTTTCATTGAGGAATTGGGAGAGCTGCTTAAAAACAGAAACTTGGCAGCAGCGAGGCAAAAGAAATATCCCTTAGAATGAAAAACCGAGAATGGAGGTGAGTGGGGTGTAAGACAGAATCTGCCTCGTGCTGTTTATTCCCAGTTTTTCCCTGTAGCTGGACTGGAGGGAGAGGGGAGCACAGGTCCTGGCAGGGCTGCTGTGGCAGAGCAGTCTCTGCTGCTGCAATCCCCACCTGAAATTTGGGAATGCTGGGGCTCCTCTGGCTGTGGCTCCCAGCCTCTCCCTGGGCTCCAGGGCTGCTGAGGTGCGAAATGTTCCTTCCCAGAGCCTGCTGGTTGAAGCCATGGGAATCTCCAGTGCCAGGGAGGCTCACAGCCCTGAGCTGGGGCACAGGTCCTGGTGAACTGCTGCCCGGGAAGTTTAACTCTTGGAAGAAGCATTTCCTCTTTCAGTGTTCTTTCTTCTTTCTCTTTCAAATACCCCAAATAAAAGAAAATCTGTGCATCAAGCACTGCTGGAAGAAGTGAGACCATCCCTACAAGCCCTGCCTCAGTTCTCACCCTTCACCTTTAACGCTTCTGCCTCAGCCCAACCCTTCTCGCTGAGCCCTGTCTCCCTGGAGATTCCATAATGCTGCAGAGGAAAAGGGGTGAATTTCCAGCTGGGGCAGCTTGGATGAGCTGCAGCCTCGTCAACAGAGCTGGGATGATTTACTCTGACCAGCAGCTACAATAACTCACAGCTCTGTGGTGCTGGAGGGTTCTGCATCCGTGGCTTTTGTCAGCTTGGGAATGTGCTCGCAGCTAATCACACTTGGGTTCTGCTCCTGGCAGCCTCCTGTGCCAAGGAGACACGGAGAGCTGATTCCCACTGCCCTGGAAGCTGATCCTGGCGTGAGACACGCTGGGGATTCAGCCCTGGGGCAGCAGGTTTGGGGATCAGGTGGAAATCTTTATATAAACAACATTTCCACTCGGTCCTGGTGGGGAAAATCATCTTTTTCCCAATTTCAAGCCTTGCCCATGGCGAAGGTGTCATTCAAACTGCAAAGAAGGAGCTGTAGGTCTGGAAAAGGGGGGGCTCTGATCCTCAGCCCCATCTTTCTGAGCTGGAGACACAGCTTTTCCAAGCCAAGCCTTGTCTCCTTGCCAAGCCGTCTGTTAAATATTGCGGAAATGTTCGGAGCAAACAACATATTTATCCTTTCAGAGCAAATGATGGGTTTGTTTCCAAGCAAGCCCCCATTCTGCTGTGATTTATTCCTGCAGCCTGCACCTCTCATTCCCTTTTAAAAAACTCCCTGAATGCAGGTGATGTATTTTTGACATGATTGATTTTGACCTGCCTGGGTCTGAGCTAAATGAATCAACAGTGGCAATTCCTGTGCCTAAGGAACAGCCCAGTGGATCAGGGCATCCTTCTTCCAATTGAAATGCTACAGCAATGGCCCTTGTTTTCCAGCTCAGGAATCATGTCCATCACACCAAACTGCGGCTGGGAAATGGTGGGAATCTCACAGAGCAAAACCAGGGGTGTTTTATACCCTTTGGACTCAGCTTGCACTTCTTCTAAGGGATTTTAATCCAAGTTTAGGGAGGTTGATAGTGGCAACTTGTTGAAGCAACATTAACATTTCCCATTAATATTTTCCATTAATATTTCCATCTCAGCTTTCTGGTGAGAAACCCTCTTGTCTCACAACACTTTCCCCACCACATTTCAGCCGGCAGAGGCTCAGTTAAAGCACTCAGCTCACTGCTCACATCCTCGGGGAGTTTGATTCCTCGGGAATGCCGAGTGCCCCGGTGTGCCCGGGTTTGATGTTTCTCACACATAAACAAATGCAGGCTTCCCGAAAATGCCGGGTTTAGCAGGAAAACAGCTCCGGGAGCCAGCCACTGGAGGGAGCCGCTGGAAGGAGGCTGGGCTTGGGCAATTTAAACCAGTCTAAATGTGATTTAGAACGCCTCGGAGGCAGAGTGGCTCCTGCCTGCAGAGCTGGGGAGGGATGGAAATGCCCAGGTCCAGAGGGAGGGCTCCAGCCACTCTCCACCGCTCTCCAGACCTGCTGAGCCTCTCCTAATCCATTGAAAACTCTGATTTTGTTGGAATGTGTGCAAACACCCCGCTGTGGGGGTGAAGCCGGGGCTGGAGGAAATGCCCGCACTGGGAGCAGCAATAAATCCTTGTTTCAATAAATCCTCAGCACCCCCTGAGCCCCCTCCTCACACAGGGAATGCTCCAGTCCCTTCAGCTCCCACTGTCCCAGCCTGCTCCAAACCCTGTCCAGCCTGGCCCTGGGCACTTCCAGGGATGCAGGGACAGCCAGGTCCTCCCTGGGGAATAAAAGAGTGGCCCAGGAGATTTGTGTTTTATCCTGGGGCAGGAAGGCTCAGCAGTGCTCCTGCATCGCTCTGCTGGCAGTCCGGGTTGGATTTCTGTATATTTGTAGATCTGGTTTGGATTTCTGTATATTTGCAGGTCTGTTTTGGATTTCTGGGCAGGTTCCTGATCCCCCTCTGGTGAATTCTGCAGAGGGTGAGAGATGTAAATGCAGGTCAAAAGCATAAACGCTGCTGTAACCTCCCCTCACTCCTGCGCTGCCCTGCAGCCGACCCAGCCTCGGCTTTTATTTTACAAAACCCACCCCCAGCTCCAGAAAGGTTTCAAAGGCATCCCTCTTTTGGCCTCTCCTGTATCCACTGGGAGCAGATGGAAATTCCTGTCTTCTCCTGGCGCTGAGCCCCAGCAGGGACTCAGGATCTTTTAACTCCCTCCATAAATAAAATGCGTTTCCAGGAGAAGGAAGGAGCTGGGCAGGTGCAGGACCAGGGGGGACCCTGGGGTGGCACAGGACACCTGGCCAGGAGGGGCTGCCCAGCCTGGATGGCACTGCAGGGACACACACGGGGACATTTCCCTCTGTGTGTTCCCAGAGGAGGGGCTGCCCTCAGCTGCCTCCTTCCTGCAGCACTTTAGGAGCTCAGAGCTGGCCTTATCTAATTGAATTATCTCCTAATGAGGGCTGTGCTCTGTAGGGGCCTAGAGAAAGGTGGTGGTTTAGGAGAACAAAAGAGAGAGGAGAAAAGAGAAGAGAAGAGAAGAGAAGAGAAGAGAAGAGAAGAGAAGAGAAGAGAAGAGAAGAGAAGAGAAGAGAAGAGAAGAGAAGAGAAGAGAAGAGAAGAGAAGAGAAGAGAAGAGAAGAGAAGAGAAGAGAAGAGAAGAGAAGAGAAGAGAAGAGAAGAGAAGAGAAGAGAAGAGAAGAGAAGAGAAGAGAAGAGAAGAGAAGAGAAGAGAAGAGAAGAACTATTCAATAAGCTGTTCAATATTCGGATTTTTCCCACGTGTGACAGGCACTGGATGTCACCAACACCTTCCTCTGTCACCCAGACGAATCCACTTGTCCAGAGCTTGCCCTGATCCAGGTTCTCCACCACAGCCATCTGAAGGGCTGGGTGTTCACAGGCAGATGAAAGCGGAGCAGTGCTGAAGGGGAAATGGAAATGGAATCAGCTGGGAATGGAGCACAATGCTATGTTTAGCCTCACCAGGCACGGAAAAATATTTATTTCCAGCCTGAGGGATAGAGCAGGGGCACATAACTCAGCAGCATCAGTGATGAAGGCCACTCCTTTGATGCCTCTCTGGCCCCAGGGAGCAGCGGCAGCAGCCCAGGAGCGGAGCTGGGGACACTAAAGCAGCACCAGCGTCACCAGCCAGGATTTCTGGGGGCTTTGTGTGCAGCCACAGCGCTGGGAGGATCCCAGTTTGGGATCATCCTGGTGGTGATTGCCCATCCAAGCCAGGCTTTGGATAAATCTCTGGTTTTCCTAGGTGTGGGGATGTGTTTGGGCTGGAGCTGCTGGGAGGGGACAGGACAGAGCGTGGCTGTCTGTGGCAGACAGGAGGAGCAGGGAGAGGTGATGGAAAAGCCATGTGGGAACTGGACATGGCTCTGCAGGAATCCAGCTCTGCCATCTCACACCTTTGGTAGCAAAAAGAAACCATTTCATGAACAGGGAAAGGGCAGAGGATGACAAAACTCGGGTGGAATCCTCCCTCCTGAAAGCTGCTCCCTGCCAGTCTGTGCCCATTTCAACGGGAAAACAAAATTATTCCTGTCAGATCAGCACATTTGTCCTTAAAATGTTGGATTTCCAAACTTCCTGCTGAAAGACTTGGATGGGAAACAACTCACAGGAGGTGCCAGCTTGTTTTTTTGTGTGTCTGATGCTCCATGCACACTCCTGGTGACCTATAAATAATTAATAATAAAAAATCTGCATATGCAGAGCTGCAGGCAGAGCCTCTCTCACAAAGAGTTGGGCAGAGGCTTTTAGAGCAAAAAATAACTCCATTTTCTGCCCTTCCTGGGTCATGACATTAGAGCACAGGCTTTGATCAGATTTACAGGCCCAACATTTGAACGTGCAGGGCCAGGTTTTGGGCAGAAAGAGGAGTTGCATTGCCCTGTTCTCCATGGGGGTGAAGAGAAGAGGGTGTTTGTCTCATTTTTCCCTCTCCAAGCTGCCTCTGCCTCTCATTCCCACATTATTTTCCCCCTCTCCAAACTGCACCGTCAGGAAAAATCGTCCCAATAAATGATACATTGTGTGCAACCTCATTTTGGGCTTCCCAAATAATGGCAGAGTGGGACTTCACAAAAACCTGAGTTTTCAATGCTTCATACATTCATTTTTTTTTTTTTCACAAGGGGTTTTATTTCCCATCACAAACGGTGCATTCATGCATTGACACAAGTTATGCCTGGATTCCCCACACTCAGGAATCCACATGGATTTACTCATTTACTCCCTTTTTCCCTCATGAAACTCTGATTTTCTCCAAGCACTTTCCAGGTTGTGCCTCTGCACAAGGATAAAATAAAGAGTTGATTAATTATGAGAGCTATCTCATGATTAACTCTACAGGCAGAGAGCAATTTTTGATTTCCAAAGGGCACATTTATTTCAAAATTTAAAAGCCATCCCACATCCAAGGGACCACCTGAGAGAAAGCAAAATTCATCACCCAGGACTTTTAATTCCCCTTGAATCTGTGGTTCCAGGAGAGCACGAGGGGCTCACTCAGCTCATGAGCGAATATGAATTTTCTCATGGAGAAACAGGTCACCAGCATTCTCATTTTAAATATTTGGGTTTTTTTTTTCCCAAGGATCCCCTATCACCGTGTGGCTGCTCAAGCTTGACTGGCATTTTTACTATTTCTCCTCCTGTCTGTGGGTTTCTGTGCCATTTCCCCTGCCCTCCTCGTTTTAAAATGCTCTTTGGAGAGTTCTGTTAGTGTTCAACTCCATTTCTTCCTCCAAATGACAAACCAGGCAGGAAAACTTCCACTTCATGGTCCAGCACGAGCTCTGTGTAAATTGTGCTGCCTTCAGAGAGTTCTTTTTAAGGAAAGATATTTTATTTTATATTTTAATTGACATGGGGGGTGGGTTTAAAGTTTGCTGCGTTCAAATCTCAGCTTCCACAGATTAAACCTTGTGTTAAACCCCTATTTTTATCCAGTCATGGCAGGTTTTTGAGGAGGATTTCTCATTTCCCAGTAAATATGGAGCAGACTTTCCTCCCTCCACACCTCCCTGACCTCAGTTGTGATTAAACACCAAATATTTGGGAAGAATTTGCACTTCAGGCCTCCCATGTGGGTCTGCACAGAGAGTCCACTCTGCCTCCAGCCCTGCCAGCAGCCAGAGCTGCCAACTGCAATTTCCTGGCTGGGGGCAAGCGGGCAGCTTCCAGGCATATGTTAAATTCCGTCTGAAAATGAGAATTATTGATCCCAAAATGAGGAGGGGGAGGCAGAGCAGGCCCTGCTCCCTCTGCTCCGCGGGGTTGGAGCCCCAGCACGGGGCTGCTCACCAGGATAAACATCCACACTCCAGATTCTTTCAGTCATTTGTAACAATGGCCCAGATCTGTATCACAGAAAAGCCAAAATCAGCTCAGTTCCACGGAGCCAGAGCAGGAGGAAAAGTGTGGCCCAGCTCCAAAAAAATCAGCAGAGCTGCGAGCGTTGACACCAAGCAAGGATCTGGCCATATGTGGATCTGCAGGAATATTTTGACTTTCTGTTTTCCCCACAAAACATTGGCTAATTGGCACTGTTTGTGTTCCAAAGGCAGCTGAAAAAGGAGCTGTGCTTGTGTGTCCGTGTGCAGGGGGATGAGTGCGAGGAGGGAGCCTCATCTTTGGGCTGGGAAAAACATCTTTGGGCATCTTTGGGAAGGGAAAAGCAGGAATTCACTTTCAGGGCAGTGGATTCCAAGATCTTGTCCTTAAATTCCAGGCCATTTCTTTGCAGACCTTCCATTTTTCTGGGTATTTGTTGGTTTGGTTTTTGTTCATTTAGAGAAAAGGAAAACAGGGATTCTTAAGGAAGGGGAAAACTGAGCCCAAGCCCATCCTCTGTCCCCCCAGGCTGCTGGGGGAGAGGAGGTTCAGAAAAATGGGAGTAAAACTGAGCCTGGAAGGGAGGGAAGGTGTTTTAGGATAAGGTTTTATTTTCTCTGATTGGATTGGTCATAAATTAAATTAATTTTCCCCAAGTGGAGCCCCTTTTGCCCGTGACAGCAACTGGGGAGGGATCTCCCCCAGCCACGGTCAACCCACCCCAGATGGGCAAATATTGAGTTTGGGTTTGTTTGTGTGGAGCCTGAGATGAATCCCCACACAAACCCAGCTATTTATCAAGCAAAAAAACCCCTCTCCCCTTAGGAGTCCCTGCTGCAGAACCAATATTTGATTTTAATTTGCTGTGTACAGGCACTTGTAAGATAAACAGGGCTGTTGACATTGTTACCTGGGCTCCCACCAGCCACTCTCCACAGCCCTGCCCACAGCAAGTTCATTCCAAACTTTTAGGGAGAGAACCAGGCCTTTCCTCACTAATTCCATCCATGCCACAGTTCTGGCAGCTTCCCAGTGCTCCCAGTTCCTCCCAGCACTGCTCACACCACCAGTTTACACCCAAACCTGTGCTTCCCCCAGCCCTGCTGTCTCAAAGGCTCTTTGGGGCTAAAAACCCCCAAATTTTCAGCAGAGGCAGCAGCTCTAGAGCCAGACATTGGGATTCCTTCAGCCCTGGGACTATCCCTTCACACATCCCACAGCTGGAAGCACAGGGTGGCTGCAGTGCTTCCCCCAGGGAATAAAATTCCATCAGGAGTAGCGGGCACTGATTTTTGGGGGATGGTCACCATGACACCTCCTGGAAAACACATAAATAAATGCTCCCCATTGCCCTCAGCTGGCAATTTTCCCTGCCCCAGTCACTGGGGCTGGGCCCAGCACACAATTTCCCCATAAAACTCATTTTTTCACATCAGCCTCATCTCCATCCCATGCAGAGGGGCTCAGCATCCAAAGCCTCACACGTTGTTCCCCTCAGTGCTGCAGCAAGGGAGCATTTTCCCTCTGCTTGCTTCCCATGGATCACTCTCTGGAAGGGACCTGCAGACCCTCTGGAATGTTTTATTATGCAGAGTCAATGCTAAAGCTTCACAGGTTGTATTAAAATGTCCATTCCCAAAAAGCCTTTACAAGCAGAAGCTTTGAACGTTGCAGAATTTGCCCTCTGTGAGTGACCAGGATCTGGGATAATGTTGTTCCTAAGATTTCCACCTGAGTTCTTCCACAGCTTCTGGCCTGTGAAACAACTTTCATTTGCTCCTGTGGGGATCAGGAGCCCAGGAAAAATCAGCTTTTCCATTGCTTCTCCAGAGCCTCCTGCTCATCTGCATCTGCAGCTTCCCCGGCAGATGTTTTCAAAGAGAGGTCACCAGAGGAAAATTCCAGCTGTGTCCTGCTGGGCTCGGTGTCTTCACTCTGTCATCCCCATTTCCCTCCCTGCTCCCCCAGGGAAAGGAATCCAATTCTGTTTGCTTTGATCAGACAAATGTTTCTCCCCCGGCTGCTCCGTTAGGGGCCTGTTCAGAGTCCTAATTAAGGCTTCTGCCACTTAAATCAAGTGCAACACCAGCAGAGAGCTGAGAAATGGGACCCAGCTCCCCACAGCATTTTGTTCTTTTCTGCATAAAGGGAAATAAATGACATTCGTGCAAGTCCCCAATCTGCTGGGTTTTCCAGCAGTGCCTCCAATGAAAATTTCTGCTCCAGAAAACAAAGAGGGAAGTGAGACACGTGGAAATGAGACCCTCAAAAAGAGGGAAATCCTCATTTACAACCAGAAAGTGTGACCTGGGAAAGTCCTCTCTGCTCCCTAAAATCCCCATCCAAAATCTCAGTCCCATCTGCATCCCAAACCTCCCTCTGGCTGCCCCTGCTGCAGGGATGCTGCCTTGAGGGAGATGGATTATTTCAGCTGAATTCTTTACAATTTCACATCTTCTTTCTGTGGCTTGGGAGGAATTACCTGCACTTGGCTTTCACCTGTCTGTAAAGCAGCAGGAATTTCAGTGTTTCCATTCTTTAGGATAAATCTTTTTGCTGCTCCACCTGTGGCTGCTGCTGCTGGTTATGTTGTGGTGGGATGTGCTGATCTCCAGTGGCTTTTATTCCCAGATTTCCCCCCACTTCCCCACGTGAGGAACAGCCAATAAATCTCATTTTTCTGGGGTGTGTTGATGGTAAATTCAACCCCAAGATTCTTTACAGGCTCCGGCTTTAGTTATTGTGTTTACACCTCCTAAAAAGGAACATTTTTCCTCTTGCACAAGAATAATGTTGTTTCCAAAGGATGATGGAGCTCAGTCAGGTAAATATAGGAGTTCTTAGGGGAAATATTTGTGCATTCCCACCTGCAGCCTATCCTTCCCCTGCCCAGGAGCCCCTCATTTTCCTGTAATTCTTCTAGGATTACAACTGAAATATTTCCTCTTCCTGTGCTAGAGGAAGCAATTCTGGGGTTTATGAAGCATTTCCCAGGTCACCAATACTCAGCTCATGGGCCGGGACTGACTTTTCACTTTTTCCTGTTGATTTATTTGCAGACTTCAGGGTCCCTTTGGGCCTCCCCTGAACGATGGAAGTGGGTCAGTGAGAGCTGAACTCTCTGAACAGCAGCGCCCTAATTAATGAAACTGCTAATTGGGAAATGGGGCTGATTCAGCTGTCTGCCTTCACAAGCCCTTTATTGGGGGGCATTTTTGGGTGTGTTTGGAGGCTGAAGAAGGGGATCCCAATAAATCACAGGGGGTGCCAACACTCACCTCCATAGGTGGGACCCCCAAATTCCAAGCACTCAGCCTCACCTCAGTGTCAGGACCTGGGAATGCTGGAATTGCTGCAATCCCTGCACGAGGGCAATGCCTTTGCTCTCAAGCCTTGCAAACAGCAGGAATTTGTGTGAATTTCTGGTCCTTTCCTCCAGCACCAGCCAGACTCGAGGGCTGCTTGTGTCTGTCCAAGAGAGTTTGATGTTCTCAGGGATAAACAGTCCTTGGCATCACCCAGCAGAGAGCACCTGCAGAGGAGAATTGTCCTGGCACCTGGGGAATCCAGAGCCTTGTGGGCCCTTTCCAGCAGCCTGAGCAGGACACGCTGGCAAAGATTTGGGGGCCCAGCAGGAATTCTGGTGGTGTGTGCTCCAATCTCCTCAGCTGGGATGGATCCTGAGCGTGCCCATGATGGAATTCCCACTTTCTGGGAGGTTTTCTGAGGAATTGGAATCCTCAGGTTTTACCCAGAGGGTGAGGGGTGGCAGAGCTGTTCTGGGAAGGATGGGAGGGGGGATCCTGCATCCCTTCTGCAGAGAAAGGGATCAAACACAGCCACGGGGCAGTCGGGTGCTGCTGTCCCACCTGCTGGGCTCTGCAGGGTGACCCCATTTCCTCAGCTCAAACCCCAGCTCCACCTCCTGATTCCTTTCTGTGGGAGAAAAGCCTCAAAACCCAGCGTGGGCCATTACCTGGAAGCTCACCTGAGCCCAGCTTTGCCCTACCACAGACCCGGGAAACAAGAGCAAAACCCCAACTTCTGTCAGCCTTCTGCTCCCAGGCAGGAGCAGCTTGCCAGGAGGATTTCAGAGCGCCTGTTGCTGGAGAGGTTGAACCCAAATGTTGCTGACATGCTCTGAGCCGGTAATAAATCGTGCTGCTCCTCCACATGCTCAGTCTGGCTCGGGGCTGAGGTGTGAACGGTGCCTGCACAGGCAGCCTGACCCCTGCGGGTGCCAAGCACAGCCATTCCCCTCCTCAGATGTGCTTACAACTTGACAGCAGACAGGAAAACATTCTCCCCCTCTCGGAGAAGACTTTCACAAGCTGCTCCAAGTTATTTTTTGCTCACTGTGCCACCCATGGAAGTGGAGCAGGGGAAGCCTCTCCCTGCAAAAACACAGAGTGGAAATCATTTTCCACGCTCCCTCCTCTCTGGCAGAAAAGTTTGCTTGTTCCTCCCTCATGTGAATCCTTCTGGATTCAGAATCTCAGCCTGGACCTCCAGCAGCCCTTGGAGAGCTGGTCCAGCCACATCTCCCTGCGAAACAAACTGCAAACTCCAATCAAATTCCTTTTTCCTGAATGAAAGGCCATTAAATGGATGGGACTGGGCTGTAGGAATCCCTCCGTCATGTTTCGTTTGTGTACAAAATAATAGAGAAAACGGGCTCAGTTTCTCCACACAAATAGGGTTTGTTTATTTTA